>NC_059128.1:114943261-115559217 GCF_020740605.2 Lemur catta | reverse complement strand
GGGATGGAGCCGGGTGTCTGCTTTCGACTGCCTGGGTGGCGGTAGGGAAGCTTTTAGATCCAAGCTCCTCCTTGAGTCTCCAGGCTGCTGTCCTGCCCTGCAGATTTGGGATTTACCAAGGCTTCACAGCTGCATGAGCCAATTCTTTAAAATCAATCTCTCTCCCTCCCCCTCCCTCTCCCTCCCCTTTCCTGTTGACTCTGTTTCCCTGGAGGACCCTGTCTAATACAGTAGAACCTTCCAATGTCTCTCTAGTCTGCATCCACCCCTTGCCCCCACTATACAGATGAGAAAACTGAGGCTCAGGGACGGGAATGACTGCTCAGGGTTTCTGGTGTCCAGGACACTTTCTGTCCCATCCCACAGCCTTCTCCTGGTGTGTTTTCCATTGGAGGCAGCAGAGAGGGTTTAAACAACAGAAAGGAAGGGTAAGATCTGGAATCAGCTCCTCCCCTGGCCGGCTGGGTGAGCTGGAGCACCCGCTCTCCCCCTTGGTGGTACCTGACCTGACCTTGGCATTCAATGCCACAGAATCACTACTGAGGAAGTGACTCCCTTCACCATACTCTGACATTAATCCCTCCAATTGCTCAAATAAAGCAAGCCTCAGGCACTAGCCAGCATGACTTTCACGCCCCTCTGATGCTTCCTTATCTACCTTTTTCAATGTTTTTTTTTTTTGACAAAGCCTCACTTTGTCACCCAGGCTAGAGTGCAGTGGTGTCATCATAGCTCACAGCAACCGCAAACTCCTGAGCTCACACAATCCTCCTGCCTCAGCCTCCCAAGTAGCTGGGACTACAGGCATGCGCCACCACGTCTAGCTAATTTTTTCTATTTTTGGTAGAGATGGTGTCTCACTCTTGCTCAGGCTGATCTCGAACTCCTGGCTTCAAGCCATCCTCCCATCTCAGCCTCCCCAAGTCCTTGGGAGGACAAGCACGCGCCACCACACCCTGCTTGTAGTGATTTTTATTTGTGGCCACTCATGGTGGTTTTCCATTCATGGCCATGAGAGAACTTTCCTTTTGTGGGTGAATTGGATTAACTTTAAAACCAAGCAAGTCTGCTGTATAAATAAAGGAAAATAGCCTATGTGCAGGCAACCACAGAAACCACGCTGGAAAAGGCTCGCGCAGCTGCATTCTGGAACCCACCCGTACCGTAGTCATAGGGTCCCTTTTCTTTCATTATGATCCCTTTTTTTTTCCCACGGGGGGCAGGGAGTGTGGAACAAGGACCACAGGGAACTGGCACTTTTGGCTTCTTGTCCTTCCACTGTTTACTTAAGTAATAAACTGCCTGAATTACAAAGTGGGTCCTTGTATTTTTTACCAGCTGCATCCGTCTGGCCTCACCTGCTGAGTGCTTGCCAAGGCGGTGTGGTTGAGAAGATGGAGGGGAGGTGATGAAACTTCAGGGGACACTTGGGCTGCTTTGACCCCAAACCCACTTCCTGAACGTCATCGTGATCTGCTTCTGTTGAATGTGAGTGGAAGGGAGGCTGCCAAAACCTCCCGCCCACCCCTTTTCTCAATCTCTCTCTCCCTCTCTCTCTCTCTGTCCCTTTGTCATCGGCTGGCTGTCAGAGAACATCTTGCGGAGGGCTCTGAGGCACTGGAAGAAGGCAAAGTCACAATGTAGAGGGAGCCTGGGTTTCCAGGTGTAGCAGAACCACCTGCGATGCGAATGAGAAAGACATCTTTAATGTGTTAAGCCACCAGATTTGGGGATTGCTTGTTACAGCCGCTGGAATGTCCTTATTCTGACTAGTACACTATTATAATTCTCTCTCTCTTTCTTTTCTTTTTGGAGACAGAATCTTGCTTTCTTGCCTGGGCAAGAGTGTAGTGGTGTTATCATAGCTCACTGCAGCCTCC
Organism: Lemur catta; assembly: GCF_020740605.2. Classification (NCBI taxonomy): domain Eukaryota; kingdom Metazoa; phylum Chordata; class Mammalia; order Primates; family Lemuridae; genus Lemur; species Lemur catta. Next base: position 115,557,337 of record NC_059128.1, on the reverse strand, counting down.
AACTCCTGGGCTCAAGGGATCCTCCTACCTCAGCCTCCCAAGTAGCTGGGACCCCAGGTGAGTGCCACCATGCCCAGCTAATTTTTCCATTTTTAGTAGAGACAAGGTCTCAATCTTGCTCAGGCTGGTCTTGAACTCCTGGCCTCAAGTGATTCTCTCACCTAGGCCTCCCACAGTGCTAGGATGACAGGCATGAGCCACCATGCCTGGCCCTAATTCTTTTTTCTTTCTTTCTTTTTTTCCTTGAGACAGGGTCTCACTCTGTCACCCAGGCTGGAGTGGGCAAAGGAAATTTCCTCTCTTGACCCTGAGGTCTCTCCGCCTACAATAGATTTCCTGTTCCTGTGCAGGGAGGGAGGTGCACCCCAGCCCCCAGCCTTGAGCCTTGGTTTGTCCCTGTACTGTATCAGGGAGTGCTCACGTGTGGCTTTATCTGGCCCTCTTCTTCCAAGACACACCCACCCTGAGATGATGTGTACAAAAGGCCCAGCTCAGAGCCAGCCCACAATAAACCCTCAATAATTGTTTGATATTATCATTATTTTTGCTAATCCTGTGACAGATTATGTTTGATATTACTATTGTTTTTTTGTTTTTAGAGACAAGGTCTCACTCTATCACCCAGGCTGGAGTGCAGTGGCCCCATTATAGCTCACTGTAACTTCAAACTCCTGAGCTCAAGGGATCCTCCTGCCTCAGCCTTCTGAGTAGCTGGGACTACAGGTGTGCACCACCACATCTGGCTAGTTTTTTTCATATTTTTAGAGATGGGGTCTCACTATGTTGCCCAGGCTGTTCTCGAACTCCTGGCCTCATGTGATCCTCCCACCTTGGCCTCCCAAAGTGATGGGATTACAGGCATGAGCCACTGCGCTTAGCACTGATATTATTATTATTGATGGTGTCAGGGTGCTAGCTGATAGGCAGCATAGCTCACTGGTTAAGCCAGACAGGTTGGGTTCAAACCCCACCTCCACCATATACTAGCTGTGTGACCTTGGGTAAGTTACTTAACCTCTCTGTGCCTCTGTTTCCCCATCTATAAAATGGGACTAAAGATACTATCAGTTTTATAGGATTACTGTGAAGATTTGGATAGAAAAATGCTCCAACAGTGCCCTGCCACTGATAGTCCATTTTATTATTTATTTTATTTTATTTATTTTTATTGCTGCCTTACCCGCACAGAAATATTTATCTTTTTTTTTTTTAAATTTTTTGGAAACTGTGTCTCACTCTGCTACCCAGGCTGGAGAGCCGTGGCGCCATCATAGCTCACTGCAGCCTCGAACTCCTGGCCTCAAGTGATCCTCCTGCCTCAGCCTCTCAAAAATGCTGGGATGACAGGCGTGAGCCACCACTCCCCCCATGTTTTTGCTGAGTTTTACTGTTGCTATAACAATTTCCTCTATTCACAGTTTCATCTCCTGGGTCCCCAGGCGTGGCAACAGCTGGCTGTCTGACCAGGGTCTCCCTAGGCTGTGGGCTCCCAGCACAACTCCTGCCTCCTCCCCTGGCCCCTGGCAGTTCTGTCATCCCCCACTCCTGGCCTGAGTACCAGCGCCATCTCCTCCCCTCCCCTTTGCCCCTCAGCCCCAGGGTGACCAGAGCCCCTGCCTCGTGGGACAGCTTTCTAGCACTTTCCCCTTTTTAAGAGATTGACTGCAATTTCTATAATAACATCACATTAGCCAGAAATTAATGTCCTCATTAAGATAGCAATTAGGCACATTAGCGCAGCAATAAAAGAGAAGCTTATGAAATAATTGCTGGTTCCAAAATGCCTTTAATTTAGTATTTTATATTGCGCTGTGTTATTAATTTTTTTCCCTCGGCAGAAGATAATAAGAGAAACATTTGAATTGTGGAGAGGTTTAAAATATTAAAAAAAAATGTTTAAAAAGGAAAGCAGTGTTGATACCTATAGACGGGCGATCTTTCTTCTTCCCGAAGTCTCCATCGATCCCAAGTCCATTGGCGTTGATGGGTCGGGGACCAGGCTGTGTCCCCTGGACCCTTGGCCAAGCCTGGAGTCCAGAGGAGATTGGACTTGGGCGATCTTTGATCCCAGAAACAGGGAAATGGTGCCATGTTTCTTTGCCCTAAACAACAAATACTTGTTTGTTTTATTTCCCCCGCAACAGACTCCATCTCCTGAATTCAAATTCTTTCCACAAAGGCTTCCTTGGTACCCTGTGGCTCTGCCCCTGCTGTCAAGGGGTTTCCAGATTATTGGAGAAGACAGATGTATACATGGGAAATTGCCACGATGAAGTGGGAATGCATTATTTTTGCAACTCATAATGAAATCGTGGATCTAGGATTCCATCAGCCATGGATGGGAACATCATCTGAGGAAAAGTGGATGAAAAATATTTTTGTGGAGGGCCCTTCTGTCCTGGTTTGAGCCTGGGTCAACCTTAGTGTCTACGCTTGACATCACATGGCTCCCGGTGGGAACAGCAGCAGGCTGGTGAGAGACATGCCTGTCTGAGCTGGCGGGGGCCTCTCAGAGCAGCAGGCACGTGAGCACAGACTTGAAGCAGGACAGGGCGGGATCTGCAGAGAAATCTGCAGGAAGAGGGTTCCAGGCAGGGGCACACCTGTGCCTGTCCACTTCCTTGTCAGTTACCTATTGCCCACTATGCTGCGTAACAAGCGACCCCCAAAGCCAGTGGCTTGGGACAATCGGTGTTAATTGTGGATCTGCAGTCTGGGGGTCAGCAGGGCAGCTTTTCTGGTCTTGGGTGGGCTCATCCGCATGTCTGTGGTCAGCTGTGGGTCCACGAGGCGCACGCTGTTTTCCCAGGCTGGTCTCTCGTGCATGTTTGGGGCTCTGCTGGGTGTAGGCTAGTCTAGGACGCCCTTGGCTGGGATAATAAGACTCTCCTTCATCCCCCCAGCAGGGCTGGTGCCCTCACCAAGGGTTTCAGATGTTGAGCAGAAACACGCAGCCCCTCTTGAGGTCTAGATTCGGAGCTGCCCTTCACTTCCTCTGCAATCCTTTGGCGATCACTAGATCAGCCCAGACTCAAGAGGTGTGGAAATAGACTCCACCTCCCACTGGGAAGAGCAGACATAGCTAGAGGCAAAGGGTATAGTGGTGGGGGCAGAATTGGGTCCATTTAGCAACCTTTCCCAGCCCCCCATGAAGGCTTTGAGACTTTTGATAATCACTCCCTGGCCCTCCCTGGGTACCCCAAGGCATTCTATGGTCCTTGATCCTAGCTCTGGGCCCTCTAGAAGTTCCTCCCGTCCATGTTTGCTCTCTAGGCTCCCAAGGGAACTATGGTTGTGTTGTTTAAAACCCCAAATTCCTGACAAGGCTTCCCTTTTTCTTCACATTGAGGTGTGACCAGGGCTGACATTTTTTTTTATTGAAATAATAGACTCTCCTAATAGCAAACAGAGTCAGTGTCAGAAGGCAGGGGAGAGGTTAGTCCATAATCTGGAGCAAGGGGGAAATGGAAACTGGGAGCTTGGCTTGAAACCACTCAGAGCTCCCTTGTACAGTGTGCAACCTGCCCAACCATACCAGTCCACCCTGATGCCACAAGGACTAAAGGGAGGAGAAAAAGAAGGGCAAAGGGATTCCACCAGGAGCTAGGGCATCATTTAGCCAGAATGAAGGACCGTCCCCAAACTGTGTGACCCAGAGGGGAGATGCAGCTGGGCAAACCAGATGGGCAACTCAGACTGGATAGCCTGGCCTCTTGGGGTCCAAGGCTGGTTCAGCTCCTGTGGAGGAAGGGTGGAGGATCAGGAGGTGGGGGAAGGAGGAGGGTAGCAAGGTCTCAATCCAAATGATCTAGTTGGTTTCCCCATCACCCCCCCATCTTGTATCCCAGGGAAATAAAGTGTACCTGTGTTCTTGGTTGCCATGGTGACTGCCACACAAAAATTGGGGGTGGGGGGAGAACACCCTGGGGGCATGAAGAAGCAATTTGCTCTCAGCTCTGGGAGGCAGCACCAGAAACAGAATTTCCTGTGAAGGAAAAAACTGAGAGAGCTGGGCTTGGGTAGGTGGCACACACCTTCCGTGGCACCTGCCAAGGACAGAGCTCTGGGGCGAGAAGCTCCAAATCTAAGCCCCTACTTCCCAGCCTGCCTGTCCCACCCCAAGCCTTTTGCACCCGGGGTCTGCGGGGGCAGGGTCTCCATACAGATTGCTTTTATTTTTGTTAATTTCCAGTTCCACCTTGGGACCACGCACTGGCTGGGGGGCCCACACAGCCTGACACCCACCACATTTCCCCCAAACCCAGGAAGGCACCACTCACTTCCCGGCCCCTTCCCCCACCTCCCCCTCAGGCTGTGATAGAAGGGTCCAGACCTCCCAGGGTGTGGGGAGGAGGGGGAATTGAAACCCGAAGAGGGAACCTGCAGCCCTGTTCTTCCCTGAACCTCCAAGAAAGCAGAGAAGGCACAGTGTGGTGGCAGCTGTGGGCTTTTTTTTTTAATCTGTTAATAAAACGCAAGTGAATCAAATCCGCTCCGAAGGAAGGGGGGCGGCGAGGCAGGGGCCATGGTGTTTGCAGAAGTTGGAAATTTAATAAGAAGGAAAAATAAAAATAGCCACTGAGCTGGAGAGAGAGGGAGAGGAGGGCTGTGAGAAGCAGGCAAGTGTGGGACTCCAGGCTGGGGGGAGACATGTGCAGAGGGAAGATGGGGTGAGGGGCTGGGGAAAGGGAGGGGCCCCCCAGTCTCGAGGAGCAAGGGAGGCACTGCCAGAGGCAGCAGGAAGGAGGGGATTGGGGTGTCACCTAGAACAGTCCACTTCCATGGCAGATTTTTCCCCAGCGGTGAGCCAGGCACAGAGGTTGGGGATTGGCTGTCTGAATGCCTGGATATAGAGGTCCAGCCTCCGGTTACTTGGTCTTCACAGGGGCCCACACCTTCTGAACTGCTAAGGAGATGGGGAACACAGGCAGGATTGCCAAGAACAGTTGTGCAGGTTGCTTACTGCACAAGAGTACAGGATGGAAGGTAGAGCAAGAGTTGATGTCATCTGTTCCCCTTCCCACAGCCTGCATCTGCCCAGAGGGAGGGGTACCTTTTAAAGATCTACACAAAAAGGGTGGAGACAGCCATCAACAGATGAATGGATAAACAAATGTGCTCTGTCCATACAATGCAATATTATTCAGGCATAAAAAGGAATGAAGCACTGACACCTGCTACAATATGGATTAACCTTGCAAACATGATGCCCAGTAAGAGAAGCCAGATGCCAAAGGCCACTGTATGACTCCATTTATATGAAATGCCCAGAACAGGCAAGTCCACAGAGAAAAGAAGCAGATTGGTGGCTGCCAGGGGCTGGGGGAGGGGGAGTGGGGAGTGACTGCTGATGGGGATGGAGTTTCCTCTTGAGGTGATAAAAATGTCTTGGAACTAGATAGTCGTGACAGTTGCACAATATTATGAATGCACCAAATACCACTGAATTGTATGTTTTTAAAGAGTTAATGGTATGTTAAGTGAATTCCACCTCAATAAGAGAAAGGTCCACACGAAGTTGGTGGAGGACCAGCTGGGCCCCTGCACACATCTGGTGACACCCCCTCCACCCCCAGGAAGCCCACGATCGCAGGCAGTCCCAGACCAGAGCAGCTTTGTGTTGGCTGCAGCCTGCAGGAGCCCTCTGGGCACAGCTGAATGGAATTCATTCATTCATTCATCCACTCAACAAATGTTTACTGAGTGTTTATTTCATGCCAGGTGCTGTGCTGAGCGGTGAGTAATTAAGCCCTTGCCCTGGGGCTGACACTCCAGCCGGGCAGACCCAACAAGCACAGTGTACAGAATGTGAGGTGGGTCGCTCAGCCCTAGTTAAGGCTCTGCAAGAACTTGTTTTTTTTTTTTGAGACAAGGTCTCACTCTGTCACCCAGGCTGGAGAGCAGTGGCGCAATCATAGCTCACTGGAGCCTCCAACTCCTGGCCTCAAACAATCCTCCCACCTCAGCCTCCCAAAGTGCTGGGATTGCATGTGAGAGCCACCATGCCCAGGCCTTTTTTTTTTCTTAATTTTCAATTCTGATTTGGACAAGGCATCAGCTATGAGATGACCGAGGCATGAACAAGCCAAAAGTCTTGAATTTGTATTGCCAGTGGATAGCCCCCAATCTGTGCTATGAATAGGAAGAAAAATCATCCTAGAAAATAAGTCAATAATACTAAAAGCCAGATATTGCCACCTGCATTAACTCTTTTAATCCTCACATTGAACCTCAATGAGGTAGAAAGTGTTTTTATCGCCATTTTATAAGTGGGGAACCCGAGGCACGGAAACATGAATTGGCTCCCCCAAATGGATCAGTGGCAGTTTCTAGATTTGAACCCAGGACACCTGTCTGTGGCTCCAGCGCAGGCGATCTGCACCCAGGCACCTACCCAGGTGGATACAAGCCTGTGAGATTCTTCCAGGGCCCCAGCCTGATGGGGTCCCCAAGCCTCCAGGCCTGCACTGGAGCTGCCTCTGGTTCCAGGCCGAGCCGGCGGAGGGTCCCGGCGCTGGGGAGTCAGCGTTGGTGGGTGATTGATGGTTTAATATCTCGCCCACACCTCAGCAGGCGGCCCCCAGCGAGAGGCAGAGATGGGATAATTCGGTTACCAAAAAGAGAACGAAAGAGAGAGAGAGAGAGAGGGAGGCGCAGACCAGGGGTCGAGCTGGGAGCTGGGAGCTGGTTTGGCTGGGCTGGGCTCAGATCCCCGATCCGGTTGGAAGTTGGGGAGCTCGCACATCCCAGCCCCTCTGCAGCCCCCATCTGACTTCCTGTCTTGAGAACAGAGACTGCAGATGTGATGAGTGAGAGGCCACAGGGCAGGGGCAAAGCCTCAGAAGAGAGATGGGCAGGTGGTCTCCGCCTGGGACAGAGGCAAGGAGGCTGGAACACCAGAGGGAGGCAGGGGCTGCCAGAGTTCGGGATGGGGGTACAGGAGTCTCCAGATATGCAGGTCAGAAGCTCCAGTCATCCTTTTTTTTTTTTTTTAAGACATGGGGTCTCGCGATGTTGCCCAGGCTGGTCTGGAACTCCTGGCCTCTAGTGATCCTCCCGCCTTTTCCTCCCAAAATGCTGGAATTACAGGCCTGAGCCACCACACCCAACCCTCAGGTCACCCAAGGATAGAGCCCTTTGTCTCTCTCTTTCTCTCTCTCTCCCCAACCACATCCAAACTTTGGACTTCATTTCCTCCCCACCTCCTCACCTCGAGGCCCGCTTTGCTCGGTCCTGGTCTCCAGCCTTTGCCCTGACGCCTGTTACCCCCATGGCCTCCAGGGTGCGCCTGTGAGCACCTGAGCCAGGTCACACCCCTCTTCCGCCCAGAAGCCCCACGGCTCTCACCTTGTGTTAATATTAGTTACCTATTGCTGCCATCACACTCTTAGCATTTTTAAACAACACAGCTGTATTGTCTGACAGTTCTAGAGGTCAGAAGTCTGGTACGGGTCTCACCTGCCCAAGATGAAGGTGTCAGCTAGCTGCGCTCCTCTCTGGAGGCTGTAGAGGAGGATGAGTTTTCTTGCTCTTTCAGGGGTTGCAGAATTCAGTTCCTTGTGGTTGTAGGACTGAATTTCCCATTTTCTTCCTGTAGCTGGGATTCCCAGCTTCTAGGGCTCTCTGAGTCCTGTCTTCCTCCCCCAAGCAATTTTTCTTTTCTTTTTTTTTTGAGACAGGGTCTTGCTCTGTCACTCAGGCTGGAGTGCAGTAGTGGGATCAAAGCTCACTGCAGCCTTGAAGTCCTGGGCTCCAACAATCCTCCTACCTCAGCCTCCCCAGTAGCTGGGACTACAGGTGTGTACACCACACCTGGCTAATTTTTCTATTTTTTATAGAGATGGGGTCTCGCTATGTTGCCCAGGCCAGTCTCAAATTCCTGGCCTCAAGCGATCCTCCTGCCTCAGCCTCCCAAAGTGCTGGAATTACAATCATGAACTACCATTGTCCGGCCCATTTCTGTCGTGTTAAGCCACCCAGTTTGTGATGCTTTGTGATATCAGCCCCAGGAAGGAAACTGATCCAGGTCACATGGCTTCCCTTGAACTGGTTGTGCTGTCAGCTGACTCTGCCTTTCAGGGCAGTATTCAGAGTGGAGACTTTCTCTTATAGATGCCTTTAAGGGTCCCTCTGACTTGTCCTCTGCCTCTCCCTTTGGGCTGGCTCCCCCGCTCAGCACGGCTCTCTCCCCATTCAAGCTAGTTCCATGCTTGCTCTGGGAGTCCTGACACCTCCTCCAGGAAGCCCTCCTGAAAGTAGCCATGGTTTTTCATCCACCAGAGCAGTTGCCAGCCCCTTTGTCCTGCCCTCCCCAGGCCATGAGGCCCTGAAAATTTAGGGGACCCATATCAGGTTCTATAGATGATTCTACTGATTGGCCCCCATCCTTGACTTGAGGTGAAGGGACACCCTGCCCTGTCTCCTTCCTCAGAAAGGGGGAGACCACAGGCTCACGGCACAGCCTCTCTGAAAAAATCCTCTGCACAAAATCCTCCCCTAACTTCCCAGCCCCAATTCTTTCAAACCCTGGTTGAGGTGAGGAGCTCAAGGGTTATGAAACCTGGCCAGACCCATGTCTACAAAAAATTAAAAAATTGGTTGGGCATAGTGGCGCATGCCTGTGGTTCCGGCTGCTCGGGAGGCTGAGGCGGGAGGATCGCTTGAGCCCAGGAGTTTGAGGCTGCAGTGAGATGTGATGACACTACTGCACTCCAACCTGGGCGACAGAGCAAAACTCTGTCTCTAAAACAAAACAGAAAAAAAATTCAATGAAAAGAAAAAGAAATCTTCACTGTGGTCTGGCACCTCGTGCTGGTCATTGTGTCTGCGTGGTTGCAATGTCCATCTTAGCATCCTGTTACTCTGGTGATCTGCAACTCTGGCGGTCACTGACGTGACGGTGCTGTGTAAATATTCCTGGCCAGTGGAGAAGAGGAAACCTCGCAGAGGGGGAGGAGGAATGGATGAGGAAGGGCCAGTGGGAAACACAGGAGCGGTCTGAGCTATACTCAAGGAGTCTGGGATTGGGGAAACCCGACCTTCAGCCTTTTGGGGGCTGAGAGTGCCCCTAAGGTTTAGCAACCTGAGTGATTGCTTTAAAACCTAAATCAGAGCTGGTCCATCTCATGCTCAAACCCTTCATTACTCTTAGAAAAAAAAAAAAAAATCTGGGTTGTCTTCCATTGCCTTTAAGGCCCCATCTCGTCTCTGCCCTCATCTGGATTTTTTTTTTTTTTTGAAGCAGTCTCACTCCGACCCCCAGGCTAGAGTGGTGCAGTGGCATCATCACAGCTCACAGCAACCTCCAACTCCTGGGCTCGAGCGATCCTCCTGCCTCAGCCTCCCGAGTAGCTGGGACTACAGGCATAGGCCACCACACCTAGCTAATTTTTTCTATTTTTAGTAGAGATGAGGTCTGATTCTTGCTCAGGCTGTTCTTGAACTCCTGACGTTAAGCTATCCCCGGCCTCAGCCTCCCAGAGTGCTGGGATTACAGGCATGAGCCACCACCTGGCCATCTGGATGTTTTGAAAACACACCGGCTTCGGGGCCTTTGCGTATGTTATGCCAGCCGAAATCTGGCCCTGGCATCGGCATGCCTTGCTCACTCTCTTCATTCAGACCTGGGGCACTGACTGTCCCCCAGTGTCCCTTTTCCATGTCTCTCTGTCTCTGTCTCTCTCTCTCTCATTTGGTAAGCAAGTTTATTTTTTTATTATGGTAAAATGTCCACAACATAAAATTTACCACCATAACCGTTTCAAGTACACAACTGCATTAAAGCACCTTCGCCATGTGCAACCGTCACTTCTGTCTAGTTCCAGAGCTTTTTCATCGCTGCGAAGAAACCTTGTGCCCGTGAAGCAGTCACTCTCCAGTCAGCTCTGTTCCCTCACCCCCGTTCCTTTTCCTTGTCTTTTATGTTCATAGAACATCCCTGTTATTCCAGCTGGGAGCATAGACGTTGGGGACAAAGACTACATTTCCCAGCCTTCCTTGAAGCTGGTGTCATGTGACTGCACTCTGGCCAATGGCGCGTGAGCAGCTGTGCCGTGGGAATCTTCCAGGAAAGATGAGGGCTTTGCCTTCATTTTTGTCCTTCCCACTGGCCAGAGGGTGGACGTGATCGGGTGTCCTGTTGCTCCACCCTAGTGATGGTAGCGCAGAAGAAAGAAAGCGCCTGGGCCCCCACCATCCCAGCCCTGGAACACTCATACTCAGATTCTTAAGCGAGAGCTAAATAAAGTTCTTTATTGTTTGAGGCACTGTGAGCAAAAAAAAAAAAAAAAGAAAAGAAAAGAAAAAAGAAAAGAAAGAAAGAAACAAGGCTTCCTTCATCCACCATTGTGGGGATTCAATGAAGTAGCATTGACACATAAAGCATCTGCCTGTGCCTTGTACATAGCAGGTGCTCAATAAATGTTCATTGTTCCTGCACCCCCTCTGGTTTTGGGAAGGACATACCTTTGGGCCCCTGGACTGGCTTATTAGGGATATCGCTAATAGGTGTATAAAGAAGATAGAACCATCCAGGCTCTGTGTGGTGGCTCACGCCTGTAATCCCAGAGCTTTGGCAGGCAGAGGCAAGAGGATTGCTTGAGGCCAGGAGTTCGACACCAGCCTGGGTAACATAGTGAGACTCCCGTCTCTACAAAAAATCTAAAAATTAGCCAAGTATGGTGGTGCCCACCTGTAGTCCCAGGTACTTGGAGGCTGAGGCAGGAGGATCACTTGAGCCGTGGAGATGGAGGTTGCAGCAAGCTAAGATAGGGCCACTGCACTCCAGCCTGGGCTAAAGAGCAAACCCTGTCTCAAAAAAAAGTGACATCAGTGCGGGTCATTCCTAGTCCCCCATGGTCAACTCGTGGGCCTGCTCTGTGTCCTGGGAGCTGAGCTCTAGGGCTGCACCGTTGGTCTCCCTTGTCCTCTGGTTTGGGGTTGGATTCAGTCAGTGGAGACATCAGTCAGAAATGGAAGAAAGACTGGGGTTCCTCTACAGCCTCCCTCCTGCTGGAGGGACACTCTCCCTCTTCTTAAGGGAACTTCATTTCCTTCAATCAGCCGCATCCTTTCCTTAAAAGCTCCTCCACTAAGCCCCTGGCCCGCCATCAGCCCCATGTGCAGGGCCCGCACCAGTTTCTTGCAAAACTTTTTGATGAACCTGCTATGACTACTAAGTGGTTAAAAATATCCACTCCGCCCAGGCAATTTTGCTAAGCTCATGTCAGGGGGAGAAAGAGAGACTCCGGAGAGCTCACAAATGAAGCAAATTGCTGAAAATTGGATTTTTACTGTCTTATCTAGGAGCCACATGAGAGGAGAGGAGATTGCAATTTCTGCTGGAACTTTCTCACATCCCTGAGTTTGGGGCGTGCAAGTGGTGGGGAGCGGGGAGGAGCGGAGAGAGAAACAGAAGACAGAGGCGTGAGAAGAGAGGAGCAGGAAGCGAGGGGAGGAAAACAATGTGCAAGAGAAAAGGAAAATCATCATGACACATTTGGGCAGAACTGAGAAAGGTACAGGAGCCACCAGGGGCTTTGGGTGCTATGACCCCAGCCAGGGGCACCTCGGGGGCTGTTCCACTTACAAAGCCCCTTGGCCCACGATGCCCAGTTGTAATTGCAAAGCAAGACCGTGCAATAGGTAGGGATCACTCGCCCCGTTTTACTGACGAGAAAACTGAGGCTAAGAGAAAGGACGCATTTAGCTAGGTGTGGTGGTGCGTGCCTGTGGTCCCAGCTACTTGAGTGGCTGAGGCAGGGATCGTTTGAACCCAGGAGTTCTAGTCCAGTTTGGGCAACATAACTAGATCCCAATCTCTAAAATTAAAAAAAAAAATTAAAATTACTAATGCTAATTGAATGCTAATCTCTTCCAGAAACATTCTCACATACATGTGCATGCAAAAATCATGTTTAACCACATATCTGGGCATCCCGTGGCCCAGACAAGTTGACACATGAAATTAACCATTGCAGCATCTTGAGCCTGTAATCTCAGCTACTCAGGAGGCTGAGGCAGAAGGATCACTTGAGGCAGGAGTTTGAGACCAGCCTGGGAAACATAGCAAGACCCTGTCTCTAAAATAAATAAATTAGGCTCACACCTGTAATTCTAGTACTCTGGGAGGCTGAGGTGGGAGGATTGCTTGAGGTCAGGACTTTGAGACTAGCCTGAGCAAGAGCGAGACCCCATCTCTACTAAAAATAGAAAAAATGAGCCAGGGCTCATGGCTCATGCCTGTAGTTTCAGATACTTGGGAGGCTGAGGCAGAAGGATCACTTGAGCCCCGGAGTTTGAGGTTGCAGTGAGCTATGATGATGCCACTACACTCTAGCCTGGGCAACAGAGCAAGACTCTATCTCAAAAACAAAACAAACAAACAAAAAGTACAGAATGGACTATTGTTCATCAATAAAAAGAAATGGGCTATGAAGCTAGGCAAAGACATGTATGAAACTTAAATGTATACTGCCTGAGTGAAAGAAGTTGATCTGCAAAGGCTACAGACTGTATGATTCCAGCTCTGTGACATCTGGAAAAGGCAAAATTATGGATTCAGCAATAAGATCAGTGGTTTCCAGGAGGCCAGGCTCAGTGGCTCACGCCTGTAATCCCAGCACTCTGGGAGGCCAAGGTGGAAGGATTGCTTGAGGCCAGGAGTTCAAGACCAGCCTGAGCAATATAGCGAGACCCTGTCTCTACAAAAAATAATAATAATAAAAAATTAGCGGGGCATGGTGACATGCACCTGGGAAGCTACTCAGGAGGCTGAGGCAGGAGGATCACTGGAGCCCAGGAGTTCGAGGCTGCAGTGAGCTATGATCATGCCACTGCCCTCCAGCCTGAGTGACAGAGCAAGACCCTGTCTCTAAAAAGAAAAAAGAGGCGGGGTTGCCAGGGATTCAGAAGAAGGGATGAATAGGTACAGTACAGGGGATTTTTAGGGCAGTGAAACAATTTTGTATGAAATAGTAATGGTGAATACATGTCAGACATTTGTCAAAACTCATAGAGGGTGCAACACGAAGAGGGAACCCTAATGTAAACCATGGCCTTTAGTTAACAATAGCGTATCAATCTGTGCTTATCAGTTGTAACAAATCTACCACACTAATGCAAGATGTTAATAATAGGGAAAATTGGGGGGAGGCGGGTATTGAAGCTATATGGAAATTGTGCTATGTGTATAATTTTTCTGTGAACGAAAAACTTCCCTAACAAATAAGGTCTAATAATTTATTTTTATTATTTGTTTATTTATTTTTTGAGATAGGGTCTTGCTCTTTTGCCCAGGCTGGAGTGCAGCGGCCTGATCATAGCTCAATGTGACCCTGAACTCCTAGGCTCAAGCAATCCTCCCACCTAAGCCTCCCAAGTAGCCAAAACTACAGGCATGCACCATCATGCCTGGCTAATTTTTAAATTTTTGGTGGAGACGGGGTCTTGCTATATTGCCCAGGCTGGTCTTGAACTCCTGAGTTCAAGTGATCCTCCCACCTCCGCCTCCCAAAGTGTTGGGATTACAGGCGTGAGTCATCACACTCAGCCTAATTTTTTTTTTTTTTAAAGCACAGAGTGGCTTCTTGAAGCTGGAATGAAGGAGATTTGGAGGGTAATACAAGCTGGGCACCATAGCATGTGCCTGTAATCCCAGCCACTAAGGAGGCTGAGGCAGGAGGATTGCTTGAGCTCAGGAGTTGGAGGCTAGCCTGGACAGCATAGCAAGACCCTGTCTTAAAAAACCAGGAAGGTGACAGTTCTCTGATAAACAGAGATGAACTGACTCCTTAAGCTAAAATGGGACATGTCTGGAAGCAATCTGGGAAATGGAACTATAAAATGCACTGGATTATGGGATGGCAGTCCTGGTTCTGCAGCAGGTCAGTGTGGTAGAGTAGATATTTCTGAGTCCCCACGACAGAAGCAGCAAACACACAGATACTGACACTTTTGCACACACGTCTGTCCACCTCCTGCCCAAACCCCAAAAAGGAGAAAGAACAGCTCCAAACTCAGTCTCTCCTGGGTCCACCCTCCCAATTCATGGCAAAATCTCTTCTGTCCTTCTCTCTTTCCTGTCGCCACATGCCTTCTGAGCTTCAGGTTAATAAACTCATTACTGATGAACAGGGAACATGTCTGTGGAGGTTTTAATTACAGCAGAAAATTGGTCCAATTGCTATTTAATGTAGAATAAGTGTCACGTTAACTGGCCGGGGCAGGAGAAGTCGAGGTTTGCTTGGAGGTGTCTGTCCTGAGCCCTGTCTGGCTGGTCTTCCCTGGAAGCCTCCAAGAGTGCAGAGGGAACTCAGAGACCTTGGACGGCGACAGGAAGCAGGCTGAGGGGCGAACAATTGAGAAGACGTTTCTAAAACCTCAGCTCAAGGCTCACTTCAGGACCCAGAAATTCAGTGGCTCAGCTCTCGGATCTCAAGATTTTTCTCCCTTGTAGCAAACATTTGCTCTCCAGCCCATAGGAGGAAGTGTTAGGGGTCATGTGATCGGAGTGTTGGAGGAACAGGGAACAGGGTGGAGATCTGCCAGGACTAGAGTCTTCCAGGATCAGAGGGTCAAGACTGAGCTGAACAAGCTAAACTTTCCAGGTGGCCGATCGGGGAAAGAAATCTCGTCGGTCCTTTTATCCTGCCTCCCAGATCTCCCCAGGGGAGGGGATGCAGGGGGACCATCCAAGAGCACCAGTGCTAAAGAGAGAAAGAAACAAAAAGCCCCAAATAATCAGAGGCAACAGGACAGCAGGGACCAAGCCCACCTAGAATCTGCTAAGGTTTATGAATTTTCCATATGTTCAGGGACCCCCCCACCCTGTCTCCCAGGATAACAGTTTAGAAATAAGAGCCCAGACACTGGAGTCAGACAGCCCAGATTCTAACTAACTCCATCACTTACTAGCTGGGTGACTGGGGACAAGCAGCTTCACCTGTGTGTGCCTCAGTTTCCTGCCCTGTAAAATAGGAGTGTAATGGTCAGGCTGGGCTGGGTTATGCTACAGAAACAGCTCAGTGAGTGGCTGAAAACCACAAGGTTTATTTCTCACTCATGCTGCATGTCCATTTTGGGTCTGTTTTGGGAGTCTCTGCTCATTGTAGTCATGAATGGAGCAGCCACATTCCAGAACATTCTGGAACACTACTCGCTGCCATGCCCGGAAGGAAATAAGAGCTTCGGTGGGTCTGGCACACGCAGTTACATGCTGTAGCCTGGGAATGACATGTGTCAGTTTCACTCACAGGTCACTGGTTAGAGCCGGTCACATGACCTCATTCACCACAAGGCAGGCAGGAAGTACAGTTCTACCTTGTGCCCAGAAAGGGGAGAGCAGGAAATACTCCAACAGCCCTAATGGCCTCCAACTAACGGGGTGTTGTGAAAATGAAGTGAGTTAATGAATGGGAACTCATTTAGGACGACATCTGGCGCATAGTGAGTGCTCTTTATGCATTCCCGGTTTTGTTTCATCAGGAAGGGCGACTGCACTCAGGTGCCTCTTTGACACGGGTTGAGCAGGACCAAGATGCACGAGTGGCTGGAAGCCAGGAACGTATGTGACAGCTGTGCACCACGTTAGGGCCAGGTATGTGCCAGTTGTGCACCAGATATGTACAACCACTGAGACACAGGTTGACTCGGACACTGAGTTGCTTGTGCCTGACCCTGAACTCTGAGAAGACAGTAGAGTCCCATTCCCAGTGAGATATGAACTAGGGCCTGCCCAGACCCTTCACCACCGGGCCAATAGGCCCCGCCCCCTCACAGCCCAGACACCCACCCCACGCCCATGCCATCCACACCCAGTGGGCAGGAGCAGGTACTCAGGGCAGCTTCAGCCTGCACCCTGGGAGCTCCAGAAAGTAGGAGCCGGCAACCCGCCTCTCCCCCCAACTGTCCTTCCTACATCTGTCGGCTGAACCAGGTCCTTATACTCATTGGGCTCTTGACCTGGGGCAGCTGACAGGTGACAGGTGAGGACGAACAACTCCATGAAGTAAAGTCACCAGCTGAGGGTCTCCCAGCGGAGGGTGGCGGAGACCAGATTTGAACCCAGGCCGCTCTGTCTTCTGAGTTGCTAACAAACGTCTGCAGCCTGACCCTTTGACGCTGCCCCACTCCCCTTGGCGTCCCCCGCGGGTGTCCCCCCAGATTCCTCCCAGACCCGGCCCCCCCACCCCCGCCCCGCACCCCGCAGAAGCCCCGGCTTCCCCACCGTCCGACCCGAGCTCACTTCAAAGGTGGGAACCGAGGCCTCCCAGGCTCCCAGACAGCCCCCTGGACAGCCAACATCGCCCGGGGCTCCAAGAGCGCGGGCAGCTCCAGTCAAAGCCGGGCGGCCTCGGAGGACGCAGCCTAATTACCCGGGCAGAGCCGAGCCAGGCCCGGGGCCAGGCGGTTCTTCCAGCAGCTTCGGCTTCTTTAAGGCGAGGAGGAGAACGGCGAGCGAAGCGGGGCTGCTCGCCAGCTCCCAAATCCTCTCAGGTCCCCCGGATGGGGACCGAGGGTGGCCAAGCAGGGCGCAGGGGGAGGAGGGGCGTTTACCAGGATTCTGCAGCCACAGAGGTGGATTCCGAGGCGGGGAGGGGAGGGGCGTCGCCAATGGCAAGTGTCCTGGTCCTCTGGACCCCAGGGGTGTCCTCCGTTCTCCCCATCACTCCACCCCTCCTCCGTTTCCTGGGGCCCAGATGTCTCCCAAAGCGCTCCGGTTTTGCAAGCCCTCGTTCGCTGCGAGCTAAACCCAGCCCGGGGGCCTCCGTGCCCAGAAAGGGCAGGAAACCAGAGTTAAAAGAGGATTTAGAGGCCCGCCCGCCTGCGGAGAGATTAGATGAGATCAATATGCAGAAGGCTGAGCAAAGATCCCCTCGGAGGGGCTCCTTGAGACCCGTGACCCTGAGAGGTAATTAACAGGCTTGCTGGGGTTCCGCCGGCCCGGGCAGCTGCTCCAAAGCTCTGCTTGCAAAGCTTCTGCGAGGCAATCCTGGCTCCCTGTGGGGTCAGAATCTGGCTTCTCCAGCCAGCTACTCCCCCGGGAGCCCCAAGGGATCATTGTATAAGAATAGTCGCTCTCATTTATTGAGTGCTTGCTGGGTACCAGTTGCTGTCTAAAGCCTTCCATAGCTCCCTGAGTTTTCAGCCACAATTGGAGGAGGCAGGTTGCTATAATAGTATTACTAGGTCTATTTTACAGATGGAGGAACGGAGGCACAGGGAGGTGAGAGGGCTTGTCCGAAGTCACACCACAAGTATCTGGGGTTCAAATGCAGGAGGCACTCGGGGTCCAGGGCTTGGGCCCCTAGCCCCTTGTACTACAGTTTTCCTTGTCCCCCTCCAACCCCCAAGATCGCTCCCCCTCCTAGACCTGGCATCACTAGTAACACCACCTTACTGTCTCCCAGTCATTGTTTTAGCGTCTTTAACTGTCTAGAACTCAACTTACCGTCCAATGCAAAGAAATCTCTAGGCAATGGAACACATATCACTAAGTCCACGGCCAGACGAGGTGGCTCACGCCTGTAATCCTAACACTCTGGGAGGCCAAGGTGGGTGGATTGTTTGAGCTCAGGAGTTCAAGACCAACCTGAGCAAGAGTGAGACCCTGTCTTTACTAAAAATAGAAAGAAATTAGCTGGACAACTAAAAATATACAGAAAAAATTAGCCAGGCATGATGGCACATACCTGTAGTCCCAGCTACTTGGGAGGATGAGGCAGAAGAATTGCTTGAGCCCGGGAGTTTGAGGTTGCTGTGAGCGAGGCTGATGCCACGGCACTCTAGCCTGGGCAACAGAGTGAGACTCTGTCTCAAAAAAAAAAAAAAAAAAAAAAAATCACAAAGTCCATGCAGAAGCTATGTGACCCAGTAGTCTTATAAACTCCAAGAAGGTGGGGGTCCCATTTGTTTTGCCTTGAGAAGCATAAGGTCTGGCATGCGGTAGATGGTTATTGTATTGTTGTGAAGTTGAACTGATGATCGTGGTCCTTATTTATAGCCCATGGACTTGTGATTTTGTTACAATAATAGTAAGCTTGGTTATGTCAAGTACAGGCAGGGAAATATGCAAGGTGGACATACCAGCACTCATGGCAAAGGATGGAATGAAATCCTGCCTCTTTCTCTACTTCCTAACTGTGCCTTGATTCCCACTTCTTTTATTGTTTTTAGAGACAGAGTTTCATTCTGCTGCCCAGCTGGAGTGGAGTGGTGTGATCATAGCTCACTGTAGCCCTGAGCTCCTGGGCTCCAGTGATCCTCCCACCTCAGCCTCCCAAGTAGCTGGGACTACAGGCATCTGCCACCATGCCTGGCTTTGATTCTCCCTTCTATAAAATGTATTCTTCTGAAGCTTACAGAAAATCATGTCTGCCAAGGGTTTAGCATGGTGCCTGGCACGTAGTAAATGCTCAATAAAGCACTCACTTGAATTTTTGGAGGGACTAACCAAAAAACTATAAAAACAGATATAAGATCTCAAAACCCCATGGCAGCCTTAGAGCAACCTTGTGAGGTTCTAGGACCATGGAACAAGACCAAAATTTATCTTGTTCACACAAAGGAGGGGCTGATATCCTACTATCTATAGAAGGCCTGAGCAAGGATTTCAAAAACGATCTATAACATTTATATACAGAATAAGAGCCAATATTTATTAACCTCTGGGCATTTGTACCTCCCAGCAATCTGATGAAGTAGACGCTATGATTACCCCAATTAGAGATGAGGAAAATGAAAGCTCAGAGAGGTTGAGAAACTTGCTCAAGATCACACAGCATAGAGTGGTCAGGCTGGTTCTCAGGCCTGGTTCCGTGGGACCCTAAAGGACCTGCCCTGAGTAAGATAAAAAGGGTAAACACCTAAAGATCAACAGTGGTTTGCTCAAGGCTGGAAATGCAGGAGATCTTTGTCTGTTGTTTTACACCGAGTGTGTTTCCTGCCCGTTATAAGAAAAAAATAAGTTAAATATTTAAAAATTCTCCTGAAATCTAACCAGTTCAGGAAGAGGAACAGCTTAAGGAGAATGCTTTTTGGTTAGGGTCCCCATGGGAGGCAGACTCTGCCATCACAGCAGGTGACTGAAGTCTGTTAGAAAGATAAGGGAAGTTGGAAACGCTTTCAGCAACATTCGGAAGATGTTACTATCTCTAGGAGCAGTGGTCCTGGGCAGGTGAGTGACCAGCTTTCAGGAAAGGTCTGAAGGTGACCTCATCTCCTCCCAGTTGGCTGACCCCCAACTGCAAGACCAGGGAGCCCCAAATCCGCCCCAGGATCCAAGTGAGGAAGAGTGAAAAGTGAATTTGGAGGGCCAGGTGGGAACTGTCTTATCCTACGCTCCTCATCTTAGAGTTCAAAGCCAGCGCGTTCTTCCACCAATGGGAGCACCTCTTGGAGAATTGTTT
Organism: Lemur catta; assembly: GCF_020740605.2. Taxonomy (NCBI): domain Eukaryota; kingdom Metazoa; phylum Chordata; class Mammalia; order Primates; family Lemuridae; genus Lemur; species Lemur catta. The sequence continues at coordinate 115,537,931 of NC_059128.1, read as the reverse complement.
GTTCTCTTGCACAAGATGATACACACAAGGACCTAGGTGAGAACAAAAAGTTGGCAACAATCTAAGGTTTATCCACGACAGGGAATGGTTTAAAAGAATGAGGGCCCAGACTATGGAAAATGAGACTAACATAAAACAGGTAGAAAAAGTACAAAAATCCATTGTGATTATAATGGATTGAATTGTGACCCCCAAGAAAGTATGTCTAAGTCCTAACGCCTGGTACCCATGAAGGTGGCTTGATTTGGAAGTTGGGTCTTTGTGGATGGAATTAAGTTAAAGATCTCGAGATGAGGTCACCTTGGATTTAGGTTTTAGGGCGGGCCCTAAATCCCATGACCGGTATTCTTATAAAAGAAAAGACAAGGAGTTTTGAGATGGCCAAAGAATTCCAGAAGCCACCGGAAGCTGAGAGAGATGAGAAAGGATCCTCCCCTAGAGCTTTCAGGGGAAGTCTGGCCCTGCCTGGGGCTACCTTGATTTCAGACTTTTGGCTTCCAGAACTGTGGGAGAATAAACTTCTGCTGTTTTAAGCTGCCAAGTTCGTGGTAATGTGTTGCAGTGGCCTCAGGAAAGGAAGACAATAATAAAAGCAAGTTTCAAAACAAGGTGTGCAGAATGATATAAACCATGTTAAAAATGAAAGAATATACCCAGGCGTGGTGGCTCACATCCGTAATCCCAGGAGGCTGAGGCAGGAGAATCGCTTGGGCCCATACAGGGAACAGCATCCTACCCTGGGCAGCAGCATCCTCACATGAGAGCTTGTGGGGGAGCAATGAGGCAGTTACTGCCCCTCCCCGGAGCAGCCTCCAGCCACTGAGAAGCAGGAGCTAGTGGATGTGCCCCAAGTTCTTCACCTCATGGGGACAGCTCTGAGATGCATGAACTATACAGTCTCCCAGAGGTCCCTGGCAGGACTGAATCTCAGGTGCCCACAGTGGTCACGTGCTCATGAATGCCCTCTCTGCTCATTAATAGTCCTTCCCTTCCCTGTTGTATTAATTGCCTAATCCTGCTTAACAAATTACCCAGGACTCAGTGACTTAGACCAATGATTATTTATTACCTCTCATGTTTCTTTGAATCAGGAATTCAGACAGAGTACAAGGGGAACAGCTTATCTCGGCTCCCCAATGTCTGAGACATCAGCTGGAAGCCCCAAAGGTGGGGGCTGAGGTCATCAAAAGGTTCATTTGCTCCTGCATAACTGGTGGCTGATGGTGACTGTTAGCTGGGGACCTAGCTGGGGCTGGAACATCCACATATGGCCCCTCATGTGGCCTGGGCTTCCTCACAATATGGCGGCTGGGTTCCACGGGCAAGAATTGAAGAGAGAAAGAGATAGGCGAGGTGACAGCCATCTTTTATGACCCAGCCTCCAAAGCCTCACAGAATCACCTCCTTTATACTCCATTGGTTGGGGCAGTGACAAGCCCCACCCAGATTCAAGGGGCAGGAACACAGGTCCCGCCTCTCATGGGAGGAGCATCAGAACTTTGCAAGAAGAACCTGTGTGATAGGATAAATATTAGGGGTGGTCATCTTTGAAAATCGCCACCTGCCATTCCTTTTTCACTTGCCAGCATCCTTATTGTTGTTTCCTGGGATCACCTCCCAGGCCAATAACTTGCCCCCAAATCCTTGTCTCAGAGTCTCTGTGTTTGGGGGAACCCAAATTAAGATATCTTACAAATCAATACTGTGTTTATATAAGTGAGTTTAGGTTTATGTAAACATTCAGAAAAAGATCTGTAAGGATACGCTCCAAACAGACAACAGTGGGTCCTCTAAGGAGGGAAGTGGGATGGGAGTCAAGAGGGTTCATCTGTAATATGTCAGGGTTTTTAGCCCGAAGAGAGGAAGGATTTCCTGCATCCTCTGTGGAACGTAAACGAGAGCAGTCAGGAACAGTAAGCCATCATGACTTGTGAGGACTCTAGCCCGAAAGTAGTTGTAATATTCTTAATACACACATAGGCAGTCCCTCTCCGCGCCCTCAGGTTGGAGCCAGCAGCCCAGTTTATAGCTGAGCTGAGGCTTGGGGTAGTTCAAGGGTCCAGGACTTCTGGAACACTAGAGATCGCTCTAATCTCTGAGAACACTCAAGCCTCAGTTACCTAATCTATGAAATGGGTATGATTCTGGCTATCTCACAAGGCTGCTGTGAGGGTTACATACAATATTACACACCAAAGCGATGGACATGTGACCTGGCACACAAAAAAGTAATAATAGATTTATTGAGCAATCACTGTATGCCAGAAGTTGTTTTAACCACTTTGCATGTGTTAATCTGTTTTACTCCTCACAATAATGCTGTAAAGTAGGAACTATTACTATCTCAATTTTGTAAAAGGGGAAACACAAAGGTTAAGAAATGTTGCAGTGGCTCACGCCTATAATCCCAGCACTTTGGGAGGTCAAGGTGGGAGGATCATTTGAGGCCAGTAGTTCAAGACCAGCCTGGGCAACGTAGCAAGATCCTGTTTCTATAAAAAATTTAAAAATTGGCTAAGCATGTTGGTACACGTCTGTAGTCCCAGCCACTGGGGAAGCTGAGGCAGGAGGCTTGCTTAAGCCCAGGAGTTTGAGGCTACAGTGAGCTATGATGATGTCATTGTACTCCAGCCTGGGTGACAGAGCAGGTCCCTGTCTCAAAAAATAAATAAATAAATAAATAAAAAAGGACTAAGGTCAGGCCACACAGTAAGGCTCCAAATGCAGTGTTCCTTTTAGCTGTATCACCTCACGCCTCGTGTGTGTGTGTGTGGGGGGGGGGAGGAAATGAATGAACAAATGAGAAAAGTTGGAGTTGGAAAAAGACTGTGTTCTTTGTCTTTCGTGGGACCTAGGAAGGCTGGTGTAACCCAGGGAGCAGGTACCGTCCGCTGTCCATAACCACTGTCTGGGTCCCACTCAGTTGCTCCTCTCCAAAGCAGGGGTTTGGGGCAAAACTTGTGGAAGAAGTACCTCCTTCAAGAGCAGAGAAGGGGGGGTTCCTTCCTCACCTCACTCTCATTTCATTTTTAAGGGGGCACAGCGGCTCCCCGTATGATGTAGCAATGAGGCAGACCAGCAGCTTCCTGGGGCCCCATTGCCATAGCAACCAAACTCACTAGCACTCACTGGCACAGGAGTCAGCTGGGAGCTCAGCTTGGGCAGGAAGGGGCAGAGGGAGGAGGAGAGAAACTTCAAGATCAACCCCTTGCCCTCAGACTCAACTGCCCACACCCCAAGGCCAGGGGAGGCTGTCAACCCTTGTCATCCTAGGAAAATGAGGGAAGGCACTTGTTCCCCTTGAACTTCCCTCCTGAATCTGGGGCAGCTTCTAAAATTTCCATCTTTGTCCACCCTGGAAGATTATTGTGAAACTTCCAAGGAGGAAGGTGTCAGGATTCACAAAGCATATGGATCACACACAGCTCTAGGGGACATTTTCTTTTCTCTGTCTCCTTTTTTTTTTTAAATGAGGTATAACTTGCATAAGGTGAAGTGCACAGATCTTAAATTCTATCTTGATGAATTTTTACACACATATATGCCTGTGCATCCACGAAATCAAAAGAACATGTCTATCCCTCCAGAAAGTTCCCAAATGCCCTTTGCCAGTCAATACCCTCCAATCTGACTTTTTCTTCACAGATTAGTTTTGCCTATCCTTGAACTTCATACAAATGGAACCACACGGTGTGTTCTCTTTTGTGTTTAGTGTCTTTCACGTGACATTGCTCCTGTGAGAATCACTCTTGTCATTGCATTATTAGTCAATTCTTTTTCTTTGTTGCATAATATTCCATTGTGGGGATGTACCAAAATTTGCTTATTTATTTTATTGTTGGTGAGTATTTAAGTTGTTTGCAGTGATTAGTTACTGTGAGTAAAGCTGCAGTGAAGATTCTCACATGTGCCTTTTGGTGAATGCCGGTTCACTTTTTTTTTTAAAAATAAATATCCAGGAGTGAGATTGCTGGTCCTAGGCAAGTGTGTGCAGTTTGAGGAGATAGTGTCTGACAGTTTTCCAAAGTGGCTGTGCCATTTCACATTCCCACCAGCAGTGTATGAAAGTTCCAGTAGCTCCACATCCTTGCCAACACTTGGAAATCAGTCTTTTTCATTTTAGCCATTCCCGTGGGTGTGTTACAGAATCTCACTGTGGCTTTATTTGCATTTCTCTGATGACTGATGATGATGAGCACCTTGTTGGCCATTTTGATATCCTCTTTTATTAACTTTCCGAGTCTTCTATTCTACAAATTCGGTTGACTGTCTTTTCTTGTTGATTTGTAGGCGCTCTTTATATATTTTGGCTATGAATCCTTTGTAATCTATATGCCTTGCAAATATGTTTCTCCTGGGGGAATATTTCCTCCTCCAATTTATCTCCGTAGGTCCTGGGCTAGGAGTGGCCGCAAGATCAAATAGCCATGGGTCCTTTTCCAGTTCCATCTTCCTGAAGAAGGCAGGTGCCCTGGTCTATTGAATGCCTGTGACATGCCAAGGACCTTACATCAGTTATATCCTTAAATAGTCACAATATTATTTATTTAATTCACTCGTTCAACACATATTTGAAAATCTAGTAGATGCCAGATAATGTGGCACACACTGAAAAGAAGAGTCAAGGTTTAAAACGAGATTGTATTCTCGCAGCGGATGCTGAGGCAAACCATAAACATGAAAACAAATACACAGGGAATGTCAGAGAGCAGGACAAACCATAAACACGAAAACAAATAAATAGGGAATGTCAGAGAGCAGGATGTGTTGGGAAGGTAGTTGACAGAGGATGCCTGGGGTGGTGACAGGGAGCTGGGGCTTGAGGAAGGAGGCAGAGCTGGTGAGACAGGTGAGATCTAGAGGGAAGGGTGTTCCAGGAAGGGGGACCAGCCAGTGTGAAGGCTCAGTGTAGCTGGAGTGAAGTGGGCAATGGAGAGAGGGTTTTGGGTATAATCTAAGGGCAATGGGGATCGACTGCAGTGTTCTCAAAAGAAGGACAACACGAACCTCCTTGTCATCAAAGATCCCTCTGGGCTGCTGTAAGGACACATGGGGGCCAGAGCAGAAGCCAGGAGACCTTGGCCAAGGCAACCTCGGTAATCCACCTGTCCTGCTGGGTCACAGGACAGGCAGGTGCCAAGCTGCAAACTGAACTGAGAGGGACGGGGGAGTATCAGAGACGTCCCAAGTGAGCCAGGGCGTTGTATACCCAGGAGGGTCGGTTCAGGGCCCGTCAGAGATGACAGGGGCCCGTGCACCCTCAGGCGAGGCAGCAGGCCCGGCTGAGTGTGTGTTTGGGGGTGGAGGGGCCTGCTGGGAGCTGCCGCCGCCAGCCCCATTAGCACCACCGTCATTATCCTAGATTTATGTGTGTATAATTCCTCTTCCTCCCCCTCCCCAAATCGCTCCAGCATCTCCCCTGGCTGCAAACCCGCCTCCCCCGGAAACAGCCGTGGAGCCGCCTGCCACCGGGCCATTAGCGCGCGGGGAAGGGGGGCGGGCGCAGTCGCAGGGAGCGGGGGCTGGAAAGGACGGGAGGGAGGTGGCAAGATGGAAAAGAGGGGGAAGGAAACGGGGCCCAGAGAGGAGGGGGAGCCACAGCAGGTTCTGGAGGTGAGGGGTGGGGACACGTGTCCCAGACAGCCTGGCCGCAGAGAGCAGGGCCGCAGGGGCGGCCGAGGGGCTCCGGCCCAGCCGATTCTGGCCAAGGCGAGAGCTGAGACGGGGAAACTGTGCCGGGGCCCCCAGTGCTGCCTGGTGTCAGCCCTGGAGTCACTACAGAACTTTGAGCCCGATCCCGCCCCCTTCTTTTGCAACCGAGCTGCCCAGCCCAGCGAGGGCCACCTGCGGGGCCTCTCCCGGGGCCGGGCCGGGAGGGCGCGGGCTGCAGGGCTTGGGGGGAAGGGGGGACCCCGGAGCTATGACCATCCCCCCGCCCCACCCATGTCCCCCCACCCCCAGCCCACCCCTCCCCCTCCCATGCTCCCGGCCCTCGGAGTGGGGGCGCACGGAGAGCCCCCATCTATTCCGAGGGAAACCAATGCGGCCTTAATGTGAGATTTCCAGGCGGAGCGGGGTGCGCTTCATAAAAGATGCATTGTTTCCCGCGCCCGCCCCTGCAGCCTGCAAGATGGCGGCGGCCCGGCAGAGGCGGGGTGGGGGTGCGGGCCCCGCGCCCCTGCTGGGGAAGGTGGGAAGACAGGCCCGGATGAAGGAAGGGGAGAGAGAGGCAGAGAGAGTGATGGAGGGAGGGAAGGGGAGGGAGGGGGCTGGGAGAGCCACGGGAGGCGGGAGCCAGTCGGAGGGAGGACGACGGGCGGGCGGCGGGGACAGAGGGGCGGGCTGGGAACCCGGAGTAGGGGAGGGAAAGGCTGCCTAAAGAGGTGACACCGTGGGAGGCAGGAGAACAGGCGGGGGCGGGGGGGACATTGGGAGGGGGGAGAGTGGGGACAGCTGGAGCCCCCCCCCCAAACTGTCCCACGCTTTCAGGTCCCCGCCGGCCGGGCCCTGTCGGTTCTCCCTCTCGGTTTCTGTGCACCCTCCTGCCCTGGAGAGCAACCGAGGAGCCCCCATCCTCCAGCCTGGAGGCGGCTGCACCCCGTTGGCCCGTGTCCCTGACGCTCCTTCCCGCCCTGGCACCGGGGGTGCCAGACTGAGAGGGAAAAAGCCGCCTCCATCTGTTTCCCAAGTTGAGGCCTCCAGAGTTGACCCTGAAGAGCCCCCACTTAGGAGAGACCCATGTTTTAGGTCCATCTGCACCCGTCCTACCTTCCCATCGGTGAGGCATGCAGAGGTTCCAGAGAGGGAAACTGAGGCAGAGAACACAGAACACTACGCGGGGCTCCTTATCTCCCAAGCGCCCCACCCTTGGCCCCAAACCAATCCCAAACCCTCGCGCCCCCACCCTTTGCCTCCCCCCAACCCGTCTTCCAAGGCCCCCCCTTCCCAACCTTCCTGCTTCACCATAGGGGAGCTCCCGAACGGCTGAAAATATCTTTAAATTACGAAAAAGAGCTAAGCCGCCAGAGTCCTTTGGTCTATTAGAGGAGGAGCAGAGGCCACCGGCGCGCCCCTACCCCTATTCTGGTTTTACGTTTGAAGCCCTGACCGCAGATCCGGTTGGAACAATGGTGGGAGCTGCCCAGCCGGCCCCAGCTGCGTCTCTTTCAGAGGCCCAGGGCCCCCTGCCTGATGTGCCAAAATTAGGACGGCTCCCCTCTCGGCCCTTTTCATGCCCCCCCCCCAGGCTGCTGGGGCTTCAGAAGCACTAATGAAGCTCCTTCCCTTTAGGAAGAGTGGGCCCGGGGAGCTCAGGCAGGGCCATACTGGGGGCAGGGGACTGGAAATCTGTCCTCAAAGAACTGCCCCGGGAACATGATTATGCGCCATGTTCCCCTGCAGCACACGCCCTTCCTCTGGGTCCCGTGGCATTGGCCTCCTCCAGGCAGCCCTCCGGACCTGCTGACATTTGTTCCCTACTGTTTTCCTTGGGGTTGGGCTGTGGGGTCTGGCTGCCTGTGTTCAGATCCAGGCTCCACGCTTTCTGACTGTGTGCCCTCTGGCAGCTCAGTGAACCGGCAGAGCCTGTTTCCCCATCTGTCAAGGGAGGATAATTATAAAAACCTGTGTCATGGCCAGGCACAGTGGCTCACGCCTGCGCTTGAGGCCAGGAGTTCGAGACGAGCCTGAGCAAGATCGAGGCCTCCGCCTCTACAAAAAATGGAAAAATTAACTGAGTGCAGTGGTGCACGCCTGTAGTTCCAGCTGCTTGGGAGGCTGAGGCAGGAAGATGGCTTGTGCCCAGGAGTCTGAGGCTGTAGTGAGCTGTGATGATGCCACTGCACTCCAGCCTGGGCAACAAAGCAAGACTCTTGTCTCAAAAAACAAAAACTAAAGAAACCTATGTCATGATATTGTTGTGATGCTGAGAGGAGGTCACACGTGTGATGTGGGTACAACAGGCCCTAGGCCTGTGGCTTTAGCACCCCAGACACATCCCAGTATGTTCCCATCTCTGGGATTTCCCACTGGCTGTTCCCTCTGATATCCTTCCTTTATCCAGGCCTCTGCTCAAATGTCACCTCCTCAGAAAGGACTTTCCTGGCCACCTAATAGCATCTCATCCATTGTTGCATGCTAATGTTTATATCACCTGTCTTATAGTCACCTGACATTATATTACTTACCTGAACTCCGACTCTGGAACCCAAGGACCTGGGTTCAAATCCTGGTTCACAGTTACTAGCTGTGTGACGTTGGGCATGTTGCTTAACTTCTCTGAGCCTCGGTTTCCTCATTTATAAAATGAGGATAGTCATAAAACCTCATAGAACTATTGTGATGGATAAGTGACAGTGAATGGAAAGCCCTCAAAGCAGTGCCTGGCCACTTACATGTTATTCCCTTAAGTAATATTATTTCTGGGTGCCCTCCCCTCCCTAGCCCCCTGCTGACTAGAATATGAACCCTCCTGAGAGCTAACACTGAAGGGGCAGTATTGGTTTTATTCACCACCGTATCATCAGTGCCCAGTGGCCTGTCACATAAGAGATGCTCATTAAACATTCATTAAATGAATGAATAAATGAGGTTCCACTGAGTCTGTCTGTCTCAGTTTTTGCATCTATAAAATGAGATGACTAGCCAGGCGCAGTGGCTCATGCCTGTAATCCTAGCACTCTGAGAGGCTGAGGCGGGAGGATCGCTTGAGGTCAGGAGTTGGAGACCAGCCTGAGCAAAAGCAAAACCATCTCTACTAAAAATTGAAAAATTAGCTAGGTGTGATGGTGCACATCAGTAGTTCCAGCTATTCAGGAGGCTGAGCCAGGAGGATTGCTCGAGCCCAGGAGTTCGAGGCTGCAGTGAGCTATGATTGCGCCACTGCACCCCAGCCTGGGCGACAGAGACCCTGTCTCTTAAAAATAATATTAATAAATGGGCCTGTTTGTTGGTGCAGCCCAGAAAGACAAAAATACCTTCGGGACAAAGCCAAGGGACATAAACCTGCTCAGGTTTCCAGGCACTCGGAAGTGCCCATCTGGTGAGAAGTGATAGAATTCACACATGAGCTCAATGTCAATGAAGTTGAAACTGCCTGGGTTCAAATCTTAGCCCTGTCTGGCTGGGACTTACTGAGTTGCCCTTAGGTAAGTGGCTTTGCTGCTCTTTGCCTCAGTTTCCCTGGCTATAAAATGGGAACAATGATAGCCCTACCTTATAGGGTGATAATTAAATGAGAAAAATGTCCATCAGATACTCAGATGTCAGGTGCACACAGTAAGTGCTTAATGAGTGTTGGTCCCATGCCTGAGTGGACAGCACAAGCCAGCTGAGTGTGTGCATGAGGAAGAAACGTAGACAGCAAGCTGCTTCCAGGCTCCTGAAAAAGAATGGAGGTTTCTGGGAGAAACCAGGTGTAGTCTGATTTGACACCTTAATTCACTCCATCGTCATTGAGCACCTGCTGTGTGCCAGGATCTGGTGTATGATTTAAAAAGCCCCCTCTGGCCAAGAGATCCAGCTAGATGGAGACTGACAGGAAGGAGGGGCCCTTGCTTTAATTTGGGTGAGAAACAAGGATGACTTGACCAGGGCTGGTGGCAGTGCAGGTGGGGAAGGGTATATGGATTCAGGATACATTCTGGAGTTGGAGTTGACAGGGTTGGTTAAAGGATTAGATGTGAGGCTGGGCGTGGTGGCTCACACCTGTAACCCTAGCACTGTGGGAGGCCGAGGCAGGAGGATCACTTGAAGTCAGGAGTTCACCAGCCTGAGCAAGAGTGAGATCCTGTGGTGGTGCATGCCTGTAGTCCCGGCTACTCGGGATGCTGAGGCAGGAGGATCGCTTGAGCCCAGGAGTTTGAGGTTGCAGAAGCTATGATAACACCACTGTACTGTACCCCAGGCAACCGAGCCAGACTATGTCTCAAAAAAAAAAAAAAAAAAAAGTAAAAAAAAAAAAAGATCAGATGTGAGAGGTGAGAGAAAGAGGGGAGTCTACAGTGATCAAGTAGGTGGTTTATCAACCACTGTTTGCATACACTTTTGCCCGTGTCTCTGCGGCAACCAGCACTTCCAATGATCAATGGATGATTCCAATTTGCCGTGTAACTAATTACTCCAAAACTTAGTGGCTTAAAACAACACGTACTTATTATTTCACAAGTTTTTTCAGGTCAGGAATTCAGGTTTGCCTTTGCTGGGTCTCTTTCGCAGTGAAGATGGCAGCTGGAAAGGTGAACTCACGGAAGCAGAGAGTAGGATGGTGGTTACTAAGTGGAGGGTAGGGGGTTGGGGAGATGTTGGCCAAAGGCTACAAAATTTCATTTACACAAGAGGAAGAGATCTATTGCACGTATGACTATAGTTAATAACACCACAAAAAAATAAATATGTGAGGTGATGCATATGCTAACTAGCTTCATTTAGCCTTTCCACAATGTAGACATATTTCAAAACATCATGTTCTACACCACAACTAAATACAATTTTTATTTGTCAATTAAAAAATGTTTTGTTTTATTCTTTAAGAGACAGGGTCTCACTCTGTCACTAGGCTATCGCTGTAACCTCGAACTCCTGGGCTCAAGTGATCCTCCGGCTTCAGCCTGGTTATGGTTTTTAAAAACTTATTCTTTTAGGCTGCGTATGGTGGCTCATGCCTATAATCCCAGCATTTTGGGATGCCAAGGAGGGAGGATCACTGGAGGCCAGGAGTTTGAGGTTATAGTGAGCTATAATCAGGCCACTGCACTCCAACCTGGGCAACAGAGTTAGACCCTATCTCTAAAAACAAAGAGACAAATTAAAAACAAACAAACAAACAAACAAACAAAACCCATAACCAAATAGGCGTGGATGCATTCCAGTAAAAAAAAAAATATGGCAGCCGGGGCCATGGTCTCATCTGAAGGCTTGACTGGGGAGGATGCACTTCCAAGCTCATGAGTCACTGGCAGGATTCAGTTGCTCATGGGCTGTTGGTCAGAGACCTCCTCTAGCTTCTTGCCCTGTGGACACCTCCATCAGGCAGCTGCCAGCATGGCAGCTGGCCTCCCTCAAAGCAAACGAGAGAGAGAACGCCCAAGGTGAATGCCACAGTCCTGTTGTGGAGGAGTCCCACCTACACTCAAGGGGAGGGGATTACACAATGGCAGGGATCTTTGGGGGCCGCCTTAGAGGCAGCCCCCACACCAAGCACATCAATCCAATGGCTTCATACTGCCAACACCTGTGACTCTGCCTGGCAGCTTAGCTCAGGTCTCCATGGGGGCAGCCAGAAATTCTACAGAATTCCATTCCCCCTGCTGGCATGGTGCATAACCAGTAAAGGCTGGGAGATGGTGGATAAATACCTCAGCTCCCTCACCCTTTGCATGGGATAACTCTGAGGTTTTTGTCCAAGAGGAGTTTTGAGCCCTAGGTACCCCAGTATAACCTGTTCATTTCCACACTCTTCCCTAACTATCCTCCCTTCCATGTGTCACCTTCCTCTCCCCCACCAGTGTTTCCTGCAATCACCTTGCACTTGTCCTCCAATCAGAGCATTGCAGGTGCACTTCTGGAGGACACGACTGTATTAGTTTTCTAGGGCTGCTGTGATATAATAAACTGCCACAAACTTGGTAGCTTAAAACAGCAGAAAGTTATTATTCGCTCACAGTTCTGGACTTCTGGAGAAGTCCAAAGTCAAGGTGTTGTCGGGGCTGGGCTCCCTTTCAAGGCTTTCGGGACGAATCCTTCCTTGCTTCTCTCCTAGCTTTTGGTAGCTGCGCTCAGTCCTTGGTGTTCCTTGACTTGTGGCTCCATCCCTCCCATCTCTGCCTCTGTCTTCTCTGTGTGTCTCTGTGTGTTCCCTCCTCTTCTTGGATGGACACCTGTCATTGGATGCAGGGCTCACTCTATACCAGTATAACCTCATCTTAACTAATTACATCTGCATAAACCCTATTTCCAAATAAGTTCATGTTCTGAGGCTGCAGATGAACATGGATTTTGTCAGGGGAGGCAGAGGACACTATTCCACCCACTACACTAACAGGGGACAATGATGTGTCATTAACTTAGATGAGGAGGACAGCAGAAAGCAGATCTGGAGTGAGTTGTGGGGGGAAGAGCTCTGTTTGGGACATGACAGTTGGGAGTGCCCACTGGGCTTCCACTGGGCACAGATGAATGTCAGTGGAGAGGCCAGAGGTGCAAGTGTCATTGGGAGTTGTCAGGTGTAGGTGTCGTTTAAATCCTCAAGACTGGATAGATCACGAGGGAAATGCATGTGGACTCAGAGGAGAGAGTGAGCCCGTGACTCTTTCTCCAGCATTAAGATCCGTTGAGGAGGAGGAATCATTGGAAGAGACTGAGAAGGGGCAGCTGTGGCCATGGGAGGGGAAGTTGGGGAGTGTAGGATCCTGGAGGCAGAGAAAGGACCATCGGATTTTGTCCCCTTCCAGTGGCTGGGTGGGGACAAAAGACTAACTGGAGTGGGACAGAGAGAGGACAAGAGGAGAGTAGCTGGACTAAGTGACAACTCTTGGGATGTTTGCTGGGAAAGGGACTGTATTGCAATAATCCCTTGGTGTATGTCGGGGATTGGTTCCAGGACCCAACTGCAGATACCAAACTCCATGGATGTTAAAGTCCCTTATATGAAACGGCGTAGGATGTGCATATAACATACGAACATCCCGCCATATACTTTAAATCATCTTTAGATTACTTACAATACCTAATACAAAGTAAAGACTACATAAATAGTTGTTACACTGTGTTGTTTTTTATTATTTTTTATTGTTGTACTGTTTTTTTTCCTAATATTTTCTATCCACAGTTGGTTGAATTGGTAGATACAGAACCCGAAAATATGGAACCCGTGGATACGGAGGGCCAACTGTGATGTTTCCTGTGGCTGCTGTAACAAATGATCACCAAGTGGGTGTCTTAAAAACAACACAACTATTATGTAGCAATAAAAATAAAATTTAGGCCGGGCACAGTGGCTCACACCTGTAATTCTAGCACTTTGGAAGGCCAAGGCAGGAGGATCACTTGAGGGCAGGAGTTTGAGACCAGCCTGGGCAACATAGCAAGACTCCACCTCTACGAAAAATTTAAAAATTAGCCAGGTGTAAATGGCACGCACCTGTAGTCCCAGCTACTCGGGAGGCTGAGGCAGGAGGATTGCTTGAGCCCAAGAGTTGGAGGTTGCAGTGAACTATGATTGCATCACTGCACTCCAGCCTGGGTGACAGAATGAGACTCTGTCTCAAAAAATAAATAAATAAAATAAAATTTAAAACAAAACAAAACAGAAATTTATTTTCTCACAGTTCTTGAGGCCAGAAGTCCCAAATCAGTGTCACTGAGCCAAAATCAATATGGCCCCCTGGGGGCTCTAGGGGAGGCTCCTTCCTGCCTCTTCCAGCATCTGGGAGCTCCCAGTGTCCCTGGCTTGTGGCCGCATCACTCTAATCTCTGCCTCCATCTTCACGTGGGCTTTCCCCGTGTCTGTGTGTGTTTCCTTTTTTTATTCTTTTCTAAGGACAGTTAGTGGATTGACAGCTCATCTTAATCCAGGATGACCTCATGTTAAGATTCTCAACTTAATTACACTTTCAAAGACGCTTTTTCCAAATAGAGTCACATTCACAGGTTCTGAGGGTGTAGATATAAGTTTAGGGGGTCACCTTTCAATCCCCTACAGGGAGAAAAGGAACAAGGCAGGGGATGCGGAGGGACAGGGGGTGACCTGGCTAGCCAAGTGCTAGTCTGAATGTTCATGTCCCCCCAAATTCATGTGTTGAAAAACCTAACCCCCGTTAGGAGATGGGGCCTTGGGGAGGTGAGCAGGGTGGGGACCCCAGGAATGGGATTAGTGCCCTTACACAAGAGGCTGGAGTGAGCCCCCTCACCAAGTGAGGTTAGAGGGAGAAGGCTCTAACATCTCTGTCTGTGAGCAAGAGAGCCCTCACCAGACACGGACTCTGCCAGCACCTGATCTTGGACTTCCCAGGCTCTAGAACTAGAGCAATAAACATCTGTTGTTTATAAGCCACCCAGTCTATGGTATTTTTTTTTTATAACAACCCAAACACGCTGAGACACCAGGCAACCTCCAGAGCTGCTGCTTCCACGTCAGCAAAACAAGGACCCAAATTGCTCAAGGGCTGAATATGCAGGGGACAGTCATGGCCAAGTCTCAACACAGGAGAAATACAAGTCTCTGCCCAGGAACAAGCCAAATGTTCTCACATCTCTGTTCCCCACACCATTGCTGGGGACCCCAGCTGCCCCCAGCAACTACACTCGGCCCCAGGACTATTCTCCCAGGTCCTAATACTGCACCATGTACGTTCAAGCCTGCAGAGGTGTGCCCAGGAAGTTCCCTCCGCCTGGCCTGCTTCCCTCCTGCAACACCCTCCGTCTGTCTGTCCTTTAAGTGCGAGATCTATTTCCCATTCCCATTGTACCCTAGTCTTCTCAGAGCAGTTTCCACAATTGCAATGACAGTTTTGCAGCATGATGGCTTCTCCTGGCTTCTAGAATGTGAGCCTGGGGAGGTCAGGGCCTGGGAGATGATGCACCATCACACCCTCTGCATGTAGTCAGACATGGCACACAGTAGGTGCTCAATAAACATGCCCAGGAGGTTTCCAAGCAAACCCCTTTGTCCAGGCAATGGGGCAATGGAGGGGTGCGCTGGCCTTTGACCAGCAATACCCAACTGGACAGGTCACTTGATGTCCCAGTGGGATGTTCCAGAATCTTCTCTGGGGTGAAAGGGACACTGTGTACACACACACATGATCACACACACACACACACACACACACACACACACACACACAGGAGGAGCCCCCCCAATCCTCAATTTCTCAACTAAATATCTCCCCCCCAGGCAGAAAATGAACCATTATTAAAACAACACGGCAACCGGCCGGGAAAACCCATTTGCGGCGATTTATATCGTGTCTCCGCGGCTGCAGAGAGGAAATAGGAAGAGAAGCTCCGGGTTTTAAGCACTGGGTGGAAAATCACATTCCATCAGAGCGAGAACAGATGGGTGTTTTCTTTCCTCCCCTTTCTCCTCCTGACTGGGCTGAGAGTCAGGAATCTGTGACAGCCGTGGGTTTGTTCTTGGTGCAATGGGGTGATTTGGGGGAGAAGGAGGCCCAGCCAGGCTGCTGGGTCCCAGGGGGGTTGAGGGGTGGCTTGCGAACCACCGAGGACTGTCCCATCCTTCTGCCCACCCGTGCTGTCTCCTGGGCGTCAGGGCTGCTGGATCTGAGCCCATGCCCCACCCCCACCCCATTTTAATTTTTACATTTTCTTATCAGCCCCTGGAATTCCCGTCTCTCTTTATTTCCGTTCATGGTCAGTTTCCTTGAAGGCAGGGCCACGTCTGTCCTGTCCATTGCTGCCTCCCCAGAGCGTAGCACACACAGCAGTGGCTCACACAGCTGCAGCTGTGAACCACCCTCTGCCACGGTGCCACTGTAATGCCACGAGTCATACCCTGACTTTATTATTGATGCTGTTTCATTTGTTTCCTTCGTGGATGGATCCACGATCCTGCCACCCACAAAGATAAGCCCGATTCACAGCCAGTTTTCGGGGTGTGGGTGCGGGGTGTGGTGCGGAGATACAAACATGACTGAGTCACTCAGCTGTTTAAAAGCCGTCAGGGGGACTGGGCGTGGTGGCTGTAATGGCCTATACAGCAAATCCAGCAAATCCAGGGCCTATAGCTGGCCAGTTAGCTATAGTCCAGCCATTTTGGCTATGGCTGTAGATGACTCATGGCTATGAGTCGTGACCTATGTACAGAAAGGAAATATACCCTGTAAAATGGAAAACAAAGTAATTAACTTGTAACTGATTGTTTAAAATGCTCCAGCTGTATACAGGTTAAATTTTACTATGCTTGAGAAATGTCCCTTGACTTAACTGATACTATCTGCTTCTGTAAACTCGCTTGCATATAGAGTGTAATCAAAACAGGTGGTCTGAGGCAGGTCCCAGGCCCCCCGGTAATGGAATTTATTGCAAAACTGGCTCCACCTTGTGTACGCAGAGTCACATAAGACCCCAATGTAAAATAGTATAAAAACCCTTCCTCTTTTCTGGTTAAGTGCTGCTCTCTGTTCTGCCGCCTTTGGTGGTACAGAGGGTAGTCACTGGCCAGCTAATAAAGACTCGTAATTTGGCTCAATTCAGTCTTTAGATGGTCATTTCTCGCATCTCAGATCATAATAGTGGCTCACGCCTTAATCCCAGCACTTTGGGAGGCTAAGGTGGGAGGATCACTTGAGGCCAGGAGTTCAAGACCAGGCTGGGCAATGTAGCAAGACCCCATGTCTACAAGAACTTCTTAAAAAATTAGCCAGGCATGATCCTGCACGCCTGTAGTCCCAACTGCTCAGGAGGCTGAGACAGGAGGATGGCTTGAGCCCTGGAGTTTGAGGCTACAGTGAGCTATGATTGCACCACTGCACTCCAGCTTTGGTGACAGAGTGGGACCCTGTTTCTAAAAAAAACAAGAAATATACAGCCTCTGAAAAGGGCAGGCAATGCTCCCAGCACCAGGCACTGGCCCCCAACAGTGGAGAGGGCACAGCTTTGCCAAGTTCACAGGTGGCAAGTGGTTAAGGGGCCTCTGCGTCCAGACTGCCTGGGCTAGATTCCAGACTCCCTGTTCTGGAATCTTCCATTTGCCCATCTGAAGTGATTCTTTTCACTTCTCTACCTAGCCTGGTGTTCTTCGAGGCTCCGCCTGTGTATATGCCACCAACGGGCTCCTGGGCCCTCTGACTTGGGCTGGGTTTGGCCAAGAAGGACCCTGCAAAGGGCGGGAAGAGGGAGAGGGTGGGGTATTTGTTCCCCAGCTCGGTCCCCCACCCTGCGATCGCTGTGGGTCATATGTCATGTTGGGCTGACCTCTCCCTCCACGTTGCCTCCAGGTTCTAGCAACTTCTCCCTCCTCTTACCCTCTCAGACCTGCGGATGCTAACATTTCCCCACTTCTACTAGCACAGGACTCGATGTTATTCCTTGTGGTTTCCTGCAACTCTCCATATTTTTGCAAATTTGTCCCTTCACTAAATTCTACTCCTATTGCCCCATTTGAATGCACCATTTGTTTTCCTGCCAGGACTCTGACTGCTACAGTGCCTCTGCCTCATTTAACCCACCTGTGAAATGGGGATACAAACAGTATTTGCCTCTAGCATTGACTCAAGGATCTAATAAGTTAATGCCATATAAGGAAAGGGCTTAGCAAGGGCTGATAAACATTAGCTGTCATTACCATTACTTGCCACACTCCCCACCACTCCTTACTGTCTCCCTGACGCTCAAGCTGTACCATGGCTGTCGCAGTGGGTCTTCTTAACTCCGCTGCATGGCATGTTTATGTTACCTGCTGTCCCCTGTAGGCTGTCCCCTGCTCTGGGCTCAGCTCTGGATCATCTATAAAGAGTTCCCCATCAGTCCTGCACTCCACTCCCCATCCATTCCTTGATGCTCCCTTTTTTGAATTCTCCTTTTCCCCACTGTACCCCCAGGCCCTCCGGAGGCTTCATAAATGTACGTGGAATTCAATGTCAGGGCCCAAGTTCATCCCCTAGGGCTACTGCAGCACATTAGCACCAACTGGGTGGCTGCAGACAACAGAAAGCTATTCTTTCACCATTCCGGGGGCCAGAACTTGAAACCAAGGTGTGGGCAGGGCGGGGAGGGTCCTTCCTTTTTCCTTCCAGCTTCTGGGGGTCCCTTGGCTTGTGGCTGTGTTGCTCCAAGCTCCACCTCCATCTTCACTTGGTCTCCTCCTCTGTGTCTCCTCCCCTTCTCTTCTAAGGTCATTTATCATTGGATTTAGGACCACCCTAATGCAGTATGATCTCACTGCAAAATCCTTAACTTAATTACATCTGCAAAGACCCTTTGTCTAAATAAGGTCATTGCCATGGTTTGAATGTTTGTGTCCTTCCAAAATTCATTACATTGGAACATCATCCTTAGTGATGGCAGTAAGAAGCCCTGGGGAGGTGACGAGGCCATGAGGGCTCCATTTTCTTGGGTGGGATTTGTGCCCTTATAAAAGGGCTTCAGGGGGAGAGTAAGTCCCTTTTTGGCCTTCCCATCCCTTCTGCCCTGTGAGGACACAGCATGTGTCCCCACTGGAGGAGGGTGGAGCAACAGGGCGCCATCTTGAAAGCAGAGCGTGAGCCCTCACCAGACACCCAACATAGCAGCGCCTTGATCTTGGACTTCCCAGCCTCCAGAACTGTGAGAATAAATTTCTATTACAGGTGACCCTTGAATAATATGAATTTGAACTACGTGGATCCACTTATATGTGGATTTTCTTCCACCTCTGCCATGCCTAAGACAGCAAGACCAACCCCTCCTCTTCCTCCTCCTCCTCAGCCTACTCAATGTGAAGATGATGAGGATGAAGACCTTTCTGATGATCCACTTCCAATTAATGAATAGTAAAAATATTTTCTATTTTCTCTCTTCTTTATGATTTTCTTTTCTTCCTTTCTCCCTCCTTTCCTTCCCTCCGTCCTTCCTTCCATCTTGCTCCGTTGCCCAGGCTGGGGTGCAGTGGCATCATCATAGCTCACAGCAACCTCAAACTCTTGGGCTCAAGCAATCCTCCTGCTCCAGCCTCCCAAGTAGCTGGGACTACAGGCACAAGCCACCATGCCTGGCTATTTTTTAAATTTTCCATAGATACAGGGTCTTGCTATGTTGTCCAGGCTGGTCTCTACTCCTAGGCTCAAGCAATCTTCCTACCTCGGCCTCCCAAAGTGCTGGGATTACAGGTGTGAATCACTGAGCCCGGCCTCATTCAGTTTTTTGAAGCCAATGGAGACCCAGATGAGAGACTCCCAGCCTTAACCCTAGAAGCCTGCCATCCTCTCTCCTCCCTGGCCCACCGGGGTAGTTTCCCTGCCAGGAAGGACGAGTAGGCCCAAACGCCACCTTGTTCACTCTCAACTTCCATGGAAGCAGAGCCTTCAGGAAACCTGCTCCTCTTCCCACTGCAGAAGAATGGGGGTGACCGCCCCCACCTTCCTCCAAGCTCCCAGAGAACACCCCCCCTCCTGCAAGCACCATTTTATCATCCTGCCACTCCCCCCCCCCCAACGGTGTCAGGCTGGGCTGAGCTGAGCAGTTGTCATTTCTCTTTCACACGTCAGAACTCTGCATTCCCTTCAACAGTTCACTGCCTGGCCTCTGACCCACAGCTGATTTCTTTCCAGGGCTGACAGGTTGGGTTAAGAGGGAACGCTCCCCTGAGCCGAGACATACTTTTCTTCGCCTCCAAGTTGCTTCATATCTCCCCCCACCAAGAATGCCCACAACTCCCCTGCCACACTTTCTCCTGGATGGTGCAGTATCACTTTCCCTTCCCTGCCCTGCTTCCAAATTGCCTCTGCCCCAGGGCCAGCCTAAGGATATGTGTTTAAAATTTCTTTTTGAAGTCAAATTCACCTCATAGAGGATTAATTTTTTTTTTTTTTAGAGACAGGGTCTCGCTGTGTTGCCCAGGCTGGAGTACTGTGGCTTGATCATAGCTCACTGCAGCCTCCAACTCCTGGGCTCAAATGATCCTCCTGCCTCAGCCTCCCAAGTAGCTGGGACTACAGGTGCGTGCGCCACCACACCTGGCTAATTAATTTTTTTTTCATTTCTTTAGAGATGGGGTCTTGCTGTGTTGTCCAGGCTGGTCTCAAGTTCCTGGCCTCAAGCAATCCTCCCACCTCGGCCTCCCAAAGTGCTGGGATCACAGGTGTGAACCACCAGGCATGACCAGATTAACCATTTTAAATTATATGATTCAGTGTTTTTTTTATATAGTCAAGAATTGTGCAACCATCACCTCTATGTAATTCCAGAACATTTCCACCACCCCAAAAGAAACCCCATTAGGTCTCCCTGTTAGAAGTCACTCCCATTCCCCCTCCCCCAGCCCCTGGCAGCCACCAATCTGCTCTCTGTCTCTGTGGATTTGCCTGTTCTGGACATTTCATATAACAGGGGTCACACACTGTGTGGCCTTGTGTGTCTGGCTTCGCTCACTCAGCACCATGTTTTCAAGGGTCATCCATGTTGTAGGGTTAACTCTTTTACGGTGAAGCACAGACATCTTAAGATTACAGCTCTGTGTACTCTTGTCCCTTGTCACCACCACCTAGCTCAAGATATAGAACATTCCAGTCCCCCAGAAGGCTCCCTAGGGCTACTCACCAGTGCATGTCCCGCCCCAAAGCATCACTAGGCCAGCAACTCTCATCTCACAGTGATTATGCCAAATACGTCCAAGGGACATTTGTCACAACCGGGGGGAGCTAGTGGCATCTAGTGGGTAGAGACCAGGGACACTGCTCAAGGTCCTACAATGCACAGGACAGGTCCCCACCACAAAGAATCTTCCAGCCACAAACATCAATGGTGCCAGTGTTAAGAAACTCTGGACTCCCTTGACTTTCTTCATAGGTTTCTTCTGCCTGACCTTGAACGTCACAGGAATGGAATCACTCAGTATGTTCTTTTTGCATCTTGCTTCTTTTGCCCAACACTATGTCTCGAGATTCATCCATGCTGTGTGTGTATTGGTTTGTCGTTATTTTCTTTTCAGAGACAGAGTCCCGCTCTGTCACCCAAGCTGAAGTGCAGTGGTGCCATCATAGCTCACTGCAGCCTCAAACTCCTTGGCTCAAGCGATCCTCCTGCCTTAGCCTCCTGAGTAGCTGGGACTCCAGGCGTGTGCCATCATGCCCAGCTAATTTTTAAATTTTTCATAGATATGGGGTCTTGCTACATTGCCCAGGCTGGTCTCAAACTCCCAGGCTCAAGCAATCCTTCCCTCTTGGCCTCTGCAAGCCACTGCACTGGGCTCATTCTTTTTCATTTTGCTTTGTATTCTATTGTATGAATGAACCCCAATTTCTTTTCCATTTGCCAGTTGATGGCCATTTGGGTGGTGTCCAGTGTCTGCCAATTATGAATGAAGCTGCTACGCACATCCGTGGCTGTGTCTTTTGGTGGACATAAGCTCCCATTCCCACTGGGAACCAACCGAAGGAATGGAATTGCTGGGTCATAGTAATTTACCTTTAGTAGATTCCTGTGTGATGTGTAAAGCTCAGAGAATTTTGCACAACGACCCTGATTTCTGGCTTCGCTTGAAGAATCCATTCTGGCAACACCAAGTCTGAGCTCCCGGGTGGTAGCATTTGGCTGGAGTTGAGTAGTAGCAAGTGGCTGCTTGCTTTAAAGGGGGTGCAACATCAGCTCCCCGCAGCTACCACCCTCCTTCCCCACTGCCTCGTACCTGCCCCATTTCTTTACTTTCATTTCCTGGCCAGCACATGGCTTTTGGGCCCCTGAAATAAGCCCATGAAAGGTCAGGAGTCACCTTCTACCCTCCTGTGGCCACCACTTCTACCTCCATGGGACTCACCTACATCTCTTCATATCCCTTCCTGATCTCTCTCCATCCTGCAGAGCCTGCACTTCCACCTCAATCCCAAACACCGGGTCCCTTTAGACCTCGCACGCATTTATAGGTTGCCTCCAGCCACACTGCAGCCTGGACCCTGCTGGCATTTTTCTTGGTGACACCATCAGAGCCTCCCCGGGAGTGGTCCTCTCTGCCCAGACCACTACAGGGGCCCTTCTGTCTTGGGCCGGCAGGTTCCTGCTCTCAGCTTCCTGCCACTTTCCCAGGGCAACCTTCTCTGAGCCCCCTGGCCAGCACCGGGGCTGCATCTAGCTCGTTCATTGCTGGTTTTCCACCACCCAATTCATCCCATGATTGTTGGGAGCCAGCTTAGCCTTATGCAAAACGCCATCTTATACAAAGCGCCATCTTAGGCTTACATACTTCTTCTTCCTCCCTCTTGCACAAAGAAAGCGCGCGCAAAGCCTGTAACACCCCTCCCACTCCCTCGTCTCATATTACATCACCGCCCTTCCTCCTATCAGAAGCTGCCACGTGTTCTTATTCCTGCCCTCCCCCGTTACAGTGCATATAAGCAGCCACCCAGCAATAAAATTTTGGGGCTTGATCAGAATCTTGTCTTGCCCCCATTTTGTGTGTCTCTTGTCTCTTTTCTTTCACCAGCAGCAGGTAGTCCTCCTCGCACCCCTGCGTTGTATGCCCCGCTGGTCGGGACATAAACTGGCGCCCAACGTGGGGCCCGAGGCACGGAACAGCACTGTTGGCACCTACTCGGAAGACGCCCCGGCCGGGCACCCCCTGAGCCCAAGAGCTCGCTTGGAGCCCGTGAGCCATCAGCCCACGGGGTAAGACTCCGCGTTGATCGTCGCTGGATTGGCCGCCCCAGCAGACATCGGAACGGTGAGTAGGTGATCATAATGGGACAAGAATTGAGCTCGCATGAGCTCTTCCTTAATGGTCTTAAGGATTCCCTCAAGGCACGCAGAATTAAGGCTAAAAAGAAAGATTTACGTAGTTTTTTTAGTTTCCTGGCTGATGTCTGTCCCTGGTTCCCTCAAGAGGGCACCATTGATCAAAAGTGCTGGAGACGGGTTGGTGACTGCCTCAATGACTATTATCGCACCTTTGGCCCTAGTAAGGTCCCTGTGTCTACCTTTTCCTACTGGAACTTAATTAATGATATTTTACAAATTCATTCTCAAGATTCGGACATTAAACATATAATCCAGACGGGCGAAGCGGCTCTTAAAGCCAGCTCTCGCCGCCCCTCGGCTTGCCACTCGGTTACCATAAGTATGCCGGAAGAGCCTAACAACTCCAATATTGAACCCCTCAAAGAAACTCTCAAAAAGGTCCCAAAATTATACCCTCCCCTCACTTCCTCCCCTCCTCACGATGATCAGCTCCCTCCTGAGGACCAGGAAGTCTTAGACGACCAGGCGGCTCATTACCATGATGAGGAGGACCCCTGGCGGCTTACTGCGCCAGTTCTTCATCCGTTACCCTCCGCTCCCCACAACCCCCGCCTTATCACTTCCCTCAACCACTTCCGCCGTTTGAAAACCTTTTACGCCCTGCGCCCGAGGCACGTCCTCCAAATGACCCCCCGCCACAAATAAATTCTTCTCTAACCCAACAAATTTCCTCCCTTAGGGAAACACTCCGACAAAAACGGGAACACATTAGCGTAGTTAAAGAGCTTAGAGCCCTCGAGAGTGAGCTCGGCTCACTTCTTCTCAACAACTCTAGTGCATCATCCAAGAAACAAAAAATTCCCGATCGGCCGTTACTGGCCTTTCCAGTTACACGAAGTCGCGCCCCCAGACCCCCTGATCAAGACAACATAAATGAGGAAGAGAGAGAGGAACAAGAAAACCCTGACTCCCAGGACCCGCCCTCTGCGGAGGAGGCCTCCGACACAGAGGAGCCTGAGGGTGACTCTTCCCATAATTCAGGACAAAAATATCGCAGACTCAATCTTAAACATCTTAAAGATCTAAAGGCTGCGGTCAGTTTATATGGGCCCACTGCGCCCTACACCATGGCACTTCTTGAGGGCCTTAGCGACCGATGGCTAACACCAAATGATTGGCTCATGCTAGCTCGTGCCACCCTTACCGGGGGTGATTTTGTCCTCTGGCGTACAGACTTTGTTGAAAATTGCCGAGAAACAGCACAACGCAATGCAGAAAATAGAACTTCTAGGACCTGGACCAGAGACAAACTTTTAGGAAGACCCCCTTACCAGACTAATGAAATACAAGCCGCCTTCCCTCCAGGGTTACTAGCCCAAATTCAAAATGCTGGCTTGAAGGCCTGGCGCCGTCTCCCGCCTAAGGGGTCCGCCACCACATCCCTAGCCAAAATCCGCCAGGGCCCAGATGAACCATACTGTGACTTTATCAGTAAACTTACAGATGCAGCAGAACGACTGGTTGGGGAAGGCGAAAACGAAAGTGTTTTTCTTAAACATCTAGCTTACGAGAACGCCAACCCCGCCTGTCAAGAAGCAATTCGCCCACATCGTAACGGCTCTCTCGCTGACTATATCAAATTATGCTCAGGAGTTGGGGCCTCCCACTCCATCGGTGTAGCCATCGGGGCAGCCCTAAAACCTCTTGTCGCCTCCACACCTATAATTTCTTATCCAATGCCAACCCGATATTCTCAATAAGACTTTAGAAGTATATGTAAATGTCTGTTTTTCATAATTGCTCTTTATATTATGTGTTGTCAGACAAGATAGTTATTTAAGAAACATGGAAAATGCAGAAATGACTATAGACAATGTTTTCACAAAAGTAACTATATAATGGTACAATAGATGAAGGCAATGCATGGCCTTCCAATAAAAAATATTTAAAGATTATATTATATTATATTACATCATGTTATAGTGTGATATAATATGTGACTATAAAATTAATTATATAATTGATATATAATGATATAATGTTTGATAATATTTGATAATGTAATTGATAATTGATGTAATATCATGATCCTGATTGTAATTGTGATATTATATTATATTGTGTTATATTATGAAATAATTATTAAAATAATTATTAATAATAATATAAATAATAAATAATTATTAAAAAGAATTATTTAACATAATTCAGCCAATCCAGGGACAAGTCCCTGAGAAGACTTGTTTTCTTCCTTGCAGGCAATGAAGCTCTGCCTCTTTATCCTCCTCATATGCTCCTCCTGTATATACGCCGGCTTCGGACCCCCGCCAAATCCGCAAGAACTCATAAGACTCCTCTATGGGAACCCCTGTGACTGCGGTGGAGGGAGGAATTTGCTTAGCCTTGCAGGAACGGTGCTGTTTCTATGCCAACAAGTCTGGCATCGTCCGGGACAAGATCGAAAAATTACAAGAAGATCTCATCAAACGAAGAAAAGAATTATTTGAAAACCCACTCTGGACCGGACTTAACGGACTTCTCCCCTACCTTCTCCCTATCTTGGGCCCCCTCCTTTGCCTCCTTCTGCTTATAACCTTTGGACCCTGGGCATTTCGCCATTTTACAGATCTCATAAAAAGACAAATTGATGCTATCCTTGCTAAACCTATCCAAATTCATTACCAACGACTGGCAGTAGAGGATGGTTTTGGTGAAGATTGCTACGGCTCCCTCCCTACGGGGACGACATGCTAACCAGAGACATGTCTACCCCCTCCCTTTACAGGAGAGGGGTATGAGTACCGGGATGAGTGCAAAACAAAGTATTGCAAGGGAAGGTCACAAAAATTTCGACTTTCTCTGGGTATCCCTGAGAGCATGCCTGGCTTGCATAGAGGTTGGTATCTACTATTCTCTAGAATAAGTTCGGCTCTGCCTCTCCTCCCCAAAAGATACCAAGAGCCATCACTGGTGGGCACAGACGACCCACGGGAGGAGCCAGGCCCCTGCTCCCTCACCCGGTTAACGCTCACCTTCCTTCTTGTTTTAAAACAGAAAGGGAGGAGATGTTGGGAGCCAGCTTAGCCTTATGCAAAACGCCATCTTATACAAAGCGCCATCTTAGGCTTACATACTTCTTCTTCCTCCCTCTTGCACAAAGAAAGCGCGCGCAAAGCCTGTAACACCCCTCCCACTCCCTCGTCTCATATTACATCACCGCCCTTCCTCCTATCAGAAGCTGCCACGTGTTCTTATTCCTGCCCTCCCCCGTTACAGTGCATATAAGCAGCCACCCAGCAATAAAATTTTGGGGCTTGATCAGAATCTTGTCTTGCCCCCATTTTGTGTGTCTCTTGTCTCTTTTCTTTCACCAGCAGCAGGTAGTCCTCCTCGCACCCCTGCGTTGTATGCCCCGCTGGTCGGGACACATGATGAATCCTGCCATGGGGCATGAAGGAGAGAGAGGGAGAGCTAGTGCCAGGTTGAATAAACCACTTACCTGGCCTTGCCTCCTGCAGAAGCTAGCTGAGCCCCTCAGGTGGGCTTGGCAGGCACACCTCACTCCCAAGAAGCTCCTTCCTGGCCAGGTGAGGTGGCTCATGCCTGTAATCCTAGCACTCTGGGAGGCCGAGGCAGGAGGATCGCTTGAACCCAGGAGTTTGAGGTGGCTGTGAGCGTGGCACTCTAGCCGGGGTGACAGAGGGAGACTGTCTAAAAAAAAAGCTCCTTCCCCATTGCTGGCTCAAGGGCTCATGGCCTGAGAAGACCCCCGAGCTCTGGCTCCAGACCACACTGGCCCCAAGTCCAAGTTCAGGGCTCCTTCCCTGGGATCCTCAACTACACAGGCCTGTCCCACCCACCAGCCACCCAGCCCTCCACATGGCTTGTCCAAACCTCCCCAAGTCAAGCCTTTCCCAGACTGACTCCTCACCTGCTCACCTGCCTTCCCGCCCTCAGCTTTGCCCTTTACCCTGCGTGCTTTCCTCACACCTCCTCTCTCCCAAACACTGGGCTGTGGCCTTCTCCTCCTCACCTTCTCCCACCTCCCAACCTCCCCCTGCATTTGTTCCCTCCCTTTCAGCAGCCCCCATCCCCAACACGCTCAGCTCTCTCCCTTCACCCCCATTCTATCCCCTCACACCCCAACTCCTCTCCCAGCTCCGCGCTCTTCACCCCCCTCCCTCCCCCTGGCCCGGCGACAGCGCCTCGCGCACACCTGGGGAGAAGGGGCGGGGCCTCCTCACCTGGCGGCCGCAGAGCGGCGGGGCAGCGGCCCCTAGCGTCCGGGGAGGGAAGCGCAGCCCAACTGGGCTCCCCTCCCAGGCCGTGCCTAACTGGGAACCCACCTCCTCTTCTGCTCTCTCTCCTGCTGCTCAGACAGGAACCTCGCTTTGCTCCATTCCCACTTTCTCCTGAGCGCCTACCGTGTTCCAGGAGCGGTTCCAGCCTCTGAGCATACAGCAGTGAACAAGAAACAAACATCCCTGGGCTCTCGAGGGAGGAGTTGATAGTCTAGTGGGGAGGACGCAGAAATCAATGAAAACAAAAACAGCTCTGGATATGCTATTGGGAGGAGGGCAACTAGGGAGTGAAGAGGGTGGGTGTTTGCAGTTTGCAGAGAGTGCTCAGGAGGTAACATCTGAGCAGAGTCCAACGGGCATGCAAAGGTTAAGGGGTCCTATTGACTCTGCTTTTAAGATATACCCCAGACTAAGCCAGGCGTGGTGGTGGCACCTGTAGTCCCAGCTACCTGGGAGGCTGAGGCAGGAGCATCGCTTGAGCCCAGGAGTTCCAGGCTGCCCTGAGCTATGGTAGCACCACTGCACTCCAGCCTGGGCAACAGAGCAAGACCTTGTCTCAAAAAAAAAAAGAAGAAGAAGAAGAGGAGGAGGAGGAGGAGGAGGAGAAGGAGAAGGAGAAGAAGGAGAAGAAGAAGGAGAAGGAGGAGGAAGAGGAGGAGGAGGAGGAGGAGAAGAAGAAGGAGGAGGAGGAGAAGGAGAAGAAGGAGGAGGAGGAGGAGGAGAAGAAGGAGGAGAAGGAGAAGGAGAAGGAGAAGAAGAAGAAGAAAAGAAGAAGAAGAAAGAAAAGAAAGAGGAAAGAAAAGAAAAGAGATATACCCCACTTCTCCGTTCCAAGCCTCCACCACCTGCCTCTCACCTGGGTAGCAGTGATGACCCCCCTGCCTCCCTCTCAAATCATCTCTATAATTTTTTAAAATTGAGATAAAATTCCTATAACATAAAATTAACCACTAACCATTTTAAAGTGGGCAATTCATGGTGTTACAGCACATTCATCCTGTCTCGTTCCAAGACATTTTCATCATCCCCATTAGAAGTCACTGCCCACGCCCTCCTCCCCCAGCCCCAGGCAACCACCCACCCACCTGCTCTCTGTCTGTGTGGATTGGGATTGAACTATTCTGGAGGTTTCATGTAAATGGAGTCACACACTATGTGACCTTTCGTGTCTGGCTTCTTTCACTGAGCACGGTGTTTTCAAGCTTCATCCACGTTGTACTGTGGGCCAGGATTTCTTTCCTTTTAATGGCCAAATAATATTCCGTTGTATGGATTTTGTTTATTGGTTCATCCATTGATGGACATTTCGGTTGTTTCTGCCTTTTGGCCATTGCGAAAAGAAAATTTAAATTAGTCTTCCTTCATTACATAGTCAGAACTGGGATTTGTAGATAGGCACTGCTTTACCAACTGAAGAGCTCTGGCTGTAGCCTTTCTGATCTGCCACAGCACATAACATTAATCTGCTCGTCAGAGTGCTTGCCAGCGCAGCCCAAAATATACAGTTGCTGGGAACGAATTATTCCAGGCACCTTGATTTAGCAATAGGGTCCAGTGTTCTCAGGGCAGTGGCTTTAGCCTACCTCTGGTGGTCATGTCAGTCCCATGCTGCTCAATCCTGGAGCTGGTCTGTGCACTGCGGTACGTGACCATCCCACCGAGTGCTACAGACAGAGGAAAGCCATGAATTCTCATAAGTAGACAAAAGCTCTGCCGGCTAGTGGAACTGGTGACAGTTCTAGGAAGTACTAGGGATGTATTCTGGACCTCATGCTTCCTATTTGATGCCACTCTCAGTGGTGTGAAGAGTGATTCAATGCAACTGTCGGAGACCACTTCCATGGGCGTGCCACCTGCCTAAAATATAAAATTTTATTAGAACATAAAAAGTAAAATAATAATGTTAATAGCAAATATATACATCACTCACTATGTGCCTCATACTTTTCCAAGTACTTTAGGTGTATTCCCCAATGTAATCTTTTCCACATCCCAGGACGGAGGACACTATTATTCTCTCCATTTATAGATGAAGAAACTGAGCCGTTAGTTTGACCTTTTTGTGCAGGGTCACATACCTAGGAATGGTGGAGCTAGTATTCAGACTCAGGTCTTCTTTCCTGTGTGTAGACCTTGCCTCTCAAACTATTCCATGAAACTTCTCATTGTCATCTACAGAATCAACCCCACTGACCCTGTGGGTGAAAATGAAGACATGATCCCCTCACTCTACTGGAATCTGGAGGCTGCCTACCCCGGTGTAGTGATGCATAGAAGTCTAGCTTTTTTTCTCTTTTCCCTTTGTATTGGACTCAGAGAATACACTGTGTCTCTCCATGAATATAGACAGTTCCACTTACCAACTGGTATCTATCTGCTTTCTCTTGTTTAAAACAAGAAAAAGAAAACTTTGTGTGGTCATATGTGGTCAGCAAAGCATGGCTCTGACATGGTTGGGTAGGTTAGGTGGTCGTTTTAACATGGCTTCTCCTTTGGCATGTTTAATTTTGAGGTTTAACAGTCGTCCTCACAGTTTAAGATGGCACTTTAAAAATAAATTCTGTCCTAGTGATGACGTGAGCCCTGCCACGCGATGGGAGAGTCAGCAGAACCGTAGGGTCCTACTTGGAATTGACATTCTCTATTGCACTTTTGATCCTTTTTATTTTTAAATTGTCTTTTTCTCTCCCTGAAAAGGAAAGATGATGGTCAGGATTAGATGTTGGAAGTTTATAAGTTGCCTTGTTATAAAAAGCTAAATATATACATAAAAATAAAATGAAATTCCAGTTCAAGTGGTGGTGCTTGGAACACAAAAATAGAAACGCTCACCATAATGTAATTTTCCATCTTTTCCCATTTCACCACTTTTGTAAATTTGAGTATTTATTTGGTATGATGTAATTTGAAAACAAGAATAATGTTGTATTTTTATCCTAGAGCAGGGGTCGCTAAACTTCTGTGTAAAGGGCCAGATAAATTTTAGGTTTTGTGAGCCAGAAGATCCAACAGCGCCACTGTGCGGTTACAGCACAAAAGGAGCCATAAATAATATGCAGAATGAAGGGGTGTGTCTGTGCTCCGATAAAATTGGGCTACACAAACAGGCGATGGGCAGATCTGTGCTAGATTATTATTTTTTTAATAAAAGTGTGTTAGTCTAAAAACCACGTTTTCTATATACCACGTTTTGTTTATCCATTCATGCATTGATGGAAATGCAGGTTATTTCCAAATGTAATTTTTAAAAAATTTCTTGTTTTAGCTACAAGAAGCGCACAATCAGCTGAAAGAGACTGGACGACGTGCTGAGAAGCTGGAAGACCACAGGACAAAGTACAATTTAAAGCAACACAAAAAATGACTTGAGTATTATAAAGCAAATAAGCTTATAGTTTGAGACTTGTACCAGTTATGATAATAACTATATCTGTGTGAAGCCAAGGAAAAATTTCAGCTTTAAGCTATTTTGAAATGCGTACTTTTTGTACATTATTTCTAAATTTGCACATTTTCCATGGACACAGCTAGAAAAAATAATAGAGTTGCCAAATCATCTACTTTTCAAATCTTTAAGAATTTATGTAATTACACCTTCAGATGTTTGTTCAGAAATGACATGATATTTTAAAAAACTATCTGAGATTAACTATTTTAAAATATATATGTTTTAGGCTCAAAATAGAAAATTCAAAATTAAAAGTTACCATCAAAGAGCAAGCAGGCAAACTTGAGCAGTGTGACAAACACCTGTTAAGTGCAAGTTCAGTAAGTCAGTCTCTTTCTTTCTGTCATACTCAAAAGGAATTTTATTTCTCTCGTAGTACAGGTTGAGTATCCCTCATCCAAAATGGTTGGGCCCGGAAAAGTTTTGGATTTTGGAATATTTGTAGATACAAAATAAAATATCTTGGGGTTGGGATCCAAGTCTAACACAAAATTTATTTGTTTCATAAACACCTTATGCACAAGGACTGAAGGTATTTTTGTATAATGGTTTTAAATAATTTTGTGCACAAAACAAAGATTTGAGCATGTTTTCACTGCAACGTGTCACATGAAATCAGATGTAAAATTTTCCAGTTGTGGTGTCATGTTGACACTCAGGAAGATTAAGGTTTTGGAGCATTTTCAATTTCAGGTTTTGATATTATGACGCTCAACCTGTAGTACAGATTCTCCTTGACTTACAGTGGTGTCATACCACAATAAACCCATCGTAAGTTGAAAATATCATAAGATGAAAACACAGTTAATACACGTAAACTACTGAACATCATAGCTTTGCCTGTCCTACCTTAAACACGCTCGGAACACATACGCTAGCCTATAGTTTGGTAAAATCATCTAATACAAAGCCTGCCATATGATAAAGTATTGAATGTCTCCCATACAACATATTGCTAGTATTGTTAGCCTGGAAAAAGGTCAAAATTTGAAATTAAAAAATACATTGAAGTTGGGATGGTGTCATACCACAGTAAAGTCAAAAAATTTTAAGTTGAGCCATCATTATTATGTCAAAATTGCAATGGTTTCATACCATTACAAAGTCAAGAATTTGGAAGTCAGACCATCATAAGTCAGGAGTATTTTATATTTTATAAAATATGAAAAGTCTCATTGATAAAAATATTTATTCTATTTATAATGATAGCACTTACTAGGGGTAGTGCAAGTCCCCTTGACTTTATTGAAGAAATTGATTTAATTCCTAAAAATTAGTGACATGGATAGTAAGATTTTAATAAAAAGATTGTGGTAGTGTAAAAACAATATATTATTAATATATATACCACATTTTGCTTATCCATTCATCCACTGATGGACATGTTGGTTTTCCAAGTGTAAATCTTTACAAATTTTTTGGTTTAGGTGCAAAAATCCCTGGCAGATCAATTGACAGAGTCTTTAAGATGGAACAAGAAGATGGAAGACCACATGCAAAAGTGTAATTAAAAGCAGCACACAAAATAACTTGAGTATTCATAAAGCAAATAAGCAGTGTAATATGAAATTATATCAGCTGTGATAATAAGTACATCCGTGTGAAGCCAAGGAAAAGT
The DNA here is from genome assembly GCF_020740605.2 of Lemur catta. Taxonomy (NCBI): domain Eukaryota; kingdom Metazoa; phylum Chordata; class Mammalia; order Primates; family Lemuridae; genus Lemur; species Lemur catta. The sequence goes on along the minus strand of NC_059128.1, from coordinate 115,506,181 downwards.
TTTAGCTTTAAGCTATTTTGTAATGCATACCTTTTGTACATTTTTCTAAATTTTGGACCTTATCCACAATAATCACCAAATTATCTGCTTTTCAAATCTTTAAGAAATTATGTAATTATATTTTCAGATGTTTGTTCAGAAATTACTCGGTATTTTAAAAATTTATCTGTGATATTAATTGTTTCAAAATATACATTTTAGCCTTGAAATTGAAAATTCAAAATTAAAAGCAAGCATCAAAAAGGCAATGGTCTTCTACATGTGGCTATCCAATTTTCCCAGCATGATTTATTGAATAAGGATTCTTTTCCCCAGAGTATGTTTTTGTCTGCTTTGTCAAAGATTAGATGGCTATATGAGGATGGTTTTATATTTGGATTCTCAGTTCTGTTCCACTGGTCTGTGTCTCTGCACTTGTGCCAATACCAAGCAGTTTTGATAACCACAGTCTTGTAGTATAGTTTGAAGTCTGGCAAATTAATACCTCCCATTTTGTTTTTATTGCCTAAAATTGCTTTTGCTACACAGGGTCTTCTCTGGTTCCATACAAAGTGTAAAATTATTTTTTCTATATCTGTGAAAAATGATGTTGGTAATTTAAAAGGGATTGCATTGAATGTGTAGATCACCTTGGGTAGTATAGACATTTTAACAATGTTGATTCTTATGATCCATGAGCATGGTATGGTTTTCCACCTATTTACATGCTCTGCAATTTCCTTCCTCAGTGTTTTGTAGTTCTCCCTCCCTACAGAGGTACTTTACCTTTTTAGTTAAATATATTCCTAAGTATTTTATTTTCTTTGTTGCTATTTTGAAAGGTATTGAGTCCTTAATTTGGTTCTCCATTTGACTGTTATTGGCATATATGAATGCCTCTGATTTGTGTGTATTGATTTTGTATCCTGAGACTTTACTGAATTCATTGATCAATTCCAGGAGTCTCTTGGTTGAATGCTTGGGATTTTCCAGATATAACATCATATCATCAGCAAAGAGTGAGAGTTTGAACTCTTCTTTCCCTATTTGGACTCCCTTGATTCTGCTCTCTTGCCTGATAGCGCTCGCAAGGATTTCCAATACTATGTTGAAAAGTAATGGGGACAGTGGGCAGCCTTGTCTGGTTCCACTTCGAAGTGGGAATGATTTCAATTTTTCCCCATTCAGTATGGTGTTGGCTGTGGTTTTGTCATATATGGCTTGTATCATTTTTAGGTAGGTCCCATCTATGCCTATTTTGTTAAGCGTTTTTATCATAAAAGGGTGTTGAATTTTGTCAAATGCTTTTTCTGCATCTATTGAGAGGATCATATGGTCTTTATTTTTGCTTCTATTTATGTGGTGAATTACATTTATAGATTTATGTATGTTAAACCATCCCTGGATCTCTGGGATGAAGCCCACTTGGTCGTGATGGATTATTTTTTTGATAAGCACTTGGATTCGATTTGCTAGGATTTTATTGAGAATTTCTGCATCTATATTCATAAGAGATATTGGTCTGTAGTTTTCTTTTTTGTTGCATCCTTTCCTGGTTTTGGTATCAATGTTATATTGGCTTGGTAAAATGTGTTGGGGAGAATTCCATCCTTGTCGATGTTGGAGAATAGTTTATGTAGGATGGGCACCATCTCAGAAAAGACCAGTGTGTATTCCAGGATACTATAAGATTTATTGTTGTGTAGTGAAAACTATGTAACTGTTTACCATGCAGAACAGGAGTCTTGTGTAATCTTGCTCTCCTTTGTAGGAATGAAGATCAGGTGACTTCCTTGTGAGTATTAAATTGGCATAATGAGGCAGATACACCTATTAACTAGTTTCTTTAAGTCACGATAGGAAGATTGATGCAATTCTGTTTACAGATACACCTATCAGGGAAACTAGAACATTGTTGTTGACTGGCCTTTCTCTTAGGTTTCATATAAATTGGTCACATTTTATTAGCATAGTTTTCATGTAAGTGACATGACAATATATTGATAAGGAGTCTTTTGTGAGTGAGGATGGCAGGAGACATGCCCTGAACATGTGTCTTACAGGAATATATTAAGGCATCAGAAATTTAAAAAATTGAAAGAATATTCAAAATCTATTTAGGTTATTGAAAATCAATGAGAGATTTTTCTGTAGATTCCCATAGAAATGAGTTAGAAATATGACCTAGAATTACTTACCACTTTGAAGTGTACTCTGTGAATCAAAAATGTCATAAGAAACAGCTTTGTACCAACTGAATCAGTAGCCTTAACTTCTCCACAAGGCTCTCATCTCATGAATTCCTAAGCCAGAGACTGCCTGAGTTAAGGTATTCAATGGACACAATTTTGAGGTGAAGAATCTAGATTGGGAAGACACAATCCTCCAAATGACTGAGCATCTGAAAGAGCTTTACAGGACTTCCATAAGGTCATGTCTCTATGGAAAAGGAGATTATTCACAAGGAAACAAAGGCACATAATAGATAATCTAACACACATGGAAAAGTTTTGCATTATAAAAAGAAAAAAAAAAGACAAAATATGCTGGTCAACAGCCCAAGGGTGAGGGTGCCCCCAAGATTAGAATATGACACTACGCTCAAAGTAGCACAATAGGAATACACATAGACTGTAGAACAGTAGCTGTATCTGTCTGCACAAGTAATCCACAGCAAGGAATGTTGCTGAGTGTGTGGCTGAGAACATTGTCGGTGAGAAGTGAACTAGAAGGAGGAGCCCTCAGGAAAGAGGTCAGGGCTGCAGACATAGATCAGGGAATCTGGGTTAAAGCCTTGATATTTAAGGGGCTCTGAGAGAATTTAAAAAGAGGAATAGGAGTAAACATCAGGGGTGCTGCATTTAGAAATAAGGTGGGGTCAGAAGAGCAGAGGAGAGGGTATGGTCAGTGCTAGCAGTTGGTGCTGAGAAAAAATCAAATTAAGGACTAAAAATAGGGCCTTGATGGCCCTCAGAATGTTTTAATTGGAAGTATAGGCTTGAAAATCAGATTTTAGTATAAAAGAAGACAGTGATGAAAAAGAGATCTCTGGATGAGACTATGTATTAAAGAATATTAGAGTACATCTAATCCCAGCCCGTCAGGAGGCCAAGGCAGGAGGATCACTTGAAACCAGGAGTTCAAGGCCAGGCTGGGCAACATAGCAAGACCCCATCTCTACAAAAAATTAGAAAAAAATTAGCCAATCATGGTGACACACACCTGCAGTCCCAGCTACATGGAGGCTGAGGCTGGAGGTTCACTTGAGCCCAGGAATTCAAGAGGCTATAGTGAGCTGGGATGGTGCCAGTGCACTTTAGCCTGGGTGATGGAGTCAGACCCTGTTTCAAAAAAAGAATATTAGAGTTCAATGGAAGGAGAGAAACAGGATTATAGAAAAACCACAAGAGACCACACATGGTGGCTTATGCCTGTCATCCAAGTACTGTGGGAGGCCGAGGTAGGAGCATCACTTGAGCCCAGTAGTTCCAGATAAGCCTGGGTAACGGGGTAAGAATTCATCTCTATAAAGAAAATAAAGCAATTACCCAGGAGTAGTGGCGCATGACTGTACTTCCAGCTACTTGAGAGGCTGAGGCAGGAGAATAACTTCGGCCTCAGAGGTGGAGGCTGTAGTGAGCTATGATCATGCCACCATAGTCTGAGATACACAGTGTGACCTTCTTTCAAAAAAAAAAAAAAAAAAGTAAAAAAACAAAACAAATCAAACCACCCAAATTAAAAAACAACCAAAAAATGAAAAGCTATAAGTATCAGGCAAAAGATACCTTATTAATGTAGACAAGACTTAAACTTTATCTTGTTTTGTAGATTTCTAGAGGGAAGGTGGAATCTGTTCCTCCCTTTAAATATTTCAGTTGCCATCAGCATTAAAACTAAATTGGTCTTTCAGATTAATGATTCTCATTAGAGAATTACTTGATTATTAAGACCAGTTGGCATAGAACAAGAACATTAGGAAAAGAAAAAATTTTGATTTAGAGATTAGACCACACTCTTGAATTGTTCTTAAGAGACATAGTTCAAGTTTTAAGAATTTAAAGTGACTCTGTTATTCTTTGAATTATCAGATTACATGAGTACTAAAATAAGAATGATTCCTTTTTTATAATCTGATTTAATATTGAATTACATTAACTAGTTGATATTGATGGTAAACATTTTAAATTTCTGCTTTTTTCGCATATTTAAAATTATTCTCTGAATCACTGACTCAAAACTTAAAAAAATGCAATAACTATTCATACTATAATTATTCAAAAATGTATACTTTGAATTTGTTTTAGACACGACCATCATCTCAGATTGAAACTTAGATGGATCTCAGCATTACATATGGGGAATCTGAAGTCTCCACAATAGCAACCTCTCAAGACAATTTTGATGAAATCACATTTAGAAGATATAATTAATTCTATCTGAAAGAATTAAAACGTAGAAAATCCTCATCCAGTGAACTAAGCGAGCAAGTCAAAATAGAATCATAGAAAATAAAGTAAGCTCATTAATTTGCCTCAGAAGCATAAGTTTTGGTGAGGGAGGCTCACGAGATTAGTTGGAAGTGAAAACTAACTAGATAATATCATTTTGGTAAATGATGTTTGTGAAATTACCTTTGACGTATTGCTTTAGGATAGTGTATGTCTTTCTCCCTTTTTCTGGTTTTATATACCCTTTTTTCATGTAATATCATGTAGTTAACTTGATCTCTTAGTCCTTCAGCTAGATATGTTTGAAGCTTTATAATTTAGACAGTGGTATTGTTATAAATTGCTTGCCAGCATTTCCCTAAGTAGAAATGTTAATGAGTTTAACTGCTTTTTGGAAGATAGAACTTACACCAAAACAGTCAAGTGCTACTGCCACTACTCTCTCATCATATTCTGGCACTTCGTAAATTAACTTCCCTTGATTGCGATCTTCAGTATAGTCACTAGCGGGCACCTTGAGACAAACTATCCTGTGTAGTTTTCCACTCTACGTAAAGGAATAGTTGTGAAATATGGAAAGTATGGAAAGGTTAACATAGGGATGAAGGGGTGGATACTTCACAAAGTGGTTAAAAGTAATACATTGTTCAGCCCGAGGATCAGGTGTGTGGAAGACAGAAAGGACAGGTCCCACCTTGATAGCTTGGTAACAATGTTGGCAGCTCATTTTCATTGGAGCTGCATTAGCTCTTTTTGATCACCAGCTCAGCGACTTCATTTTCCCCTAGAAGTTGTTGCTCTGAATTATTCCTCACTGCCAAATACTTAATTTTTCCCAGATAATGGGTGAAATGTACAAGGGCGGTGAAAGCAAGTGATTGACGATGTCTCCGAGAGATTTTCTTTAAACCTCTGAACTGATTTACTAAATGAAAGTATTTCTAGCTTTGTTTAAATTTTAATATTTTATTGTGTATATTTAAGGAGTACAACATGATGTTTTAACACATTTACACATCACTGCATTATTATGGTTATTATAGTCTAGCAATTTAACATATTTATCATCTCACATAGTTACTCTTTAAACACAACCATTTCTAGTGGCGTCCTCAAGAGTCTTACAGAGAGAGCCATTCCAGCAGGCAGCAAGTGTTGCCTATTAAGCAGTGCATCATTGATGGCCATTTGTCTCCCCGCCATACTTTGTCTGAACTACTTGCTTATTAGAACTTTCTCTAGGAATAAATGTACATCTATGAAATGATTTTAAAAGTATGATTGCAAACAGTAGGGATGCTCTGACATATATTCAGTGTTAAAATGCTGTTTAATGGGAAACTTTATCTACTTATGGCAACTTTATAAAGTGCAAGTCATTTAGGAATAATTTACAAATAAATGAAATACTAACCACTTATTTTTGCAATCTTCATAGAGCTCATCAGATTCTAGCAGAGGTCGGGACTGAACTGCTTCAGGAGAAACACAAGAGTTCTTAATATGCCAGTCCTACTGTGTGTGGCCAGTCCTACAGTGCTAACTGCGGACACTGAGATTACTCTGGGACATAGTTTGAAAGATACTAAATATGAGAGAATCCATGTACTTAGCTAAAATTTGCTGATCCATTGTTGTTCTGTATATAATGTTTTCATATACTTATATTTAAAAATGAAAAAGTACAAATGAAGTTTCAGATATGCCCCTTGTATTAATGTTGCACTTGAAGCTATCTCTGCCATCTGAAACCTAATCTGTGACTGGAAATAAACAGAAAGGAACAGTGTTTTTATTAAAAGGGGTTTATGTATTTTACTCCATAAGGCCAAGTAGCTTTTGATTTAGTATTATGCATAAATGAAACTATCAGTTTATTAAGCTTTTTTATTTTTTCTGGCAACATTCAGTCTCTCCTAAGCTATTGCTCCACCCACTTCAGGAGCCACTGATGGCACCTTGTCTAACTGAATAGGACAGGGATTAATACCACCAAGAGGTTTTTCTCTCCTTTTTGCTGTGATCTTTGCCAGGCAGTGTATTAAGTCACTCAAGTAGGGTCAAAAATTCTACATTTCTAGTAAGAGGAAAAATGTGTGATTCAATTATGAAAATAGGAATAAAATGAAAGGGACTTTTAACAAGTCCTTTAATATTTGCCAGTTTTCACTTATGAATATGGGCAAAACCATCCCAGCCTCCCACCAACTACCACAAAACTGGAGCCATCAAAAATTGAAACACTGTCACTAAGCATTTGGGTGGCTGTCCCAGAGCAGCTCCCCTCCATTGCCTGGGTCTGTCCCTTTTCCCTCTGATCTCTCATGTTTGACCTGGTATCTCTTTCCCAACGTCAGTTGCCCTCAGCAGTCATTTGTGGGGTAACATATTCAAGAGTCAGTGAAAGGATGGAAGAGACTTGATGGAGGCGGAGGACACTGCAGGGTTGGAATAGAGGCAGCTACTTCCAGCTTGTGCTCTTTAAGAGTTAGGAGAAAAAGATGGCCTCTAGTTAAATTTGTTAAGCCATCAGAATTGTCTATCTAGAGAGAGCTTTCTTTAGTGTAAAGGTAAGTAATCTGTTGAGAAAAGTATTTCATTTTTATCTAAGTGAAATGTGTGTTATCCAAGTCCCTCTGAATGGGTTATAAAGAAGTAATAAAACCCATTACGCATGTGTAGAAGAGCTTTTGGGGGAAAGGTAAGATGATTATACCTTAGTAGTTTCTCAGTTCAAGTGAGGCAAAGATGTACATTTTACATAGTTTTTATTAAATGTAATAAAAGATTCTTTCAATAAAGCCTTCTCCTTTTATCTGGTATTTAATCTTTGCTTTTGCAAGACCTAGCTGGTAATGTTATTGTCACATTCACACATTTTATAGACCCCGTCCATGGTGTTATTGTCACAGAGACATAATGGAAAACTGTCTCTCAAAATACTGGGAAATCTGTTCATCAAAAAAACTTTGTCTTGGCCAGGCACAGTGGCTCAGTAGTCACAGCTTTTTGAGAAGCCAAGGTCGGGGGACTGCTTGAGGTCAGGAGTTCTAGACCAGTCTGAGTAATAGCACATTTCTAAAATTATTTTTAAAAATTAAAAAAAAATAGTCTTCACACCTAAAATTTGTAAAGGCATTGGTTATCATATTATCATTATCACCATGACATATTTATTATGTTCAGTAGAGTATTTGAGATCCTGTTCTTGGCATTTAGTGAGAGAATACTTTTATATGAAAGAGTCAAGTAAGAGCACTCTAGATGGAGACACTTGTAATATTGTTGAAATATTTTCACACATTTCATAATTTGTTGCTAACTCTAATTAGTCAGATATTTCCAAAATTGATAGTGATTTCTGAAAAGAAGTCAAAGTTACAATGAAAGAGCAATAGATTCTTTTCTTTGTTTCTAATCCTACAAAGTCTTGCATCAAAGAAACTATGTTTGAAAACTGGCTTTAGTCTTTATTTATTCTTTTCTTCAAGCAGATTTTCTAAATTCTTTGTGTCTATATGAATAAAGAAATGTTAGTAATAATACAGATGGCATAATATTTTAAATTTTTTGCCAGTAGAATTTTCATAGGACATTATGACAGTAACACTTTCTTCATGTATGTAAGATTCTGTGCTGAAAACTTCATAGCATAGAACATGCCTTAAAATTCTAATTTTCAAAAACTGGAGAGTGGAAAGTTGACTTTAAGGAAAAATCCACTGAAATTTAAAAAATGATTAAACTTTTATAAAGAAGAGAGTGCTGGTAAGAATGATAAAGAAATACATTCATTGCAAAATATGACTTAAATTATTTAACCTTTATATTAATAAGAGGAAACATCACTCCTCTGAAATGGTGTATATTCAATAGACCAATATTAATTGCATTTTTAACAGATTAATCTAAACAATTACACAAGATGTTCTTTGTTACATAAACTTAAAATAAGTAGGAATTTTACTTATCTGAATATATTTCTATTTAAGCAATCTGAAGTTAGCTCTGGTCTGTAAAAATATTCTTTAATTAAGGCCACATTTTGTAAGCAATATATTATTCCCATGATAATTTCTCTTGTTTAACTTAAACATTGTAAGTAATATTTGTCTTACAGGAATTGGGAGGGATACAGGAGTTGGGAGAAAGCATAACTAAGAAACTAGAAGAAGGTACGTTGCCAAAATTTATTAATTGAGATTAGTTGTTGATTTCTGAAATAAACTGCAAATAGCAAGTGAAGTCGCTTTCTGTTGCTTGGTAATAGATACTACATTAAATATTTTTTCTATATGATGCTGTTTTGGTTACTATAGCCTTGTAGTATAAAGTCCTACAAGGTGATGTCTCCATATTTGTTCTCTTTGCTTAAGATTGCTTTGGCTAGGCCGGGCGTGGTGGCTCATGCCTGTAATCCTAGCACTCCGGGAGGCCCAGGCGGGTGGATCGCTTGAGGTCAGGAGTTCGAGACCAGCCTGAGCAAGAGTGAGACCCCGTCTCTACCAAAAATAGAAAGAAATGATTTGGACAGCTAAAAATCTATATAGAAAAAAAAAAAAAATTAGCCGGGCATGGTGGCGCATGCCTGTAGTCCCAGCTACTCGGGAGGCTGAGGCAGTAGGATCGCTTAAGCCCAGGAGTTTGAGGTTGCTGTGAGCTAGGCTGATGCCATGGCACTCACTCTAGCCCGGGCGAAAACGCGAGACTGTGTCTCAAAAAAAAAAAAAAAAAGATTGCTTTGGCTATTTCTGTTCTTTTTTGGTTCCAAATGAAGCATGGAATTATTTTTTCTAGATCTGTGAAATATGACATTAGTACTTTGATGGGGATTGCATTAAATCTATTAATGACTTTAGGCAATGTGGACATTTGAACAATGTTGATTCTACCCATCCATGAGCATGGGCTGTTTTTCCATTTGTTTGTGTCATCTGTGATTTCTCTCATCAAAGTTTCTTAGTTCTTCTTGTAGAGGTCTTTCATCTCCTTGGATAAGTATGTTACTAAGCATTTCATTTTCTTTGTAGCTATTGTGAATGGTATTGAGTCTTTGATTTGACTCTCAGCTTGGCTCCTTTTAGTATATAAAAATGCTATTGGTTTGCGTACATTGACTTTGCAACCTGAGACTTTGCTGAATTTATTTACCAATTCTTATTGGTGGAGTCTTTGGGTTTTTTTAGATACAAGATCATATCATCAGCAAGAAGCAATAGTTTGTCCTCTTTCCTGATTTGGATACATTTTATTTCTTTATTTTACCTAATTGCTCTGGCTAGGAATTCCAGTTACTAAAACTATGTTTAGCAGAAGTGGTGACCATGGGCACTCTTGTCTTCCAGTTCTTAGTGGGAATGCTTTCAACTTTTCCCCATTCAGTGTGATGATGGCTGTGGGTTTGTCTTATATGTCTTTTATAGTTTTGAGGTATATTCCTTCTATGCTTGGTTTGTTGAGGGTTTTTAATCATGAAAGGGTGCTTGATTTTGTGAAATGCTTTTTCTGTATCTATTGAGATGATCATACGGCTTTTGTTTTTGCTTCTCTTTTTGTCCTGAATCATATTTATTGATTTACATATATTGAGCCATCCTTGCATTCCTGAGATGAAGCCTACTTGATCATGGTGAATTATTTTTGATGTGCTATTCAATTTGGCTTGATAGCATTTTTTAAGGACATTTGCATCTATATTCATAAGGGATATCGGTTTGTAGTTTTCTTTTTGGTATCTACCCAAAAGATACCTGGGCTGCTTGCTGCCCACTGGCTCTGGCAGGGGGTGCTGGGAGGCACTGCCATGCCTGTCCCTGGGGAGTCTCCCTGCCCCGGGTGCTTTTGAGGGTCTGTGTCCACTCAAAAGCCTCTTACAGGGCAACCCAGCTCCCGGGGGCTCCCCAAAAGCCCCTCCAGGGGAAGTCTGTGGCAAGGCTACTGGGGGTGCTCAGACTGCGACGGTTTTATATTTAGCTGGGCAGTGGCTCTGATGTCACTCAGGTTACATCTGGCATAGAAGCCAGCAGTGCCAGGGCAGGCTCAGGTGCCTTTCCAGCACCGCGGCAGAATTTGATCGCGCCTGCCCGGCCCAGAGCTGCTTCGCGTGGGGAGGTTGGTGGTGGGGGCTGATGGTGGCAGCTGGGGCTGCTGGCCACCGTGGGCAAAGTCTAGCCGCAGGGCCAGTGGCAGGCAGCATGGACATGAGCTTGAGCATGGTGGCCCGGGAGACCAGCCCCGGCTTTGGGCCCAGCCTCAGTCCTGACTTTGGTCCCGGCTTTGGTCTCAATGGGTTCCCACGGCCCATGCCCCCCAAGGCGGCCAAGAAACCCAAAAAGGCTGTTCTCTTCTTTGAGGTGGAGATTCTGGACGCAAAGACGAGGGAGAAGCTGTGTTTCCTAGACAAGGTAGGACTGTTGCATTGGCTGCACTGGGCCAGGACCCCGCTCATTCCAGCCCAGGAGCTGTCCAGCTGGGTCCTTTGTGCCCCACCCCCCTGCCCTTCAGAGGGCACATGAGGGGTAGCTGTGACCCCTGGGTGTGGCCGGGAGCTGGCTTCCCAGCTGGGAAGGAAGCAGGGCAGCCTCACTGGACCCTGCAGGGCTTCAAGGCCTCGGGAGGAGGTGGACTGGGACCTGCCCCTGCCGTCGCCAGGCCTGGGGGAAGGGGTTCGGACCATTCTTGGGGAGGACAGAGGGCCTTCACTGTGGGGGAGTTGTGGGCGAGGGGGGGCGGTGAAGAGGAGGGCAGGGGAGCAGGCCCAGCTGCCCACGCTTAAGCCTGGCTGCCTGGTAAAACTGGAGCCCCCAGCCCACAGCTGTCCCCACACTGGTAGGGCCCTTACTGTTTCTGCACTGGCCGTGTGGGTGGGAGCCCGGAGCCCAACCCTCCCCCTTCCCACAGTAGCAGTCTTGGCCCCCTCAGTCTATCCTCTCCCTCCCACACTGCCATCCGGGTCGGTCCGGGCTCCCTCAGGGCCGACGTCCCTCTGGCCTGTGCTCCCCCAGGTGGAGCCCCAGGCCACCATCGCGGAGATCAAGAACCTCTTCACCAAGTCCCGTGAGTCGAAGGCCTGCCACACTGCCCCCGTGACCCCTCTGGCCAGGAGCCTCTGGGAGGGACCCCATCCTGCGAGCTTCTACCTCCAGGGGTCTGCAGAGATGCCCCCCAGCGTGGCCCTCAGCAGTAACGCCCTTGCTGGGCGTTCAGAGGGACAAGACCCTGCTTCTGCCCGCGCTCTTCCGGCCTGTGTCGTGCCAGGGGGTGGGAGGGGCTGCGGGGTCCCAGAGCCCCGGGAACCCAGACACAGTCGGGTGGGCAGCGGGCAGGCTGAGCCCTGCCAAGCTGTGGGCTGTGACCTCCCTGGTCTCCCCGCAGATCCACAGTGGTACCCAGCCCGCCAGTCCCTCCGCCTGGACCCCAGTGAGTACAGCTGCCCGCCCGGCCACCCCTGGGCTCCCGGGTGGCAGTGGGAGAAGGCCCAGGCAGCCCCTGAGCCCTGGCCCGCCTGTCTGCAGAGGGCAAGTCCCTGAAGGACGAGGATGTTCTGCAGAAGCTGCCCGTGGGCACCACGGCCACATTCTACTTCCGGGATCTGGGGGCCCAGATCAGCTGGGTGACGGTGAGTCGACCCCACCCGCAGTCCCCTTTCCCATCAGCCACAGCGGGTGACTCACCTTGCCTCGCTGTACCCTCAGGTCTTCCTGACAGAGTACGCGGGGCCCCTTTTCATCTACCTGCTCTTCTACTTCCGGGTGCCCTTCATCTACGGCCACAGATACGACTTCACGTCCAGTCGGCAGACGGTGGTGCCGTGAGTGGGGCCAGGCCCCAGGGGACGGCTGGTGGAGGGTGGAAGCCCCGCCGGGCCGGCCCGGCTGAGTCCGCTCCCCCCACCAGCCTCGCCTGCATCTGCCACTCATTCCACTACGTCAAGCGCCTGCTGGAGACGCTCTTCGTGCACCGCTTCTCGCACGGCACCATGCCTCTGCGCAACATCTTCAAGGTGAGGCCTCGCCCCGCGGAGCCCCGCTACCCGCCCCGCCGGTCCCCGTCACACCCCTGCCCCTGCTCCCTTCCAGAACTGCACCTACTACTGGGGCTTCGCCGCGTGGATGGCCTATTACATCAACCACCCGCTCTACACGCCCCCCTGTAAGTGGCCTCGGACCGCGCTCCCCCCGCACGCCCCTTCCCCAGGCCCTCCCCTTATCTGTCTCATCCCCCTGCTTCCCCTTCAGCCTATGGAGCCCAGCAGGTTAAACTGGCACTGGCTATCTTTGTGGTAAGGAGGCTGGGGCTGGTGGCAGGGTGGGGGGCGCTGGTGGGCTCTGGGCTGACCCTGTTCCTCTGACAGATCTGCCAGCTGGGCAACTTCTCCATCCACATGGCCCTGCGGACCTGCTGGGGCGGGGGCGGGGGCGGGCTCGGAGGGGGCTGCGGGGCGTCTGACTCGCCCCTCCTGTCCTGCCTGTTTGGGTCCAAGACCCGGAAGATCCCATACCCCACCAAGAACCCCTTCACGTGGCTCTTCCTGCTGATGTCCTGCCCCAACTACACCTATGAGGTGAGGAGTGGCCCTGCCTTTATCCCTTAGGGGGCTTGGGGTCCCATGTGGAGGGGCCAGCCCCCAGGAGGGGGCACCTGGCTTGGCAGCTGCTTTTGCAGTTGGAGGGGGAACATTTGGAGGGGGAGAGTCGGCGACCTCTCTGGGTTTGGGGCTTGGGAGGTGTGCTAATGCTGGGCTTCCATCATACCACCGCCTTCACTTGAGGTCCCCCCAGCACTGGAGTCGGGTCCCCACACCCCCACTCAGGAAGCTGAGTCCTGGGCATCCACATGCACAGGGGCTGGTGGGGCTGGACAGAAGAGCTGGCCTTGCCCAGCCCGGCCTGCCCTCACCCTCCCACCTCCTCTGCCCACAGGTGGGGTCCTGGATCGGCTTTGCCATCATGACACAGTGTCTCCCAGGTGAGCCTGCCGCCCCTCCCTCAGCAGGGCCGTACCCATCTGGGCCCGGCAGCCCCTCCCTACGCCCCCGTTCTTCCCCACAGTGGCCCTTTTCTCCCTGGTGGGCTTCACCCAGATGACCATCTGGGCCAAGGGCAAGCACCGCAGCTACCTGAAGGAGTTCCGTGACTACCCACCCCTGCGCATGCCCATCATCCCCTTCCTGCTCTGAGCCGCTCAGCCAAGCCCAGCTGTCGTCCCCAACCCCAGTGTCATTCTGGAGGAGGAGAGGGGGCCACAGCTCTCCAGTACCTGGAATAAAAGCTGCCTGTCCCTGTCGGACTCCATCCCTGTGTGTTTCTTCTATGGGCTTGGGGACCACCAGGCAGCACCTCTGCAGTAAGAGTGGGCTCAGCTGAGGAGCCTCGAGGCTTTTATTTCTTTGGTCCACAGGGTTGGGGGTGGATCCCCTATAGAGCCACCTCCGGAGCCACCTCTCCGGGCCCCTGGCCCCTGGCCGCCTCTGCCTCCCTCTTCTCACGCCGCTTCTTCCGCTGGAGCAGCCGCCGCTCGCGTTCATACTCCTTCATGCGCATCACGTAGCTGGGGCAGAGCACAAGGAGGGTCACCAGGCTCTCTGGCCAGCACATGGCTTTCCCACAGCCCTGGGAAGTGGATGGGACTGGGACAGTGTCCCAGAGCACCCGTGTGCCTGTGGTTCCTGTCGGGAGCGGCCAAGCAGGTGCCGGCCGCTCTGACTCCACCCATTGCCTCCTTGGTGGCCACCAGGGAGCCCCAGGGAAGGGCAGGGGCCTCCCGCTGGAACCCAGGCTGGGCCGCTCCTCAGGTGGCTTCAGCCCTCTGCCCCACCCAGGTTTTTCCTCTGTGCCCACCCAGCAGGGCCCTGGAGAGTGTCTTTTGGACTAAGGTGGGGCCTGGCTGGAAACCTCAGCTAGTTCACTGTTCTTGGTTTCTGGAGCCTCACCCTGCTGGGGGCCAGGGGTGTGGCAGGGGCTTGGGGTGGGCCTGGGGCTCACTCGAGGTGCTCGCAGTAGTTCCAGTCGTGCTGCTCGTGCTTGCAGGCCAGGAAGTTGGGGAAGCTGTCACGCTTGCACTTGAGCAGCCGGATGAGGTAGTGGGCGCAGTAGTCCCGCTGCTGGAGCGTCAGCTGCGCGTCGTTCATCTCCTGCTGCGTCGCCACCATCTCTGCGGGGAGCAGGCGGGGAGCAGGCGGGGCTCAGCCAGGCGGCCTTGCCTGGGTCCTAACTGCCAGAGGCTCCCCAGTGGATCGATGCATGCGACATCAGGGAGCCACATCACAGGGGTGTCCCCCCTGGACGACAGGGTGGCAGATGGCAGTGGATTAGGGCCATCCTCTGACAGATGCAGTATCTTAAAGGGGTTCCTTTTTCTAATTTGCATAAAGGCAACCCAGACACTGAGGCCCAGAAGGAGAGGGGTGGCTCCCTCGCCATCGCCTGCCAGGGCACGGCAATATCTCTTGATGGCTCCCCCAGGGATACCCTCCCTCCACGGCCGTCCGGACAGTCCCACTCTGCAGAGCCCGAGCTCAGGAACCACGCTCTCCTGCACCACAGAATGCACTGTCAGGTAACGCAACTTACCTGAGCACGAACTGGGCTAATAACACCTGTGAAGTACTTAGGCGCGTGCCTCCAAGGACAGCCAGACTAGCTGTGGGCCCCGGAGCCCCACCCACGTAGCAAAACCTGACCCGGGACAAAATCAACTTCAGGAGGAGGCCAACTGGGGCAGTTAGGAATCACGGGCACACACCCCAGCCTGTGCCTGCCGTGCCCAGCAATCCTGCGCTCCTTCCCGGCCACCTTCCTCAGCTCTCTGCCCCTCTCTCTTAGCCCAGCAGGGGCAACTTAGGACCCAGCCTTCCGCACCCTCCTTACTGCGACACCTTTCTTGGTCCTGGCTCATTTCTCTCTGCCCAAGGGAGAAAGGTGTGTGCACGTCTCAGCTGACTCCCTCATCTCACTCAGGCCCAGCTCCTCCTCTCCTGCCCCCGTATCCCACTCTCTTCTGGCTTCCACCCCACCCCACCACTGTCCAGACACCCCAGCACACACACTGGGCTTCCTCAGCCTCTCACTTGCTTTCTTTCTCCTCCTGTGGCTCCTCCTGCAGCGCACCTTCCCCAGGTCTCCTCCCATCGCTGAGCTGCCAAACACTGGCATTCCAAGAGCCCTTTGCCTGATCGCCACCCCGTATGCTGAAAAGCCCAACGCGGTCCCTGCACCCTATACCTCATCTGAGGCCTGGGCATCCACCTGCAGCCCTCTGCCAGTTCCCATGTCAACTTGATGCCACCTGCCCCTGGCGCTCCAGTCAGCCACGCTAGACGCCTCCCTCTTTTGTATCTTACAGTCACACAACTTATAGTCAGCCAGCAGCAAGGACTTCTGGGGCCCCTACTGTGTGCTAAGTGGTGGGGATACAGCAGTAAACATGACACACAAGCATCCCTGCCCTTGGGGGGAACTGCAGAACAAATAGAATGTAGTGTCTCGCAGAATGTCTGGCAATGGTTAAGAATGAGGGAGAAAAACAATGCAAGAGAGAGCAGGAGTGTTGGGAGAGGAGCATGAGAAAGTGAGGGAGTGAGTTATGCAGATACCCAGGGGAAGGGCGCGCCAGGTAGCAGAACAAGTGCAAAGGCCTAGAGGTGGGAGGTTAGGGTTAGGCAGGATGCCCCAGGAGTTTCGGCCTGAGCACAAGGAAGGATGGAGTTGCCAGTTACTGGGACAGGGAGCACAGAGGGAGGGGCAGGCTTCCTGGGGCGGTCAGGAGCTGTGGTTTGTACCCACCGAGTGTGAGATGCCCGTTAACACTGCATGGAGATGCCAAGCAGGCAGTGGGATCCATGAATCTGGAGTTCAGGGTCAAGGCCCAGCTGGAGATAAAAACTTGTGAGCTCTGGTCCCCAGACAGTACTTGAAGCCAGGGGATTAGCAGAACCTCCCCCCACCCCCCGGGGAGTGGTGGACAGAAGAGAGAGGGCCTGAGCCTTGCAGCATTGCAAAGGGGAGGTGAGGAATTATCAGTGAAGCCCCCAGTGAGGTGCGGTCCTGGGAACCAGGTGAGGAGGGGCTTCCAGGAGGTGGCAGCATCAGCTGTACTTGATCAACTGTGCTTCTAGCTTCTCAAGGCTAGGTAAGAGCTGAGGACTGACAATGGTGTTCACCGATATAGTTGGTGGAAGCTGCATAGAGACAGGTGCCAAGAAGGGGGAAGAGGTGAGTTTAATCAGGGTAAGCAAGAGAGAAGAGGGGGGTTGCTGGCGTTTGCAAAGCAGGGTGCCATGGACTGTAGGTTCAGCTGGGGCTGAAGGGCTACCTGGAGGCGGAACACTTGAGTGGTTATAGCACCTCCCAACATTCTCTCAAATCCAACCTCTCTGCACCCCCACCGCTTAGTGGTCTTCCTGTCTGAAAGTTGTCGCCCACCCAGCAGACAGCGGGAACTTCTGACAAAGCAAATCTGATCGTGTCCCTCCCTCCTCTGCTTCCAAGCACTGGCTCTCCCCTCTTTGTCTGGTTAACTCCTACTTATCCTCCTTCGGGTCTTTGCTTCCAGCCATTGCCCCCTGGAAGCCTGCCTTGTTACCCCCCAGGAGCTGCCCCCGAAATCTGCCTCGTTCCACTATCTTCCCCACGGGGCTGAGAGTTCCCTGAAGACAGTGCTTGGATACCCCCAGTTCCCTGCTGCAACCAAGGTGCCCAAAGCGGGACCTGGTCCAGAACTGGCGCTCGATATGCCTGTGATATCTACTACATTAAAAATAAAAGCATCACGCAGGATAGTCTGCGCGGCGCAAGCCACGGTTTTCTTGTGCATACCTAAAAATAGCTGCGACATCGGGACGGGGTACGACGAACGTGTCCCTTCTGTGCTAAACCCTGCACGGCGCCCACTGTCCCAGGACAAAGCCCCGCTCCGAGCGCCTCACTCCTCTCCGCTCTCTGCGCCCGGGTTTGCTCCAGCCGTGCCCTCGGCCGGGGACGCCTGCACACTCAGGCAGGGCCCCGAGCGTCCCCCGGACTCCTCCGGGCCGCAGCCGGAGCTGACCACAGACACAAGGCGCGAACCTCGAGCCCAACCCTGGGGACCCCGGGGTTCGGGGTCCCGCGCCCCGCTCCCGCCCGCCGCGCCTGCGCACTGGGCCTCACCGCGCTCCTTGCGCTCGGGGAAGCCGTAGTGCGGCGGGAAGGTGGGCATCCGCAGGGGGTCGGGCTCCACCGAGGAATCGCCCAGGTAGCGGCGAACCAGGTGAGCCCCCATGGCTGCTGTCGCGGCAGGTTTCCGCGGCCGCCGAGGGTCACCCCACTCCCACCCGGAAGCACTGCCCCCTTCTCCAGCCACGGCTTCCGGGTCGCTCGGGACGCTGTGGGGATGATAGAGATTCCAGAGGGTTCGCCTTCCGCCACCTGGCGGTCAGGAAGAAGCATGACAGGTGCGGCGCCCCCTCGCGGGATAGAGTCGGACCCCAGAGGGAACGTCCCTGAATCTGGAAATCCATCTGGGTTGGAGAGAGGGGAGCGAGCTGGGCCCGCGGCCTCCCTCAGCCATATCGGGGGCGCTCCTGGTAGCCCGAGTATAGAGCACAAATGAAAATTATTTTTCAAAAAAACGTTTTTCTTTGAAAACATTTGAATTTCTCTCAGTAAAACCACTCAATACTGACACTATAGTGAACATCATAATTGTTAATGAAATTATTTAAAGTAAATATTGTGATTGGTTGAATTTAATTTAAATAAACAAATTAAAGTTATCTATAAATAACATTATTTAAAGCTGAAAATTTAAATACTATTGAATATATTATATAATATATATATTTTTTCATCTGGCAAAGCATTTATTGGGCATCTACTGTACACTGGGTCCAGTGGTCAACAAGGCAGATATAGTGCCTGCGTTGTGCAGCTACAGTCTAATGGGAGAGGAAAACATTGTATAAGAAATTATGCAAATAGAATAGATTCAAAAATTGTGATATGAGGGGCCCATGAGAGAGGAGAAGGAGGAAATGACTTAAGTTTGGATGGTTGGGGGGTATAAAGGGATTTCCACTCATTTTTAAAAAAAAATAATTTTTAGAGATGGGGTCTCTGTCACCTAGGCTGGAGTGCAGTAGCACCATCATAGCTCACTGCGGCCTTGAACTCCTGGGCTCAAGTGATCCTCCTGCCTCAGACTTCCAAGTAGCTGGGACTACAGGTGCAAGCCATCACGCCTGGCTCCACTCCTCTTTAAGAGCATGAGTGTCTTGCCTTTTAGGGAACACACTGGATTTTCATGCATTTTTTTCCTTTTATTTTTAGTTGACATGTAATAATTGCACATATTTATGGGATACAGTGATATTTTGATACCTGTATACAATGTGTAATGATTAAATCAAGCTAGCATATCCATCACCTTAAATATTTATCATTTCTTTGTCTCATGGAAATTCAAAATCCTGTTTTCCAGTCTTTGGAAAATATGCACTAAATTGTTGTTAACCATATTCACCTTATAGTGCTGCAGAGCACTAGAACTTACTGCTCCTAGCCAGCTGTAATTTTGTATCTGTTAACCAACCCCTCTCAATCCTCCCCTCTCTCCTCTCCTTCCTAGCCTGTTATAACCACTAGTCTCTCTACTCCCATAAACTCATTTATTTTAGGCTCCCACATTTGAGTGAGAACGATTTATCTTCCTGCGTCTGACTTATTTCACTTAACCTAAGAGTCACTCGTGCTGCTTCAAATGACAAGGTTTCGTTCTTTTCCATGGCTGAATAGTATTCCATTATGTAACATATGCCACACTTCATTCATTCATCCAATGATGGGCACTTGGGTTGATTCCATATCTTGGCTATTGTGAACAGTGCTGTGGTAAACATGGGGGTGCAGGTATCTTTTTGATACACTGATTTCCTTTCCTTTGGGTATATACCTAGCAGTTAGACTGCCGGATCATATGGTAGTTCTATTTTTAGCTTTTTTAGAAACTTCCATACTGCTTTTCATAACAGCTGTATTAGTTTACTAAAAACAATGTATAAGAGTTCCCTTTTCTCTGAATCCTTGCCAGTGTTTGTTATTTTTTTGTCTTTTTGATGATAGCCATTCTAACTGGAGTGAGATGATATCTCACGGTGATTTTGATTTGCATTTCCATGATGCTTAGTGACGTTAAGTCTTTTTCTGTATACATGTTGGCTGTTTGTATGTTTTCTTTTGAGAAATGTCTATTCATGTCCTTTGCCCACTTATTAATGTGGTATTTGTTTTTTTCCTATTGAGTTGTTTGCATTCCTTGTATATTCTGGATATTAGTCCCTTGTTAGATGAATAATTTGCAGTGTTTTTTCCTATTCTACAGGCTGTCTCCTTGAAAGGGTGTGAGATTCACATGCAGGCAGAGAAAGGGGCAATTATGTGCTGTGAGTTTATTTCTCTTACGTTCTGTTTGATAGTTTATTTTCTTCCGTTAGGTTATTAGTAAGATCACCTTTCACTCCTCACTCTGTTAATTGTTTTCTTTGCTGTGCAGAGGTTTTTAGTTTGATGTAGTCTCATGTATCTATTTTTTTTGATAGAAAGGCAACTTCAGTAGAAATACTTGTATCTTTATACTTCTAAACAGTTGAATAACATAAAGCAATAGCAGCATCTTTCCAATATTTCCTGTAGAATAAATCAACAAGGTAATAGTTGATAATCCCATACCTCTATAGCTTTGATGAACAATAATAATATTGTAAAGGGACTATATGAAACGACCCTCATCCAAACCTAGATTCCAAACCAGAACTTTTTTCTTTTTTTAATTTCAGCTTATTATGGGGGTACAAAAGCTCAGGTTATGTATATTGCCCATGTCCTGCCCATCCCTCTGAGTCAGAGCCTCAAGCGTGTCCATTCCCCAGACAGTCTGCCTGGTACTCACCATGTAGTCATACCTCCATCCCCTCCCCCCACCCCTCACCTCCCCGAGTCAGCACCTTCAAACATGGCCATTCCCCAGATGGTGCGCAACGCACTCATCATGTAGGCATACACCCATCCCCTCCCCCCACCCCCTGCCTCAGTCCGATATCCAGTTGGTATCATTCCCCAATGTGCATTTAGGTGATGATCAGGGAAACCAATTTTCTGGTGAGTACATGTGATGCTTGTTTTTCCATTCTTGGGATACTTCACTTAGTAAATGGGTTCCAACTCTCTCCAGGAGAACCAAAGAGATGTCATATCACCATTATGTCTTATAGCTGAGTAATACTCCATGGTATACATATACCACAATTTACTAATCCATTCGTGAATTGATGGGCATTTGGGTTGTTTCCACATGTTTGCAATTTTGAATAGTGCTGCTATAAACATTCGGGTGCAGGTGTCTTTTTTATAGAATGACTTTTGTTCATCTGGGTAGATGCCCAATGATGGGATTGTTGGATCGAATGGTAGGTCTACTTGAATCTGTTTAAGGTATCTCCATATTGTTTTCCATAGGGGTTGCACTAGTTTACAGTCCCACCAGCAGTGTATGAGTGTTCCTGTCTCTCCGCATCCGTGCCAACATGTGTTGTTTAGGGACTTTTTGATAAAGCCCATTCTTACTGGGGTTAAGTGGTATCTCATTGTGGTTTTGATTTGCATTTCCCTGGTGATTAGAGATGTTGAACATTTTTTCATATGTTTGTTAGCCATTTTTATATCTTCTTTTGAAAAATTTCTATTCATGCCCTTTGCCCACTTTTTGATAGGGTTGTTCAATTTTTTCTTACTGATTTTCCTGAGTTCTAAATATATTCTTGTTATCAGTCCTTTGTCTGATGTGTAGTATGCGAAAATTTTTTCCCATTCTGTAGGTTTTCTGTTTACTCTCATGACTGTTTCTTTGGCTGTGCAGAAGCTTTTTAATTTGATCAGGTCCCATTTATTTATTTTTGTTGTTGCTGTGATTGCCTTAGGGGTCTTCTTCATAAATTCTTTCCCTAGGCCAATGTCTGTAAGAGTCTTTCCTACATTTTCTTCTAGGATTCTAATAGTTTCCCTGCTAATGTTTAAGTCTGTTATCCACCGTGATTTGATTTTTGTGAGAGGTGAAAGCTGTGGGTCCTGTTTTAGTCTTCTACATGTGGCTATCCAGTTTTCCCAGCACCATTTATTGAATAAGGATTCTTTTCCCCAGAGTATGTTTTTGTCTGCTTTGTCAAAGATTAGATGGCTATATGAGGATGGTTTTGTATTTGGATTTTCTGTTCTGTTCCACTGGTCTGTGTCCCTGCACTTGTGCCAATACCAAGCAGTTTTAATAATCACAGCTTTGTAGTATAGTTTGAAGTCTGGCAAATTAATACCTCCCATTTTGTTTTTGTTGCTTAAAATTGCTTTTGCTAAATGGAGTCTTCTCTGGTTCCATACAAAGCGTAAAATTATTCTTTCTATATCTGTGAAAAATGATATTGGTAATTTAATAGGGATTGCATTGAATCTGTAGATAACTTTGGGTAGTATAGACATTTTTAACAATGTTGATTCTTCCGATCCACGAGCATGGTATAGTTTTCCACCTATTTACATGTTCTGCGATTTCCTTCCTCAATGTTTCGTAGTTCTCCCTATAGAGGTCCTTTACCTCCTTAGTTAAATATATTCCTAGGTATTTTATTTTCTTTGTTGCTATTTTGAAGGGTATTGAGTCCTTAATTTGGTTCTCCGTTTGACTGTTATTGGCATATATGAATGCCTCTGATTTGTGTGTATTGATTTTGTATCCCGAGACTTTATTGAATTCATTGATCAATTCCAGGAGTCTCTTGGTTGAATCCTTGGGGTTTTCTAGATATAACATCATATCATCAGCAAAGAGTGAGAGTTTGATCTCTTCTTTCCCTATTTGGACTCCCTTGATTCTGCTCTCTTGCCTGATAGCTCTTGCAAGGACTTCCAATACCATGTTGAAAAGTAATGGGGACAGTGGGCAGCCTTGTCTGGTTCCAGTTTGAAGTGGGAATGCTTTCAATTTTTCCCCATTCAGTATGATGGTGGGTGTGGGTTTGTCATATATGGCTTGTATCATTTTTAGATAGGCCCCATCTATGCCTATTTTGTTAAGCGTTCTTATCATAAAAGGGTGTTGAATTTTGTCAAATGCTTTTTCTGCATCTATTGAGAGGATCATATGATCTTTATTTTTGCTTCTATTTATGTGGTGAATTACATTTATAGATTTGTGTATGTTAAACCATCCCTGCATCTCTGGGATGAAGCCCACTTGGTTGTGATGGATTATTTTTTTGATAGCACTTGGATTCGATTTGCTAGGATTTTATTGAGAATTTTTGCATCTATATTCATAAGGGATATTGGTCTGTAGTTTTCTTTTTTTGTTGCATCCTTTCCTGGTTTTGGTATTAAAATTATGTTGGCTTGGTAAAATGTGTTGGGGAGAATTCCATCCTTCTTGATATTGGAGAATAGTTTATGTAGGATGGGCACCAGTTCTTCTTTGTAGGTATGGTAAAATTCAGGTGTGAACCCATCTGGTCCAGGGCTTTTCTTTTTGGGAAGGTTTTTTATTGCTGTTTCGATTTCAGATCTAGATATTGGTCTATTCAGGAATTCTATTTCTTCCTGGTTGAGCCTAGGAAGGCTGTGTGTTTCTAAAAATTTGTCCATTTCCTCCTCATTTTCCAATTTGTGTGCATAAAGATTTTTGTAAAAATCATAGATGATGACATGTATCTCTGTGGCATCGGTCGTGATTTCTCCTTTCATGTTCCTCATGGAGGTTATTAGAGTTTTTTCTTTTCTGCTCTTGGTTAGCCTAGCCAGAGGTGTGTCAGTATTGTTTATTTTTTCAAAGAACCAACTTTTTGTTTTATTAATCTCTCTTATGGTTTGTTGTCCTTTTCATTCAGTTCTGACTTGATCTTAATAATTTCTCTCCTTCTACTGGGTTTGGGGTTGGTCTGTTCTTCCTTCTCCAGCAATTTGAGTCTATTCATTAGATTGTCTATTTGTAAGTTTTCTGTCTTTTTGATATAGGCATTTATGGAAATAAATTTTCCTCTCAGGACTGCTTTAGCTGTGTCCCACAGATTTTGATAAGTTGTGTCTCCTTTGTCATTTAATTCAAAGAATCTTTTGATTTCCATCTTGATTTCTTCATTTATAAAATAATCCTTCAGGAGAAGGTTGTTTAGCTTCCATGACTTTGAGTAGGAATGAGAATTTCTGTTAGGGTTCATTATTACTTTTATTCCGCTGTGATCTGAGAAGATGCATGGTATAATTTCTATTTTTTAAAATTTTTTAAGACATGCTTTATGTCCTAGGATATGGTCAATCTTGGAGAATGTTCCATGAGCTGATGAGAAGAAAGTATATTCAGTGGATTTTGGGTAGAATGTCCTGTAGATGTCAGTCAGGCCCATTCGTTCTAGCATTCTATTTAAGTCCATTATTTCTTTGTTTATTTTTTGTTTGGAGGATCTGTCCTGTACTGTCAGTGGCATGTTAAAGTCTCCGACTATTAACGTGCTCTTATCTATCAATTTGTTCAAATCAAGTAGGGTTTGCTTTATGAATCTGGGTGCACCTAAGTTGGGTGCATATATATTAAGTATAGTTATGTCTTCTTGTTGAATTGTACCCTTCACCAGTATATAGTAACCATCTTTGTCTTTCATTACTTTTATTGATTTAAAAACTAACTTCTCGGAGATTAAAACCACCACGCCAGCTTTCTTTTGGCTTCAATTTGCTTGAAATATCGATTTCCACCCTTTTATTTTCAGTCTAAATGCATCCTTGCAGGTTAGATGAGTTTCCTGAAGACAGCAAATACTTGGCTTGTATTTTTTTAACCATTGGGCCAGTCTATGTCTCTTGAGTGGGGAATTCAATCCATTCACACTTAATGAGAGAATTGATAAGTGAGACTGATTTCTGTTCCTCATGTTGGGTTGAATTTCATTATTCTGTTTTCTCACTTGAGCCATTGTGATAACTGGGTTTTTATCTTCTCTTGAGTAGTTTTATATTCATGGGTCTTTCTTGAGCTGGTAGCTCTGTTTTGAGTACTTCTTGGAGAGCTGGTCTTGTCTTGGTGAATTCTCTGAGTTTTTGTTTATCTGAGAATGTCTTAATTTCACCTTCATATATAAAGCTGAGCTTAGCTGGGTATAAGATTCTAGGCTGGGCATTATTCTCTTTCAGAAGAGTGAGAATGGGGCCCCCGTCTCTTCTTGCTTGTAAGGTTTCAGTTGAGAAATCTGGCGTAATTCGGATGGATTTTCCTTTGTATGTTACTTATTTCTTTCTCCTTGCAGCTCGAAGAAGGGCCTCTTTAGTGGAAATTTTGGTCAGTCTGACAACTGCATGACGTGGTGTCTTCCTATTTGGTATGAATCTCCCAGGGGTTCTTTGAGCTTCTTGAATCTGTATATCTAGAGTTTTGGCAAGGCCTGGGAAATTTTCCTCAATTATGTCTTCAAATAGTTTATCCAACCCTTGCTTATTGTCTTCTTCACCTTCAGGAATGCCGATAACTCTCACGTTAGGCTTCTTCACATAATCCCACATTTCTTGTAGACTCTGGTCTTTTCTCTTATTTCTTTGCTCCATCTCTGTGACTGACTTATTTAATTGGAAAGTATTATCTTCGATCTCTGAGATTCTTTCTTCTGTTTGACCTACCCTGCTCTTGAGACTTTCCACTGTGTTTTGTAGCTCCCTGAATAAATTCTTCATTTCCAGGAGTTCAGTTTGATTTTTCTTCAATATTTTGATTTGTTTAGTGAATTTTTCTTCCAAATCCTGGATCTTTTTTGTGGTTTCTTTGTGTTGGTTATCCATTTTTTCTTGCATAATATTCAGCTTATTTATGAT
The DNA here is from genome assembly GCF_020740605.2 of Lemur catta. Lineage (NCBI taxonomy): Eukaryota > Metazoa > Chordata > Mammalia > Primates > Lemuridae > Lemur > Lemur catta. The sequence goes on along the minus strand of NC_059128.1, from coordinate 115,480,878 downwards.
CCATGTTTGAAATTCTTCCTGTGACATGTTGCTATTTCGAGTCTGGTTTGTGTCAATTGGTAGAGAACTAGTAATCCTCTTTGAAGGCAAGGTTTCAGCTTGATTCTTTATACTCCTAGAGATCTTTCGCTGAGCCCTTACCATCTGGATCAATGCTTAGGTCCCTTCTTTCAGCTTTAGGCTGGACAGAGGCATGCCATGCATGCTGATCTTGGGCTGTGCAGCAGCCCAGGTAAGCTGCCTCCTCTGTCACTAGGGGGAGCCCTTCACGTGTTGTTCAGGATTTTGCTACCTCATCTGGGGGGGCTGCTCCTGTTGGGTCCAGCCCCAGAGAATTAATTTGACCTGAAACCGGTTTGAGAGTTCAGTCACTGGGCTGTTCTAATTGCAGATGGAAAGCAACTTTTTCCTTGCCTCTTCCTCTCCCAAGGTGGTTTCTGCCTCTCTCTGCGTGAAAGACAGTGGGTAGGGGGAGGGGGCGGTACCTTCATTCACCCAGCACCCAGGCTGCTGCAGCTCCTGGGGGCGATGTTCCGCCCTGCCCCAATGTCCGCAAGGTCCACGCTCCACTCCCTCGCGATTGGGGAAGCACTCAGTGTTCACACAAAGGCGGAGCTCCTAGTGGGGGTCCATGGACTAGGGGATGGAGCTGCCCAGGGAGCCGCCTGGTTCCCAATTGCTCCATAGCGGCTAGGCTGTGGACCCTGACGATGGCGGCTGCCCGCCCGCTGATCGCTGGCGCTGGGGGCAAATGTTCAGGGTCTGGCAGGGGCCAGAGGAGCCGGGGATTGAGGGAGCCCAGCCGCCCGGGTAAAGGAGACAGTTCAGCATCCCCCAGGTGTCTTTTGCTGCAACCTAGTGCAAACCCTCTTCCACCAGTTGTAGTCCGCCCACAGAGCTCCGGAGTCCAAAATGCCTCCCGCTATTGTCTCCTCTCCACAGAGCCCCGCATCTCCCACAGTGATTCTGCATTGGCTTCAGGCAGATCCCTAATTGAGTGGGTGTGGAGGTCAGTGGGGAAACAGGCCGCTTTCCTGTGGGGCTGAACCCACCTCACCCGCTGGTGAGGCGGGTACAGCCGTCCCACGCTCCCCTCTCTATTGTCCGTCCCGCACTCTCCAGATTTTCATGATCTGATTTCCCGTTCACCTCAGTCTTTTCTTGCTCTCTGTGTCCCAGGCTGATTCTCTGTGGATTCACACCGCTGTTCTTGTGGGGGAGCGATCCTCTGGCGTTGTGGCAGACTGAGATCCATACTTTCCTCTCCAGGAGCACAAATTCAAGAGGTCACCACCACTCCACCATCATAGGACTTTTTTTTTTGTTGGAAGATTTTTTGTTGCTGCTTCAATTTCAGTGCTTGATATTGGTTTGTTCAAAAATTCCATTTCTTCTTGATTGAGCCCAGGGGGCTGTCTGTTTCTAAGAATTTGCCCATTTCCTCCACATTTCCAGGTTATGTGCATAGAGATTTTCATAGTATTCAGAGATGATATTTTGTATTTCCATGGTATCAGTTGTAATTTCTCTTTTTTCATTCCTAATTGAGATTGTTAGTGTCCTTTCTTTTCTGCTTCTGCTTAATCTGGTGAGAAGCATGTCAATTTTGTTTATCTTTTCAAAGAACAAACTGTTTCATTAATCTTCTGTATAGTTCTTTTATTATCAATTTCATTTAGTTCTGCTCTGATCTTGGTTATTTCTTTGCTTCTGCTGTGTTTGGGAATGCTTTGCTCATCCTTTTCCAGTTATTTGAGACAATTCATCATTATATTATTGATTTGTGAACTTTCTGTCTTCTCAATGTAGACATTTATGGCTATGAACTTTCCTCTCAGGACTACTTTAGTTGTATCCCAGAGATTTTGATAACTTGTGTCACCTTCATCATTTAGTTCAAAGAATCTTCTGATTTTCATTTTAATTTCCTCCTTGACCTATCATTCAGCACTAGGTTGTTTAGTTTCCATGACTTCATATAGAGATGAGTGTTTCTGTTGGAGTTTATTTCTAATTTTTTTCACTGTTGTCTGAGAAGATGCATGGCATAATTTCTACATTGAGCCATGTTTTGTGGCCTAGGATGTGGTCAATCTTAGAGACTGTCCCATGAACTGATGAGAAAAACATATTTTCAGTGGTTTTTGGGTAGAATGTTCTGTAAATGTCAATTAGGCCCATTTGTTCTAGAGTTCTGTTTAAGTGCATTGTTTCTTTATGTACTGTTTGGAGAATCTGTCCTATTCTGTTAGAGGGGTGTTGAAGTCCCTGGCTATTATGGTACTGCTGCTTGTCATTTTGTTTAGATCAAGTAGGATTAGCTTTATGAATCTGGGTGCTCCTGTGATAGGTGTATAAATATTTAGAATTGTCATGTCTTCTTGTTGAATTGTTCCCTTTACCATTATATAATGATCATCTTTGTCTTTCATTACTTTTGTTGATTTGAAAACTAAGTTATCTGATGTTAGAAATGCTATACCGGCCTTCTTTTGGTTTCCATTTGCATGGAATATTGTTTTTCATCTCTTCACCTGGAGTCTAAATGAGTCCTTGTGGGTTACATGTGTTTCGTGAAGACAGGAGACACTTGACTTGTATATATTTATCCATTCAGCCAGCCTGTGTCTCTTCAGTGGGCAGTTAAAGCCATTCAGATTTATTGAAAAAACTGACAAGTGGGGTGGATTTCTGTTCATCCTGTTGAGTAGGACTTTGTTGCTTTACTTTATTTCTTGAGCCATTGCAGTATCTGGTCTTTGACCTTTAGCTTTTGGGTGATTTTACAGTGGTGACTGTCTATTGTGCTGATCTGTGTATAATGAAGTTCTGAGTACTTCCTACAGGGAAGGTCTTATCTTGACAAGCTCCCTCAGTGTTTGCTCATCTTAGAAAGACTTTATTTCACCCTCATATATGTTACATAGTTTTTCAGGATACAGAATTCTAGGCTGGCCGTTATTCTGTTTGAGAAGACTAAGAATGGGACCCCAATCCCTTCTGGCTTGAAACGTCTCAGGGACTAAGGAAAATCAGAAAGAAAAAAATCAAACAGCCCCATTAAGAAGTGGGCAAAGGACATGAACAGAAACTTTTCAGAAGAAGATAGACTAATGCCTAACAAACGTGAAAAAATGCTCAACATCTCTAATCATCAGGGAAATGCAAATCAAAACCACGAGATACCACTTAATTCCAGTGAGAATGGCTTTTATCAAAAAGTTCCAAAACAATAAATGTTGGCATGAATGTGGAGAGATAGAACACTCATGCACTGCTGGTGGGACTGCAGACTAGTGCAACCTGTATGGAAAGTAATATGGAGACACCTCAAACAACTAAAAGTAGAACTACCATTTGATCCAGCAATCTCACTACTGGACATCCACCCAAAGGAACAAAAGACATTCTATAAAAAAGATGTCTACACTACAATGTTTATAGCAGCACAATTCACAATTGCAAAGATGTGGAAACAATCCAAGTGCCCATCAATACATGAGTGGATTAATAAAATGTGGTATATGCGTACCATGGAGTTCTACTCATCATTTTCACTTCTTTTTCTGTGTGACATGGCTTCTCCTCTCTCTCCCCACTCCCTCCCTTTTTTCTCTTACTTTCCTTTCTTTCTTCCTTTCCTTTCCTCTTCCTTTTCTTCCTTCTTTCCTCTCTCCCCTTCTCCCTTTTTCTCTTTCTTTCTCCCTCCTGCCTTCCTTTCCTTTCCCTTGCTTCCTTTCTCTTTCTTTCTTCTTTCTTTCTCTTTCTCTCCTTCCTTCTTCCTCCTTCCTTCCTTCCTCCCTCCCTCCCTCCGTTCTCCTCTCCTTTCTTTCCTTTTCTTTTTCAGGAAAATAAATAAACTTTGTACTTCTGTCCACCCTAAACTTTGTTTGAGAATTCTTTCTCCACCCACTGTGAGCACCTTCTAAGTTTCCACCCTTTCAAGAAGATTTCTCTTTTAAAATATTAATGATAGGCCAGGTGTGGTAGCTCACGCCTGTAATCCTAGCACTCTGGGAGGCCGAGGCAGGAGGATTGCTCAAGGTCAGGAGTTTGAGACCAGCCTGAGCAAGAGCAAGACCCCGTCTCTACTTAAAATAAAGAGAAATTATATGGATAACTAGAAGTATATATAGTAAAAATTAGGCAGGCATGGTGGCACATGCCTGTTGTCCCAGCTACTTGGGAGGCTGAGGCAGGAGGATTGCTTGTGCCCAGGAGTTTGAGGTTGCTGTGAGCTAGGCTGACACCATGGCACTCTAGCCCAGTGAACAGAATGAGACTTTGTCTTTTAAAAAAAATTAATGATAAATGAGATAAAAATTTATAGAGGTCTTCATAGAAAATCTTGAGATTATTTGCTATTGCAATAATTTTTGTTTTCTCTCATTATGTTTGAAACAGTAATAAATGTGAAATGGGGGAAATGCACTGTACTATTTTATTAGGAACAAAACACTCAAATCATCATTAAGTACATAATATCGCATATCATCATTTTTAAAAGCTCTTTATACTGAAATAAGATACTACTTGGAGGCCAAGATTTATAATAAATAACTTTAGCTCTGAATGTCATAGTGTATTTTTAGGGTAACATCTTGGGTTTGTTTTAGCACTAAATAATAAATATTAAACCAAAGGAACATTATAAGTAATATTGATGAAATAAAATGATAATCATGAAATTTTTACCAAAGATTGATTTATCTCATTCAATTTCTTTCTTAGAGCCATCAATTCCACATCTTGTGTTCTCAGAGTCTGTTCAAGTTGTTGTTTTACTTCAACTTCTTTCGTATGTTGCTCCTTTGTTGGTCTTAACTTTTCTCCAATTTCTTCAGACACTATATGATCATTTCTCCTCTTCTCTTTCTGTTGTCTTAAGGTGAATTTGCAGTTAAATATATTTTTCTTAAAATTAATTGTGTTAGAAAATGGAAAGTTTATTTTGTGATCTGGCTCATCACATATGTATGGTTTGTTATCCTAATAAAATTTCAATGTTCTTAAATATGTTTCCTTTCCAGTTCTGAGGTTTTGAATTTGTCACTTGAATTTCTTCCAAAGGACATAACACTTGCAAGGTAGACATGAACAAATATTCTCCTAATTGGTAAGTTTCTTTTACTAGTTACTCTGGAACTAGTTACTCTGGAAAAAGATACTCAAAATTATTCAGTAAAGTTACAAGTTGAAAATTACCTCAGTTTTTACACAGTCATAATGACCCCTCAACTTGGATGGATCATTTAGAGATAACTAATTAAAAAGTTACTGTTTATAAACTAGTTGATAAATTCACTAGAAATAAATTTTCATCCTCACAAAATACTGTGGGTATTGCTAAAACTGATTTGCAGTGTAAGAGAACACCTTCAGATGTCTTTCACACAACATGTACCTACGGATTACTATAATTCAAGTCTAGGCTAAGGAGACTAATATCTGCTACCCAACTGTTTCTATGTTTCTTTTTTTGGAAACAATTTCAAATTATCTTGTTGACTACTATGTATTTTATAAACAACTTTAAAATCCCTTTTGGGGGCCGGGCGCGGTGGCTCACGCCTGTAATCCTAGCTCTGGGAGGCCGAGGCGGGTGGATCGCTCGAGGTCAGGAGTTCGAGACCAGCCTGAGCAAGAGTGAGACCCCGTCTCTACCAAAAATAGAAAGAAATTATCTGGCCAACTAAAAATATATATACAAAAAAATTAGCCGGGCATGGTGGCTCATGCCTGTAGTCCCAGCTACTCGGGAGGCTGAGGCAGTAGGATCGCTTAAGCCCGGGAGTCTGAGGTTGCTGTGAGCTAGGCTGATGCCACGGCACTCACTCTAGCCCGGGCAACAAAGTGAGACTCTGTCTCAAAAAAAATAAATAAATAAAAAAAAAAAAATAAAATCCCTTTTGGAAAAAAACAAGGTCTAATATTTATTTAAATGATAAGGAATAATATGTGTTTTCAATATAGAACTTTAAATTAATTTTATCTGTTAGGAGAGAGAGATGTTGAATAAGCTAATAAATAATCACTTCCCATCTTACCTTTTATTCCCTGCATATTAAGAACAAAAGTCTGTAATTTTTTAAAGAAATTTCTTCTGGGTTGAGAAAAATGGCCAATTCATACTCTATTAGTTGAACTGTAAATTAGTATAAACTTTCTTGAGCACGATTTAGGAATAGTGATCCAAGACATTTTTAAAAGATTCCAATACATTAACCAAATAATTCTATATTGAAGAATTTGTTTAAAGCAAATAATTTGAAATATAGGAAAAGATTTATATAAAAATGTTCTCACAGCATTAATTATAATACAAAAAATTTTAAACCCCAAATTTACTTCGTTAAATAAATAATGAGATTTCTCTATGGTAAACTTCTAACATAGTAATTAAAATTATGATTTTAAAAATATGCATTTATTAGATATATTCACAGTTAGAAACTTGTTATATTATATCCAAGAATGTTACACTCCACAAGACTAAGATGATTTCTCCCCTGCTAAACCCCAGAAGGTAAGTCAGCAATTTCAGAAAATCTCCAACATATTTGTAGCCTAAAGGAAACAGTTCAAACATTTCTTTAAAACTAGAATGTCATCCCTCAAACTGCAGAGTTCTCGTTCCCACTCAAATTTTTGTCACTCTAACTCTGATTTTATTCCTTTTGTTTCAGATAGTTCCTTTTGAAGTATGCTAATCTTAGTTTCCATTTTTTTAGCTTTTTCTGTAAGTTTTTTAAGTTCTGCCATTTTTTCACATAAAAGAACTCTGGTATGTTTTTTCAGTAGCCTAAAAGAGCCTGTATCAGGGTGAAAAAAAGATAGAAATAAAATATATGGGTACTTTTTCGATATAAAGGACTGCACATTTTTACACTCACTCATTCATACACTGAATAAACATATACTGAGTGCATACAGTGGGGAACACATTATACTAAGCTCTGCAGATCACAGAGACAGGACCTCTGCTCTTATTTAGCTTTAGTGTAGTGAAGAACAAAGACAAAAGGTGGCAATTATAAATTCAGATAGGTGCTGCGAGAAAACAGTTGTGTGATCACACAGGATGATGTGGTCCGTGTTGGGCCCAGGGAAGATGGCTCTGAGGAAGAGTTGGCTACACTGAGGAATGGAGGGTGAGAAGCGAGCGGTGAAGCAAAGGGGGAAGAAAAGCTTTCTCGCCACTCCAGGGCAGGTGCTGAAGCTCTACTGTAGTCTGCTTCTAGCCAAGGCAGAGGAACAGGTACTGAGTTTCCTTCTTACCTGAAACAACCAAAAAGATAAATAAAATAAGATGGATAAATACATTGAACAAAGATTCTTAAGACAGTGGACTTTAGGCAATGAAGACAAAGATCCCTGAGAAACAAAAAACAAAGGAAGGAAACCTTAGGAATGTCCCAGATCCCTGCTTTGACAGAGTTTTCAGGACATGACACATGGAGAAAACACTGAGGTAGACTCTGCCAGACTCCCTGAGTTGCAGTGATGAAGCTGAGAGTCTGAAAAAACCAAAGCAGACAGAGACCACAGGACAGAACACTGAAGAGGAGAGAAGAGTAGAGGAAAAGAACCCTGGAGATCTGCAGATTCCTTTTTAGGTAGTGAGCAGAGTTACGAATAGTACGTGTGTGCTAGGAAACTACTCGACACCGAGGGGAAAACCACATAAATAAATTGGAGGAAACCATGCCTGGTGCTCACACAGTGCCAAGACGTGTTCATTACCATGAGAAAGGGCCGGACAAACACAGACTTCACAAGACAATGAATCATCAAAAAGGTCTTGCCTTGCAGGTAGGGCATCATCCCAAATCATACAAGCTAGACCAGAGAAGATCAAGCTCTTTATAAGTAACTCAACTCTATCCCAATACATAACTCAAGATAAGTATAGGCAATTTTTTTTTTAACAACCTGAAAAGATAGAGATGTAAATTACACTGTAAGAGAGGTAAACTACATTGGATAGAAATAAACACAGATTAGACATCACAAAAAATCATAAATTTGAGATGCTGTGATCTATGAGAAAACTTCAAGGAGGTAATATTTGTCCCCAAAGAGAGAGGAAGAGAGATAGAATAAAAATTTGATAAAAAACGGTCAAAAACTTTCTCAACTTAGTAAAAACTAAGGTAAAACAGGTAAAACTTAGTAAAACTAAGGTAAAAACAGGTGCACGATGGGTCTGGCTGGGAGAGAAGAAAAGAGGTATACTGTTGTATTTTCTTATCCCATATGTGATGTGGCATCATATTACTTGAAGGTGGACTGTGGTAAGTTAAAATCATATACTAAAACTCCTAAAGCAACAACTAAGATAGCAAAACAAAGAGTTGTAGCTAATCACCCCAAAAGAGAGATAAAAACTGAATCATAATATCTTGAAATAAAAAAGAAAAAAAAACCCTGAATCATAAAAATTAGTAGACTCATAGAAAAGAAAGCATAAAGAGAAAAAAACAGACAACAAAGAACAGCTGGGACTAATAGAAATCAATCAGCATGATGACAGAAAACCTAACTACATCACTAATCACATCATACATGAAACCGGTCTGAAAACACCAAGTAAAAGGCTGACTGTCAGAGTGGATAAACAAGCAAAACCCAAATACATGCTGCCTATAAGAAATGCACTTTCAATGTCAAGACACAAGTTGCATAAAAGAAGGAAAAAGACATACCACACTAACCCTTGGATAAAGAAGGATTAGCTGGTGTGGCTGTATTAGTACCAAAGTACTGTAGATATCATAGCAAAAAAAATATTATCAGCAATAAACAAGGTCATTTCATAATGATAAAAGATTCAATTAATCAAGAAAACATAATAGTCCTCAATGTTTATGCACCTAGTAACACAACAACTTCAAAATACATGAGGCAAAAAAATGACAGAATTGCGAAAAGAAATAGACAAAAATCACAAGTACAGTCTGAGATTTCAATATCCCTTAATAAAAAGGTTAAGTCCAAAGGATTTAAGACCTATAACGTATATTCCCTGACTGAAAAGCAATCAAATTAGAAATTAATAACAAAAATATCTCTGGAAAATATTCAAATATTTGGAAACTAAGTAAAACATATCTAAACCACCCTGGGTCAAAGAGGTAATGAAAAGAGAAACTAGAAAGTATTTTGACTGAATGAAAATGCAAATATAACATAGCAGAATTTTTGGAATACAGCTACAACAGTTTTTAAATAAAAATTGCTAGAACTGAATGTCTATATTAGAAGAGTCTCAAATGAATGACCTTGATATCTACCTTAAGAAACTAAAAAAAAAAAGAAAGAAAGAAAGAAAAAAAGAAAGAAAGAAAAGAAAGACAAATTAAATCCAAAGCAAGAGGAAAGGAAATAATAAACATCTGCTATGGTCTGAATGTCTATTTCCTTACAGCATTCCTGTGCTGAAACCTCATCACTGAGGTGATGGTATTGGAGGCAGGTCTTCTGGGGAATGACTATGTCCTGAAGGCCAAGTCCTCATGAATGGGATTAGTGCCCTTATGCAAGAGACCTCATAGAGCTCCTTCACCCCTTCTGCCATGTGATGACACAGGGGAAAAGAATGCACCTCTGAAAAGGGAAGTGGTCTGTCACCAGACACCAAATCTGCCAGTGCTTGATCTTGGAATTCACAGCTTCTAGAATGTGACAAATCAATTTCTGTTGCTTATAAACTACCCAGCATATGGCATGTTTTTGTAGCAGGCTGAAGTGGCTATAACATCAAAGATGAAACCAACAGGGAAAATCAGTACGACCAAACACTTTGAGCAGATCAATAAATGTGATAAAAATATATCTAGCCAGGTTGACAGGAAAAAGAAAAGATAAATTATTAATTTCAGAAATGAGCACTGTGACATTATTACATAGTCTACATATACTAAAAGAATAACAAGGTGACATTATAAAATTTATGTGAATAAACATGACAACTTAGATGAAAGGGAAAAATTTCTTTAAAAACAAAAATTACCAAACCTCAATCAAAAAGGACTAGATGACTTGAATTGCCCTAAAGCTATAAAATAAAAGTTGTTGTTGAAAATCTTTTTACAAAGAAAACTCCAGGCCCAGAAAGCTATGCTGGTGAACACTACCAAACGTTCTAGGAAAAAATAAAATTCTGCACAAACTCTCCCCCAAAAATAAAAAGCAAAAATACATCCCAACTCATTTCTATAATACTAGCATTACCCTGAACTAGACAATGATATTACAAAAAAGAATACTCCCTCATGAGCATGGGTATCAAAATTCAACCATTTTTGAAGCAATCAAAATATCCTCCATTAAGTCAATGAATAAAGTGTGGTACAGCCATACAATGGAATATTACTGCTAAGAAGAAATAGCTATCAAGCCATGAAGACACATGAAGGAACCTTAAATGCATGTTATCAAGTGAAAGAAGCCAATCTAAAACATGCTACATACTGCACAATTCCAACAATATGACATCCTGGAAACCGCAAAACTACAGATACAATTAAAAAAAATCTCTGGTTGCCAAGGGGTGGGGAAGTAAAATATCACTTCCCTGTCTACCATGCATTTTAACTGAATACCTACATAGATAAATATGGGTTTCATATTTTACATATTTTGGATTTCAGTGTACAATATTGCAAATATTAACAAAGATGAACAGAAGCTCCTGGGGATCCCCAAGAATTTATACTTCCATTTGTTCCCCTTCTTATCCACATGCAGAGAGGTTAGTTAAATGTGGTGTGTTCAATGCGATCCAATATTATAAGGCACTTACATTAAATCACAGATACACGTGTCACTATGGATAGATCTCAAAAATACCACCTATTATGGAGCAGTAAAAAAGCTGCTGAATGATGCATAGAGTGTACACCATTTCTATAAAATTTTAGCACCTGATAACAGGCTCAATATAATATTTATGACCGTAGACATACACACTGACATATCTTCAAAGGACATGGCCATGATATCCAGCTAATTCCAGGTGCTGCTTAATTCGGCACAATAGTTTTCAATACTACCAAAGGACCCTAAGGCCCAAAAGGATCAGGATCACTGTTTAAAAAACTATGTCTACCAACTACTCATGAACAGAAGATAAATTACTTTCCTGTTTTCAATGATCACGGAAACCTCCGGCCCAAGCCAACCCCGCAAAACACAGTCTGCTAGTCAGAACTCAGGACTGCCTCGATATCATCAGTGTAATGACCATCAGATGACATAACTCAAGTCAGAACATGACTGACCATGTTCGCATAAAGCCTTCCTCTAGGTAAAGGTGAGAATTGCAATCAGCATTTGAAGCACTGGGAAAATCATGCCCTCTCCTAGTTCACCTCTGTCCATGCCCTAACCAAGACAGGGATTGCACACTGGGAACCCGACGGAGGCAGAAAGACCCCTTGAGCCCAGAAGTTTGAAGTTTCAGTGAGCCATGGTCGGGCCACGGCACACCGGCCTGGCAGACACAGCGAGACCTCGCCTCCACACAGCAACAGAAAAATTTACCTGATCTCGATGTCCACAGCCTCTTGTTGCGGACAGCTGTTTTTGGTCTCGCACCTTGCACTGGGAGGGGACGCTCAGTGGCCTTTGAAACAAAGCACATCATGTCTTCAAGAGGCAACCCCTGCAATGCACTTCAGTACTGTTTCTCAAGGTTAGTAAGTGGAGACTAGGCAAACTTTACATTACTAGTAGATAAAATCAACACCAGTCAGAAACAAAAGCCAATCCTCAAACGCTAATTCAAATTCCGTACCACAGTAAGACAGTGTCAAGTACCTGACAGACTCTGTGCTTAACTACAGGTCGAGTATACGTTAATGCCCACTAAGGACAGGTGACAAAATGACTTTCAAACCATTTACTGATTTCCTGCATAATGTAAGTCACAACTCACTGGCGGACCCTCTCACCAAGGCCCCATTCTGGGGGGTGTGATTCTCTTCAGAGGCACAGGCTGCATGAGCCCATCCTCTCCCTGAACATAGACACTGAAGGGAAGCAGAGAGCACAGGGCAGGAGACACATTTGACCCAGGCTTTACTGACCAGCAACATGAAATGTAAACTATGAAACTTTAGGAATGATGACTCATTAAATGTGAGTCCAACCAAAGGCCATGAGTGTGACATTTTTCAAAATTTGAATCGCCTAATCATACGTGTCAGTTTTATGTTACGTTCCTTTTCACAAAAGGAGGGTATAAAAATGAAGGAACGAACACAATTTCAGAAATCCTTTGCGTCTATTCCAACGGCAAAGACCACCTGTAACTTACCATTCAGTTTGAGAATGTTCTGAGTTTCGTGACAACTTAAGAGATTTTTAAAATGAAATATTAAATTACGGCCCACTGGTTATAAAATGCTGTTCCAAAAAGAAAAAAATCCCTGCTGCTGTGTCATGTTAGTCATACAAAGAAGACAATGTTAAACAAGTAACTTATATATAATTTTCTTATACCCGTGTCTCCTTAATTTCACTTCCTGTAGACTCTTCTTCGTCTTTCTCTGATGGTGTGCCAAAGTCTTGTTTTCCTGTCAAATCCATACATTTAGTTAAAATGAGCTTAGAGCAATGCCATAAAAGCTATCATCTTCATAAAACTATACGGAAAATTAAAGATTTTTTGCTTTTATAAATTCAGAGATGGCTAATGAAGCTTAAAGTGTAGCAGAATGTTTACTTTTTTAAAAAAATGCTCCTATTTATCTAAAACTTGAAGAAACCACTCGGGGGAGGCACTCGAGATGTCACCAGCTCCCTGGCATACAAACATCTCAAATGTTCACTCAGAAATTCACCCACCCGACAGAAATGAACACAACCATCAGACACAAAACAGAATTCAACACTACAGTGAAACACATAAAGGAACGCTGTATAGTGTCGTCTACTTCATAATATTAACAGGACCTTTTGAGTTACATGCGGAGCATGTGCTTCTTACTAACGATTGAAAAAAAAAGTCACTCATTTTCTGTAGCTTTAGCAGCGGACACCCTATGCCTTATATCGGAGATGCTTTCCTCTAGTAGTCTGACAACTTTCTTTCCTCTTTTAAGACCCAGGTTCCTGTGTGAAGTCCTCCTTGATTCTGGCTCTTTCCCCACAGAAACAGGCATGTTCCTCCTTGGGGCTGCCTCAGGACCTTACTGATTTCTCTACTCTAACTTCCCCACCTCAACTGTCAGTCATTTCTTTCCATGGCTGTCTCCTTTGTTCCTGGAGTGTAGGGAATAACCCTCCAAAACATCTTTGGAAGAACAATCTCTATCGACTTTGCTCCATAAACAATGGCAGTGGGCTTAAGGGGCTAGAAAGGAAAATGGCTTTTCCAAAGATCATGCCTGACCTGAGACTTAAGGAATGAAGTGAGCCTGAGTAGAAGGTGTAGAGGCCGGGAGAAAGTGAGAGGCGGCCGGGAAGCACCAGGAACAAGAGAGAAGCCTGAAACTGCATGTGCATCTGTCTAAAGTAGAGGGACTGGTGAAAAGGCATTTCCTCCTATCCACAGTGCCACAGAAAAAGGCAGACAGGGAGAGGGCTAACGATGGACATGGGGGCAGAAGTCAGATTATGAAAGCTTTATATGAAATTGGAAGGTAGTAGGATAGTAATAATTCAAGGAGAGGTTCATCCTTTTGTTTCCATTGGAGAGACATGACTGTAACTACTACAGGGAGAAGGAATTCCAGAGGCATCTAAGGAAATGGAAGGAGATGAAGTAGAAGGCAGTAATGTTAAACAAAGGCAGGCCTTACACTAATGAGTGTTGCAGAAATATTTCCAATATAAAATGTCGGTGCACTGCATACTATGCATTGTAACTGAATACATCAAGAGATAATTCTGTTTTGTATTCCATGTTTTCCATTTTAATGTGCAATATTCTAAACATCAAAGGATACACAGCACTTAATGTCAAAGCTCTCAGCAATCCCCAGTTAATTTTACTTGCATGTGTGTCCTCTTTTACCCACATCCAGAGTATTTGGTTAAAGGTGGTACATTCACATGAGGGAGTATTATAAGGAACTTAAATTAAACCAGGGATACTTGTGTCAACACAGAGGGATGTAAAACACATTACATAATGTTAAAGAAATGAAAAATTGCAGAAGGATACATACAGTATACACTTTTTATATAATATTTTAGGACATGAAAACAAGGTCTATGTAATATTTCCAACCACAAATATATGCAGGAAGATAACTTGAGAGGTAATGGTAATGATACCTGGCTACTTCCCGGTGTTGCTTCATTCTACACAATGACTTTTGATACTACAAAAGGACCCTAAGGCCACAAAGTTTCAGGATCACCATTTTAAAGATGCACTCTACCAAAGAGTCATTAAGAAATGATTCATTTCTTTCCTGTTTTTCTTGTTCACAGACAACTTCCCTCCTCACACACAGACATAGAGTCAGATAATCGCAACATATAAATTCCTAAATATCATGAGTATAATGATAATAAGGTAAAGTAACTAAAGTTAAATCATGACCGACATGTTAGCAGCATGCATTCCTGAAGGAAAAGATCAGGATTCCAACAAGCAATTGAAGCACTAGAAAAATCACGCACTCTCCTCGTTCACCTCCCTCAATTCCCGATCAAAGTCAGGTATTGCAAACTGGGAACTTCATGGATGCAGATACACCTCTACCCCAGGAGTTTGAGGTTGCAGGGAGCCCTGATTGGACCACTGCACATCAGCCTTGGTAAACCACAGACCTTGGCTCTAAGTAACAACAACAAATATACATACCTGGTCTGGCTGGTTCCACCCCTATTCTTCCTTCACCCATTGTCTCAGGAAGAACATCCTGAATGATGGCACGCTTAGTGGGCTTTGAAAGAAAGTGTAACATACTTTCAGTAGTCAACTCCTATAATGTATTTAAACGCTGCTTCCAGAGGTTAATGTAAGGCTGGTGGCAGGCACCCCTCCCCTCCCTAATGGAAAAAGAGGAAGCCCCTCCTATTCCTCCATACCTGTCCTAAAGCTGAAACAAAGAAATTCCTCACTCTTCCCGCCGAAACCTTCCCTCCGAAACCTTCCCTCCAGAGAAACTCCCATTCCCCACCCCTAAAAAGGTATGTAAGCCCACCCAGACTTCTGGGCAGGGGACCTTCTCTGGTTCCACTCGTGCGATCATGAGGCTCGCCCGGCCCCTCTCTTGGGACCCGTTACCCCCACCTGGGAGCACCCCAATAAAGCCTCTTTACTTATCCCTTTTAACTCTGCTCGTCTTTCTTTCTCTGGCGCCGGCCACTCCGTTCTTAAAACCTTACATTTGGTGCTGAAACCCCCGGGAAGGGTGTTTGGCTGCGCCGGCCCGCTCTGGGGTCTTGGCTGCGCCACCCCTTTCCGCGAACTCTCGCATTCTGGACCGGGAGCTCTGCTGATGCCTTCGAGTCCCTGATTGACGACCTCGGCCTGGGTGAGTCACCCCGTGTTATCTCAACCCGGATTGCCCACCGGGAGCCTACGTTCCCTCCGGGAAACTGTTCCCTGTCCGTTAAACCGTAGTCCTTCTGGAGACCTCTGTTTCCATCCGGGATCCTGGATCCCTCGGGAAATCGCGGGGCTCACATCAGAGGTACTCCCCGGCTCCGGCCTGGGATTGAGGAATTTGGGGACGCTCGATTCCTCTCTTCCCTTTTAGTCCGTGGCAGTGTAATCTGAGTGGAGACATCCCTCCGTTTGCACTCGCCATCCAACCTCAGGCTCGTTCCTGGAACGTCTCGTTGGTTCTTGGGTTCCTGGATCCCTTCTCTTTGCCCACATCAGAGGCTCCCCCGTTCCAGGGGCTGAGGCTATTCGGAGATGCCTGAATTCCTCTCATCCCTTTCCGTGCCGGCACACTAGTCTCGGGCGGAGACGTCCCTCCAGACTTTTGCTGCCTCTATAGCCAGGAAGCTGTTCCTGGCTGTTTCTCCATCTGGGCTGAGGTGACATGGGTAGCCAAAATTCCAAAATTCCCCGCGAGATGCCCCTGGGGTGTCTGCTGGCCAATCTGAAGGTCCTGGATTTAGACATCGGCCCAAGCGCCTCATTCTTTATTGCAACACTGCCTGGCCAATGTATAAATTGGACAATGGCTCCCAATGGCCTGAAAATGGGACTTTCGATTTCAATATTCTGCAAGACCTTGATAATTTTTGTCATAGGAACGGCAAATGGTCGGAGAACCCATATGTCCAAGCCTTTTTCTGTTTGCGCTCCCATCCTTCTCTCTGTCTGTCCTGCCACCCTGCACAGGTCCTCCTTGCGCAGGGTCCCCCACCGCCCTCCGCCTCTTCTCCCTCTAACTCCCCACCGGGCGTCTCCTCAGATGCCCCTTCTGCTTTCTCCAATCTACCTGACTCGCTCAGCTCTCACCCCACTCGACCTCCACCATACCCGGATGTGCCCCCTCACCCTTCCGCGCCACCCAGCGGCTTGCCGCTGACGTCCCCCGTCAGCCATCACACTCGCTCTCGAGTAAACGCCTCCGATCAGTCTCTCCTCTGTCCGTTACGGGAGGTGGCGGGCGCCGAGGGCGTCTTACGGGTGCATGTTCCCTTCTCCCTTTCTGACCTCTCCCAGATTGAAAAGCGCCTAGGTTCATTTTCTAATGACCCTGTAGCCTATACCAAAGAGTTCCGTTACTTGACACAGGCATATGACCTTGCCTGGCATGATATTTTTGTTATACTATTCTCTACCCTTGCTATTGATGAAAGGGAGCGCGTCTGGACAGAGGCTCAGGAACATGCTGACAATGCCCATCTTACAGACCACTCTATGCCAGTAGGGGCCAAGGCTGTTCCTCGCAAAGAGCCGGAGTGGGAATACCAACTCGACACCCCGGCCGGCCAGGAGGGCAGGAAACGGTGGGACTGCATGTTGCAGTGTGTCCTTGCCGGCCTCCAGGCTGCCACGCATCGTGCTGTAAATTATGATAAACTCAGGGAAATCACTCAAAGGGCAGACGAAAACCCCACGGCCTTTCTCAGCTGCCTTACAGACGCCCTTACCCAATATACCTGCCTAGATCCTACCTCCCCCATGGGGACTACTGTCCTTGCAACCCACTTTATTACTCAGTCCTCCCCTGACATCAGAAAGAAACTCAAAAAGGCAGAGGAGGGCCCTCAGACCCCTATCTGAGACCTGGTGAACATGGCATTTAAAATCTTTAATTCCCAAGATGAACACAGGCAGAGGCCCAAGAGGAGGCCCGTGTCCGCCAAAAGGCACACCTGCAGGCCCAAGCCTTGGTTGGAGCCCTGAGGCCGGCGGGACCCGCGAAACCATCGACCTCGTCTAAGGCGACCAGCGGTGCTTCACCAGGCACCTGCTTCAAGTGCGGTAAAGAAGGCCACTGGGCCAAGCAGTGCCCGCAGCCACTTCCCCTCACCACGCCTTGCCCGGCTGTGGTCAAGAGGGACACTGGAAAAGTGACTGCCCCTCGGGACAGAAGTCTGGAGGGCCAGTCCTTCCATCCCTAGACCTGCTGATGGCAGTTTTGGGTCTGGCTGCCGAAGACTGAAGAGGCCCCGACTGGACGACTCCGATCTCCCTCACTGAGCCCAGGGTAACAACCAAGGTAGCAGGTAAGGCAGTGTCCTTTCTGGTTGACACGGGGACTACCTACTCTGTCCTGCCTTCCTTTTCAGGCCCTATGTATCCTTCCCAGGTGTCGGTTATGGGTATTGACGGTAAGCCCTCTCGAGCCCCCACCACCGGTCCCCTAACCTGTCTAATAGATGACCGTCCCATCACTCATTCCTTCCTTATCATGCCCTCCTGTCCCGCTCCACTATTGGGAAGGGACTTATTAACCAAGCTGGACACCACCCTCCACTTTTCCTCTGGAACCTCCGCCCTCCTTCTTCTATCTCTCTCTCCAGATTCCTCAGCTCTGCCCACAGCCTCTCCCACCTTACCAAGTCCTGCATACCCCCTCTCTCCTGAACTCGTAGACCCTCGGGTTTGGGACACCTCCACCCCAGTGGTGGTCATACACCACACCCCCATCTTCATTCGACTCAAAGACCCCTCATCCTTCCCTTCCTGGCCACAGTTCCCTATTTCACCAACCCACTGCAGAGGTCTAAAACCCATTATAGAACGTCTTCTACATGAAAAACTTTTAATTCCAACCAACTCCCCCTATAACACACCCATTCTCCTGGTAAAAAAGCCAAATGGCTCCTACCGGCTAATCCAGGACCTCAGACTCATTAATGAGGCGGTTGTCCCCATACACCCTGTGGTGTCTAATCCCTACACTTTACTCTCTCATATTCTACCATCCACCACCCACTTTTCTGTCCTGGACCTCAAGGACGCTTTCTTTACCATTCCTTTAGACCTAGCCAACTACAATCTCTTTGCCTTTATGTGGGAAGATGCTGACACACACGTCTCGACAACTCACTTGGACTGTCCTGCCCCAGGGGTTCAGGGACAGCCCCCCACCTCTTTGGTCAGGCTCTCGCCCAAGATCTTCTTCAATGACCCTTACAGCCGAGTACTGTCCTCCAATATGTGGATGATTTATTACTCTGCAGCCCCTCATACTCCAACAGCCATACACACACTGCCTCTCTACTCAACTTTCTTGCCTCTAAGGGTTACCGGGTATCACCAGCTAAAGTTCAAGTACCTGAACACACTGTTACCTTCCTCAGACTGTCTCTCACTCCCTCCTCCCGTCCTCTGACTGCTGATCGCCAATGGGCCCTCCGCAATCTCCAGCCTCCCACTGCTGCTAAACAAATTCTGTCCTTCCTCGGGTTCGTTAGTTTCTTCTAACACTAGATCCCCAACTTTTCTCTCCTTGCTTAACCCCTCTATGAGGCAGCACGTGATGCCTCCGCTGGCCCTTGGTTAAACCCTCAGACTGTCTGCCATGGATTCCTAAAACTTCATGACTCTCTCCTACAAGCACCCCCTCTAAGACTCCCTCATCCTGAAAAAACCTTTTTTTTTTTTTTGAGACAGAGTCTCGCTTTGTTGCCCAGGCTAGAGTGAGTGCTGTGGCATCAGCCTAGCTCACAGCAACCTCAAACTCCTGGGCTTAAGCAATCCTACAGCCTCAGCCTCCCGAGTAGCTGGGACTACAGGCATACACCACCATGCCCGGCTAATTTTTTCTATATATATTTTAGTTGGCCAGATAATTTCTTTCTATCTTTAGGAGAGACAGGGTCTCTCTCTTGCTCAGGCTGGTCTCGAACTCCTGAGCTCAAACGATCCGCCTGCCTCGGCCTCCTGGAGTGCTAGGATTACAGGCGTGAGCCACCACGCCCGGCCAAAAAAACCTTTTATCTTTACAAAGATGAGCGCCAGGGCCTGGCCCTCGGCGTCCTCACCCAACCTCTAGGTCCTACTCCCATGTCCACCCCAATGGCCTACTTATCCAAACAGCTGGACACCACAGTCCGTGGCTGGCCCCATGTCTCCACACCTTAGCCATGGCCACTACTCTCACCAGGGAGGCCCTAAAACTCTCCCTGGGACAGGACTTACATGTCTTCTCCACCCACCGCTTACAGGACCTTCTAACTCACCGCTCTTTAGCCCTCCTCACTCCGTCTAGACTACAGGGATTCCATCTCTTGTTTATAGAAAGTCCCACCATTACTTTATCTCAATCCCCAACTCTAAACCCTGCCACTCTGCTCCCCATTCCCTGCCTGTTCCTGTCTTCACAGTCCTGCTCAGAAATGGTTAAAACCTCCACTACCCCTAGACCCTATCTGTCAGACAAGCCACTCCCTACAGTGGACTTAACTTTCTTTGTTGATGGCAGCTCCATCACAGGTGAGGATGGCAAATGCCGGGCGGCCTATGCCATTGTCTCTGCCTCTCAGGTAACAGAAGCCTCCTGTCTTCCGCAGGGCACCACCTCGCAAAAGGCAGAACTCACTGCTCTCACCCGAGCCTTACACGTAGCCAAAGGCAGGATTGTAAACATTTACACAGACTCCAAGTATGTGTTTATAATAACTCACTGCCATGCTGCCATATGGAGAGAACGGGGCTTTCTCTCCACCAAGGACTCCCCTGTTATTAACGCCACCCTCATCTCCCATCTCCTCGAGGCCCTTCAGTTACCCACCCAATTAGCTATCATACACTGCAAGGGACACCAGTCAGACTGGTCCCTTGTCACTAAGGGAAACAACTATGCTGATACTATCACCCGCAGTCTAACATCCCCAAAACACCCTAGTCTGGCTCCTCTTCTTTTCCTTTCCATTCCTTCCCTCCAACCTCGCTACACTCCAGAGGAGCTCGACGGCCTTCTCACCCAAGGGGACTCAACCACCACTGAAGGGTGGGTCCTTCTTAAGGACGGCAAGCTGGCTCTCCCTAAGGCACAGGCCCTGGAACTCACTGGCCAGGTCCACTCCTCACTACATATCGGCACTAAGGGCCTCTCCCACTTCTTACAGCGTCTATTTTCACACCCTTCCCTATATTCTCTCATCAAAACTGTTTACTCGGACTGTGACATATAAGTGCCTCTGTTAACCCTCAAAGGGGCCTAAAACCCCCTGTTATCCACCCACCAGATGCGTGGTCACCTCGCCAGACAAGACTGGCAGGTCAATTTCATTCATATGCCACCTCACAGACATTTCAAACTCGTGTACGGGCTGCCTTTTCTCATTAGGCCTTTTCTCATTGACTATTATCTTCCAGCCCAGCCCCCACATTTTGCCTCCTATTTCCCATATCTTTCTCTCCTCAGGCAACTTCTCCGTGACAGCCCGGCGACTCGTCTCTCCAATGCCGCCTGCAGGAATTATCCAGAGTGACAGTAAATCAGATGCTTCTTCATCCCTACTCTCCTCTTCCAGTCACCCCTCTACCAGCCAACTCCGGCCCATAGCCCCCGCTACGCCCCTCAAAAGCAGGAAGTAGCCAGAAAGACCGCGGCGCCCTATTATCACTAAAAGGCCAGAATGTAAGGCTGGTGGCGGGCACCCCTCCCCTCCCTAATGGAAAAAGAGGAAGCCCCTCCTATTCCTCCATACCTGCCCTAAAGCTGAAACAAAGAAATTCCTCACTATTCCCGCAGAAACCTTCCCTCCAGAGAAACTCCCATCCCCCACCCCTAAAAAGGTATATAAGCCCACCCAGACTTCTGGGCGGGGCACCTTCTCTGGTTCCACTCGTGGGACCATGAGGCTCGCCCGGGCCCCCCTCTTGGGACCCGTTACCTCCACCTGAGAGCACCCCAATAAAGCCTCTTTACTTATCCCTTTTATCTCTGCTCATCTTTCTTTCTCTGGCGCCGGCCACTCTGTTCTTAAAACCTTACAGTTAATATTTGGAGACTATGCAAACTTTACAAAACTAGGAGCCCAAATCATATCCAGTCAGAAAAGAAAGCCAAACATTAAATCTTAATGCAAATCACACACCACAACACGACAGCGTTATACTGACGCAGACCTTCTCCTTCAGTCCAGGCCTAGCGTATTCTAACACCTACTAATGACAGCAGATGTAATAATTTCGGTACCATTTGATGATTTCCCACATGGAAATCAGTTGGACGTTTACTGGTGTAGCCAACACTGAAGACCCCATTCTGCGAGGTAGGATTCTCTTCATAAGCACAGGCCCTGTGACCCCATCCTCTCCCTGAGTGTGGACACTGAAGGGAATCAGACACCACACGGCAGAGGAAATATTTAATCTAGGCATTGCTGACTGACAATATGAAAATGTACATTTTCAAATATTGGCCATGAATACTCTTTGATATGAATCCAACTCGATGGCCATCACTCTGAAATCGTTGATAATTTGGGTTGCTTAGTACTATGTGTCAGTTCTTGATGTGAGCTTCCTCATCATGTAAAGAGGTCACAAAAATTAAAGAGGAAACAAACTTCCAGAAATCCTTTGCCTCTACTCAAAGGGAAACGATTAGCTAGAAGTTACTCCATAGTTGAAGGATGTCTTGAGTTTTGTTACTACTTAAAAGGTACTTAAAATTAAATATTAAATTGTAACCCATTCATTCTAAAATGCTATTGCAAAAGAAAATGCCGTCTGTGCTATGTCGTCTCAGTCATGCAAAGAAAACAATATTAAATTTGATTGTAATTTTCTGGTACCTGTATCGCCGGAATTTCAGGTCCTTTGGGCTCTTCTTCCCCTTGCTCTGATGTCACAAAGTCATGTTCTGCTGTCAATTCCACAGATTTAGTTAAAATGAGTTACTTAGAATGAATCCATAAAAACTTTAGTCTTCATAAAAACAGAAAATTAAAGATTTTTGACTTGTATAAATTGAGAGAGTGTCCATGAAGGTTAATGGGTAGCAGAATGTTTACGTGCTTAAAAAATTGTCCTAATTATGTAAAACTTAAAGACACCACTCACAGAGGCACTGGATGTCACCAGCCACCTGGCACACAAGCATCTCACAGATCCACTCACAAAATCATCCATGCGCCAGAAATGAACAAAGCCATGAGAAACACAACAAAATTGTAAGGTATAGAAAAACATAGAAAGGAACACTGGATACTGCTGTCTACTTCATAACATTAAGCGCATGTGCTTCTCAGTAAACATTGCTACAATTACCCTAACTTTTTGTGCCTTTACAGCGTACACCCTGTTCCTTCCTCATATCGCAAATGCTTCCCTCTGCTATTCTGACAAATTTCCTTCCATCTTTCAAGACTCAGGCTGCTATGTGAGGTTCTCTTTCATTTTGCCTCTTTCCCCAGATAAACAGGCCTCTCCTTCCTTAGGGCTGCCTTACGACTTTACTGATTTCTCTACTCTAACTTCCCCACCTGATCTCTAAGCGATATCTTTCCATGGCTGTCCCCTCTGTTCCCGGACTGTAGAAAACAACCCTCCAAAATATCTTTGCAAAAAGAATCTCTATTTATTTCACTCAATAATTATTGGCACTGGGCTTAAAGGGATATAAAGGAAAATGGCTTTTCCAGATCAGGCCTGACCTGAGACTTAAGGAATGAAGTGAGCCTGAGTAGAAGGTGTAGAGGCCGGGAGAAA
Source organism: Lemur catta (assembly GCF_020740605.2). Classification (NCBI taxonomy): domain Eukaryota; kingdom Metazoa; phylum Chordata; class Mammalia; order Primates; family Lemuridae; genus Lemur; species Lemur catta. Next base: position 115,457,783 of record NC_059128.1, on the reverse strand, counting down.
GGGAGAGCAGGCCTGGAAGCAGAAGGAGCAAGAGAGAAGCCTGAAACTGCATGTGCATCTGTCTAAAGTAGAGGGACTGGTGAAAAGGCATTTCCTCCTATCCACAGTGCCACAGAAAAAGGCAGACAGGGAGAGGGCTAACGATGGACATGGGGGCAGAAGTCAGGTTATGAAAGCTTTATATGAAAATGGAAGGTAGTAGGATAGTAATAATTCAAGGAGAGGTTCATCCTTTTGTTTCCATTGGAGAGACATGACTGTAACTACTACAGGGAGAAGGAATTCCAGAGGCATCTAAGGAAATGGAAGGAGATGAAGTAGAAGGCAATAATGCAAAACAAAGGCAAGGCAGGCCTGACACTAATGAGTGTTGCAGAAATATTTCCAATACAAAATGTCGGTGTCCTGCATACTATGCATTGTAACTGAATACATTGAGAGATAATTCTGTGTTTTGTATTTCATGTTTTCCATTTTAATGTACAATATTCTAAACATCAAAGGATACACAGCACTTAATGTCAAAGCTCTCAGCAGTCCTCAATTAATTTTACTTCCATGTGTGTCCTCTTTTACTCACATCCAGAGTATTTGGTTAAAGGTGGTACATTCACGTGAGGGAGTATTATAAGGAACTTAAAATAAATTAAACCAGGGATACTTGGGTCAATACAGATAGATCTCAAATACATTACATAATGTTAAGGAAATGAAAATTGAAGAAAGACACATACAGTATACACTATTTACATAAAATTTTAGGACATGGAAACAAGGTCTATATAATATTTGGAACCACACACTTACGTAGGAACCATATCCCGAGAGGGCATGGTAATGATACCTGGCTACTTCCAGGTGTTGCTTCATTCTACACAATGACTTATGATACTACAAAAGGACCCTAAGGCCACAGAGTTTCAGGATCACCGTTTGAAAGACGCACTCTACCAAAGAGTCATTAAGAAATGATTCATTTCTTTCCTGTTTTCATTATTCACAGATACTTTCCCCCTCACACACACAGACATACAGTCAGACAACCACAACATGTAACTCCCTAAATATCATGAGTATAACAACAATAAGGAAAAGTAACTAAAGGTAAATCATGACTGACATGTTAGCAGAATGCATTCCTGAAGGAAAAGATCAGGATTCCAACAAGCAATTGAAACACTAGAAAAATCACGCACTCTCCTCGTTCACCTCCCTCAATTTCCAAACAAAGTCAGGTATTGCAAACTAGGAACTTCATGGATGCAGAAACACCTCTACCCCAGGAGTTTGAGGTTGCAGTGAGCATACCAAAAGTATGGCAACCCAATTAACTACATATTCTAGTTAAGCCACAGATTACCAGTTTCTAAAGATATATAATACTGGAAAAGTGCTTCCCCTGAAAACTATGTCAGATAAAACAATTTGTATTTGACAATTCCACAGACTCTTAAACTCCTGACAAACCATCATCAGTAAAAGTCACTGTGCTAAAGATATAAAGAAGATTAGCATGAAAAACTAACAGAAGCCTGATCAAAACTGAGACCCTGTCCCTACAAGAAATAGAAAAATTAGCTGCTCATGGTGGCATGAATCTGCAATCCTATTTTCTGGGGAGGCTGAGGCAGGAGGATGGCTTGAGCCCAGGAGTTTGAGGTTGCAGTGAGCTGTGATGACACCACTGCACTCTGCCTAGGTGACAGAGCAAGACCCTATCTAGAAAAGAAGAAGAAAAGAGAAGAGAAGACAAGAGAAGACAAGAGAACAGAAGACAAGAGAAGAGAAGAGAAACTAATAGAATGCCAGATATACTTTAGGATAGGCAGCCAATTCTCTCAAAAAGAAATAATACACACTTGTCAAGCATACATATGTTACAAATGTGTTATAATAATATTTTCCTTTGGGATGAAATTAAAAAAAAAACCAGTAAAAGCAGAGATATCAGGAGAATGTAAATGAAAAGAGAATTACACTAACAAAAAAGAGTCAGGAGCTTACTTTTCTACTGATGTCACCAAAGTTCCCAAAATACTGAGAACTAGTATATTCAGCATATCACCTTATATTTTTCTTTTGAGATATGTGTGTATGTATATATATATATATATGTTAGTTTTCTGCAACAAATATATAAAAGATGTCAGTTTTTCCAAATTGATGGTCTCTAAACTGTTTTTTTTTTTTTTAATTTTTTTTTTGAGACAGAGTCTCACTCTGTTGCCTGGGCTAGCGTGAGTGCCGTGGTGTCAGTCTAGTTCACAGCAACCTCAAACTCCTGGGCTCAAGCGATCCTACTGCCTCAGCCTCCCGAGTAGCTGGGACTACAGGCATGTGCCACCATGCCTGGCTAATTTTTTCTATATATTTTTAGTTGTCCGGTTAATTTCTTTCTATTTTTTAGTAGAGATGAGGTCTCACTCTTGCTCAGGCTGCTCTTGAACTCCTGAGCTCAAACGATCCACCCGCCTGGGCCTCCCAGAGTGCTAGGATTATAGGCGGGAGCCACCGTGCCTGGCCTCTAAACTGTTTCTGATGACAACTTGAAACTGCCCAAACATGACTGTGTTATCATCCTATGCCACAGGGAGGGTAGGTACATCTGACAGCACGTTCCATTTCTAACAGATTTTTGTTTTGGAATGTATGCAGAACAGCTTGTCAAGGGCTTGAGTACAAAACAAGTAATTCCATAAGAGGCAGATAAGAAAGACAAAAGTTTTCCTCACATGTGACCCTCAGGTTTTGGCAATTCTGGAAAAGTGCTGAGAGGTGTACTCACCAGTCTAGACCATTTTCCCTCATCCTGCATAGGTAGCTGCTGCACTTACAAAAACTGATTAGGATCTTGGCAGCTATATTCCTCCACATTTGGATGCAAGAACAACCAATCACATAAATAGTAGGCTTTACAACTATAAATTTTTTCTTTTGGAAAGGATGTCATGTAATCTTACTTGTGAAAATAGATATTCCCTCCTTGAAATTCTCACTTTTTACAGTTTTTGCAACATCATTTCCTCTGATTTCTCTCCTACTTTTGCCTAACCACTTCTCAGTCTTCTGCACTAACTGCTTCTCCTCTGGGAAATGTTGATATGCCCAGGGTTTTCCCACTGGACTTCTTTTCATTCTGCATTTTCCCCATCGTGGATAAGTTCATTCAGATCTACGACTTTGCCTGATAATTAGAATAAGATTATTCTAAGTCTGCATATCCAACCTCAGTGTTCCATCTCCAGCTAGAAATGTCTATTATCCACTTACCTACTGAAAATCTCCTACATGAATATCCCAGGAAATGCAATATGTATAGAAAAAACTTAGTCTTCCCTGTTAACCTGCTGCTCCCCTCTGCTTACCTGACAATTTCCTATTCCTTCCTCATGTCCAGTTTAAATGTCAGTGTACAGCATGGAAATCTACGGATCATTTGAAATTTCTCTCTGCCCCCTAACATTTCATGCTCAATAATCGTATTAACTGTACCTCTTTTCTGCCTCTGCTTTATGTTTCTACTACCACTGGAAACATATACATAAGTATTCACATATAAAATAATTATATTCATAATTCTTAGTTTAACATGGGCTCTTCTTTTTTTTTTTTTTTGAGACAGACTTTCACTTTGTTGCCCAGGCTAGAGTGAGTGCCGTGGTGTCAGCCTAGCTCACAGCAACCTCAAACTCCTGGGCTTAAGCGATCCTCCTGTCTCAGCCTCCCGAGTAGCTGGAACTACAGGCATGTGCCACCATGCCCGGCTAATTTTTTCTATATATATTTTTAGTTGTCCAGATAATTTTTATTTCTATTTTTAGTAGAGATGGGGTCTCGCTCAGGCTGGTCTCGAACTCCTGACCTCGAGCGATCCACCCGCCTCAGCCTCCCAGAGGGCTAGGATTACAGGGGTGAGCCACCTCGTCCGGCCAACATGGGCTCTTAATGAATGGCTTTCACAGGAAGAATAAACTGCCAACTATTATTATTATTTCTTAAATTAAAAAACATTAAGCAAAACAAATGAAAAGGCATAATGCCAAGGAAAAGACCAACATTTTAAAATGAATAAACTGAGCTCTCTATCATTCTGTATTTTACCATGGATCAGTGAAAACCTCCTAATATTAATAGATTGAGACTACTCCAAGAATTGATGACAAGGAAACGATGGCTTTGACTACTGCAAAAGCTTCGTTGGTCTCCTAGTCTCTTTACGTGGTTACCTTCCACCTATCCCCTATTATGGGGGCTCAGCAGATTACAGACCACTCATCAGATCCAGCCTGCCATATGGTTTTGTAAATAAAGTTTTATTGGAGCACAGGCATGTCTATATGCTTACATACCGTCTACAACTGCTTTTACACTACAATGCAAGGGTTGAGTAGATGTGACAGAGACCACCACCTGGCCTGAAACATTCACTCTGTGGCCCTTAGCATAAAGAGCTTGCCAATCTCTACTTCAGACCATAATCAATCTCTACTTTAGACCAAATCTAATCTTGTGGCTCCCTTGCTCAAAATTCACCAATGAATCCCTGCAGCACACTTTGCTGGCTCCCTACAACAGCCACCTTATTCTTTCTTGCTGGGGAAACACAATCTTAGTCGGATATTTCTCAGCCCAATACCCCAACCCAGCTCCCAAACCAGAAATGATTATTCTAATCTTATCACTGTCATTACATCTGCTTTCCCAGCGATTGGCTTAGGAATGAGCATGTGGTGTAACCCAGCCAATAAAGTGTTACAGGAAGTCCCCTGCAAGCTTCTGAGTTTTCTCCCTATTTAACAGAAATGTGTGAAGAAAAGCAGGCCTTTCAGCCTTCAGATATTGTCCTGTGAGAATATGATGCTTGGAGCTGTTGCTAATTAGCCAACCATGAAAGGAGACAAGAGCAAAATGCCACCAGCAGCACAGCTGAAAGAGGGACAACAAGTGGGATCCTGATGACACTGACCCACCAAAGCAACTCTTGTCCCTATGGTTTTAGCCACTGTTAGTTAGGTCATCTACTGTCTACAGCAAAAAGCATTTGGATAAATTGCCCATGGCCTACAGGATAAGATCTGCTCATTTCTGTACATTAAAAAGCCTTTCATGAGCTCATCTCAGCAAGGTAGTCACCTCATTCCCAGCCACTCTCATATCACACTTTTGCTGTAGGAAACCAAACTGCTTTAAACCCTGCAAAGTTCACTCATGAGTACCAGATTTTGCACTTGCTGTTCCTTCTGACAGGCACACAATCTTCTAAGATGTTCCTTCTGCCAAGCGTCATCCTTCTGCCTCTTCATCTGGCAGACTTTTATTAGCTCTGCCATGCTCACTTCACATCCTACCTATTTTCTTAAAGCTTTAATTTCTCCCCATGGACTTAAAGTGTCAGGCATATGTTATAGTTAACATAATAAATACATAACAAGTGGTCACTATGTGCTCCTAGGGTGCATCAGACACACAGGAAACACTGAATAAAGTAGTAAATAATAAAAATGACAATGACATTATAAATAGTAAATAATAAAAATGACAACTAGCTCCTGACAGTATTTTTGAATGTTTGTCTTCTGTAACATTAGAAAAATGCTTCATACCTAAAAGACACTTGATAGTTATTTGTTAAGTGAGCAAGGGAATAAATGCATAAAAATGATTTATTTGACAATTCTCTTGAAAAATCACAGAAATTCTTAATAAATAGAAACAGCTCCACTCTGAGCACATTAAAGAACTAAACTAAGTCTATTCCATCTTCCTTCTCCTGCAACTTGCAAAACTTAAGTTACAGAAATTCTTTCAGAAGTATAGACTACATTACAATTTAGATTATACAATGCATTTGGTATCAGAATGAGGTGGCATAGTAGCATTTTGTTACTGTGAAGCATTTTTGTACTTTTATTATAATTTGTTGTGCCCAGAGTTGTTCTATTGGAATATTATGACAAAACTCTAGCCAATGGTAACAAAGTATCTTCTAACATTGCTGATAGATACTGTGACAATTATCGAGCAGAGAGAAGAACACATCCTGTTCTAACAAAGTAAATATATTTCACTCAATTTCAACTTATGGGCAATGAAGTCAATAATAGTGACAATATGTTGGCACAAGAATATGTAACATGCCTTGTACTTCAAAACAGAAAATTGCCCTTCTGACTTCTCTACTCAGTAGGTATCTTTAAGAAATGATCAACTATTGCTGGTGATGCACACGGGATACGTTTTGCACTTCTTATTGCCATTTGTTTATGGTACCACAAAGGTATTGTTGAGTTCAGAGACATTACCTTTTTAGTTGACAGAAATCACTATGTAAAACAATTGACCCTTGAATAACAGGGGTGTGCACTGCAGGGGCCCAGTTATAAGCAGAGTTTCTCCCATCTCGGCTGCCAGCAGACAGCAAAACCAACCTTTTCCCTCCCTTCTCCTCCTGAGCCTACTCAGTGTGAAGACCGGGAAGATAAAGACCTTTATGATGATCCACTTACACGTAATGAACATACTTTTTCCTCCTTATGATTTTCTTAATAGTTTCTGTTCTCTAACTTTATTGTAAGAATACAGGACAATATTCTTACATTATTGTAAGAATACAGCATATAATACATACCAAAATTATGTGGTAATCAACCATTTATGTTATCTGTAAGGCTTTTAGTCAGTAATAGATGCTTAACAAAGTTTTAGGGGGATCCAAAAGTTATACACCGTCTGGGCATGGTGGCTCATGCCTATAATCCTAGCACTTTTGGAGGCTGAGTCGGGAGGATTGCTTGAGACCAGGCAAAAAGAGACCAGCCCGATCAACAGAGCAAGACCCCATCTCTACAAAAAATTTAAAAGTTATCCAGGCATGGTATCACATGCCTGTAGTCTCAGCTACTCAGGAGGCTGAGGCGGGGGATCACCTGAGCCTAGGAGTTTGAGACTGCAGTGAGCTATGAGGAGGCAGCACACTCTAGCCCAGGCAACAGAGAAAGACACTGTCTCCAAAAAAAATAGTTATATGCAGATTTTTAACTGCAAGGGGGATTGGTGCCTCTAACCCCTATGTTGTTCAAGGGTCAACAATAATGACTATTGGCAAATAGACTAAAGGCAAAACACTTATTATAATACTAAATAGAAGATTCATTTTTATAGCAAGTCCAATTCATTATAGTGTAACTATAGAGGAAATTTACAACATACTAACTTAAACATCTCTTTTCTTATTCATACAAAAATATCATATAAGATTTCAGAGACCATAAACAAGTAATTAAGTGAATTTTTTTTCAGAATATTGTTTTGGATTATAAATTACCTACAACCAACTTCTTAAGTAATTCTGAATTTGAGGCTTCTAAGAAAGAAATTAAGAAATTTAAATATTAATTTTTTAACTGATCTTTTGTAGTTACAACCTCCTACTCTTATTATGGTAGAACCACCAACAGTAACTCACTATTTGAAGTCTTACCTGGACTGTGATTTTGAGGAGGATTATTATGTTTCATTTTTTCTTATATTCTAAAATTTGCTGGCATAATCTATGAATAAACAATAAATAAAATTACTATTTTAATACAGATATGAAAAATTTTTACTAAATATAGTAAATTCTTAGAGCACTTCAGAAAATATCACAGCTAATGTAAGAATGTTATCATATACACTTCAAATTTGTAAGGTCTATCTACAAACTTCTTATACAGCTTCTAATTAATGAAGAAAAAAGTAAGGTGAAGTACTCATGAATTAACTCACTACATTAACTGGAGCCAGCTAGACATAATGGAAAATATCCTGAAATCGGAATAAATTCTAGCTCCACAAACAGCTATTTCTTCATGGCCATGTTGCTTCTTTGAGGCTCAATATTTTCTTCTAAAAGTAAGGATTTTACTGCCTTAACTAGGTTAACTAGGTTGTTATAAAAATGTACTGAGACAACATTTTTTAAATGCTCAGAGAAATAGTGATGCAATGGAATACTTTGTTCCTGAACTTCATTGCTAAAGCTATTATAGAAGCCCAAATGAAACCCAGTCTGTGTTTTTTCAAGGTTTAATATTCAAATGTTGCATTTTTCAGAACATATTATTAAGATCTAATTTTTGTTGTTAGTTGTTCTATTCTTTGTAGCTCATAATTCAGGAGATGTCAAAACCTGGCTTGGACTACTACTGTTCCCTCCCTAGCTGCTCAGACTCTGAACCAGAAGACCTTTGTTAGAATGATGCTTAATCTTCATGTTTATCTCCAACTGACACGGAAGATAAAATCCTACCTTTTTAAGTTCCACAAAAGAAGTTTACATTTTCTCATTTCTGAGCTATGTACCAACAACATATGTGCACACAACATGCCATGTGTTGCTAAGCTCCATTCTCATTTCATAGATTACTTTACACAGATATCTTTGTAAGGAACATCACAGTTTCGATATCGAGTGCCGCCCATTGTGCTGGACTCACACAGTTTTGGTGGTGCTAGTCAGCAAACAGTCAAATGACCTTCCAGGGACTGTGCAAAATATGGAGCGTCTCAAGAATGAGCACATCATATTGTCACAGGAGCCAGGCTAACTGCTCTGTATTGTTTCAACTTTAGGATATGTGCTGCCAGAGAAAGCACAAAGCCCCACCTCTGTATGTGGGTATCCATGAGTCATGGGTGAGGCTTAGCCCTGTTACATCCAACTACCCTAGTTTAGACTCAGAGGTTTCAGCTGAATGGCTTCTTTGTGAAGCAGAATTTGAAATGTTAGAGCCGGATTCCCTCAGCCCCGGGAACAGAATGACAGAGTCACTGAGGCTGTAAAAGGCAAAGGAGTTTATTGACTAGTTCGAACTAGGGTCCAAGCCCCGAGCACCAACGCAGTGGTCTCTTTCCATGGGCAGGGACCCCGCGCAGCGGGAGTACATGTCTTTTATATTCTTTGCTGGAATTTGTTACAGCCAGTTACCTCTGACAAGGGGACATACGCCCCTCATAAGCTTATTCACGTATTGATCAGGCCTTGGCCCCCTTATCAGTAAGCTATTCATGGTTGTTTTTCTCTAACTACATTGGAGCATTTTTTTTTTTTTTTTTAGCTGTCTATCGCAACCAAGCGTTAAGCAAGCAAGCCTTGTATACAAAAGTGGACTTTGGCTGTTAGCTATAAGTTAAGCAAGCAAGCCTTGTATACAAAAGCGGACTTTGCCTGTTAGCTATAAGTTAAGCAAGCCATCACAGAATTAACTAAAATATTGTTTCAGTCCTGTTCTACAGAAAATGTTTTAAAACCTTGAGGTAGAGAACCAAGCAGCCTGGGAGATTTTAATTATTATGCGGAAGAGATTACTTCAGGCCAAGGGCAAGTTGGTGCCCACTACTCAGGAAGGATGATATGGGACCATTCGCTACCTCAGAAAAGGTGCTACCCAGGACACAAACAGACCTCAGGGTACAGAGCTGGTAACAAAGAAGAAAGGGAACTCTGATCTATTCCTGCAACATTGTTTGAACCTCTCTGACAGTTTAGAACAATCTCAATTAACATTTGCTTGAGAAAAGGGCTTCAAAGGGTAACTTACCATGAAGGTTTAGACTAAGTCTAAGCTGAAATGTGGGTTCTACGTAGGGTTTGAAGCGCGGGGGGAAGGGTCACTTTGCTCACTGTGTGTGGCTAAAGCTAGAAGGCCCAGCTGCAGAGCAGAGTCCTGCTGCTTTGGGAACAATGGCTGAGCACATGAGCATATGTATGTGAACTAAAGAAAATGTTACTTGGAAGTCTAAGTATGGATAACCATGAAGACTGAGGGATCTGAACCAGCAAGGGTGTCCTAGTACCAAAGGTCATCGTTACGGGATGGCAGGATCAGTTTCCATAGCAACAAGGCAGCAACCGAATCAAGGGAAACAACTGACTGATTACAATGTTGTTTTTTTCCTCCTTCTGACTTATAAAAGAGGATCATCTTCCTTGCACTTTGGAACCCCTTAAGTTCTTTAAAATTCAAGGAGAAGGGTCTAGGACTGAGGTCCCCAACCCCCAGGCTGCCGACTGCTACTGGTCCATGGCCTGTTAGGAACTGGGCTGCACAGCAGGGGGTGAGGGCCTTCATCTCTATCTACGGCCACTCCCCATCACTCACATCACCTCCTGAGCTCCATCTCCTGTCAGATCAGTCACTGTCGCCCATCAGCCCCAGATGGGACCATCTAGTTGCAGGAACACAAGCTCAGGGCTCCCACTGATTCTGCATTATGGTCAGTTGTAAAAATATTTCATTATATATTACAATGCAATAATAATTCTGAAATAAAGTACACAATAAATGTAATGCACTTGAATTATCCCAAAATCATCCCACCCGATCCATGCAAAAATTGTCTTCCATGAAACTGCTCCCTGGTGCCAAAAAGGTTGGGGACCGCTGGTCTAGGAGATAGCCCCCAGGGTGCGGGGAGTTAGCTACGCTCCCCACAAAGAGGTTTTTTCTCTTTCTTTGGATCGGGTCTCTAAGTTGACCACGCCAGTTTGCAGGGAGTCAGCTACGCTCCCAGCAAAGAGGTTTTTTCTCCCGATCAGGTCTCTCAGGCAGGGGTCATCGCAAAGGACGAAAAAATAGTAGGAAACAGAATAATAATAATAATACACAGAGCCAAAGATATAGTTTATAAAGTAAAGGTTTATGAAAATAGATAAAAGGAGGGTATCCGGATGGGGATATTTCCTCCCGCTAGAAATATCTCCAAAACTGAATATCCACACAGGTATTATATAGGGTAGACACAAGCTCACATACTAACAGGCAGTTTGCTTTAGGGTCAAAGTCTTCTAAAAGGCTACTACAGATCCTTTAACTAACTCTAACTAGGGGAACAATGAGTTGTAAAATCTTCTTGGGGCAAACTTCTAAGTTTTCTGATAAGGCTATTACTTTAGCAAAAAACAGAGACATCTTAGCTCTGGTGATTGTGTTCTTGGAGACAGAGATGATTTCAGAAGTCAACATGAGCTGTGCTTTGTGTTAATTACTTTAACTGAATGGCTCCTTCTGGGCCAGGCTTGGGCATTAGCATATCTCTCTGATCAGCTCTCATCTCCGGGGGTCCTTGCCAGCTCCGGCAACCCATGGCTCTAGGAAGAGGCCTGCCCTGTCTTTCAAAACAGGTGAGAACCATAGGCCCAGTTTACAGCTGTCTCTTTGAAGTGCAGCTATTACTGACCAAGGAGACGCCCTCCTGAGACCAACACATTTCTTTTTTCTTTAAGGCAAAGCCTTATTTGACTTCTGAAATCAAATCTTGTCTCCAGAAATACAGGGGGCATTTCTATAACTCAGTATTCTTAGGCTCAACACCAGGATATGGTACAAAAGTTCCTGCTAAACTGGACATTTCAAGACCCAAATAACTAATTAGAAGTATCAAGGATGTGACCTTATTTTTATCCCATGCATAGGCGTTATACTTGGAATAAAATGGACAATGTTGAGATCCCTAAGGATAAAGGTCTTAAATGTCCTGAGGAAAAGAATCCTGCACCCTTTGCTACTTCTGACTAGGCTAGCCTTTTGCTTGATTTCTGGCACATGAAGTGGACTACCTCGCGGCCATTCCAGCACTACTTGAACCAAACTATGAAATCTCCCCTGATGTATAAGATGCAATAGTTATAATTATCTTATACCCCAATTTAGTATCAACTAGTCTTTTAATGAGTACACTTACGTATAAGACTGAATAGCAACAGCATGTCCCCGGCAATTTTTAGCAAAGACATCAACACTTTGCTGGAGAAGAAGACTGACTGTACTTGATGATTCATATTGTATGACAAGCATGAGGGGTGTTCTAAAATAACAGAGAGATAATTTCACCCTTAGGAACTTTAATAAAGTTACTTAAACAACTAATATGATATACTTTACCAATTCACTATCTTGCCTGTCTGTGTAGAATTAACCATTTGCATGTACTTGTAGACACAAGAATCCTGGGTGCTCAAGTGTTCACTTTTGTAAATTACCACTGAGGCTAAAAGAAAGGGACAAAAAAAAGCCTCCCGTCTCACTGGAGTATGTCATAGTAAAAGTTGCTAATTTATAGTTCTTTGATGGGTAAGAAACTATGCTGAGGTCACTTACCTAAAATAGGTCCAGATTTAAATGGAGAATTATCCATTCTTCCCTAGCCTAAATAGAATATATTTTAATTCAAAGTCAGATAGGGGTCACAGAAGTAAAAGCTACCTACAGCCTTACATCAACAATATTAGTAATAACGGTAAGAACTGTACTCAGAGTAGTTTCAGGTATCGATGACGAGAAGCATGTGCTAGGCACTGAAGTAAATGCTGTACACACACACAGACACACACACACACACACACACACACACACACACACACACACATATAATCTCACACACAGCAACCCTTGGTGGATATCTTTTGATCTGCCTTTTCATATCAGAAAACATATTTGGTGATCAATAGTGTCCCCAAGGTCCACACCTAGCAAGTGGGAAGTCAGGAATTGTATCCAGGTTTCTGGGAGTCTAAATCTATCTCTTTTCTCTTTATCACTGACCTATGGCTAATCTTCATTCAAGGAAAAGTTTATCCAATGAAAGCTGTCTTTCTTCCCTCTGCCCATACCAATTAAAAATAAAAACACCAAAATACACTAGAAATGCAAATGGAAAAAGCTGATGAATCCACACTATTTGGTAATAGCAATTCATAGTCACTTAAGCATAACCTAACATCAATATGCTTCCAAGAAAGCAACTTAAAGCAAAGACTGATTGAGTAATCCAAAAGACAAAATAAATTTCAGCTCCTATCTATGTGAAATACAACATTTTTAAAGGAAAAGTATGTAAGAAGCAGGGGTTAGACAAATACTCTGACGGGGTGAAGAAGTTCATATTGAGTCATAAAGCAATCTAAAAGTTAAAGTTCATACTTCATAAAACTAATAAAACTAATATGAAACCCCTTTAGCTAATACAAGATCATATCACTGAAAAAAGATAATATGATAAAAGACATCAAATTACAAACATCAGTCAATATTGTAAAAGAAGATAAATCCTTCTGTATACTGTTCTTTACATTGTCCAGTCCAAATCACTGATTTTCTAACTGAACATTTCTGTTGACATTTTTCACTATACCCCAATAATTATAAAGTAATCTTCTTATTCGCTTAATATTTCTGACTTGAGTGACTGTTACCATTCTAGAAAAACACTCACTTTTTTAAAAAAAAGAACTACTTACTGTACCTGTCCAGGGCATCAACCGTATTTACATCTGCCTTTTCTTTTATTAAAAATTCTGCCACGTTCACGTTTTTTTGTTTCAGAGCAATCAGAAGTGGTATGTCTTTTAACTGTAATACAGCAAAAACAATTAGTAATGGAAAAAATTAAGTATTTCTCAAGTGAAGTGAACACCTTATATAAGATCCTAAGAAGGTACATATAATACAGAAAGTGAATAAAAAGTAGCCCCTTCCTTCTCAACCCTGTGCTTTCCCATGTGCTGCTCCTTCCCTTGGAAACACGCCTCCTCTGCCTCACCGCGTTAGCTCTGGTCATCTCCAAAGCTCACTTCAGACGCTTACTGCTCCCAAGAAATCTTTGCTTCTGTCACAGCATTTATCATGGTATATCATAATGATTTTATTGATTCTCACCTAAAAAGAGCTTCTTGTGGGCAGGGGCAGGATCTATTATCTCTGCACTCCCAGACCCTAAGATATAGTAGTGAACGTTTGCAGTATTTTTATTGAGTTAATGATCTAAATATTACCTCTAGAGCAGTGTTTCCTAAACTATATTCCAAAGAATATTTGCCCTACAAGAAGTAATGTACCCCAACAGAAAGTTTGCACGATCATCTATTGGTGAGAAATATGACAAAATTGTGCACTATATGTCCAGTATGAAAACAATCTTCTGAATTTGCCTAATCCCTCTTTGACAATACATTTTTTGTGGCAAATATTAACATTTGAGAAATTAGAGATTCAGAGATCCAGGTTTGAAAGCTTTCAACAAAGGTGGAGGATTTCTCCAGGTGATGCCAACTCACTTGACTCTCTTCTATCAATGGTGACAAGATCCCAGATGCCAATGTCTGCCACTCCTGCTCAAGTGGGTCATTAAGGAAATGGGCTTTGAATTAAAAGAGAGGCTTCAAATGAACTTTGACTGCTTATTATTAAATGGTCCATGGAATTTCTCCTGTTACAAGATCACAGATTTTTATCTCAGCTATTAAAAACCTCAGTATGAAATTTTATTCTCAATGATAATGGTAATCCTGGGACCATAATGCATATCTACCTTTTAAATCCATTTTTATTCTGGTTTCCCTTTTAGTTGTTACTTAAAACTATTTTTATTTTAGGCAAAATATGAATCAGAAATAGAAATATAATGGTTTCTTAATAAAAGTTCTACTACTGCCTATATGAATTATTTCTAGCATAAGTAAAGGCACTAAATTACTTGCATTTTTAAGGGATGATGCTGAGAAGAAACATATAACGTCATCTGCAATCTGCATAACCAATCCAACCATAACCATGATTAACCGAAAAAGGCTTATAGGCAGTCTAATAGGAAGACGATTATTTATGGTATATATTAAGAATAAAAGAGTTTTTAAAAAGCCACCTTCTGAATTCTAAGACTCAACCCTATTACTAAGGGAATAATATAAAATATAGGCTATATATTGTAAATAAAGATAACCTATCAAAAAGTGGGCAAAGGACATGAATAGAAATTTTTCAAAAAAAGACACAAGAATGGCCAAGAAACATATGAAAAAATGCTCAACATCTCTAATCATCAGGGAAATGCAAACAAAACCACAAGGAGCTATCACTTAACTCCAGTGAGAATGGCCTTTATCAAAAAGTCCCAAAACAATAAATGTTGGCATGGATGCGGAGAGACAGGAACACTCATACATTGCTGGTGGGACTGCAAACTAGTGCAACCTCTGTGGAAAGCAATATGGAGATACCTTAAACAGATACAAGTAGACCTACCATTTGATCCAGCAATCCCATTATTGGGCATCTACCCAAAAGAGCAAAACACATTCTATAATAAAGACATCTGCACCCGAATGTTTATAGCAGCACAATTCACAATGGCAAAGATGTGGAAACAACCCAAGTGCCCATCAATACATGAGTGGATAAATAAAATGTGGTATATGTATACCATGGAGTACTACTCAGCTATAAGAAACAATGGTGATATAGCACCTCTTGTATTTTCCTGGATAGAGCTGGAACCCATTCTACTAAGTGAAGTATCCCAAAAATGGAAAAATAAGCACCACATGGACTCACCATCAGATTGGTTTCATTGATTATCACCTAAGAGCACATTTAGGAATAACATTAATCGGGTGTCGGGCAGATGTGGATGGGGGAGGGGATGGGTGTATACGTACCGAATGAGTGCGATGGGCACTGTCTAGGGGATGGATGCACTTGAGGCTCTGATTGGGGGTGGGGAGGGGCAAGGGCAATATACGTAACCTGAACTTTTGTACCTCCATAATATGCTGAAATAAAAATAAAAATTTGTTCTTCCCTCTTCTTTCCCACTTCATTCCCATCTACTCACCACCAATCTGCTTTCCTCAGAGTCCTCCTACAATTGATGCCTGGGCAGGCTGACCACTCACTAACACTCTCTACCTGAGAATTATCATCCCCACAGCTGAAGAGCTCCTGGTCTAAACATAAAAACTTTGGAGGGGACATGCAAAAAACCTCTTCTTGGTGTTTTCCCTGACTTACATAATTGTCAAATTGGTCTGCATATTTCTGGTAGCTCTCCTTTTCCCTTTCCATTGTTCCCTTTTTAGCCTTGCCACTGAGAGGTAAACCATGTTCATAGCAATTAGTTTTTTAGGAACTTCTCAACAGCAAGATTTCCATTTCTGTGAAATGCATTTCTTTTGTTCAAGATAGAGCCCATTTCCAGGGTAAATTTGCATTGCCATGTTGTTTTACACTAATGAGAAAACAAACAAACAAAAACTTGGTGGGAAAAGAATTTGAAAAATAATTTTACTTTTAGTGTTATCACAAATATTTACCCTAAATGCATAAAAGAAGCTGTACCCTCTAATGCTTCTTTAAAAGTATCAATATTTCAAGTAAAACCTTAGACAATTAAGGTATTTCAAAATATTTTCATTCAGGGAATGCTTGAACTTCCAAATATGGAAAATTGACCTTACATATGTCAATGTTAAAACAAAGGCATTTCCAATAGTTTGAAAATAAATACCCTGTTTGTCGTTTCCATAGTGGCACCATAAGCACTAGTTTTGCTGCTATTGATGAATCCCCATTGTAGGCAGCATAGTGGAGAGCAGTGTTGCCGTAGTCATCCACAACATTGGCATCGGCACCATGTTCTAAGAGCAGAATGATACATTCCTGTGCCTGGCATTGTACGGCCTGTCAGTATTAGACCAAGAAATAGATTGTAAATTCTAGGAATTCAATATAAACATTTCACAGGTTTCACTTATTAGTTATATTCAATGAGATAAATTCATTTTTATTCTATGGGTTTAAAGAAAACCCATCTCATGCTGAAATAGTTCGCAGCTATATACCTTTATCAGAGGTGTCCTGTTTTCGCCGTCACGGGGGTTAAGGTCACAGTTTTTGTCCAGCAGGAAAGTTATCACCTGTGCATCTCTGCTGACACAGGCCAAATGGAGAGCAGTCCTATGAAAGAGTGAGAGGACTTTTTAGAAAATTGTAGTTCACTATCTCAAAACATATTTATGTAACTGCAAGCATTAAATCTCATGGTATTCCATCTGCTTTCAAAACAAATCTTTAATTTTCTTGTGAAGGCAGAATATGTCTTAGCTCTTAGTACTCACTGCATTAATGAAAGAGCAGCCTATCAGAATACAAAGACATTGGCCTTTGGATTCATTTCAACTTGGGTTTGAATCCTCCTTTAAGCTGTCACTTACTGGCTATGACTTACCTTTTCTGTGCCTCAATTTCCTCACTATTAAAATGGAAATGAGAATAGTAGGGACATCTCACAGGATACCACTGTGATGCTTACGTGAGAATCTATGCTAAGTGTTTTGAAGAGTTCCTAGCACAAATAACAGCTCAGTAATTGTTAGATTTTACAACGATTACTACGACTACTACCTAACAATGATGACATTCTGATTAAGTAAAAATCATACAATAATACCTACCTTGTGGTAAGTTTGAAAGATGAGAGATACAACCGTATTTCAGTGATTCTAAGAAGCTCATTTTTTCACATTTTAACACCTCTGACATTGGAATGCCACTTGTAATTCATGATTTATTATAACTATAATTCGCAGCATTTTAAAAATTATCTTATTGATACATAAGATAATGGGGCATTACACAATCCATGATGACTTACATTAAATGAACTTTGGTATATAGAACAGGTCTCTGGCAGTTCTTTTCATATGATTAGCATTTAAAGACATTTTAGTTTTTACTTTCCACCGTAAACATACTATGAAAAAAGAGGGCTGAAATAACAAGAGCGCATTTTTGAAACAAAGTTAATTCTTACTTTGATTTTCAAAGAACTTTAAACCAAGGGAAATGCAGGATTCAAATGAACAGGTATGCCTTATTTTATTCAGTACTTAGATTTGTAGAACGTATGTAAATCAGATATTCCCAGTGACTAATATTAGTATTGAAGACTTATAAAATTTCAAAAGGGCGCCTGGGAGCGGGACCCCTCCAGGGTTTCCTCATCCCAGGCGCTCAGGAGCCCGCGGAGGGGGGAAAGCCGAGCACCTTGGGCGACAGGAGGGCTCGGGCTCCCGCACGGCCCAGGAAGGGGGGCTTCTCCCCCACGCCCCCCAGCCCGGCCCCAGCCCCGGGCTCTCGGTTGCTATTACCTGTGCTTCTTGTCTGTCCGATTCGGCAACGTTCTGTTGCAGTAAAGCATCTTCTTCACTTTCACGAGTTCGTGCCGGCAGGCAGCTCCGTGAAACTCCCCCATCTCTTTCAACCGGAGGTCATATCCTCGGGTTAAGAATTCGAAGCCACACATCTCAGCCGGGGGAGGCTGGGTCGCCCACGAAGGGGCAGGGGCAGGGGCAGGGGAGGTGGCCCCCATCCTGCCGCTCAAGCCGAAAGCCTCTTTCGGGTAGAGCCTTCCGGGTCCGTGGACACCTCAGCTCCTCCTCGCGTTTTCTCCGCCTGCGTAGCCCGAGGCTGGCCACCCAGTCTGGCCGAAACCGCAAGCAGCAAGCTCCGCGCCTTCGTGCCGGTCAGACCAGTAAAGGCAAAGTCAACCGCTGGTGCCCGCGCGGCCCCTCAGCGGGCGACGTCGCTGCGCGTGCGCACAAAGACCCGCGCGCCCGGCCCAGGAGCTCTCTGGGGCCGTTGGCGTCGCCAGCAGGTGGCGGCCGCAGCGCGGGACGGCCCGGCTCTCCGCCGGCTGCGCCAGGCCCGAGGCGCCAGCCGCAGAGCACGCGAGGAGGGTTCCCGGAGGCCCTTCTCCACCCTCGGCGCAGGCGGGTGCCGCTCCACGCGCGCTCTGTCGGCGGCGAGGAGCGGCCCGGGCGGGGCGGACACCGCCGCTCGACGCCTGCTCCTCGCGCACGTGGCGTGAGAGGCCAGTGGGCGCGGCGCCCTCCTGCCACCCGGGCTGAGCAGCCGCCCCCCGCCCCTGTGTGCCGCCGCCGCCGCCGGGCTTGGCCGAAGTCGAGGCCCCTGGCACCGGGGTCCGCGCTGCTGGGGTCGCAGGAGATCGGAGGTTTCCAGGCCTCCGCGGCTCGCGCTCAACCCGCGGTCCCGGCTCCAGCTGTGGCGTCAGCGCGGGCTACCGGGAACCCTGCAAAGTGCCAGGAAGCAGCGGCCCGGTCCCGATCCCCCGTGGCTGCCCGGTGTCCTGTGTCGCCCCCCCCCCGCCCCAGCTCCAGCTGCAGGCCAAGGAGGAGCGGGCCCGGGACGGGACGCTGGGCGACCCTGAGGACGACAGCAACCAGCCCCGGTAGCCCGCGCTGGCGCGACAGCTGCAGCTGGGACCCACAGGTTGAGCGCGAGCCGCGGAGGCCTGGAAACCCCGGATCTCCTGCGACCCCAGCAGCCCGGACCCCGCACAGTGCCAGGAAGCTACCGGGGCTGGTCGCTGTCCTCCTCAGGGTCGCCCAGCGTCCCGTCCCAGGCCTGCTCCTCTTTGACTTGCAACTGGAGCGTGGGGGTGACCACACAGGACACTCGGCAGCCATGGGGGATCGAGACCCAGCGGCTCCTTCCTGGCACTGTGCCCGCTGTTGCGAGGCCGATTTCTGGCTTGGCGGCACTGAGGCGTCTGGCCCCCAGGGTCTGTGTTGCAAGGACAAAGGCTGTAAGAGTTATGAGTTACAACAATTTATTTAGTTGGTTTGTTTTCTTTTCCACACTGCTTGTTTTATTTTCTTTCAGAAGGTTTCATTTGCTTCCCAATTTAATATTGGGTCTTAAGATATGACAGCCTTGAAGTCCCTGGCAGAAGGGTATGGGGGAAATTAATCTATAATTGTTCCTGCTCAACAGGGTTCTACTGCCCACTGCATAGAAGGACGCCAGTGCACTGAGACGGCAGGGGTTGCAGTGGAGAGATACTTTAATATTATATGTAGGGTGCTGAGCAAAGAGACACGAGAAATTTCTCACTTCTGTCTCCCCCAGGATTCTGGATTCAGGGTTTTTAAAGGTAGCCGGGGGACAAAAGGCTAGGCAACTGGTTGCTGATTGGCTGGGGAGGAACTCAGAGGGTTGGGAAACAGAAAGTGTCTTCTTGTGCTGAGTCAGTTCCTAGATAGAGGATCCCAGGACCTGCTGAGTCACTTCCTAAGTATGGCTGCTGGTCTGGTTGGCGTCAGTTGGTCCACTTGAAGGCAGAGTCTGGAAAATATCTCAAAGACCAGTCTTAGGTTTTATGATAGAGATGGTATGTGTAGATCTGAATAGGGAAGTTACTAGTCTCATGACAGCCAGGGATGCGTGACTCCTAAGGAGTAAGCAACTACAGGAAGTCAAGCTATGAAACAATGGCTGGTCATCTTGCAGCTATGCCTGTACTTCTGTAGAAATCGGGCTTCTACCACACTTCTTGCCTTATGGCACCATATTACATTAATATAGTGGGTTTCATAATGAAGATCAGCAGTGCAGAGGGGATTGGTCTTCCCTGGCTCCCCTTAGTCATTTATAACATTTTACAAAGCAGTGTAGGTAAGCAAGAAGGCTAATCTCTAACCAGAGAAACAAAAATTACATAGGAGCCTATCAGGTGACTCTGACATCATAATGAGGATGCTTTGAGGCTCAAAATAATTTTATAGTTCCAGCAGCTTAGATTTTGAATTATTGATTTTCACAGCCCCTAAAAGTCTTCAGGTGACATTTCCTCCTGTTGTTCTTTCCAAGATGGAAGGATCACTGGGCCTGGACCTTAACTGCTATCCTTGTACCCATGGGAGGTGACCTTGTCCTGTTTAAAAAACCCATCCTGTTCTCTTTCCTGTGTATATGTAATGAGGTTGGATCATCTCTGTACTTTGCTCAGAATCTCCTTCCTCCCTCTGGGGTGGAGGAAAAGGCGACACATCTGACCCATTCATGTGTGTTTGTGAAACAGGCAGTAGCAAACAGATTTTTTTTTTCTTTTTTCTTTTTTTTTTTTTGAGACAGAGTCTCACTTTGTTGCCCAGGTGAGTGAGTGCCATGGCGTCAGCCTAGCTCACAGCAACCTCAAACTCCTGGGCTTAAGTGATCCTACTGCCTCAGCCTCCCGTGTAGCTGGGACTACAGGCATGTGCCACCATGCCTGGCTAATTTTATCTATATGTATTTTTAGTTGTCCAGATAATTTATTTCTATTTTTAGTAGAGACGGGGTCTCGCTCAGGCTGGTCTCGAACTCCTGACCTCGAGCAATCCACCCGCCTCGGCCTTCCAGAGGGCTAGGATTACAGGCGTGAGCCACTACACCCGGCCGCAAATAGATTTTTGATTTCTGGGCAGTAGGCTTTCACTGGGAGACCAGAGGCCTTCGGGGGAATATTCCTGAACAAATCACAGATGGTTCAATTGTCTAAGAGAAACAGCTTTACTACTTGAGAAAATCTAAAGTGTTTCTATCTAAATCATTCCCTTCTTGAGCAATCCAATGTTTCTTGTAATATTGATGATCTTAGTAGTTATTCTGTTTTTCTTTAATTAATGCTTAATGAATAATATGGCACTTTTGGTTCTACAGCAAGGGAAGTTAAATTTTGAGATTGTTTTTTCAGAGACCTGGTCTGCCTGTGTTGGCTGGGTTAGAGTCCAATGGCATGATCATAGCTCACTGCACTCTGCAGCCTCTAACTCCTGGGCTCAAGCAATCCTCCCACCTCAGCCTCCTGAGCTAGGACTACAGACACACCACTGAGACTTGCTATTTTTTTATGTGTAGAGACAGGATCTCCCTGTTGCTTAGGCTGGTATACAACTCCTGGCCTCAAGAGATCATCTGGCCTCAGCCTCCCAAAGTGCCAAGATTATCAGAATGATCCACCATTCCCAATGAAGACTTTCATTTTTCAAAGGATACTGTAATGCAATTACCAATGCACATGACAAAAATATTTTGAAAGGTTAAATTTGTGCTGTCCACCTATCTTTATATCCTTATAATAATTTTTTATTTTTATTAAAAAATGTAATTGACTTTTGTACATTAACTTTGTATACCTCAACCTTGCTATAATCTCTTATTAGTTGGAGGAGTTTTCTTTCTCATTGTGGATGTTTTGAGATTTTCTATGTAGACCATCATCATATGCAGCAAAGGCAGTTTTATTTCTTTCTTCCCAATCTATATAGTTTTTATTTACTTTTCTTGTGCTATGACATTAGCTAGGACTTCCAATACAATGTTAAACAGAAATGGTGAGAGGGTATTTCCCTGCCTTGTTCCTCATGTTACCAGGAAAGCATCTAGTTTCTTACCATTCAGTTATGATGTTAACTGCAGATTTCTTGTAGATGTTGATTCTAAAGAAAAGGAAGTTTCTCTATCTTCCTACTTTGCTATCATAAGTGGATATTGCATTTTGTCAGATGTCTATGTATTTTCATTTCCCCCTTTTCATTTGTCATAATAATTTTTGTTAGCTGGGCATGGTGGCATGCACCTGTAGTCCCAGCTACTGAGGAGACTGAGGCAGGAGGATCACTTGAGCCCAGGATTCAAGGTTGCATTGATGATCACACCACTACACTCCAGCCTGGGTAACAGAGTAACATCCTGACTTAAAAAAAAAAAAAAAAAGATAATAATTTTTGTTTTCTTTTTATTTTCTCAGTTACCTTGACATTTATCAATTTTATTGTTCTTTTCACAAGATCAGGTTTTGCTTTTTTTAAATTTTCTCTATTGATTTCCCACAATTTTATTCATTTTTTCTGTTATTTATTGTCTCGTACTTACTTTGGGTTTAATTGGCTCCTCTACTTTTAGTTTTCTAAGGTACATGCAAATTATTCATTACAGATATTTCTTTTTTTGTAGTAAATGTGTTCAATAGTATAATTTTTTCTCTAGTCTTTTGCTGCATTCCTCAAATTTTGGCAAGTTCTATTTTCATTTAATTCAAAATAATTTTTAATATCTCTTGAGAATTCCTTGATCCATTTAGAAGTATGTTGTTTAATCTCTAAATATTTGTCGGTTTTCAAGCTATCTTTCTGTTAACAGATTTCTAGGTCGATGCCATGGTAGTCTGGGAGCATATTTTGTATTACTTCTCTGCTTTCAAATTTGTTAAGATGTGTTTTATGTTCCAGAATGTGGGCTGTCCTGGGGAAAGTTCTATGCGAACTTGAGAAGAATGTATATTCTGTTGCTGGTTGAAGTATTTTGTTTTTCAGTTAAGTCTCATTGTGCGATGGTGTTGTTCATTTCAACTGTGTCCTTCCTGATTTTCTGCCTGCTCCATCTCCTAATACTGATAGAGGGGTGTTGAAGTCTCCAACTGTACCAGTTGGTCATCTATTTCTCCTTGCAGTTTTATTAGTTTTGCCTCATTATTTTGCCACTATGTTTTTATGTACATACACACTAAGGATTGCCTTGTCTTTGTGGTGAATGGACCGTTTAATCATTATGCGACACCCCTCTGTCACTGAGATTTTCATGCGAGGAAGTCAGCTTTGTCTGAAGTTAATATAGCTATGTGAGCTTTCTTTTTATTACTGTTAGCATGCTATATCTTTATCTTTCTTCATGCCTTTATTTTTCATGTATCTGTTTCTGTATATTTAACATGAGTTTCTTTTTGAGAATATGTATTAGGTGTTATTTTTATCCACTATGACAATATATGTCTTCTAATTGTTGTATTTAGACCGCTGATGTTTAATGTGATTATTGATTTAGTTGGGTTAATATCTACCTTTTTACTGTTTTCTACTTGTTCTTTCTTTTCCGCCTTCCATTCTTTTTCTACCTTCTCTGCTTTTATTAAGCATTTTACCTGATTCCATTTTTCTCTCCTCTTAGCATATCAATTATAGTTTGGTGTTGGTTTTTTTTTTTTAACAGTTTTATTGATTGCCTTTGAGCTTGCAGTATACATTTACAACTAATGCAAGTCTTCTTTTGAATAACACTACACTATTTCACTGGTTTTGCAAGTACCTGATGTAAACATTACCAGTTCTTCCCTCCCTGTCTTTTGGAACATTGCTGCCATACATATCACTTATCCATAAGCTACAATTACCAAATACGTTGTTGCTGTTAGTATTTTAAACAAACTCTCATCTGTCAGATTAAGAATGATAAAAACAAATTTTATTTTAACTTTATTTCTCCTCTAGAGCTGAACTTTTCTTTTTCATTTTTCTTCTTTGTGAGGAATTTGTTCTAACAGTTCTTTCAAGGCAGATACACTGGTGATAAATTTCCTTTTTTCTTTTCTTTTTTTGTCTCAGAAAGCCTGTATTTTTCCTTTGCTTTTGAAGGAATTGTTTTCTCCATACAGAATTCTACATGGGAGGTATTTTTTCTCATAATGTTTTAAATATTTTACTCCAACTACTCAGCTATAAGAAACAATGGTGATCTAGCACCTCTTGTATTTTCCTGGATAGAGCTGGAACCCATTCTACTAAGTGAAGCATCCCAAGAATGGAAAAATAAGCACCACATGGACTCACCATCAAATTGGTTTCACTGATCATCACCTAAGAGCACATTTAGGAATAACATTAATCAGGTGTTGGGCAGATGTGGGGGGGGGAGGGGATGGGTGTGTACATACATAATGAGTGCCATGTGCACCACTAGGGGATGGACACGCTTGAATCTCTGATTCGGGAGTAGGGGGAGGAAGGGACAAGGGCAATATATGTAACCTAAACTTTTGTACCCCTATGATGAAATAAAAATAAATAAATATTTTACTCCAGTTTCTTCTTGCTTGTGCAGTTTCTGAAAAGAGTCTGATTTAATTCCCACACATTTTTATAACTAAGGTGTTGGATTTACCACCCCACCCCCATAACTTCTTTCATGATTTTTTCTTTGTGTTTGATTTTTCCCCAGTTTGAATATGATATACCTCAGTGTGAATTTTTTGGCATTTATTTTCCTTGGCATTCTTTGAGATTCCTGGATATTTGCACTGGTGCCTATCATTAATTCTGGGAAATTCTCAGTCATTATTGCTTCAGTCATTTCTACTGTTTCTTTTTGTTTCATTAGTTATTGCCATTATGTGTATGTTACACATTTTATAACTTTCTAACAGTTCTTGGATGTTCTGTTCTGTCCTTTTTGTTCTTTTTTTTTTTTTATCTCTCTCTCTCTCTCTTTGAAATTTCAGGTTTGGAAGCTTATATCGACAGTTCTTGAAGATCACTGGTTCTTTCTTTGGACATTTCCACTACATTGATGAACCTTAAAGGGCATTCTTCATTTCTGTAGTAGTATATTTTATGTCTTGCATTACCTTTTGATTCTTTATTACAATTTTTGTGTCTTTGCTTAAATTACCAGTTCTTTTATGTTGCTCACTATTTCTGTGAGGACCCTCAGCATATTATTTATGCTTGGTTTAAGTTTCTGATCTGGTGATCCCAATATCTCTTCTATACGTGAATCTAGATATGGTGCTTGCCCCATCCCTTGTAACTGTATTTTTTTAAATCTTTTACCATTTCTTATAATTTTTTGCTGAAAACTAGACAAGATGTGCTGGGGAAAAGAAACTGAGGTGGATAGGCCCTTATTGTGAGGTTTTAGGTTTATCCTATGTTTACTATTTTCAGTAGCTTTAGATGTCAGGGGATAAAATTTCATTTGGTTTCCTTTCATTTCTCTCCCCTGTCAGCTTTAGGGTTTTCTAGACAGTTCTTAAATAATGTCTGAAAGGTGCAGAAAGAAATTATAGAATATTCTGTCATTGTATCCCAACTATTTTTAAATAGAAACCCTAATGATACACTACTAAGGTGTGAGTGGAGAGGAAACATGTTATAATCCAGTGATGTAATCTCAATCTTTTAGTGAGCCTATGCCCCTGAACTGTGATGTTTTGTGGTATGATAAAAAAAACATTGAGACCCAGCCCCCAACTTCTGGGGAGGAAAGAGGATCTGAATATTGAGTTAATCGCTAGTGCCCAGTGGTTTAATCAATCATGTCTATATATGAAGCTCTACAAAATCCCATAAATGGGGTTCTGAGAACTTCCAGGCTGATGAACATCAAGCTGCTATGACAGTGGCCCACCTGGGGAGTGTACTGAAGCTCTCCACCCCTCCCCATATTTTGATGTATGCACTTCTTCCATTTGGCTGATCCTGAGTTGTATGCTTTCTGATAAACTTGTGCTATTATGTAAAGCATTCTACCAAGTCCTGAGAGACGTTCTATTGAATTATTCAACAGTGAGGGGTGTTGCGGAAACCTGCAGATGTGTCGTTGGACATATAGAAGTGTGGGTAACCTGGGCACTTTGTGTTGTGGCTGGCATTTGACATGGGGGTAGTCTTCTTGGACTGAGCCTTTAACCTGTAGAGTCTGACTAATTTCACGCACTTATTTAACTGAATTAAATTTTGGGACACCTAGTTGGTGTCAAGAGAGTTGGAGAAGTGGTGTCGGCAAAGACGCCATGTATTTAGTGCTGGGAAGACAAAAAACTGTTAACCTTCACACATGCTTCTCAGTCCCTCCCCTTAGGTCACTTGGGCTTTGGCAAATAGACTTAGGTTAGGCTTTGTTGAAATAGATTAAGGACAGGCCTCTTAAGAAGAACATAATATTCTGGGAATATTACAAAATGGCTATTTTTCCTGTGTGTTGTTCCAATTTTGGAGACAAAATATTGCCCTGTGACCCTCAATTCTTTAACGGTTCTGAGAAGAATAATTGATTTTATGTTTGTTCATTTTTTGACTTGTATGGATGGAATTGACAGCTTCTATGTGCCTTACTTGTCAGACTAGAAACTGGAAGTCTCTGATTTCATCTTATTAACGTTTGACTGATGACTGCTTTAAAACCTCATTTCTCCTTTTCTACCTTGTACTTCACATCTGAATGTGGTAGGAAGAAAGCCTGGGTCACCCTCATTTGGTGCTGGTAAGACATCCAATTCACGTAAGCCCCTGCCTGTGTGCTTGAATTTTCACACTATCCCACTGTCTAACCTCTATAAAAAAATCCCTAGCCAGGTTCCTTTTCTTATTCTCTGAAGCCATTTCACAACTTCTTGAAAGCCTGCCCTGTTCTCCCTGAGATCTCATGTACGTGTGTAATAAGCCCTTTCATGAGTACAGGGATTTTGTGGAGATCTGAGATGCCATCTTTTCTTCCTCATGCCTGAGCTCTAACTTCCCTCTAACTTCCTAGACCCAAGAAATGGAACAGAGAGTAAAAGGAAAAATGCAAACAAGTTGAAACTAATACTTCTACAAAGGAATATTTTCATTCAACTACCTGGATTTAAGTACTTGTAATAGTCCGGAGTCTTTCAAGACAACATGGCCAGGGGCTTCTTTTTACAATTTCGCCACCACTGGCCTCCTGGCTTCTCATGTTTGTTGATGAGAATAGAAGAAAAACCTTTTGAGGGTGCCTCTATTTATGAAAATCTCATCCAGATTTGACCTTGTGTTTCATGAAATGGTAGTGATATTTTGTGTAATAAAGCAGGAAATGAAAGAGTTTTTCTCACAAGAAATTGATGGTGTTAAAATTTGTTTCATTTCTATAGCATCTCTCTCATTTCTCTAGGATGGTCTTGGTTCTGCCTTTAGAGAACAATAAGGCTTCAGGTGATCACAGAAAAAATACAGAAATAATTTCTATTCTGAATTCATGAAATAATACATACTGGAGAGACACTGTTTGAATATAAACATTTTTTAAGCCCCAGTTCCAGTTTCTTTAAAACACGTGAACTCACACCGGTGAGCAAACATATGAATGTAAACATTGTGATTAAGCCTTCCATTAACGTAATTCATATCAAAGACAAGACTCCTGCTGCAGTGAAATCTGTAAAAAATGTGGGCACACCTCAGTTCTCCTCTAGGATGTGAATATAATGGAAGGACTTCCAGTGGAGAGAAACCCTGTGAATGTCAGAAATGTGGGAAAGCCTTCACACAACCTTTTAAAACACAGAATGTACACTGGATAGAAACCCAAGTGTAAAGAATGTGGGAAATTCTTCATCCCAGTTCATTTTGAAACCATGAAACCACTCACACTGGAGAGTAACTTATTCAATGTGAGCAATATAGGAACATCTTCAGTGACATGTGCAACCATTCTTTCTGCCACTTTGGGATCCTTCTTCGTTAGGAAGAATTGAAGGACTAGGAAAAAAAGACTTCAGCCCTAACAGGCCTTTCTTGCAACCCAGTCTGAAGATAGGAAACAACCTTTAGTGCAATTTGTAAATTATCCAGCTTCATTCACTTGTGTTTGGAAAAGATAGGGGTATGATTTCTACCCCTACTTGTTTTTCTGCATAATATATGGTCTATTCTGGAAAATATTCCATATTTACCCAAGAAAATGTACTCTGTAATTTGGTAGATTGTTACGTAAATGTATGTTAGGTAGTTTATAGTGTTGCTCATGTCCTCTGTTTCTTGATCTTTAGACTACATGTTGCATTCATCATAGAAAGTAGGATATTGAATTCTTCAAGTATTATCCTAGAACTCTGTTTCTCTCATCTATTCAGTCACTGTTTTATATTGTGGGATCTCTTGTTTAGTGTGTATATATTTTCAAATATTTAATCTTGATAAATGTCTCCATTTATCAATACATAGTGCCCTTCTTTGTCTCTTGTTGCTTTTTTTTAACTTAAAGTCTATTTTGTTTGATATTGCTGTAGCCACCACATCTGTTTTTGTTACTGTTTATGTGGAATATCTTTTTCCATTCACTTTCAACATTTCTGCCTCCTTGGATGTACAGTGAATCCCTTCCAAACAGCATATAGTTGGATCCTGCTGTGTTTTTTAAATCTGTTTTGCCAATGTCTGCATGTTGATTTGGAGTGTTTAGTCCATTATATTTAACATAATAGTTGATGAGGCAAGACTTATTTTTGCCGATTTGCTCTTTATTTTCTGTGTCTTATGTTTTTTAGCCATTTCATTACTGTCTTTGAGTCTCACTGATTTTTGTTGTAAAACATTTTGATTCCCTTCTCATTTCATTCTGAGCATATCTTGAGATCTTTAGATATTATTAATGATTACCATGGGTATTGAAATTACTATCACCAATTTAGAATAGTCCAATTTTAATTGATACCAACATAGCTTCAATAGCACACAAAAATACTGATTGCATCCACCTCCACTTCTTTTATATCATTACTGTTACAAATTACATTTTTATATGTTTTGTTCTAATTAACATAGATTTGTAATTATTGTTTTATGCATTTGTCCTTTAAATTGTACAGGAAACAAAAAGTGGTGTTACGTAACAAAAGTACAAGAATACTGGCTTTTATATTGACCAAAAAGTTACACTTTCTGCAGTTTTTTGTTTTCTTATATGACTTTGAGTCTTTGTCTAACATCCCAACATTTTAGCCTGAAGAGTTCTCTTTAGTGTTTTTTCTTATTCATGTTTGAAGAATCATTTTTACACATCAGATATTATTGGTTTAGGGCCAGTCATGAGGGGTCACCCCTGTAATTTCAACACTTTGGGAGGCCGAGGCAAGGGGATTGCTTGAGGCCAGCAGTTTGAGACCAATGTGGGCAACAGAGTGAGACCCCCCTCTCCACAAACAAATTTAAAAATCAGCTGGCCGTGGTGACATGCACCTGTAGTCCCAGCTACTCAGTAGGGTGAGGCAGGAGAATGACTTGAGCCTAGGTGTTTGAGGCTGCAGTGAGCTGTGATTGTGCAATTGCACTCCTGCTTGGGCAACAGAGTGAGACCTAATTTCTAATAAAAACATGCAAATAAATAAATGTGACACTACACATTAATAGAATGAAAAAACATTTGATCATCTCATAAGATACAGAGACAAAATTCAACATCCTTTCATAATAAAACTTCAACAAATTAGGCTCAGAAAGAATGGACCTCAGCACAATAAAGGCCATTTGGGATAAGATTCCAGCTGACCTTATAATCAACAGTGAAAACCTGAAAGCTTTCCCTCTAGGATCAGAAATACAGCAGGGTTGCCCACCCTCCCCACTTAACTATTCAATATAGTATTGGAAGCCCTAGCCCAAGCAGTTAGGAAAAAAAAGAAATAAAAATCCAAATCAAAAAGGAAGAATCTAAACTGTCTCTCTTTGCAGATGGCATGACAATATATATAACAAATTTTAAGGACACACATACATAATGACCTGTTAGAACTTAGAAACAGATTCAATAAAATTGCAGGACACAAAATAAACCTACAAGAATTAGTACATTTGTATACATTAATAACCAACTATCTAAAAAAGAAATCAAGAAAACAATCTCATTTGCAATAACATTAAAATTTTTTTTAAGTGCTTAGGGATAAATTCAACCCAGGAGGATAAAAACAGAAGGGTGTTCTTTCCCAGTTTTGGAGGCCAGAGGTCTGAAATCCAAGTGTTGGCAGGGCCACGCTCCCTGCACAGGCTGCGAGGGAGAATATTTTGGTGCCACTTCCAGCTTCTGGTGGCTGGGCATTTTTTGGCTTGTGGCCACACTCATTCCTCCAGTCTCTGCCTCCATCTTTACACGACCTCAATCTCTTCTTTCCTCTGTGTATTTCTAATAAGGACACTTGCTGTTGGATCTAGGACCCACCCTAAATCCAGAATGATCTCATCTCAACATCCTTATTTTAATTACATCTGCAAAGACCTTTTTCTAAGTAAGGTGATATTCACAGGTTCAGCAGCTTAGGACATGGACGTATCTTTTAGGGGAGGCACTGTTCAGCCCACTACAGGGTGCTTGGCAAAGTCATATACCCACTGAACCATACCAGTTTATCTGATTAGCAAGCACATATGTGGGGCAGAAGGGGAGAAGGGACCTTGAATGCTGATGCTATAGTTTGGTTTGTTTGATGCCTCCAAATCTTGTGTTGAAATTGATCCCCAATGTTGGAGGTGGGGCCTGATGAGGCGTGTTTGGGTCACGGGGTCAGATCCCTCATGGATGGCTTGTGCTGCCTTCCTTGTGTTAATGAGGGACTTCTCATTAGTTCCCATGAGAGCTGGCTGTTAAAAAGAGCCTGGCATCTCCCCGCCCTCTCTCTTGCTGCTCTCTCGCCATGTGATCTCTGCACATGCTGGCTCCCCTGTGCCTTCCCCCACTCACCATGAGTGCAAGCAGCCTGTGGCCCTCATCAGAAGCAGCAGATGCTGGTGCTAAGCTTCTTGCACAGCCTGCAGTACTGTGAGCCTAACAAACTTCTTTTCTTTTTAAATTTTTATTCTTTTTTTAGACACAGGGTCTCACTCTGTTGCCCAGATTGGAGTGTAGTGGTGCAAACATAGCTCCCTGGAACCTCCAACTCCTGGGCTCAAGCAACCCCTGCCTCAGCCTCCTGAGTAGCTGGGACTACAGGCACGTACCACCATACCTTGCTAATTTTTAATTTTTTTGTAGAGATAGGGTTTCACTATGTTGCCCAAGCTGGTCTCAAACTGTAGCCTCAGGCAATCCTCCTGCTGCACCTTGGCCTCCCAAAGTGCTTGGCCCTGAGTGTGACCTTTTCTTTCCTTTAACCATGGACAAGTGTCTTAGACTGTTTTTGTTGCCATAAAGGACCCCAGCTGAGCAAGACCCCATCTCTATTAAAAATATAAAAAATTAGCCGAGTGTGGTGACATGTGCCTGTAGTCCCAGCTACTCGGGAGGCTAAGGCAGGAGGATCGCTTGAGCCCAGGAGTTTGAGGTTGCTGTGAGCTGGGCTGATGCCATGGCACTCTAGCCCAGGCAACAGAGTGAGACTCTGTTGAAAAGAAAAAAAGAAAAAAGATACAGGACCAGAGGCACAGCAAGGTGGTGTTCCTTGTCCCTGGGATGGACTGGGGAGTGGCTGAGCCAGCATCCAGTGGCATGTTCTGGAACATGCCCATGAGGCCTCTGCACCCAAAATCTCCCTGTGGGGGCCATCAAACTATGGGCTGAGAAGAACTCAACAGCAATGACTGGCCTCTGGCAGGAGTGTGACCCCAGCAAAGCGACCTTTGTGAAGGTGGTACCAACCCCCAACAATGGCTCCACCGAACTCGTGGCCCTGTACTGCGACAAGGTAGGGACCGAATGCCAGGCTGCCTGTAGCAGGGGTTTGGGTGGGAGTTCCAGGTACTGACACACCCAGGTCAGGAGCCTCTGCCACACACATGCCTTCTACCTCAGGGCGAAGACGGGCTTGAGGTGCTGTCCTTTGAATTCCAGAAGATTAAGTATTCCTACGATGGCCTGGAGAAGAAGCAGTTCCTCCCTGTGGCCTTCCCAGTCGTACTATCAGGGCAACAGAGGGTTCCAGGAAGACTCAGAGATCCGAGCAGGTGAGAAGAAATTTGGGAGCAACAAGTGAGTTCCTGGCTTCCCTTAGGGTCCTTTGGCCTTCCTGCCCCTTCCCATTCAGGAAGCGGAGACAGAGGCCCATCCTGGCCGCCTTTTTAGCCAGACATGCCAGGTGAACGTGGCGCTGTTTGCGAAACATGCTCTAGTTTAGTTTACCCCAAACCTGCCTGCTGGCAGGAACCCCCAGAGGGCCTGGAGCCCTTGCCTTGTGGCGTGAAACCCCGAGTGTGCCACCCTTGGCGGGAGCTGGCCCGCGGCCCCTTCCCAGTAACAGCTGGCTGTTCGTCCTTGTTTTCTTGTTATTGCACTTCCCCTCTTCATCTTAAATTCCTTAGGTTTCAGTCCTCACTGTTCTGCTCAGACATATGTCAGCGTTTCAGTAATGGTGATAAAGACATTGGTGATCCTGATGGCTTCTCTTTTGGACTGGGTAGAATGGCCGATGCTGGCTTTGGTTTTGAGTCTCTGGCTGAAACTGCAAAAGTTAAAAATATAATCAGCATCACCAAGGTGTTACTCCCCCAAGACGTCAACCCAGCACCAGGCGGAAAAAACAGGCCCAGGACCCCTGCCAGCCCACGTGCTCTCTCCTTTAATCTTTACCAAAACCACGAGTGCTGGTGCGGCTGGGAGGGGCAGAGCTAGGCTCCAGATGCTGTGGCTTAGCTTCAGGGCCCCCATCCTGGCCGCCACAGCAATGGTCCTCAACCTGGAAACCCACAGAGCTCCTAGGGGCTTCTTCCTCACTTAATTGCTTTTCAGTAGATTACAACTGTGTTTACCACAACTATTGATCTAATACGAAGATTTATAAGAAATACTTACCCATCTCCCCTCCCTGAGGTCACCCACATCAATGGCCTAGGACAGCAACGTTCCCTTTCACACCATTCTTCCTTCTCATGCAAAGGCGCCCACCAAGATGCGGGAGGGGGCTCTGTTGTCACTGTTTGTTTTCATAACAATAGGGTCACTCTTCACGTTTCTCACATCCCAGGCCTGGGGTGTCCATCCAGTTACAGGGCAGGATGGGGACGACCGTGGTTGACAGCAGAACACCCCCTTGGGCCCAGCCCCTTGCATTCCAGGGCTTCTATTCCAGCAGTTTTTAGGAATTCCCAGCTTCAGTGGGGGTGGGGCTCAGACTCCATCTTTTGGGCCCCTGGGGGAATTTGCAGCCAGTATCCAGCTGCCCAGGCCTCCTCTGTGCGACTTCAGTCAGGCACTCCTTCTCCACTTGTCATGTCACCCAAGCAAATGACGGGGTTCTTGTCTCACACCAGCCCCGCAACTGCCGGAAGAGCCTGTTGGTAGACTGAGAAGCTTCCTTGGGCTCCTGCAGAGCAGAGGGCTGTGGGCAGGCAGCATGTCTGCCCCAGGTGAGGCCCGGAAGAAAGGAGCCTGAAGGCTTGCCCAGGTTCCCAACACCCACCCACGGCTCCTCGTTTTCTGGGGGAGGCCTGCCATGCCCCAAGCGGAGTTGTCAGGGTGGGGCTTCCACACCCCAGAGGCCTTGCGGAACATGTGGGAGATCCGGAGGATGGGCAACAAGCCCCACGTGATCCAGGTGCATGCGGGGGAGAGAGTCCTGCCCAGTCTGGGGGTGGGCACAGTGCAGGCACGTCTTCCGTGGTGACATTTGCCGCCCCTCACCACCCAGGTCTACCGAAGCCGCAAGTGGAGGCCCACCGCCAGCGACGAGATTGTTCCCGGGGACATCGTCTCCATCGGTGAGGCCCAGTTCCACTCCATCCAGGTGGGAGCCCTGCCTCGGGGCCTCTGACCAACCCTCCTGCCCTGCCCTGCAGGCCGCTCCCCGCAGGAGAACCTGGTGCCCTGCGACGTGCTGCTGCTGAGGGGCCGCTGCATTGTGGACGAGGCCATGCTCACTGGGGAGTCGATGCCGCAGATGAAGGTGGGTGGCAGGAGGTGGGGGGTCCTCAAGCTACTTGGGAGGAAATAGGCCGGGAAAGGGGGGGCCAGTGGCTGGGCCAGGATCCCACCCAGGTGCAGATGGTGGAGGCGGGTGGACTCGGGTGAGTGCAGTGGACAGGAGGAGCTGGGAGGTGGTGGGAAGGAAGGAGGTGAGAGAAGCCAAGGGCAGCCAGGGTATCTGTGGGTGCCCGGGGGTGTCAGAGCAAGGTGGACTGAGAGAGGGGGTGAGTCCTGGGAGAGGCGGGTGTGGTGGGGTCACAGGGAGTGGGAACTGCAAGTGCAGGGCGAGAGGAGACGGGATGCCGCCCCCGGTGAGGGTGGGGCCTGGGACCTGGGTGGGATGTGCCAGGTCGGGCAGGGAGCCCCATGAGGTCAGACTGGCTCATCGCAGCTGCAGGGCCAGCTCTCCAGGGCTGGGGAAGGAGGCAGAGTGGCCCCGGCCATCCAGGTTCACCACCTTCCTCCCCAGGAGCCACTCGAAGACCTCAGCCCAGACCGGGTGCTGGACCTCCAGGCTGACTCCCGGCTCCACGTCATCTTTGGGGGCACTAAGGTGGTACAGCACATCCCCCCACAGAAAGCCACCGCAGGCCTGAAGCGTAGGTGCCTCGTGGGTGTCTGGGGTGTCCTGGCTTCCAGCCCCTCCTCCCACATCTGCTTGATTGTGAGGGAGTCAGGACCAGGAGGCAGGAATGACAGTGGCTCTGCTTGTCTCCCCAGCGGTCGACAACGGGTGTGTGGCCTACATCCTGCGGACTGGATTCAACACGTCCCAGGTGTGGGGCCTTGCCTGGATCTGGGGAGGTTGGGCCCCAGGGTGAGCGGGGGACATTCTAGCCATCACCCTTTCAGACCCCAGAACATCCAGCCCACAGGCTCGGGCTGGCAGCAAGTGCCTGGGCCAGGGCCAGGGTGCAGAGGCCAGCCCAAGACCAGGCCTGCTTTCCCAGGCCTCAGGTTCCGGTGGGAGCCCGGACAGCAGAAAGGTGTCCTCTGTCCCTCCAGGGCAAGCTGCTGCGCACGATCCTCTTTGGGGTCAAGCGGGTGACCGCAAACAACGTGGAGACCTTCATCTTCATCCTCTTCCTCCTGGTGTTTGCCATCGCTGCTGCCGCCTACGTGTGGATTGAAGGTACGGCCCCGACCGGCCCCTGTAACCCCGCCTCTGAGGCCCCAGGCTGGCAGGCCCTGTCTCTGCAGGCACCAGGGACCCCAGCCGGAACCGCTACAAGCTGTTTCTGGAGTGCACCCTCATCCTCACCTCGGTCGTGCCCCCTGAGCTGCCCATCGAGCTGTCCCTGGCCGTCAACACCTCCCTCATCGCCCTGGCCAAGCTCTGTGAGTGTGTCGGGTGTGGCTGGGCACTGAGCGGGCCGGGGCCTGGCAGGACCCCTGACGCCAGCTCCTGTCCCCAGACATGTACTGTACGGAGCCCTTCCGCATCCCCTTTGCTGGGAAGGTCGAGGTGTGCTGCTTTGACAAGACGGGAGCCTTGACCAGTGACAGCTTGGTGGTACGCAGCGTGGCTGGGCTGAGGTGAGCGTCAGGGGCCCTGGGCTTGGGGGCTGCCCAGCAGGGGGCTTCTGGGAGGTCTAGGGACAGCCCGAGCCCCTGCAGTGAGGGCCTGCCTCAGGGGGTCTGTCCCCTGGGGCTTCCTTAAAGTCCCCAGGGTGAGAGGTGGCGGTGGCATGGAGGCTCAGTTCGGGCCTAGAGCAGCCAGCCAGCCTCCATCCCACACTGGCCGTGTGACCCACACACGCGATGCCTGACTTCGGGGACATCTGTGAGGCAGGTAGAGGTCTCACAAAGACCCAGCCTGAGACCCCCAGTGACCGACACAAGGCGAGTGCTCCATGCAGGTCCCTCCCCTGGGAGAGGTGCAGCTCCACCCTTCTGCCTCTGCCCGGTAACCAACGGTTACCCCATCCTTGCAGAGATGGGAAGGAGATGACCCCCGTGTCCAGCATCCCAGTACAAACACACCGGGCCCTTGCCACATGCCACTCCCTCGTGCAGCTTGATGACGGCACCCTCGTGGGTGACCCCCTCGAGAAGGCCATGCTGACCGCTGTGGACTGGACACTGACCAAAGGTGAGGGCTGGAGCCTCAGGCCCAGCCAGGGCGAGCCACCAGCTCTCACGGCCCGGGCAGGCGGGCCACACCCCTCAGACACCTGGGGAACAGGCAGGCCCACGACTCTGGCATTGCCCCAGACGAGTGGGCACAGGCTCACCTCAGAGCCAGGGCAGGGCACGTCCTTGGGCATCCCCCTGGGTTGGAATCTGGCCTTCCCTGGCTGAAGCCATAGCGCTAGGGTCATCCGACCACACGTCCCCCAGCTCTGACCCCCTCTCTAGCCCAGAGCCCCCCAAGCAGGCCCTGGGAGAGGCAGGAGGGAGGTGGGGAGGCCAGGGGAAGAGATGGGGGCTTGGCTGCCTGTTTGGAGCAAAGCCCCTCAGGACTCGTACTTATTTGTTTCCAGATGAAAAAGTATTCCCCAGAAGTATTAAAACTCAGGGGCTGAAAATTCACCAGCGCTTTCATTTTGCCAGTGCCCTGAAGCAGATGTCTATGCTTGCCTCGTACGAGAAGCTGGGCTCCACTGACCTCTGCTACATCGCAGCCGTGAAGGGGGCCCCCGAAACCCTGCACTCCATGGTGAGCCAGCCGCGGCCCGGGGCGGTGGGGAGGAGGTGTGGGGCGGTGGGTGACATCCCCCTGCGTTCCCTGCAGTTCGCCCAGTGCCCGCCCGACTACCACCACATCCACACTGAGATCTCCCAGGAAGGAGCCCGCGTCCTGGCACTGGGGTACAAGGAGCTGGGGCACCTCACCCACCAGCAGGTAAGGACCCGGGCTGCCCCCACCATGTGCCTGGCCGTCAGCTCCTCCCTGGAGTCCACCCCCTGTCCCCTACAGCTCCATGGTGAGTGGGTGCCATGGGTGCAATTTCATCCTCCACCTCAGCTTCTTCCTCCAGAGGCCCCAAGTGGCACTCAGTCCTCAGTCCCCCGCCATGGGGACCCATCCTGTCCTGGCTCCCGCGGCCACATCATGCAGAGCACACCCAGACCTTGCCTGCCCCCACCTTGGGGTGTCCCACACACCCTGCTCCTTCCCTGCCGAACCACCTGGTGACTGCAAGGGCTTGGCACCCTCAGCTCCCTCACCCCGTGTCCATCATCCACAAATCCGCCCTCCGGTCCCCACTGCTGACATGTCTGCCAGGTTACCGGCGTCTGCCTGCTCCGTTTTCAGTCTGCACCCTGCAGCTGCGGGATCCTTCCAGAGCGTGAGGTCAGGTCGCAGTGCTGTGTGCAGAGGCCAGGCCTAGGCTCTCGGCCGCCTCATTCCTGCACCTGGAGCCCCTTCTCCCGAGTGGCACGGACCCTCACCCCCTTCAGAGCCGTCATCTCTGAGGCCCTCCCGCCCCGCCCACCCCCCACCCGATTCCATCCCCTGATCCTGTCTGCCCTGCCCCCACCTTCACCTCCCCTGTGGCTCCCAGCCCTCTGATGTCTATGACTTTCTTTGTCACATTTGTCCTCTGGTAGAATGTGAGCTCCCTGCAGGCAGGAGTGTTCTTGCCTAGTCTCTGGCATGTGGTGGAGGGTACGTCAGGGACATGGCCAAACCCCATTACTTGGAGAGTCCCAACTTTATTGACATGGAAGCTGAGCCACGGGGGGCTCCATGATGTGCCCACGTCCACAGCTAGGAGGTAAAGGTACAGTGGGGGGCCCAGGCCACCCAGCCGCTGCCAAACCCCGTCCCTCAAGGGTGCCTAGCACCTCTGTCCTCCTGACCTTAGCATGTCCCTGCTGCAAGGACAGGAGCTTCACTCACCTCCCCTGTACTCAGCACCGTCACAGGAGGTTGTGCTTGCTGAGGAAGTGTCCTCTGTCCCCCTGGCTCCCAGCGTGTGGTCAGAGCTCAGCAAATGCAGAGAGGGAGTGGCGGGAGGGACAGATGATGAGGGCACCTGTGTCCCCCCACAGGCCCGGGAGGTCAAGCGCGAGGCCCTGGAGTGTGGCCTCAAGTTCGTCGGCTTCATCGTGGTCTCCGCTCAAGGCCGACTCCAAAGCCGTGATCAGGGAGATCCAGAACGCGTCCCACCGGGTATGGACGGGGCTGGGCTCCACCTGCAGAGAAGTCAAACAGGCAGGAATGTGACAATTCTAGCCTTACAGCGGGGCAGGCAGTGGGGGGTGGGCACTCAGGTCTTTACAGCGAGTAGACTGCAGATTTTGGCCCAGCGAGATTATAGCTCAGGTGCTTACGCTGGTCCTGGCCCGAGGACTCTTTGGGACTCACCTGTGCCAGCCCCTCTCCCCTCCTTCTCATTGCTGAAATGTTCCCCCGTAGCAGATACCAAGCCAAGAGGGTCCACACCAGGGGCTGGCTCTTAATCTGCATTGCAAATAAAAGCTATGGGTGTTCTCCGAAGGACACACAGACATGTGTCTTTTGTGCAAAACACCCTGGGTGGGGGTGGATTGTGGTCCTTGGAAGTCTGTTCAGGGTCTCCATTGGAGGGCCGGGACCTCCCGCCCTGGCCTGCCTTAGGAGACTTGGCAGCAGGTCTCCAGGCTGGATTTCTGCCCCGCTGGGCCCGCCCTGATGAACCTCTCTGCCCCTCTCTCCCCCAGGTGGTCATGATCACAGGAGACAACCCGCTCACTGCCTGCCACGTGGCCCAGGAGCAAGGCCCACACGCTGATCCTGCAGTCTCCCTCGGAGCAAGGTGAGGCCCCAGCACAGCCAGGAGGGGGCGTCAGGGGACCCTGAGTCCAAGAACAGCTCCCATCCCAGCAGCCCACCTGTGTACCAGGCCTGAGTGAGCAGCGCAGTATCCTCATGTGGGGGACTCCAAGCCTGGGCAGCTGAGCCCCCGTCCCTGACCCTGCCTGCCTGCCCCACAGGCCGACCGTGCGAGTGGCGCTCCATCGACGGCAGTATTGTCCTGCCCCTGGCCCAGGGGTCCCCGAAGGCGCTGGCCCTGGAGCACGCGCTGTGCCTCACAGGCGATGGCCTGGCCCACCTGCAGGCAGCCAACCCCCAGCAGCTGCCCCGCCTCAACCCCACGTGCAGGTGTTCGCCCGAATGGCCCCCACACAGAAGGTGCCTGCAGGGACCTGGGGGGAGGGACACAGGGTCCAGGCACACAGGCCCTGCTCAGCCCGTCTCTGCCCATGCAGGAGTTCGTCATCACCAGCCTGAAGGAGCTGGGCTACGTGACCTTCATGTGCGGGGACGGCACCAACGACATGGGTGCCCGGAAGCACGCTGATGTGGGTGAGCCCCGTGGCCTGGGGTGGCTGCTTCCTCCTCAGACCTGGTGTTA
Source organism: Lemur catta (assembly GCF_020740605.2). Taxonomy (NCBI): domain Eukaryota; kingdom Metazoa; phylum Chordata; class Mammalia; order Primates; family Lemuridae; genus Lemur; species Lemur catta. The sequence goes on along the minus strand of NC_059128.1, from coordinate 115,418,374 downwards.
AGGGACACGTCACTGAGCCAGAGAGATAGACCCAGCTCTCCCTGTACAGGGACAGTCCCGGGGCATTCATTCCTGTGAGGCAGCAAGTAGCACAGGGGAGGGAAGGGCCGGCAAGGGCAGGGGGTCCTAGGGGCTTCGAAGGCAGGAAGGGACGTGAGGGTCCAGGAATAGAGGTGGAGGCCACGGGCCGGGGAGAGGGGGGACAAGTGGGGAAAGTGACTCCAAAAACCAGGAGCTGAAGCACTTGCCGCGGGGTCACGGCCTCTGGGCTGCTGTCAAGAAGACACAGGTGTTCAATTCAACTTTAAAGATCAACCTAATGTGGTTTTTGTGCTTTTCCCATACTTATCTGCTTCGTCTAGTCAAGCGTTTATGAAGTGCCATTTACCTTCTAGAATTGTGTTTCTTGGCAGTCCATTTCTTTGGAAATCAGTTTAGGTTTGACCCATCTAAGTATCAGTGTGTTTCTTATTTGATTTGCAGGGGGGTTTGTTGGTTTGTTTTGTTAAGTAGCTTGGAAAGCAGAATGGATGCTCTCCGGGGCCTCCTTGGGAGGTCTGGGGACAGTTCTGCATGAGAACAAGCTGCAGAGCTTGGTGCACCCCAGCGTGGAGCCTGCTCCTGGTCCTGACGCCCCCACCCCCCAGGTGTGGCGCTCCTGGCCAAGGCCCCTGAGCGGGTTGTTGAGCAGCGACGGCGGCCCCGGGACAGCCCCACCCTGAACAACAGTGGCATCAGGGCCACCTCCAGGACAACCAAGAAGTCGGGGCTCCCACCCCCTGAGGAGCAGCCAGCCTCACAGAAGGTGAGTCTCGAGAGGGCAGCCATCGGTGCCCCCCTCTTGGCCAGGGCTCACCGCCTCCCACCCCCACAGGACCGTCTGAGCCAGGTGCTTCGTGATCTCGAGGACGAGAGCACGCCCATCGTGAAGCTGGGGGACGCCAGCATCGCCGCGCCCTTTACCTCCAAGCTCTCGTCCATCCAGTGCAGTGAGTCCCACGCTGCCCCTGACCCCCCGCCCGCCCTGCCTGGCACCCTACACCCACACTCGCCTCCTCCCACCCTGCAGTCTGCCACGTGATCAAGCAAGGCCGCTGCACACTGGTGACCACACTGCAGATGTTCAAGATCCTAGCGCTCAACGCCCTCATCCTGGCCTACAGCCAGAGCGTCCTCTACCTGGAGGGAGTCAAGTTCAGCGACTTCCAGGCTACCTTGCAGGGGCTGCTGCTGGCTGGCTGCTTCCTCTTCATCTCCCGTTCCAAGGTGGGCCACGGGTGCTGGGAGGCCAGGGATGTGTGGGCCAGCCAGGCCGGGCTGCTTCAGGCGTGGCAACTGTCATCCCCAAGTTACAGACAGGGGTCCAGGGCCTAGAGGTGGGGGCCGTGCCCGGGTGGCACAGGCAGTGCCAGCAGTACAGTGCAGACCAAGGCTCCCGGACCCTTCCGAGGTGCACAGCTTGAGGTCCCACACTGTCTGTGGGCAGAGGTCTCGAGTGGGCCACACAGAGCCCCATAGGCAAGGAGGGGACAGTCAGGGGTACAATTCCTCAAAAGGGTAAAAACCCTCAGTGGGTCGTGGGCTCTAGGGGATGGCCTGGTGGACAGCCAGGGAGGCTCACGCAGCACTGACACTCAGGCCGGGGCAGGGAGGCCCCGGTGGCCAGAGAGGGTAAGTGCTGGGCTGCCTGGACCATGAGTGCCCCGTGGGCTCCGGGGAAGGCTTTGGTTTGCGCCAGTGCAGCAGGAACAGGGAGGGTTTGGAACAGGGAGAGTGGGATCTGCTTCATGATTTTAAGACCCCTGTGGCTGCCAAGGAGAGCGTAGACAGCAGGGCCCAGGCCAGGAAAGTGGCCCTGGGATGGGAGGGCCGAGTGGCGGGCAGGGATCTGGGGACTGGTGTGGACTCGTGACCACCAGGGTTTGGTGGCCGCTCTCTGCATGAGGCTTCCAAGGAGGCAGGGGTTACTGCCTGCTGAGTGGGTACTGCAGCCCCCTGGGAGAGCCAGGCCCTGACCTCCCATCCCTGCCGCTGCAGCCCCTCAAGACCCTCTCCCGAGAGCATCCCCTACCCAACATCTTCAACCTGTACACGATCCTCACCGTGATGTTCCAGTTCTTCGTGCACTTCCTGAGCCTTGTCTACCTGTACAGGGAGGCCCAGGCCCGGAGCTCTGAGAAGTGAGTGCCACCCCCAGAAGAGGTAATGCCCCTGCAGTCAGGAATGACAGGAGGATGAATGCCCAGACACTGACGGGAGAGCCTGTGGGTCATCTGGGCCAGGGAGGGACACAAGGCCAGGCCAGTGTGGTCAGCCAAGCAGGGGCCTGGCTCTGTGCCAGGGCAGCAGGGAGCCATAGAGGGTGTGTGAGCAGGAGAGGGAGCCGTGACCCCCACGCATCCCTGCAGGCAAGAGCCGTTTGTGGACCTGTACAAGGAGTTTGAGCCAAGCCTGGTCAACAGCACCGTTTGCATCATGGCCATGGCCATGCAGATGGCCACCTTTGCCATCAACTACAAGGTGAGGCCTGGCTCCCCGCCCCCAGCACACACCACCTGCCCACCCAGCACCCACCACATGCAGCCAGCTGTCCATCCCTGCAGGGCCCGCCCTTCATGGAGAGCCTTCCCGAGAACAAGCCCCTGGTGTGGAGCCTGGTAGTGACCCCGGGCTATCAGCCTGCTCCTTGGCTCCTCCCCCGACTTCAATAGCCAGTTTGGCCTCATGGACATCCCTGTGGAGGTGAGTGGCCCTGAGGCTACTGGGGCTCGGCTGGGGCCTAGCTGTGGGTCGCTGGCTCACTGGCCTCCTGGGATGGGTCTGTCCCCGGGTCAAGCCCTCAGGAAGGTTCAGGCTCGGGGCTCCTGTCCCCCACGGGGCTGTTCCCCAGTGTGTGCTGGGGGAGGGGTGTGCGGTGGAGGGAAACCGGATCCCCCCAGAAACTCCAAGGCTGACCCCGCTCTTTGAGTGGCTCCCACTGCCTGTCTGGGGCCAGGGCAGGTGGGAGGTTGGGGGTAGGCCCAGCTCTCACCTGTGCTCCCACCCCCCTTCAGGCTAGGGGTCTGAGTCCACCGCCTCAGGGCCGGCTCGGCTCAGCTTCACATCCTGCTGCGGGTGCCCCAAGTCCAGAGGGCCTGGGTCATCGGGGTGGGTGTAGGCCGCAGAGGCCGGCGGCAGGGGCTGCTCTGGAGGGAAGGGGACTCTGTCTGGGAGGGCGCTGTGGGGGAGGGGATCGGGACTGCAGGCAGCCCAGCGGCACCCAGGGAGGGGAGCAGATATGTGGCCCAGAGCAGCAAACGTGGGAGGTGAGAGGCGTCACAAGGCGGGGGCAGGGATCAGTGGGAGAGGGCAGGAGACCAGGGCAGGGACTGGGGGAGTGGGGGGCACTGTGGAGAAAAAATAAGTGGGAGAAGGGAAGGGGGGGAGGGACAAAGGGGCAGAAAGGAACCAGGAGCCTGCCCACGTCGCGGGGAGGTGAGAGGGAGGACGGGGAGGTGAGGGGAGGTGAGAGGGAGGACGGGGAGGTGATGGATGAAAGGATGGATGCACGGCCGGCGGGGGCCGAGGGCAGGCGGGCGGGGCGTGGGGTCCTCACCGAGGGTGCAGCGGCTGGGGGGCGCTGGCTCCAGGTGCCCAGCACTGCGGCAGGCGGCCTCCTGCAGGCGGCAGGCGCTGGTGTAGACCGCCCCGTCTGAGCCGCACACCGGGGCCCCATGCGCAGCAGCATAGCGGATGCAGCTGCATCGCGGGACCGCCGCCCCCTCCTTAGGGGCCACCGCGGGGCCAGGCTCCCCAGGGGTCTAGCCTGGGGGACTAGGCAGGGTCAGCGGGGCATCGGGACCCCCACCCCATACTCTGCATGCGCCCCACAGGGCCTGGGGGGCGGGGAGAAGTCCCTGGGGCTGGGGACCAAGCCCCCCATAAGGTGGGCGCGGGTGCGACAGTTAATGGAAGGTGCTTGTAGTGCACATTCTTGCACATGTAATAAAGTTATTGCAGAGTGTGGAAAATACCGTTACAAAGATGTATAATGTGAAGAAGCGCAGGCCGGGAGAGCACGCCGCTTCAGCGCGAGAGCTGGAGAAGCGACGCGGCGGTCGGGCTGTGGAGCCCGGGTGCTGGTGCAGCGTGCGCGCACATCTTCCCGACTCTGTGTCCAGTGACACCGCGCTTTGGTAGTTTGAGTTTAACCGTGGTAGCATTTGCACAACAGAAGTCAGCAGACGTGAGGTATCGGGGGTTTTCTTTCTTTCTTTTCTTTTCTATTTTTTCCAGAGTCAGTTATTAACTATTTACCGGCAAGCAAATACAAGCAAAGGGAAATACACTACTGACTGTAAGGAAACGGGCGCACGCAAAGGTGCTGAGCTAAGAGGAGCACTTGAAGGAAAGTTGTTTATGAGCTCTTATTTCGAACATGAAGAATGTTTATTATTAATAATGTACTTTTCTCTGATGCAACTAAATGAATATTGAACAAATACAATATGTTTGCTTAAAATGATACCAAATTGTTACCTTGACCTCATTTACTCATTACTCATTTCTTGGTTAAAACAAGGATAATATATCAGAGGTTTGTTATAAAGAATAAATCTAACACTACATGTAGAATATACGGCTAAAAGTCCTTGGCACATACCAAAACCTTGATCAATGTTGGCTGTTGTTGTTGTTATTATTACTAGTAGTATTATTATTTTACTTTGCTCAGTGCACTTGATACTGTAGTTACGCCAGAATCTTCGTAGTTTCTGAAATGCAAAATATTGTTTCCTTTCCTTAAATATCTTGGTCTCTTGGCCTCAAAAATCCCTTTTTGTCTACCTGGAAACGTTCTATTCATCCATCAATCTTTTACTAATTTCACATTCTTTCTTTCTTCCTTTTTCCTTCTTGATCTTCTCATAACACCTCACGTAAAAGGCCCTGTATCCGCACACAAGCCAATGCTATAACTTCTATGTATATTTTCACATGGGTTTATCACACAGTAGATCAAGTCTGAAAAGAAGTTAGCATGTTCTTTTATGGAGATGTTTTCTATCTTTAATATATTTCAGGGTTTTGTGACATATGTTAAGTGGTCCGGTATGGCAAAATATCAAATCCATTGTAATATATTTATCATACATTAAAATGCTACTGAATACTTACTGAAATTATAATGTTTCCCAAACTCTATTACTTTTCCACATCTCTGATATTGTATAGAAACACTCTAAATGTTCTCTGCTTGCATATTTGATATAACTATCAATTTTATTATTTTACTAATTTATTAATGTTCTGATTGTATTATATATAACATATATAAAACATTATAAATAATTCCAATATACATAATGTATATAGTATATAAACATATAAATAAACATACATGTGCATATTTTATTCTGTCATTCATTAAATTAACTTGTATTTTGTATCCTGCTTTCAACTAACAGTTCTGTGCTCTTGATTTATCACAAATTATGTCCAAGAATTAACCAAAATTAATGTAAATTCTTAATTATTTCAGTGATGCTAGGACCTTAGAATACTTTGCTTTCAATTACTTTCTCCCTCCTTTAGGTTATTTTAAACATGCTTTTGTTAGTATCCCAAAGATATTATTTTTGTGATTAGATATTCAGTTTTCAAAACTTTGAATTAAAATAGCCTAATTGAAATTTCTTACACAGGAAACCTAATTTGTTAACAATATAACATTTTAAAATCTTATAAAACCTTTTAAAAATAATTTTGTGTATAAAATTACACTTGCTACTCATTCAGATATCGTTGCTACTTCATAATTTTGTAAGCAAAATGAGTTTACTTTCCCAGTTTGAGGGAAAATGTACATATCTAAACACAGAATTACCCATCTAACCAAATTTTTAACAGCAACAACAAAAAACAAAGATCTAAAACTTAAAACTTAAATTTACATTGGAATAAAATAAGATTGTACGTCATCTCTGTTATGAAATTCTGCTGATTTTCATTATATTCATCACTTTACTTCATAAAATCCATAATTGTTTCTCCCAGATTGTAGAACACAGCTCTTCATCTCAATACATTTTATAAAATATACTCAAAGACATCTACACAGTCATTTATTTTATTTTCAACAATTCTGGAACAAAAGGCAGATGTTGTTTCCAGAGTTTTCTTCCAATATTCTTAAAAAAACAATAGGGTGGTTTGATTATCTAGTCATCGTGTATCACTTTACTCATTCTCCAAATCCTTGGCATACTCAGGTACTCAGATAAAAGGGAGCAGGACCTAAACCACTTCCCAGTATCACCTTCTGGCCTCTATTTTCACCTACTTTCTTTCTCTGCTCATAGAGGAAAAAGGTTATGTTAATGAAAAAGTATTTTCACTTTTTTATTATATATCATAACTCAAAATTTATTTAACGATTGAAAGTACTAATGAAAAACATAGTTTCTATGCTGGCACATTGTTCTTTGAAAAATTGTTTATTCTTTAGATTTTCTCCTAAGATCTTTCAGATTGTCTCATTTCTCCAATAATTGTTACTCGCTATTAGCTTCTTAGACTAAATAGATAAATTGTAGATGTAGATAGAGATGTCGATAAAATTATGTATCAGTTTTTATTTAAGAGATTAACTTGAGAACTATATTTCAGGTGAAAAACATTTTTAATATTCCCTACATGGTTTCTTAGTTACTGTCATAAACTATTGTTTATGCCTAAACAATAGAATTCATAAATCCATTCATATGTTTTTCTTTCACTATATATTAAGATTGTGATTGATGCCTATTTGAAATTCCTTTATTTTCTGACATGTATAGATTTTATTCACATTGCTGGAGCTATGTAGACCAATGTATTGCAAGTGTGCACATATGATATATTGTGTATTTAGATGTTCACACCTACATATAAGCACAAAATATCACAATGAGAAAACTTTTATTGATACACTGCTACCAATCGGGCATCATGCAGAACACAAGAAATGTAGCGGTGAACAAAAAACTGTCTTGAGGTAAAATAATGTTTTTCCAAACCATGTCTGGGAATATTGATGTTTTGTTACGAATGCGGTATTTGGGGAAGAAGGCAAGGGGAAAATGTACTCTGTGAAGGAGAAGTCTTTAGAGCACGTTAGTAGTGTTAAGGTAATGGCAGTGGAGGCAAGGTGACGTGATGAATATTTTACAAAGAAACTTCTTCAAGGCCACAATTGGGTACCATGTGATTAAAGTGTGGTTGCTTCTCAATTCTAATTCTTACCAGACCACATGCTATATGAAAACAGTCACAGAAAAGCCTTTGTTTCCAGCAGTTTAAGAGAACCCTGTAACATCAGAAACGGTTTTTCTTAAAGCTGTCATTGTTGAACTGAGCAACAGGAAATGATGACAAACGCTCTGAAATGTGTCGTCCTGCAGAGAAGTGACCCGAGTACGTGTCAGCTTCTTCTCACTGTCAGTGATTACTCTGCTCGGGGGACCTAACATAACATGTAAACACGTATTTGTGTTAAGAGATTTCAAAACTTCCCTTTAAAATGTGTAAGCTATTGATATATTCAACTTGCTTGTTTGTGGTTCTTTCGGGTTCTCTGTTCTTTTATACAATTCAGAACTGTATGATATACTATCATCCAAATTCAAGTTTCCTTTGCCTTATTATCCTGGTTTGATCTGTGACATGAATAAGAGTTATATGAACAATCTAAGGAGACATTAGCTAACAGTCAGAAAAAAATATTTTGAGATATATGAAGGACAAAAATAATTGAAATAATGCAAATCTTATCAAGGTAGTAAGTAGATATTATCAAAAAAAGACTGAACTAGAAATGTGAGCAAAAATCTATGAAAATAAGTGTAACTAACCCTGGAGGAACAGATTAAGTGTCTTACTACATAATTAGAGTAGTGACAAAGGCTGATGTCTATGATCAGGACATTAAAAACAGTTTAATGTGCAAAATATAAATATATAATTAAAAGATATGCAAACATTCCCCTATGGCTGAAACTAGTGTGTTTATTATTATTGTTATTACACTGAATCAACAAAACTGCCATCCAATAAGCAAGTAGTTATTGATTTGTTCCTTCAGTGTTCAATTCAAAATTAGTCAAGGTACACCAGTTATTTCCAATTAACCATAAACTGAGGACAACGGGAAAACATAGGCAAAGCATGAAAAACAAAAATGCTGGAAGGCACTGGAGAGCTAACAATACCACGAGTTTATTGAGGAACAATCCAGACAGGACAGGAAACTCAAGGAGATGAGCCCTGCTTCAGGGGCTGCTTTATCCTGGGGTATCCTCCAATGTGGAAAGGAGATTGAGACATTTTGGAGAACTTTGAAAATTCTTTCAAGGCTAAGTTAAAAGGGACAGTCTGGGCCCTGTCATACCCCATCCACACTCCCTTAAATGTAGGTAGGAAGCAAAAGCAGACAAATGTCACCTCCTCTGTCCATTTCGAATTGTTCGGTTCTCCTGCCTCCAGCTCTTTTAGCCTCTTGTCTTTAAGTTGCATCTTGGGCTGAATGGCTGATGCCCACAGAGACCTCCAGGTGTCCGTTCCAGAAAATGTCCCTTCACTAAGGATAACCATCCCAGAAGCACCTCTTTGGGCTGAATTGTCTTCTGGAGACTTTACAGGGAGAGGTCTCCTCTCAGTCCACACTCTTCCACGTCCTGTACTGAGCCTCGGTGCTACCTGTGGATGGCCCAGGACTGCCCACATCAGCCTTGTTTATGGATGTTGCGGTCTTTGAGGGTGTGGCTGTGAACGCTCCCAGGAGGAATGGGTTTGGCTGGAACCCAATCAAAGCAACCCCTACAGATACACGGTGCTCGAAAATCCCGGGAGCCTGGCCTCAATAGGTTGTGAGACTCTGCTGAATGCCAGTGACTGAGTTCCTCAGGACTGTATTTATGGAGAAAAATAATAAACAGAAACTAGAAAAAAATCACCAGGAATGATTTTTGGTCCTCCACTTATGAAAAACCTGGGAATGTTGGCATTGAAGTTCCTTACAAGAACAAGGAGAGTCACTTGCAAAGTCATGTAGATAATCAATGTAGGACGAGCTTCTCCGAGGTTCTAAATCTTACTGTACTCACAGGAAGTCCTCCTGACATGAAACCCATGGGGACAGCATGCAGTGCCTTCATGGACACTTCATCCCTTCAGAGTTATATAAAATCTTACCTGGACACAATCCTAATTAATGTAAGGATTGTGGGGCCGTCTTTGGTTGTCCTTCATCGTGTGTTAGAGGTCACACTGGACATGTTATTGTATATGGAACAAATGTGAAGAAAACTTTGTTCTTCATCCTCATTAAACATATGAGAACTCACAGTGTCGAGAAGCCTTATGGAAGCATGGAATATGGGAATGCCTCAGTCATTCCCAGCAACTCAGAGCACCTACACAACGGCACACTGCAGAAGCTTCGTGAATGTAGGAAGTGGGGAAAAGCTCTCAGCGGTTACCAGGGGCTGGGGGTGGGGGAGTGGGGGGATGTTGGTCAAAGGGTATAAAGGTTCAGTTAGACAGGCAGAATACGTTCTGGAGATCCATCTTGTAGCATTGTGACTTTAGTTAATAATGGCGTATTCTATAGTTGAAATTGCCGAGAGAGTAGATTTTAAACATTCTCACCACCCCCAAAAATGATAAGTATGTGAGGTAATAGATGTGTTAATTAGTTTGATTTAATCATTCCCCAGTGTATATATACATTGTAACATTACATTACTGTACCCCATAAATATATATAATTATAATTTTGTCAAATAAAAATAAAATGAATTTTCTTCTAGAAGCAACCTTTGGGTTTTTCTTCAAAGTAGCATTTTTTCCTTCCAATTACCTCAGCATCTATGCAGACCCCAATAAACTTTATGAATAACTTTTCCATATCTTTTTATACCTAGTGTGCACAAGAAGCACTAGGAGCCAAGAACTCAAAACCCTGTTTTGTTAGACCATAAATTTGCATGCTTTGTACTAGAGAAAGATGCCAGTTCACCTAAACAATACCCATGAGATCTACGCATACTTTCTTGTGGATCTTAAGGAGATCTATATTTTTTATCTTTTTCCCTTTGTGATATACATGTGCACGTGAATTTTAGATTATCATTATATGAAATTTGAGAACATTTAAACAAATTAACTTAGAATGTGCTAAAGTCATTTTACAGGTGTTTTCCATGTTAGCACAATTCTTATTTGTAGGTACTATGATGTTTATTTTTTATGATAAGCATAATAAAAATGTTTACACTTATGGGATCTAAACATGGGCATGTTTCCAACTATCCCAGTTTGTGTGACGATTTCTGAAATATCTTTTTGTATATGCTGAAAAATAACGTTAAGGACAAGAAATGCTGCTAGAGCAACAATTTCTTCACATTTCAAGTGAAGTAGAACTGGTTTAACTAAAAACAGTTGTGCAAAATAGTCACTTAAAATATCCATTAGGAATGCCCAGTTAATATAAGGTTGCCATTTCTCTCTTTACATGTTTCTGTAACCTTTTAGTGAAGTGTCATCATAGCTCAGGCTCTATAATGCCACAGAACTGTCCTTGTCCCCATTGATGAGCTATCATTAGCATTGTTTGCTGTGCAAAATTCCCACCCACACTCTGGACCACACGCCCTCATTACTCACAGAAATAAATGATCCCTGCTGAGTAAATTTCTGGTTGGTATCTTCATTTTCCCCCAAGTACCTGCCAGTTTAAAATGCGCACACACATACGCACATAAAAATATATTCTTAAGATAATGGTATTTTCCATTTGAGAGGGACGAAAGCCAAATTTCAGTCTTAATTGTGAGATAGTCATGCCCATATTATCATCATTGAACAATATATTTGGTCAAATCAATGAAAAGACATAACAATATGGAAGACACATGTTTATATGATAATTATATTTGGTCTATATTTAAGAAGCTTTACTTTTGCTAAAAGTCTTACATTAGGATTACTGGAAGGTGACGGTGAAAACAAAGGGAAAGCCTGCACTTTCTTAATAAAATTCTAACATGCATACCACTAGTTTCAATATACAAAGTAGATGTTTATTTCAATAAACATATCAAACACATGAAATCAAAACAAGGGAATCATCTTGAGAAAACTATCAGCATAGTCTGAGGATGGTTTTGTACACACAAACACACACACACATAGAGTTGTATTTTTTCCTTTTATTTGTTCATTACTCCCATCCAAACTATCATCCATTTCTGCCACCTGAGCCCCAAAACATGTTCCAGATCGGTGCCCTGCCCTCCCTGCTCACTGGCCCCTCCCTAGTAGAAGCCTCATGTCTACCAGGCAAGTGCAATGGTTTCATAATGGTTCTCCTTCCGTACAATTCTGACCTCTGTATTGTTCATAAAGCAGTCAGAGCAATCATTTTGAGGCTGTAACCTGAACACACAATTGCCTCTCTTACAAACCTCCCGCAGTTTCCCTTCGCACCGTGAGTTTACTTCTGCTCCGCTCGGTTTCTCGGTGCAGCCCAAGTGTGTTTATGTTGTGCTCTTCTCACCGTGGTCCTGTAGACTCCAGGCACACAGCTCTCTGCCCCTGCACAGTCCAAGATCAGTTGCTTCCAGTCATGTGGTAGCTCCTCTCTGTGCTTGGTACACCGTCACAACTAATACTTGCCAAGCTGCCTCCTTCCTGTCATTTTATACTTCTTGGCATTTCATTAAAATGTCAGCCACTTAAAGAGTCTCCCCAACCCCCCAATCTGAAGAATTTACCCAGTCACTGGCTGTAGCATAGACTTTTCTCTTATTCTCCACGTAACACTTACAGTCATGTAATGTTCTTCTTGGTTATTATTATTTTTTGAAGAACGTAAGTTTTCTGACACAGAGATATTTCCTACCTTGCTCACCATCGTATCTACAATGCCTGCTGTAGTATGGCATGTGTATGGCACTGTAAGGACAGCATTATACTCTGACACAGACTAAACCTTTCGATGTAAGTTTATTTGGTGAAAATATGAATAAAGATACGTGAATTGATTGAATTGAAAAATAAATAAACCAATGAAAGAAAAGAGAAGAGCCTTAAGGCTACGCTTCTAAGACTTCTCTTTAACAATTTTTTTGGTTATAATTAGCATAATACAGGTTATTCAGCATTGCATGATGTGTTGTTCACGGACTGGTTTTGAGGAATATCTTTTATTCTGAATTGATTTAATGAACAGGTAAAAATATATGTATACTAAAAATACACAAATATATAACAAAGTTTCATACTTGTAGGAGGTTATCAATAAAATGCTGCTATGGTTTTCTATGGTTTCAAGTTTGTAGTATTAAAATCTTGTTATCCATGTATATGATTATATTTGAGTAAATCATAATGCAAACATGATCTATTTCATTTTTTCTCCCTTGAGATTGTTATTTTCTGCTACATATCCACTGACAGATGGCTTCTTAACTGGATTATTATTACTTACCCTATGCTAGTGATTGACAAACCTAGCTGCTCACGCCAATCGCGTAGAGAGAGCTTTGTAAAATTACACATTCTATGACTTTTTTCCCTAGAAATCCTCATTCAGGACTTCTGTGTGGGGCCAAGGAAGATGCAGTTTTTCATCAGGGCCCCAGGTGATTCTGAGGTGTGGTAAAAGTGCACAGCATGACACTCCCTCCTCACCCCTTCTCACTCTACAGCAAACTGCATCTGATTAATAAAAACGTTACAAACGAGGTTAACCTGGGTTTTCATCTTTAAAGATTTCAGGGGGAGTATCTGTTCCTTATGATTAAATCCACAAACATCCTTCTGAAGAGGTAATGAGAGCGGAGGTGTCGCCTTAACCTGCGGTCTGTGAGTGAACTCATAACTGCCGGAGACACGCGGCAGGGCAAACCTCCTAAATGAACCAAGGCAGCTGGAACACTGAGCTGAGACTCAATCAGCATCTGGGCCCTCACAAAAATCCTTAGAACTTGGCAAAATGGTGCGTTACTTTGACGTTCAGCATCCAAATTATTTTACCATCAGTTTTAGAAGGAATACCTAAAAACCTAAATTTTACACTCAGGGGCATTTTAAAGCTATAATTATTTACTATTTTCTTTTAAGGTGATTAATATGAAATTACATGAAAATTTAAAATTCAGTAGCCTTTCCTAAGGGCAAATCATATATTCTTGATCTCTTATTGAGAAGACATTTAGTTTTGTCATATTCGTTCTCTGCTTGTGCTCATACATGATCACTTACGATGGCTGACACACGCTAAGGTGAGTCCCAGTGAGTCGGGTCCCTGAGTGATCCCCTCCCAGTGAGTGTGGGCAGCACCCGTGACTCCTTTCTAATCAACAGAATATGGCAAAGGCGATGAGATTTCACTGCCATGGCTATGTTATGTCATACTATATTGTTAGACTGTTTTTGCAGACTGCAGAGAGAGATTTTTCTGCTGGCCCTGAAAAAGCAAACAGACACACTGTGAACTCCCACGTAGAGCACCACGTGGCAGGGGCTGTGTGCAGTCTCTAGGACCTGAGGAAAGCCCATGGCCAAGTCAGCGAGAAGCAGGTTTCCTCAGTCACTCAGCGGCAGGAAAGCAAATTCTGCCACGACCTGAAAGAGTGTGGAAACAGATTCCGCCCCAGTAGAGCTTCCAGATGAGAACACAATCCAACCTGTGCCTGGACTGCAGCCTTGTGAGAGCCTGGGAAGTGGACCTGACTGAGCCATTCCAGGATTACTGACTCAAAGAGACTGTGCAATTGTATGTTGTTTTAAGTGACTAGGTTTGTGGTAATTGGTTGTGCAGCAATAGAAAATGGATGCACAGATTCATATGCAAATTGCTATTAAAAACTTACCTTTATAATTCTAGTATCCCACCTGACACCAAAACATGGTTTCCATTTTTAATTTACTTATTTCTCCACATATATATATTGTGTGTTAGTAATGTGATAGTACAAGAAGCAACAGATTCTCATAAATGGTTTTACCTATGTAAATGTATTTTTTATATCTGTGTATTCAGAATTTATCTTCTACATTAAAAAAATACTAATTGAATTTGGATTCCTTTGAACAGCCTTGCTTATTTTGACACCAAAGTCAATTTGCTTGCATTTTACAGTATCATCTGTTCTGCTTACACAATTGCAAATCTGGTGGTGTACACGGTGTGTCAGGCAGAAAATACACTCTTTCCTTGATTCACTAGCAGTTAGCTCTCAGTTCATTGATAATCAGATTTGGTAGCATGTTTTCATTTCTTCTGGGATGGTCTGAACACCACTTCATTTGGCATTTATGTTATTATATCTCCACTAGCCACACTGTCCATATTTATTTTACATCCTCAAATTTTATGTATTTTTGAATATGGTCATTGCTTTGGTGACTACAATCATAGTGAAAGCTTCACTTTCATCTGGTGATAATACAATACATGTCAGTTGTCTTCCATTTCCCGGGCAGTTTGCTCTGCAATCTTTTGTCATGAACCCTGACATATATTATTTCCCTTTCTAATGTTGCAAGTATCACAAAATTCCTGTAAGCCTACAGCCAAAGGGCAGATGTACCTTCATAGTTTTTCTTTATTTTTCCCCTAGAGGAAAGTGCATGTTTTTGATTGATTCTACTTTGTATGTAATAGATTAAGCCCTAGGGAAATCTCTTTAAATTTCTCTAATAACTGCATAACAACCTTCAGTATCAGGTGATACTCATTACTAGATGTTGCCTCAAATCACTTTATCATCATTAGCATTTTGGACTTTAAAGGTTTCCTTTTCATCTGCAGCAGATCCTTCTTCCAGATTAATGCTTCTGCCTTGATTTTTTTTCTATTTTCTTTTCATAAAAGGTGTTTTAAAAAGAAATCATTAGATGATGCTGATAATAAAATAGATATCAAGGTGACTTCCAGAATATATTGATCTTACTTTGTGGCTGGCAGAACTCTGAGTGGCAAATACTAGAAAAACTCACATTTAAGTGGATTTGCCCTTTTTTATTCATTTATTTTTTAATACCTCGTTCCTCCCTGGGTGCCTCTAGAAGAAGACGCTGCTAGCACTTCTCCTCCTTAACATATGAGGTTGAAGGTAGTTGCTACTTTGTGGATTTTACATTTATGACAGAGAAAGCCTCCAAAACTAAAAGGAATATAACTAAACAAAGTTGCGTTTTAGGCACCGTGACAGGCAGTGGGGATGTGATTTAAGGCAGGCACCTGACTTGTGCTCCTCTGTAAGTGTGGCATGAAATGAAAAATACCAGCTCTATCCAGACAGAGAAAGATTAAAACCCTCCCTGTACCCTCAACCTGCCTGTGAGGCTGTGGACAAGTTAATTAACATGTTCAGTGCTCAGTTTCTTCATCGACAAGTAAATCTGTGGCACATATGTCACTACTAGAGATTCAAAATGATTCTCTGAAAATATAGTGATGCTCTGGCAACTTCCAAAATATTTGTTTGCTTACAATACACACATAAGTTGAGCAGATAAAAGTAAAAATAATGAAATATGAATGCATAAAATTAATTAAAGGAAGAGGGGAATAGGGTCAAGAACCAAAAAGAGAAACAAATTTAGTCTAACTTTGCTTTTCCAAAATGTTAAGGTAAAACCAAAACATGATGATGGGTTATGTGTTTTTAATTCAAAAAGAAGAAAGAAAGAAAGAAACAAACAAACCCAGGTGCACACACACACACACACACACACAGACAGACATTTACAACATACTAAGTATGTCTATATGGTATTAAAACTATACCTTCAATAGATCAATAAGGTATATATGGTATTAGATGTTAAAAAATCTATGGTGGAAAATCTTAAAAGGGACATTAACTAAAACTGATAAATTTCAATAAGTAAATAAAAATTTTCCAGTAAATAAATAATGCCCAAAGAGAAAAACCTCATGTGGAAGATGAGATATGTTAATGAATGCTAAATGATACAGAGTGAAACAAAAGTGTTTATCATCATTCATACAAGCACTGTGGCTTCTTAGGGCATCTTACATAACTGAACTCCATTAGCCAGAAATCATCTATAATTCCAGAAGTCACCAACAAATTTAATTTCTAGATCATTTTAAATTTGTGTATATTCATGCATACTTCAACTATTTCATAATTTATAATGGTTAAAGCAAAGCACCTAGCTGTAAGTCCAGTTAATTTCCAGCAAACAGCTTAGAGAATGAGTGTATGCAATAATAAAATAAATGAGAAAGTGGTCAGAAAAGCCTCTTTAAAAAGCAGCTGACACAATCATTTGCTCATCACCATTCACGATTTACCATCGCTGAACACCCACCTGCCTCGTGCTAACCACTGGGCGAGACAAACAAAAACTAAGGGAAAAATAGCTCACACTTCTCACCATATACCCTGCCCTTAAATACTGTACATGTGTTATCTTTTAATCCCCTCCATAACCATATGAGGCGGATTCTATCATCTTGCTTGTTTCACAGGTAAGAAAGCTGAGGCACAAAGAGTGTAAGTAACTTGCCTTAGATTATGCTGGTGGTAGGCAGGGAAGCCTGGTTTTCCCACGCCTGCGACGGGCCCACAGAGACTCCGCTCTTAAACAATGCTCTATTCTGATCTTCAAAAATATGTTAATGGCAATGATGACACAAATCAGTAAGTATTTTGGTAGAACTAATCATGGTGGGGGGAAAGGCTATCGTAGTAAATAAATGTCAATTTATTTACCATTGATAAAATAGGGAAATTTTGACAAAGAGGAGGAGGGACCCCGTCCAGCCTCCTGTAAAAAGATTAGGTCATTTCCAGCCAAATGATAAAATGGGAGTCAGGGTGGCGGAGGGGCATTTCAGTCTGATGACAGAATGTGTGCGAAGGCTTAAAAGTAGGGATACATTTGACAGGTTCAGGTAAAAAGAGTGGCTCCATTGACTGCAAGCCAGGAGGAGGAGAGGGATGACTCGTGAGCCGGGCTAGGCAGAGCTGGGGCAGGGCACACAGGCAGGGGCCTGGTCACAAGTGGGTCACGCTTGCCGGGGGAGGCAGACTGCATCTTAGGGGCTAGAACAGTTTGGAGCAGGAGAGAAACTATACCAAGTTCCGGTTTTAGGAAGAGGAAAAATCTCTGGCATCAGAATGGATCAGAGAGGGCAATATTAATGACAGGAAAATCATATTGTGGCAGAAATCCAGGGGAGAAATATTCAAGTCTTGACAGGGGAAATGGAAGTGAAGCTGTGAACAAATTTTAGACATTGAAGATGTAAACTGGATGGGTCTGGGACCAGGATGGGAGGAAATAGATGCAGGAGGTGAATTCAGATTTGTGACATGGGAAGGGTATGCATAAGCGTTTCCTCATGAATGTTTAGGATTCAGAAGGAAGAGCAGGTTTGGAAGGAAGAAGAGATTGGAAAGTGTGGGGAACAGAGATGACAGTTGCTCTGTATGCATAGTGATGCCTGAGAAATCTGGATGAATATATCCAGGAGTTATGTCTTAATCAGGCTAGGTGTGTGCAAAATGCCAAAGCAGTGGTTAATTTCAACAAAAGCAGTGGGGAAAAAAATCAGTTAAGTATAAAGTAATTAAAATCACTTTAATCAGTTAAAGTGAAAAAATCAGTTAACATAAATGTATGTTAAATAATTGCCACTAGATTTTTGTCATGGACTTCACATTGTGATTAAATTTTAAGCATTATGATCCACTGTGTTTATAGCCCAGAACTCAGACTTTCCTACAAAATAATTTTGGACCAGGATTAAAACACTATTAGTTATTTCCATTTCTGTATTGGAATAAGAGACATAAGCAGCTAAAGACTTATGTTTATATTGAGGATTTTAAAATAAGATGAACGTGTCAGTTTTTATAAGCTATAATACTTAACATCATATAGTGCTTAAGTTTTTGCAAAGCATGTTCACATTTTCTTACTCAATACTTAAAATAATCTTTTGAGGAAAGTATTATTACAACCACTTTATAAGTGAGGAAACTGACTTTCTAAGATTTTATATTCTTTTCTTCTAATCAAAATTAATTACCTAATAAGCAGAGGGCCAGGCCATTACTTCAGTCTAATTATTTACATCATAAATTCAGTTCTCTTTCTCTATTGTACCTAAGTGAACATTTAACGTATTTATTTGGAAGTTGGAATTCTGATTAAAGATACTGTCTTCTGAAAACTCCAGGAAAATGACGGTAAGGAACTAAAATGGGAAATATTATAATACATCTATGGTAGCCAAGAAAGAAATCAGCCAGTTGGAGGAGAGAGATGCCAATACATTTATGGAAGACAAAATTATGTGAAAATATGGAACTAATGGACTATAGTGGAGACTACAATGTGTAGAATCTATTGTGACAAGACCGGCAATCGTGATGTCTGCTATAGTCACAGTGGGACCCTAGAACATTTCTAGGTTCTAAGTCTCCAGTGTTAGAAGAAACAGCTGGATAAATATGGCTAAAAACCGGGGCAATAAATAGAGGTCCACCTATAAAAATGATCTTTGCCTATTGTGGATCATCCCAAAGAGTTCAGGATGAATGCAGAGGCAAATGTGGGCTATAGATCATGATTTGAAAATTCTCAATCTTGAAAATGTGAAAGCAAATCCACAGTAGGCTAAAGACGGACAGTCAAAAAGGTTAGATAGAGGTAAAACGTTGGGCACAAACACCTTTATTTTGTGTAGTGGAAAATCAAGAGACACTTTCTAATGTTAATCCACCAATAAACAGAGGGTTAAGTAAAAGCTTAAGTTAAAAGGTAAACAATAGAACTAAATGTAGTTGGCCAAAATTAGCAGAAAGGGAGAAAGTTGGAGGAAGATAATGTAAATGAGAAAAGCATTCATGCTTCAGACTTGGGAAGCAATAGGGGCCATTAAGAGCTGTTCCCCTGAAGCTCTGATGCGCACGTGGATTACTTCAAGTTGTCAAAGTAGCAACCAGGAGAATTAAGAAAGGGAAGGGGGGAAAGTGTAACCTCTTTGAACGAAACTGGAGCAGGTGCGAGTGAACAGGAGACTGTTGCTTTTTACATAAATACGTATTTCGTGTAAGGATATTCCATAATGCTCTCTGCTTTTGTCCAGGAGCATGATTTATTTTGATAAAAATAAAGACATTAGCTGCTTTTTTTTTTTCTTTTTTTTTGAGACAGAGTCTCACTCTGTTGCCTGGGCTAGAGTGCCGTGGTGTCAGCCTAGCTCACAGCAACCTCAAACTCCTGGGCTCAAGCGATACTCCTGCCTCAGACTCCTGAGTAGCTGGGACTACAGGCATGCACCACCCAGCCCGGCTAATTTTTCTATATATATTTTTAGCTGTCCATATAATTTCTTTCTATTTTTAGTAGAGATGGGGTCTCGCTCTTGCTCAGGCTGGTCTTGAACTCCTGAGCTCAAACAATCTGCCCGCCTCAGACTCCCAGAGTGCTAGGATTACAGGCGTGAGCCATCGCGCCCGGCCTAGCTTCTAAAATAAACAAAGCATATTGTCCTCTATACATTTTCTCCACTTTTCGTCTTATGACAATATCTATTGCTTTCTAACATTGAAAGATAAATATTTTATTAAACGCATAATAAAGTTTAAATATTTTAAAGAGTTTTAACCCACTTGAGTCAGCCCACAAAACCAGCTTTCTAGACTGATTTTCTTTGTTCAATGATCTTCACATATTCAAGTAATCTTTGACCGCACTGCATTGCATTGTCCTTTGCATTGTCTTTCTTATATTCTTTTACTGGCAAATGCAGAAGAAGCCAAGGTAATTAACATAAACAGAAAGAGAGAAACAGACAAAAAGTAGCAGCTGAGACCAAGGTACCCACAGGGGCTGGATGACCCTTATGCCAAGAGTGACTGGTTCCCTGCCAGCACTCAGACCTCCAAGACTAGCAGGTTTGTGTGCAAAACAGGAACAATTAGGAAATAGTCTAAGCTAGTGAGTTTAAAAGTATCATTTGTTTTACAACTTGCCATTTACTTCCTCAATTTTTTTCTTTGTATTAGATTGAAACAGTTACTTTAGAACAAGAGAAAAAGACCCAACATATAAATTCATGTTCATTCAGCAAACATTCATTTAATGTCTGCTGTGTGCCAAGCACTCTTCTAGACACTAGAATAAATATCGCAATGAACAAAACAAGTGAATACCCAGCCTTTGTAATGAATTAGAGAGAACCAAGACTGTTCTCAGATTATTTACATATGAAGTTAAATTGTTGTGTCTTTACTGGATTTATCATAAATATTCATTCACAATTACTAAGCTATGCAGACATGATATAGAACAAAGAATTAAAAGGCATAAACCACAATGAATAGAACTGGAGTGTAACAGTAGAATGCAACTCTCAAAAGATTAGAAATGGAACCATGACCTGATGTTAATAATAAGTCAGAACAGCTGCTATCTGTAAATTAGTTTAAGAATAGAATAAGATAAGGAAATACTAACACTCTGTCAGCATAGTAAATGGCTCAATCTCCTAGTTATTAAGGAAGTCGTAGTAAAATAGCAATTATCTGGAGAAATTTATGAATTTATGCTTTTAAATTTATTTAACAAATTCAGCTCTGTAACACAATGCCAGGCATTATTTTAAGCACTTTACCATTATTACTACATTAATTCTCATAACAATCTGAGGATGGGATACTTTTTATCCCCACTATACAGATAAGACAATTTAAACACAGAGCTTGAAAAACATGATGAAAACACACATCTAGTAAATGGTGGAGCTGAGATATGAACCCAGGTAATTCCGCTCTAGTGTGTTTTTAACCACCGCACTATCCTAAGAGGAAAAGTAGACTCTGACATCTTGCTTTTAGGAGTATAAACAGCTACAACTTTTAAAGAAAGGAATATTACAGTGTATATGAAAATCTAAAATTCACACATCTTTTTGCCCAGAAATATTACTATTTTGGGGAATTTATCTCTACAGAAGTAATGGACCAAATATTAGGATGTTGTGTTACAACATTGAGTATAGTGGCAAAAAAATAAATAAAATAATGAAAATAAAACAAACCAAATACACATAGACACACACACATACTCCACCTCAGAAATAAGCAGGATGATTAAAAATAGGTAAACTTTGAATAAATTGTAATATATCCATTCTAGAGAACCATGTGTTTGTTGAAGTAAAGCAGTTTGATATAAATGTATACCCCAAGGAATCATTAATAATATATAATTCAGGCCAAGAAAAAAAGCAAACATTATTCTGCAATGTACTATTTAATATAATCTCATTTTTACATAAAACAAGACACTATCTGTACATACATGTTTGTGCTTGTGCTATTCACGATTGCAGGTAAAAAGTGTGTGACAATGCATACTACATCGTTACACTGATCGCCTTATAAGAATCAGAACTGAAGAAAAAGATATTAATCAATGAACAGTATTAGCTAAAGTGCATCGAGCACTGAACATGCGTCAGACACTGCTCTAAAGAAACCAAAATGCATAACAAAGATGAGGGCAATAGTCAGCAAATCATGGACAAAAAACCAAAACCATAGAGATGATTAACAAAGATAAAAGAGGCTTCTTTAAAAAAGATAATAAAACAGAATAATCTGTGTCAAGACTAATTAGAAAAAGACAAATTAGAAATAAGTCTAATATATAATGAATTAGAGAAAATGAATCCAGACACAATAGAAATTAATAAAATTATAAAAATATTTTATGATAATTTGTGCACCAATAAATATTAATGAATTGAAAAGTTTATACCACAAGGCAAGATTTTTATAAATACAATTTTGGAGAGACTAACAGCTAAAAAATGTTGATAGGAGAACTTTCCCCAAAATAACCCAAGTCCAGATAGTTTTACACACGTATTCTATCAGACTTTTAAGAGGCAGGTGATATCTATTTTTATCTTTTATAAGTTTTTCCAGAAAAAGTCAGAGAAAGTTTCCCAGTGAACTTTAGAAAGACAACATAAACTTAATTCCAAAATCAGATGGCACAACACAACCAGCCATATTTACAAATTTCTTTTTTTCTTTATTTTAAAAGAAGGTGTTTCTATTTACATTAACGGAACCAAGACTTAACAACCCAGCATATTTAAATAACAAACTGATGAAAATATTCACTTTTTAAAACATAATACTATTCTCTCTCTCTCCCTCTTCCATTCTTAAACATAAATCAGTCTTCACTGTCTACTTAAATTGCAATGAGCAACCCCACAAACTAGGTATTTGAAAATCAGTGGGCAAACTAAAATTGTTAAATCTAAACTTCTTTAAACCAAGTTATTTCTTAAATGTCACACATATTGTCAACCACCCACTGACTCAATATTTCACTACAGAGAGTAGCACCTATTTTAAAACAATGTGAGCAACTAAAAAAAAAAAAACTTGAGGGTTTGATGTGAAAAATATTGCAAGATGGAGTCTATCAACCAGAAACCACCTATTCTAGTTGCTACACTCCTAATGCACTCTTAATTTCAAAATATAGGAATAATTTTTTAAAAATGCAACACAGCAAATACCTAAGTATCTAGATGTGTAACAGTTCAGCTCACAGGCTTGACTCAAGACTTTGAACTTATTACTTGGAAAGATTAAGATTTTGGACCCAATTAATCAAAAATCCACTGACAAACCCATAATGCAGTTTGTGTTAATCGGCTG
This sequence comes from Lemur catta, assembly GCF_020740605.2. Classification (NCBI taxonomy): domain Eukaryota; kingdom Metazoa; phylum Chordata; class Mammalia; order Primates; family Lemuridae; genus Lemur; species Lemur catta. The sequence continues at coordinate 115,395,617 of NC_059128.1, read as the reverse complement.
TGCAAATCAACCAGGTAACAGCAGTCAGATGATTCTCATCTCAGTCCAACAGAAGCAGCAATAAAATTAGAAAGTAATATTTCTTTTTGGTAATTAGATACTCAATATAACAGCACTGGGATAAAATGAAGAGAATTTCTTATTTCAGCTTCTTGTTCAATAAACTTGTTCCTCATTTTTAGATAAGGATAAAGGTATCACAATCAAATATGGGAAATTGCTTTCTCTTTATTTAGACTTTCAGGACAAAACTAACTTTGGTCACATATTATCTAAAAAAAAAAAAACAGAACCAGTTTTACATGTTTTTAAATAGATAGAACTAAATGACTACAGAATTAACTTCTTCTGTAAAAACTGGCCAAATTTTATCAAAAACCTAACAAAATGTAATTCAAATTATATAAAGACTGCTTGGGCTCATAGCATCTCAAATGTATGACAGTGTTTACTCCATCCTAATAGGTGTGAAAGTAGTTACTCTCATGTTGCTTTGGTCCAAAGAGAAGAGCTGAGTAAGAGGAAACTATCTAATCTTTTGCAGAAATATCCATGATGAATAGTTCTACTATAACAAAGGATAATTAAAGAATATTTCTCAACATATCACAGTATCAAATTTTTATAAGAGAAAAATATGAAGGAACAAAAATGATAAAATAGCTACCACAAACAAAAAGAAGGGTCTCCCCCATAACTGCATCCAAAGGGGTAAAAAGGTGAGACTAGAGGACTGATGATGCTAATATGAAAGGAAGTTAAGTACTGTATTTATTTCTTATTTTGTACAACTCTTACTCTTTACAAAAAGGTTATAGTTATGCCCATAAAAGTGTAACCAATGGCATTTGAAAGCAAACACTCTTTGTAATTATTTAAAAGGGCCTTTTTAAAAATTATAATACAAAGGTCTGTGCTCTATAAGCAGTCCTCCACCGTGCATCACAACAATAAGGCTTACTTTTAATACAAAGACTAAGTGTTTGGGAGTTAGGAACCACTGGATTTAACAAACATCATTTTATAGTTGCTTTTTGCATCTTTTTTGTTTTTGGGATCCTCCACCTCATCAGGGTGCTCAGCAGCTCGGAGTTCTTTGCAGATTCTTTTCTCTGACTCTGAATCACTTTCAGAGTCATCTGGACTTTCAGGATCAGGTGAATCATCATCATCATCGTCATCATCTCCAGCCACATCACCTTCTCCATCATGATCTACCTCACTGAAGCCAAATCCACAATGTCGCCGATATCTTCCTGATAATTTACTTGTCCATACTTTGCTGATATTGAGACTCCAGTTCTTCATTAATTTTCTTGTCTTCTTCCTCCGTTCGGAAGTGCGATGTTGATTTGTGATCTCCTGTAACAAGACGACTAGTCTGTTCTTTCTTTCCTGCACCCATCAGTCTCAAGAACTTTTGTTTTCTCTCTTCATTACCCATCTGCCGCCTCCGATTGCTAGATCCAAGATCGCCGTCTGGGGACGCTGAACGCTTCGCCCGTGGGGGTGAGACTCTCTGGCGGCGCTCATGGTTGTCGGGGTCCCGGCGAGAAATGCCGGACCCACCCACGGGGCTCCTCCGCCGAGACACCAGCAGCCTGCAATCTGCCACCGGCCCAAGCAGCGCCACTCCGAACGCCCGTATCTACAAATGTTAATAAAATCTCATGTAATCTAATCTGTACTAAATCCAACTATAAGTCTCCTATAGTTGTCCATTATGATGAAATGGCGATTCAGGATGGTTTAGCATCAGAAAATCTATTATATAACTGGCGTTATTAAGGACTAAAGAAAAATTTACATAGTTTTCTCAATAGGTTTGAAACCATCATTTGATAATATCCACTACCTACTGTGATGACAAAAAAGTGCTCTCAGATGAGTCAGAAATTTAGGGAAATAACTCAATCTGATAAAAACCACGTGTAAACAAATATACAAAAAATAATTCGGAGAAAACATTACATCTATTACATTTTATGTTTTCATCAAGATCAGAAATGATCCTTACAGGGTAACCCAGGGACTGCTGAGCACAGGCCCGGAGTGTGGCTGGCGCGGTGCAAGCAGGGCGAGCGGTAAGTGATGGGAGCCGCAGTCACTGGAAAGGAGCGGGAAGCGGCATGTAATCGAATAGTGACCACAGTGGCGCATGTCACCCCGGCTCGCGGCTTCCGTGGTCCTGTGCACGCTACCTATTCCTGTCCCTGGCCTTGACTGCGCTCTCTCCTACGGTTCTACCACAAATGCCCAGCGGGCCTGGACGCTGCCGAGCCTCCTTTCTTCAACCCAAGTCTCTTCCAAATTCCCTGGCTGGGTCAGTGAAACCGCCGCTGTCTTTCCATGGAACTGAAGATGGAAATCTGGAATTTCCAAATGGTCCCTTTTCTCACAGGTCCACATACAATCAAAGGACCGGTTTATATCTCTGATCTTTTTCCTTTCTGCTCCTAATGTCACTACACTAACTTAGATAACTATAGAATAGGATATTTATGACACCATGGCAACAACCATTTAATTGTTAGAGGTTAAAAAGAAAAGAACAAATACACAAAACAGGTAGCAAATGCTAGGGTTAACACAAGAATTAGTAGGAACAGAGAAAGAGCAGTGTCAGAATCAACTCATCCACTCCAGGTGATAACTGAGGAATTCTGAACTTCATAGGGATTCAGAACAGTACATACCACATTAATGCTGCACACAAATCTATTTCACAGTTCCTTATTGCGTTAATATAAATTTGAAGTACTTCATTAACAGTAAGTACATGAATAAATGCAAAATGGGGAATTTTTAGTTTAACTATGTAGAATTAATGTTTTTAGTAGTGAATAGTGGGGTGGAGGATTACTTTAAATGACACAACAAAATGGTGGCTCAGTTGGTTAAAATGAATTCATTATGAAAAAGGAAAGTAATAGAAAAGATAACACAAATGATTATACTTCCTGCACAAAATCAAAAGAATCAGGTTAACCCATTGTCCAGGCTACCTATTAATCGGGCTATTCTTCAATGATGGTGATTCTCTGACATATATACTTCCAAGTGTTTGCATATGGCACTCCCTTCCTTTGGACTTTCTCATCTTTTTCTGCTCTTTATTATTGTAAAATCTTACTAAGCTAAAGTAACTCCTCTTTGGAAAGATCTGTTTGTGGAAAACTTTATATTCTCAGAAATAAAAATATATATAATGTACATGACATAGAAAACAGTGATACATAATATGGGAAAAATAAAATGCAGGTGGAGACATGGATTGTTGGGTTGGCTATGGGGAAAGATATTGCAACTTTAAATCAAATGTCATTTCACTCCTGTTGGAATGTCTACTATCAAAAAAAAAAAAGCTGAGTGTTGGTGAGAATGAGGAGAAAAGGGAATATGTGTATGCTGTTGATGAGAAAATGTGCAGCTACAATGGATAACAGTATGGAGATTCCTCAAAAAATTAAAAATAGAACTATCGTAGGACCAAGTAATTCTAATTCTGGGAATGTTTCCAAAGGAATTGGAACCAGGATTTTGAAAAGATCTACTCTTTAACACTCATTGCAACATTATTCACAGAAGCCAAAATACAAACAAATTATCCATCGGCAAATGAATAGATAAAGAAAATATCACACACACACACACACACACACACATGCACACAACCCAACGTGGAATCTTAGCCTTAAAAAAAGAAGGAAATCTTGCCATTTGCCCTTTGCAGCATGACTAACCCTGGAGGACATCGTACTAGATAGAACCAGCCAGACACATGGCAAATACTACGTGACACCACAGAGATGAGGAATTTAAAACAGTCAAACTCATAGAATCAGGCAATAGAATGGAGGTTGCCAGGGGCTGGGGGCAGGGAAAATGGGCAGTTATTAGTCAAAGGATGCAAAGTTATACAAGATGAGTAAGTCCTAGAGTTCCACTGTGTAGCATGGGGCCCATACTAACAATACTGTATGGAATACTTAACAAAATGCTGCAAGGGTAGATCTTATGCTAACTGTTCTTATCACAAAATAATAATAGTAACAAAATAATAATAAATAAAGATAAAGAGGGAGGGAGGAAAATTTTGAAGGTGATAGATATGCTTATGGCATGAATTGTGATGATGGTTTTATGGGTATAAACTTACCTCCAAACTCATCGATTTGTATACATTGAATATGTACAGCTTTTTGCACGTCAATCAAGCTTCAATAAATGTATTTGTTTTTAAAAAAATCAATAAGGTAGTCTGGAAAGGTTTCACAAAGAAGGTGACATTTGAAATGCAATTATTGGTGTATTTTTCATATCTCCATCCTAAATTAAAGAAGAATAAATTATATATTTAAATCACCAAGTGTGAGTTGTTATTCAAAAGAACTTATGCTTGAACAAAGGTAATTTTGACTACAGTATATTTAGGATCCTCATTTCTTTGGTATAATTGATGTATTTTAAACATACAAACTACAAATACTATTCTGAAAAATAAATACAGTTGAAATAGATCAAAACTCTACAGTAACTCTTACATACACACTTAGAATGTTTTTAATGGACCATGTTTAATTTCTTGTTTGGCCTTGTCATTAGCTATAGCAAAATAATTTTGCAAACTCCCAAGATAACGTAGGTATACAGAGAGTCCACAAGGGCCATTAAAAATGCCCTGGATGATTTTAAATTTGTCAGCATAAAGATCAGCCAGGATGGTTGTTAAACCATCAAATAAATTAGCAAGAAGCACAGAGAAAACTCAAGACAGCCAGTAATTTATTATGGATTCCCTGTGCTTTGTAGATTTGAGTTTAACGTAATGAATGGGCAGAGGGCATCTTATAGAATTATTCGGTCTGGTTTTATATCTCATCATATTGAATTTGAAATCCCAGCATATACCCTGTTTATCTCTTAAGGTTTTTGCAATAACCACTTCCCACTTCCAATATTGCTTGCTGCTCTATGAGCTTACATTGAGTAAAATAATCCCACTTGCTCTTATGTTTATCCACAATCAGGTCAGAAGGAAGCAGTTAAAAGGCAACACTAGAAAACATAACTATTTTACCACTGAGTGGAAAAGGAATTGTTTCCTGCTTCAATGGCTACATAAGGTTCCTTGGTTTCCCATGAAAAACAAAATACTGGGTTTGGGAATATAAATTTCATACCAGTGTGGGCTCTGGTGAATCCTAGCTTCACCATGTATTAATACAATATTGGCCAAATTATTTACAATTTTTGTATCTTTATCTATAAATGGATATAATACTATAATAGCAATTACTACATCGGTTATAGAGAGGCGTCATGGAGCGACTGTATGGAAAGCCTGGCACAGAGCAAGCACTAGATGCATGTCGCCCTGCCTCCCCCTCCGGCCCCCTTTCCCTCCTCCTCCGGCTCCTCCTCCAGCTCCTCCCTCCTCCTCCCTCTCCCTCTCCCTCTGCTCCGGCTCCTCCCCCCTCCTCCTTCTGCCTCTGCTCCGGGCTCCTCCCCCCTCCTCCCTCTCCCTCTGCTCCGGCTCCTCCCCCCTCCCTCTCCCTCTGCTCCGGCTCCTCCCCCCTCCTCCCTCTCCCTCTCCTCCGGCTCCTCCCCCCTCCTACCTCTCCCTCTGCTCCGGGCTCCTCCCCCCTCCTCTCCCTCTGCTCCTGCTCCTCCCCCCTCCTCCCTCTCCCTCTGCTCCGGGCTCCTCCCTCCTCCTCTCCCTCTGCTCCTGCTCCTCCCCCCTCCTCCCTCTCTCTCTGCTCCGGGCTCCTCCCCCCTCCCTCTCCCTCTGCTCCTGCTCCTCCCCCCTCCTCCCTCTCCCTCTGCTCCGGCTCATCCCCCCTCCTCCCTCTCCCTCTGCTCCGGCTCCTCCCTCCTCCCTCTCCCTCTGCTCCGGCTCCTCCCCCCCCCCCATAACCATCGCACAATCATCCTGAAGACCGACTCACGGAGAAGGAACTCCTGCGCGTTCTCGACCCATACAGATGACTTGGTGGCTGTCATCGCTTCCAGTTTCTTCCCAAGAAAATACAAAATACGGAGAGTTCAGAAATAGACACAGGAACTGTTACAGCGAATGACCTGTGTAAGCTGAGCTTGCGACCAAGTGGCTCTGACGGCGGAACGGGTGGAGGCGTTCTATCATGTCCTTTCAGATACTTCAGTTTTCCAAACGGCAAATCTTAAACTCATGCGACACCTCTCACATGTCTAGCATGTGAGAATATTGGCCCAGATTTGTTTTTGTTTTCCCTTCCATTTGGGGGAGCAAGATACTCTAAGACATTCAGTGGGGAATGGTCTACTTTTTCTTTTAATTTTGAAAAACGGGAGACAGTTGTCCCTATTAAGGAGGAAAAAGAGAAAAACGACTGTGACATTGGACGGGCCCCTGGAGGGTGTTTTGATTTCTAAAGGGATCACAGCTTACACAGAGCAGCCCCATGCCTAACAGAACAATAGTAACAAGGCAAAGACAACCTAGAAAAAGCGAACATTAAAATACGACCTTCTTTACAGAACCGGGAAGCGAGAGCCCGTGCGGGGCAGCGGCGAGAGCTCCGGGCGCTGCAGGACCGCGGTCCCCGCCCCGCTCCAGCCGCGGCTCCCAGCAGCCAGGCACGCAGCCCAAGGGCCCTGAGGCCCGATCAGAAACGGATGGCTTGCGACAAGGGTCTACACTGAAATGCCAACCGCAGACAGAAATGTATTTACACCTGTGATGACAAATATAAAATAATGGAGTAGCCAGGCCTAGAAATGAAAGATGTGCCTCATGTTTAAGGAAAAAAGCAAAAGCCAATGTGCAAGCCAATATAGTATCTGCCGTCTGCAGGATAAGTAAGAGAAAATTTATGCTCTGGAAGTAAATATTTTTTAACCTCTACTTGGTATTTTGTGATTATGTAACTATTTGCCAAGTTTTCATTACGGATGTAATTTTTTTTTAAATTTTGTTAGGCTAGTACTAAAGTCTGTATATTATCTGTCTCTTGTTATAGAACTGTTTGCCAAAATACCTGCAGGCTGATCATCTGTTAAATAGGATACACATTAATGTATCAATTTATATCAGTCAATCGGTGTCTATATATACCTATATCTATATGTGCATGCCTGTGTGTAACCATAACAGAGCTTGTTTTACCATAATGAACTCTATGAGGATTTTGAAAACAGGTGAAATTATTTTTCTTTCTTTAAAATCATAGTTAAATATTACTAATTTTATAACACTTCATATTTTATGTAACATGCTAATCCAACACTACCTTGATCTTTAATTTTTTTCACTCATTACCAAACCATATTGTCAACAGCTAAATTGTTTAAAATCAATGTTAACAATAAGTATACTGACATCATGTGTGTAGTCATTTGTCCATATTTTCAGCATGGGAATTGAGTGTGTGAGAAACCATAATTAATCCTGAGTTATGCTGCATCAGTTACCTCTGATGCACAGGCACAAAGTCAGCATCTACTTTCTTTTCATTAGGAGTTCCTTTTTTTTTTTTTCCATTCTAAATTTCTCTCCCTCAGGACCTTCTCACTCTTAATTTCCATTAGGAATTCCTCCGAAGGGATCTACGTAGTAGGGCCTCACAGAGTATTTATGGAAGATCTTTAGCAGCTAATTTAGGCTTTCCTAAAGCACTCACAATGTTACAGGAAGGTTTTTTAACACAAAATTTATGAGGAAACGTGCACAGCTATATCTTATCTATTTTTTTCTTTGCCAAAAAGAAAAATTCCAGTGTGATTAATCATTGAAATATTTAAGAATACAACTCCATTTGACTAACATAAAAACTGCTTTTCTAAATACAAGTTCTCTACTAAAAACTAACATTGATTTTATGCAAAACTGGGTCATTTCTACTCCTAAGATATTGCATATCTAAGTATTCCCAAATGAAATGCCTTTTCCTTTAATCCAGTTTCTGTTTTCCTTGTTCATAATCTTATTCAAACAACCCATTTACCACCACCAATAACAACAAAACCAACCAAACATTTTGCTATTTACTCTAAATTTTATTATTCTTCTATTCACTAACTCACTGTTCTTTCAATATTTCGATGCTCCTTCTTGTCTATTTACATTTCTATTAACTGGAATTCCAGCATTCAATAAATATTTGCTGAATGAATGAAAGAACACAAGATGTTTTGCCTGTATATAATTATATTCTACCTGATTTTTCACTCAAAATGGTAATTTCATTACATTATTACTTTAAAAACTGATTGTAATGAGTATATAAGCCACATGGCATTGTTTAGCACCACATGGTGAAACTACCTCCTTCCCTGCTACCGGAAGACTCCCAAAGTCACTGCCCTGTTAACAGGTACTGCAGGAATCTGAAATCTGTTAAACAATGAAGCTCAGGAAAATTATCTCAATTTGCTGCACTAGTGAGAGTTGACAGATTGCAGGGCAATGAATTCGATTCCGCATATGGATTAAAAATATATATATGCCTACTGAAGGAAACGTTATAGTCACGATATTGTAGTCATGCTGAAATCTTTCAACTGGAGGTGTTCATGCTTTGATAACTCTTAGGTATTTTTATTAATATCTTCCAGTATTCAAATATGATTTCTGAAACTTTTCAAAAAAATGTCAGTGTGATTCTCAGATTGTGGGTGCTTCTGCAAACTTTTGTTAACTTTCTTTGTGGAAACTTGAAGCTAATCCTGACGGTTGTCTTTAAATGGCTTACAGAATGGTACTTATGTTTCACAGAAAAAAAATGTAATTAAATGATCAAAATGCCTGCAACAAACCATTTATAGGAAGTGTGCTGTCTTCCCTTTCATTTTTCATTTCTTACAATCTTTCCTAATTAAAATGGCAACTATTCTGTGTCTCTGGGGCCCAGAAAAAATACTCTGAAGCATCATCTTCTAACTCCTGCTTGTAACATTTTCCCAGTAGGCACTTTGTTGCAGAAATACCAATGAGTAATCGCTCTGAGGATGATGCTGTGAGGATAAATTTGATCAAGATACCAATTCTGAAGGCTGTAGCAACCGGAATTAATTTTTCTGATGCTGACTAATGAAAAAGAAAGCAGAAGATGTATTAACTGTGCCAAATTCATTGATTTCTATTTCACAAGCAAACATAAATGTGAACATTTCTGGGTTGATTAAACAGCGTTTCAGTGAGAGAGCAACAACAGAGAGATCCTCCTCAGGGTAGGAGCTCTTACGTCTTTGCACCATATCATCTGCTTATACACAGCAGCTTGAGGTTGTGTTTAAAACTAAAAGAAGCTTAAACACAAATTTTGAATAAATTATAGGTATGAACTTGATTATTGAAATCCAGAGTAATAAACCATCAAAGTATGGTGCAATCCTTCAGCGCTTACACTGTTCCTCTTGGCTAGCTCATTCCCGCACACAGCTTTGAATCTCTCCTCTGTGAAGACATCATCTAAATTTTATCTCCCATTGCATTTGAAATCTAGTGCTGCATTTCTACCTGCTTAATAAATATGTCTTCTCTCATATTCCACGGAGATCTCAACATCAGCATATCTCTCAAATCTCATTCATTCAAGGCCCTTCATTCCTTTAAATTGAAATACTGAATTTGTAATCAGTGGTAGGCTCTCTATTCAGTGCCTAACTACTGAAATTAAAATACTACTCTCTTGCTTCAAGACTAAAGCAGATGAGTTTGGGCTAGGAGAAGGAGCTCAGGATGAGCTTCCAGGAGTTAGCAAAGCCTTCAGAAGAGAGATAGGTGAGCACAGGTGTGCTAGGTCCCAGGCACGGACACAGGGCTAAGGCATGGATCCCTGAGACAGAACACACAACGCGGTGACTGTAAAAATGTCTGTATTCATTATAGGGAGTGGAGGGGGGAGTAGAAAGGAATGAGGCTGGAAGGGCGGCTAGGAGCCAATTTGTAAAGGAACTTGTATCTTGTGACTATAGAGTTAATCAACCTTGAACTGTCAGAGTGCCTTCTTCCCTGGTCTATCCATTTTCAACTTCCCTACTCAGGTCTGCCTTACACACCACTGTTAACACACACTTCCTAACATGCAACTTTGATAACTTAGCTCCTCCAATGCTTTATTAAGCCCACAAAATGCGTATTTTCTGCAATATGGTTCCAACTCTCTCTGCTCCTTCCGTCTACATATTTATGTACATGCTGCATACAGTCCAGACAGCCTCCTGACCCTTTCCCTGCCTCCAGTCTCCCAAAATGTTTCTGTTTGTGCTGTTCTCCAGCCTCATGATAAGTTCTGTGTCTTTGGTGGTCTCTATAGTAACAGCAACAGTCACAGTAGTAGTAATAGTAGCAATGAGCATTCAGTCACATCTACAAGCTCGTCTGCATGACACTTGCCTCATGACCTCTTTATCTCCCAAAAGGTTTGCATTCACTTTTGAATGAATTGAACATTTTATGACTTTCTCATATTTTGTTTTGTCTTTAGTCATTTGTTACACTTTAAAATACGAGACTGTAGCTTATTCATTATACACAAAATTTCATAAGGCATCCAATGTAGGTTACCATATATAACACGTTCACTGTACCTGTATTGTATACCTTTGAATTAATACTCCATCAGGAAACGGTAAACCCAATCAATAGTTCATGAAAAAGCCTGCAGAACAGGCTTTTTGGTAGATAGAGATGTTTCTTGCATTTTTGGTATAATAACTGGAATTTCCCTAGGGTTTCTACCAGATAACCTCTAGGAAAAATAATTTAAAACATCACAGGAGACAAAGATAATACCAGCACATGATATTAAATGTATTTATTGTTAACAGATTCAAAAGTCTACATGTATATACATAATATAATTTATGATATACATATATGTCTGTGTATATCTACATCTATATCTATATTATACCATCAATATCTATATCATATCTTTAAAGAGTAACATACAACTCAATTCAATTGCCTTAGAGTTGCTGGATAATCACACAACGTAAAATTCAACAAATACTTGGTCCATCACCCGCTGAAAGGCCCTACAACTTTGTCAGCTATGTTAACTTTCTGTTATGCTGTGGAATGCAGAAACCCTGTGGGAACAAACCAGTTTCATATCCTCAGTGGAAACACACCAGGATGATCAGTGCTGGAATGCGGACTGTCCACTCTCATTCGTTGCACTGCCTAAGTGGGTTGACTTAGAAAGGGAATGGACTCTTCCATGACTAAATTGCAATAAGTAATTTGCAGACAAGCATGGAAGGATTTGTTTATCAGAACCTTATGGTTTGTTTACAGTAATAGGAAGGATAAAGTTTATTTATTCTGTGAGAATCATTGGTCATTCTGGAAAGCCACAGAGACCCTCCTGCTGCTTCTCAAATGCATATGAGAAAAAAAAATTCTCCATATATTATCAGTTACTTGGTGGTTTAAAGCCATTTTTGGCAGGATATTATGTAGCTAAGAAGATAGGAATGGGACAGAGAAAGTAGGGAAAGAGGAGGACTTTAGCAGATGTGAAAAAGTGTTTCAAGCATAATTAGCAAGAAGTTCCACCTTTTGAGAGACCTTGTTCAATATCGTAGATACTTTACATGACTGCCAGAGGAAATAAAAAATCAATTATCACCACTATCTCATGCCCCAGCCCAAATAAACAAACTGTCTCACCCCAGCCTTCCTAAAATGTAAATAAGAACAGCAGAGCGTATCACCTGGCCTCATAACCAACCCACTTTTCCTGACTTATTAATGGCTGATGTGAAATCTTTGAGAATAGGCTAATTATGTCAAGTATTCACAAGAACACACAAATTCAATCCATACACAACTAACAACTACGTGTATGTTAAAGATTTTAAAATTAAGATGAATAAATGGTCTTGCACAAATATTTTCTATATTTTGCATTTTAAAATGATATACTGTTTTAGACATTTTTATTTGCCTAAAGAGAAAGTAAAAGATTAAGAGAATGGGATATACATCTCTCTCTCTCTCTCTCTCTCTCTATGTATATATATATATATATACATATATATAATGAACTTAAAATACTTGCCAAAATACATAAAATCAGATGATTATGAAAGGGCAATATGTTAATCACACTTTAGCAGTCGGGAACAGCAACAACAACAAAAGACCCATGGATTTACAACAGAACAAAATAATTTTTTAAGCACCATGTTAGCTACGACAATAACACAATGACAGATTGTTGAGCTAAGCCAGGATCTATATGACCTGCCATTTCCAATTTCCCACCAAAGCAGCTCAAACAACATAAGAAAGATTTTTATTTTTTACTGAAGAAAATAGAAAGAGGTCTTACCCATCAATATTCAGCAATTTTTGTGAAAATGGTGGAGTTGTAATAAAAAGTGGACATTATTGACCTATTTATTAACTAGTAGCAATCCACAGAGCTTGGGGAATAGAAGAAGGCTTGGTTTTGTATGCTTGTGGGAAAATGCAATAGGGCACAATGATTGTCACCAACTCTGCTACTGTGCACTTTGACATAACCTGTAGAAAGAATGGAAACTTCTACCAACTTGACAGCTTGCATTTATCAATTTCATAGAGAGAGCAAAGGATATTTCTGTGTTCAATATCCTCATGGTAGACCATTGGGTAAGGAGCTGTTACGTCTGCTGCCACAGGTTGTCTGAATAAATATGGAGAACAGTGAGATTCTATACAAATGCACGTTCTCTGGCCCTCTCACACTCCTTTTTCATGGAGTTGTATTCTTAGCTTTTACAAATTAAATGTTTCCAATATGGGCAAGGAAAAACATCACAGTGAACACGTTGGTGCTCATTCCAATCAAATGAATGATTTTGAGGATAGTATTCTATTTCTCCAGCTTTCCATTAACTGCAGAGAATTCACCAAACAATCATCTTTTACATTAAATAAATTCACACTTATTTCTGGTCACTCAATGCCTAACAGCTAACAAAGCACTCAGGTGAGGTATGTGTCCTTCAAAATGCAAATGGCCTCATAAGGCGCTGTGCTTCTTTCCTGTTGGTGAGATTTAGCAAAGATAGGAACTTACCTCATGCTGCCTATGGAACGTCTCTTGTGTCCCTAGCTCCAGTTATACCCAAGAATTTAACTGACGTGTCTGGCCCTGTATTTTATCTGACCAAATAAGCCAGCCTCACCTAGTGGCACATGCTATAGCAATTCTCACATATCCTTTGTCTTTCTCCATGATATCATCAATGCAATAAATTCAGTTGCTTTGATGATGAATCATAACTAAATACAAACAATGGTGCCTCGGGCAAGATTTACATGGACACTTAGTAGGGTAAATGAATCCTTAATATCAAGAATTATGAAAACAAAAAACAAAATGAACTAGGTCTCTAGCATCATTCCATTTGGGCACATTAAAAATACATGCACATGAAACTATTCTGTATGACCCAGTAATGCTGGACACATGTTTATTTGTCAAAATCCATAGAATGAAGCACACAAAGAGTGAACCCTAACTATGGACTTTAATGAATAATAATGATATATCAATACTGGCTCATCAATTGTAACACATGCAATAAATGTATAATAGGGAAAAATGCATGGAGGAGGGGATATGTAGAAACTCTCCGCTATTTCTGATCCATTTTTCTATAAACCTAAAACTTCCTTAATAAAGTCCATGAATTTAAAAAGTAAAAAATTAAATAAAAAAACCACACACATGTAGAAAGTGAAGGGGACAAAATATAATTTTTTTAACCCTCGTAAGTTCTTAGTAGAGGCACTCCCCTGAAAACAAAAGTCAGGAGGCCGGTGGATCGTTAGAGCTTAGGATTTCAAGAACAGGCTGAGCAAGAGTGAGACCCCATCTCTACTAAATGTAGAAAAATTAGCCGGGCATGGTGGCACCTGCTGGTAGTCCCAGCTACTCAGGAGACTGAGGCAGAAGGATTGCTTGAGCCCAGGAGTTTGAGCTAGGCTGACGGCAAGGCACTCTAGCCCAGGTGACAGAGCAAGACTCTGTCTCAAAAAAAAAAAAAAAAAAAATTCGTATGTGAACATGGATACTTTTATTCCTTCTTGTCCAATTTGTATGCCTTTTCTTTTTCTTGCCTAATTACTCTGGCTAGAACATTCAAGAACTTCCGGTACTTTGTAGACAAGTACAGGCTAAGTATCCCTTATCTGAAATCCTAGGAACAGAAGTGTTTCAAGTTTCAGATGATTTTTTGGGCGGGGGGGATTTTGGAATATTTGCATATACACAACTTGGACATGGGACCCGAGTCTAAACACAAAATCCATAAAGGTTTCATGTATACCTTATACACTTAGCTGGAAAATAATTTTATACATTATTTTAGGTGATTTTGTGTGTGAAACAAAGTTTGTGATTCAACAATCACAAGAAAGCAAAGGTGTCATTGTCTCAGCCGCACATGTGGACAAGCTGTGGTTGTTTGGCGTCACCATCACTCCTGACTCTACTAACAAGCAATCACTTCCTTGTGCTTATTCATATGGAAGTATGAGCGCACACTGCTCCAGTCCTTCAATAAGGCCGTCACATATTTTCATGATGTCATCTGTGCACACTTTTTCTGCAATGTTAACATCCTCTTCATCATTGAGGACTATCTTTATATTTCAGAATTACAAAGATCTGACCCAAGAAACCTGGTGTACACTCCCTAATTACACACCACGGGAGGGTCTTACTTCCCAGACTTTTTTTTTTTTTTTTAAAGACAGAGTCTTGCTCTGTCATCCTGAGTAGAGTGCAGGGGCATCATTATAGCTCACTGCAACCTCAAACTCCTGGGCTTAAGTGATCCTCCTGCCTCAGCCTCCCGAGTAGCTGGGACTACACGTGTGCACCACCATACCTGGCTAATTTTTCTTTCTTTCTTTCCTTTTTTTTAAAATTTTTTTGTAGAGATTGGGTCTTGCTCTTGCTCAGGCTATTTGTTTTCAAACTCCAGTCCTCCCACTTTGGCCTCCCAAAGTGCTAGGATTACAGGCATAAGCCTGGCCTTGTGTCACGTTTGACCATAGTTTTACAAATACAGTGTTTAAGAGATTCAAAATGTTTCTAGAAATTCAGGAAGACAAACAGTATATGAGATGAAAGAATATGATAACTTATGTTAATTACTAATTCCTTTTAAATAAAATGTGTTATTCTAAATGAACTGGGTGTTAACTTGGTGGTGAAGGAATGAAACCACAGGTTTTTCCCTTTAAAAAATTCAGTTTCTGCTGCTTGAATCTACGCCAATAAAAAAAATAAACTCCAAATAAATAAATAAATAAAAATTCAGTTTCAACTTCGGTTCATTTGTCCTAAGTAGGATTTCACCCTTCTTCTTTTTTGACCTTGGTTTATGAAAACTGCAAATATAAAACATGCATATATAAAAATGAGGCAGTTTTCACATCTCAAAAATTGAGGTGTTTTTCATATATAACCATAATATCATAACTCACATCATGAAACACAATACTTCTGTCTACTCCTCTTATATTAATAGAAAGCCATTAAAATTTTCCCACTTTGATGATGTCAAATATACCTCATTTTCCTCTAAATTAGGATATTACTCAGTAAGTCTCTAATACCAATCGAGATAATGATATTAAAATCTCACTAAGTATATAAAATTTAATTGTAAGAAATAAAAGACTCCCTTCCATGTGGAGTAGGCAATATAGAAATACATTTCATTTTGTTCGTTAAACAGAGGGGACACTCACTGCCTCCTGAGACGATGTAAACATGTCAATTTAACCTAACACGCACATCTCTGAGACGCGGGTGGAAACTGGAAACCCGAGCACACGAAGAAAACCGACGCAGACACGGAAAGGACATGCAAAGTCCACACCAGCGACAGACCCAACCCGGAATCCATTTTTTTCCTCATCGTTACAATGAAACATTGAGCAAAATGACATTATTTAAGGACCTGTTATATACACGTATACAGTTTTAAGTGTAGCTGTGTATTTTCATAGTGTATAGTTACACCATCACCAAGTCGGAAAACAATCAGGTGGAGAGGAGACACGTGTCGCCCATTTTTTTATTTCAGCATATTACAGGGGTACAAATGTTTAGGTTACATATATTGCCTTTGCCCCACCCAAGTCAGAGCTACAAGTGTGCCCATCCCCCAAGTGGTGCGCACCACACCCATTAGGTGTGAATATGCCCATCCCCCCCACCTGCCCGACACCCTATGAATGTTACTACCATATGTGCACATAAGGGTTGATCAATCAATACCAATTTGATGGTGAGCACATGGGAGCTTGTTACTGAATCCTAAACCTTTAGCCACTGATGGGGGGTTACATCCCCATCCCTTTGCCTTCGCTAGAAATTATACAAATAAAACACCATTTGCCTTATGAGTCCCTCTTATCAGATTTCATGCCACATTTGCAAAAGTGCCTAATTATCTGAAACTGGCAATATTCTTCTGAGTTTGACCCTTGGACAGTGCCCAGGACACGTGGTGACACATTCGGCCATCACACTGAGAGACTCTATTGTAGCACAGGGAGTTTGGGTAAGGCCTTGTGCTCTCTCTAAAATGGAAGGAATGATTTTGGCGAAATGGAGAAAGGATCAAATGAGATACTAACAACCACGAAATTGCATAATCTCTAAAATGGGAAGAGAAATTAGAACCAAAAAAGGGACAATGACTGGATTTCCTCTGTTCTTTGATAACGCGCTAAGCTGTTACTCCCCACCTTCCACAACCTGTGCTGAAGTCTAAGCGTATGGAAATGGTACCTGCGAATAGAAAATGGATCCTGGGAACTTGTGGATCACTGGAACACAATGTTTCTAGCTATTCCTCTTACAGAAAGACATTAAAAATTCTCCACTGTGCAGATGTCAAATATACCCCCCTTTTCACTAAATTATGATATTACTCCAGTGATAAGCTCTGTCTGCAGCTCATCTCAACTATTCCTTGGATAACTGCCCTAAGCATCCATAGCTCCTTTTAGTATTTCAACCCGGACATCACAGTGGACTTGCACAGACATCACTCTGCTCGTAGGAAAATACCATGATGGTCCATCACTGTGTAGATGACCAGTCCTTCCTCAAACTAGGAAAAACTCCATTTTTAAATGGTATACCTATTACATCACTCACTCTGTACACCAGCAAGATGACACTACTAAATATCAAAGGCAGTTTAAAATCTTGAATGACATTGAACAGATACACCACAAACACCTGTGGCCCAAAGAAATGAGAAGTCTCAAGTCCTAGAATTGCATGTCCAAACTTAAGGTGACATATTACATGCACTAAAACTTCTACCCAATGCAAAAATGAAGATGAACTATACCTGTATGTTTACCTTTAGGGGAATCATGACTGCTAATCCCCAAAACTCAGGACTGGTGATATTGCTCCCTAATGTCTACATCCACACTTGGGCAGTTCCTGAAAAGTGTTGAAGATGTATTAGATATGGAAACAGAAATGATCGGTGATGATAACTTCACTGATGCTCCTACCCTGCGCAGAGAAGACACACACACACACCAGCTTTCTTATTATCTCACATGTCATCATTTATTACACTTTCCTTTAATCTCCATCCTGTGCTTTTCTTTAATCTCCATCCTAAATACCAAAGTGTTACCATTCATTCACGACCTCTTTTTTTCACAAAAATATAAGCACCACGATCGCAAGGATTTGTTTTTTCACGCCTCTGTATTCAGAGCCTGGAGGTCCTGGATTATTTGCATTTAATTCTGTATGTTTTTAGTCCACATCTAGCATAGGAAGAGTGTTGAAAAATTAGCATCAAGAGCACATTATCTGAGCAAGGCTTGACTGCAGTGATACTGTCTTTGTCCTTTCCTAGGCTTGTATTCTGACAATTTACCTAAACATGTTGGCCTGTTTATACTTACAAAGGAGATTTTTAAAAAAGCTTTATATAGCCTGCTAAGGAGTGAATTTATTTATTTTAACTGAGGTACAGACAATCCCTGACATACAATAGTTTGACTTATGATTTTTCAACTTCATAATGGTGTGAAAATAATTTGTGTTCAGTAGAAACTGTACTTCAAATTTTGAATGTTAAACTTTCCCGGCTAGCAGTATGTGCTACGATGCTCTCTCATGACGCTGGGCAGCAGCAGTGAGCCACAGCTCCCAGCTGGCCGCATGATCACGACGGTAAAAGACGGATGCAGAACACCGTATTCCATAAATTATATGAGACGGTCAGCACTCTGTTATAAAATAGGCTTTGTGTTAGATGATTTTGCCCACTGTAGGCTAAGTGTTCTGAGCACGTTTGAGGTAGCCTAGGCTAAGCTATGAGATTTGGTAGGCTAGGTGTATTAAATGCATTCTCGACTTATATCTTCAACTTAAGGCGGGTTTATTGGGATGTACCACACAGTTAGTGGGGGGCCATCTATGCTTTATGGAAAACAGTGTCCAATACTTCACAGGAAATATTTCAGTGTTTGGATAATAAGAAAGGCGAAAACAGTTCCAGAAGACTAGAATCCAGTCTCCACTCATTGCAAATTCTTACGCTGTTAAAAAAATACATCATATACCTCAAATATTAGACCGTGCTCCTCTGTAACCATGATGGACCAAGACAAAAACAAGGGCTTTCTGTGACCAAGTCTCTAAAACTGGTAAAAGAGAACACATTCCCAGTCACAGAAATGACAAAAATTCTCCTTTTCCTCACTACTGAGACTCCCTAATACAGGAAGTCCTCACTTAACCTAGTTGATGGGTTCTTGGAAACAAACTTAAGCGGAATGACATAGCGGATACTGTACTGTATCCCATAGGAACTTAACTCTTGTGCGTACCAATCAGCCAATGGTAAAACAGGTTTCATTATTTAGTAAGTCATTTCACTTAAAGTCGCTGTTTCCAAGAACCTATTGAGGACGTTACGTGAGGACTTACTGTACTTCTCACGAATTAGGTTTCCCTCCCCTCCATTCTTGCTGCCTTCTAGGTAAGAACTATTACAACTGCCAAGGATAGAATCAAGTTCACCCTCTCACTCCATCCAATAGAGTGAAACGTCTCACTTCCTTAAACAGCAATCGATCCACCAAAAACAAACACAGATTTGTAGGAGATTCTATTGAGAAGCCACTTACTGATAAATCACGCAGTCATTTATGGTTTGAGGTCATATTTATTACCAGAATTTATTACGCCCTCTTTGACATAAGGTATGGTTCTGGTGGTCTTTGGCAAGAGATCACTCCTACAGCATGATTTAACCTTTGGTATTATGAGTGAATCAGAAATTGCTATCAAAATAAAAAGTGTAACTATATACGCATGAAAAGTAAAATTTATATGAGAAAAAAATGCCTGAAGTTGTATATTCCTGTAATACTGACTCACGAGGTCGAACCAATAACTTGACAGTTATAAATCTGATCCGATCCATAATGCAATATTTTAACATATCTTCTCAGTAGATAAAAAAGAGAATAACATTTGCTAGTACACAAGTTGTTTAAAAATAATAGTCTAAGAAATGTAAAGAAATTTTGTTTTAAAAAAATACATACTGTTTTTAATCTCATACAATCGAACATAGCTGAAAATGAACTGAGGCAGCCCATTCAGCAGTGACAGGAAACACCTGCAATCTTCCTGCTAGTAATGAAAGGAAGGTGATTATCATCACGTGAAAGTACAGGATGAGACCAGTCACAGCACAGTGTGGCAGACGAACAGGCATTATTACGCCCATTTCACAGGTGAAGAAACCAAGGCTCGAAGAGGAAAAGCTATGATCCCACAGCCACCCAGAAGAGCCAAAATTTCAGACCAGATCGGTCCGAGGTCACTCCCACTTTCCCAAAGCTCCAGCTGAGACCCTGCGTTCAAGGGACTCACATGCATGACGTTGGCACTCTTGTTGAAAATCTTCATGTAGGGCTTTAGGATTTCAAAGTGGAAGGCAGGCGTCAGTAGGCGCCGGTGGTGGTTCCACTTGTCACCGGCACGCACCTCCTAAACCATGGGGATAGGAGGCCAGCAGTTGAGTCAGGACCCTCAAGCCCTGCTCTGTGGGGTGACCTGCAAGGTGGCTGTCACCTGCCCAGAAGGAGCCACATCCCATCCCCCCTGCAGCCTCCAGAGGCGGGTGGCCTTGGCAATGAGCTGTCTGTCTGGATTCTGCACAGATGGAGGGAATCTCTGCTTCCTCCTGCTCGTTTCCTCTGGGGACCAAGGTGCATCCCAGGACAGAGGGAGAAGACCCGCCTCTGCCCATGGAGACGGTCCCCTTGGCTCACGGGGAAGGGTTTCCTCCTCCTGAGGGAGCCTCCATCCCGGGGCAGCCCGGGTGAGAATCCCTGCAGGGGAGGCTGGCAAGTGGCAGGAGCCCCGGGGCTCTGCACGTCTGAGGGGGTCACTGGGGCAGGGGGGCCTCTCCTGCAGCTGGGACTGGGCAGGCAGCATTCATGCCTTATCCTCAGCGTCATGGGTTTTCAGCCCAGGAGTGTCGTGATCTAAACTAAATTTCGGAAAAGTCTTCGCAGGGCTGAGGAGAGAGTGGACCAAGCGGGGCAGGAGAGGCAACAGGGAGGCGTTCGGGAGACAGATGGCAGCGTAGGGGGCCGGGGGTGACAGGAGGACGCAGAGAAGGGACCGATTGAGGAGAGACTGTTCAGGTGTCAGCACCATACGTGCTGAGAGATGGGATGTGTGGGCGAGAGAAAGAGGGGGTGAGGGGACCCCAAAGCGTGGGGTCTGGGCAACTGATGGACTAGACCGAGGGTGGGGGCGGTGCGGGGAGGGGGCCGTGAGTCCAGATTCACACCCGTTGCGGTTGCGGTGTCTGTGAGACCCCCCACGAGGAGGGGCGGCATGGCCTCCTGCTCAGGAGAGACGTGACTTTGGAACTCCCCCCACCCTGGAGCCCTGGGGGAGGAGGAGCCTGGGAGAGAGAGAACAGGGAGGAGGAGCTGGGGCCCTGGGCGACCTCCACATGGGAGGGGAGACGACAGCAGAGAGAGAGGGTCCACGGGGAGGGCCGGGGGACCAGGCGAGGGCGGCCTCCTGGAACCGGGAGAAGAGGAGGTGCGGGAAGGACGGGACAGTCAACAGTCAGAGAGCTGCGGGAGACAGACGAGGTGGGCCAGGAGGTACCCCTGGGATTTGGGGGCCTGGAGGTCGCAGTCATCTCAAGGGAGCCTGATAGGGCTGAGGAGCAGGGGAGGAGGGAGTGGGGAAATAGAGGCAGTGAGTGAACACAGCTCATTCCCCACGAGTGGACGGCAGAGCGAGCGGGCTGGCAGTTTGGGTGCAGAATGAGGTTCCCTGCCCAGGGGATGGGTGGGAATTTACATGTCACCAGTCTGTCCTATTTTGTGCCTCTCTCCTGCACCCCTGCAGAGAAGCCTCAGAGAAGTTGGGTGGTTTATCCCATCCAAGGGGAAGGTTTCTCCAAAGAGCCATGAGGATGGGGTTCCAGGCTGGGCTCTGGGACGCATCGGGACAACACGGACACTGGACGATAGGGTGAGAGGAGGAAGCTGCCCCAGGAAGGGGGTGGGGAGAGACTGCGATTTCTCCCCATGGCCCAGCTGTGCCGTGGGCAGGGGTCGTAGCTGATCCCTGTGGGGAAGCCGCTGGCCGGAGAGAGGCAGAATCCGGCCTGAGGCCGAGTGAGATGGCCCAGGCAGGGGTCAGACCCCGGTCAGTGCTGCCCCTGAGGAGGTCTCAAGTCTAGTGATGAAGACTATGGGTGGAGCGGGGTCCCTGCTCTGTGCAGCCCGCCCTGGAAGCCCCCAAGTAAGAGAGGGATGCACTACTGTGGAACAGACGGGCAGGAATTTGACCCAAAGCAGCCTTGGGGCACGGAAGGGGACGAACGGGAAAGGCATGGGGCATGGGCTGGACAGAGGGAGGAAGGGATCTGGTGGGGCAGTGGGAAAGAGGGGCTCCCCTCGGCCGCATCCCCAGGCTTTTGGGGCACTACTGGAATGACCAGCTTCACTTTTGTCCCGCTGAGATTGCTGTGGGAACCAGCAGAGCTGAGCTGTCTGCAGACAGTGGGGAGCAAGGAAGAGAGACAGGGGTTACCCGTGTCAGCCACACAGTGTGAGCTACCTGGTGCCCAGGGACCTACTGGGCACAGGCCTCCAGCAAACTCCTCTGCTGAGCACCTAGTAGGACTCCAGGCTGCTGTGCACCCCCCAGCTCGCAGTGCGCCAAGGACCAGCAGTGTTCACCACTGCAGACCCTGGGGGCTGAACACACAGGACCTAGCGGCTCTTGACCCTGAAGAAACCAACACCCAGCTCAGCAGTGGCGGACCTCCTGCAGCTGTCACCCTTAAGGGCCCCATGATTTATCCCCTTTGCAGTCTCCAGGTGCCTGAGCTAACGTCCTTCCCTCCATCCCTCCCTTCTCCTTCCCCACCCTCCTACGCAAAAGCCCAGTCACCACCCTCCTCCTCCTCTTCCCTCCCTTTCCCCAGACTGTGCTCCAAATTCTTTTTTATTCCATTTCTCATACAGATCAAAAAATTTAAAGAACTCCCTTTCCACTAGCTTACACCTTTACACCTGTTCACTCTCTCAGTCTCTGTCTTCCCCCACCCCGCTTGTATTCTGACATTCTTCCCTCAACTCAACGTATAATGCTTCCAATACACACACTTAGGGTGTATCTCTGGCAAAGACAGTGAGAGGAACTGTAAATATTAAAGCATTCTTCTCTGAGACAAATAGTTTATTTTCCTTTGTACATGTCTTCTAATTAAAAGGATAATATTTATTATACACTGGTCACAGTGCCTGAGACATAGAAAAGGTGCAACCGTTAGTGGCATTAATATTATCATTATGCCATTCTTGTTTTTTCTTATATTAGGGGAAAATAAAATCTTTCTTTGCTTCCCCACACAAGAAGAATCATGTGCATAAGTGCCCAGACGCATCCATGTGATGATCCCCACCTGCCCATAGACAGAAAACATGTTTATAGGCACAGGTAACGAGACGAAGTTCATCACAATGAGTCTCAAACAAGAGATGATGATCGCTTGAGCCTAAGCAAGAAGTGGGGGAAACAATAGCTAGCATGCATCAGACACCCGACGATGTGGGTGTTTTCACACCTGAATCCTTACAACAGTCCTACGGAGACAGACACTGTCATCCCCAGCCCTCCTGTCATATTTCTCCACCACCTAGCTGGCCATCGGGAGACGAGGGGGCAGAACTTTCTGCGGAAGCTTCCATTGATGGCATTCTTCAGCTCCTTGTTCCTTAGGCTGAAAATGACCGGGCTAAGGAAGGGGGTGAAGACCGTGTAGGTGGTGGCCATCAGGGTGTCACTGTACATAGAATGGGGACCCTTGGGCTTGAGGTAGATAATGGAGGCAAAGCCATAGTGCACAACCACCACGGTGAGGTGGGATACACACGTGGAGAACGTCCTGTGCCGGCCCTCAGCAGAGGGGATCCTCAGGATGGCAGCCACGATGAAGACATAGGATAGGAGGATGAGGAGTAAACAGCCTATCAGGGCTGTGACACACACCAGGATCACACCCATGATGACAGAGGATGTCCTGTCCCCACAGGCCAACTTCAAGAGGCTAAGCACGTGGCAGAGAAAATGGTGGATCACATTTGACCTGCAGAAGGTGAGATGGAAAACTATTGATGTCACCACCATCCCCATGACTGAGCCACCAGCCCAGGTCCAGGCCACAAGACGGGCACAGCCACGGGGGCTCATGAGCACGTGGTAGCGCAGGGGGTGGCAGATGGCCACGTAGCGGTCGTAGCCCATGACCATGAGCAGGAAGGAGTGGGTGAAGCCGAACATGAAGGAGAAGAACATCTGGTTGGCGCAGGCCACAAAGGTGATGGAGCGGTGGGTGGAGAGCAGGTCGGCCAGCATGCGGGGAGTGATGGTGACCGTGAACAGAATCTCAGAGACGGACAGGGCGCACAGGAAGAGGTACATGGGCGTGTGGAGTCTGTGTTCAGTCCAGACGGTGGCCATGATGAGCAGGTTCCCCAGCAACGTGAACAGGTACATCAGGAGGTACAGCAGGAAGAAGGCGGGCAGGAGCTGCTGCGGGAAGGCTGAGAAGCCGAAGAGAATAAACTCAGACGTGGTGCTATAGTTCTGACCAGGCATGGATGCTGCGTCTGGTGAGACGACAAACAGAATGAAGGCGCACTGGTTCAAACCTAGGCTCTACCACGGGTGAAAAGGCATAAGGGCTCTACGCTGTTCGACAACTTGCCGAACTTTTCTGGGTCTCACTGTCTTCATCTGTAAAATGGAGTAAATAATAATAGTTTTTAACATTCAGCAATGCGATAATAATGAGATCAATATAGTAAGTGTTTAACATTTAGGAATAACATTAATCGTTTTTAGGAATAACATTAATCGGGTGTCGGGCAGACGTGGTGGGGGAGGGGATGGGTGTATACATACATAATGAGTGCGATGCGCACCGTCTAGGGGTTGGACACGCTTGAAGCTCTGATTTGCGGGGGTGGGCAAGGGCAATATACGTAACCTAAACTTTTGTGTCCCCATAATATGCTGAAATAAAAAAAATATGTTAAGTGTTTAAGACAGAGTTTGGCTACTAACTGGGTTTTTATTAATACTGACTAAAACAAGGTAAAGGGCCAATATTTGGAGCCATTTGAGACAGGCGTGAATGATCAGTGTTGGATTCTGTTCACAATATGCTGTTCCAGAAAATATGTATTTGGATCTTGAGGTTTTAAAAATTTCCTGTCAGAGTGTTTATCTTCTAAATGATTATTTAATCCATTTACATTTAATTTAATACTATTTTGTAGGTACCCATTGCTACCCACCTCATTTCGTATTTTGCCTTTACTATTCTAAAGAAATTGAACAGAATGTTTGAAAATAAAAGGACGGATAAATATATGTCAGGCAAATATGTACCAAATGAAAGTAGAGGCTGCAATCTTAATAATTTAAAAAATGGAATTTAAGGAGACAATAATCTAATAATGTCTCTGATACCAAATGCCACTGAGGAGCCAGGGTTCCTCGAGAAATGGTTGATTTGTGGTCTGGACATGGATGAGAGCCTAGGACATCTTACAGAGTGTAAAATGAAACTTTCACTGAGGAATGGGATAATATTTAAAGGATGCAGGTACCAGTTTGAAAAGATACCCACTGACCAAAAAGAATAATCATTATACGGAAGATGGAGGAATGAGCTAAATGACCCCGTGAGGAAGCAGTCAGACAAATCCAGAAGGTGGAACTTTCCACAGAACAATTGGTAAACCAGGGTCGTTCGAAGGATGAGAGAGATTCAAGGACATGACAACCTGATGCCACGTAGGGTACTAGATTGGATTTTGATTTAGATGGATCAGCTGTACATATTTGTAAGGCAAAAGAGAAAATTTTGTTTATGATATGAATGAATGATTAGGTATGATTAATATCAAGGGATTATTATTGATCTGATTATAAATTTTTAAGTGTGATCTCATTATTTGGGCAATGAAGGAGAATGTTCATATTTTCTCAATGCATAGTGAAATTTAAAAATCACACACACACATGCACACACTCTAAGGCACAAAGGATAATATTTGTACTGGTTAGAAGCACATTGCAGCAACCAGCATAAATATTACAAATCTATATAACAATATCCCTGGAATATTAAAAAGTAACACAATTTCATCGAGATAGACAGAAATACCTAAATCAGTGATAGAGAGATAATTATCAAATTGTCATTAGAAATTTTAACCCAGAGTTCATAAATGCAATTTATTAATTACAATGCAATTAATAATATTCAGACATTAGCTATTGGATACACATAGACTCTTCACCAGAGAATAAACATTTTTTTTCAAGCACACAGAGAACTTTTTAAAAAAAATTGACATTTCATTAGGACATAAAAAGTTCTTCATAAATTCCAAAGTATAGATATTCTATAGATTATAATGCATTAAAACTAAAAAATCAATAGGGCAGGAATGGCTTTTTTCAAATACCACGTATTTGGAAGCTAGTTATATAATTAAATAACCTTTAGTTTCTATAGTAAATCATAAAATAAATGAAGAAATATTTCAATGGACATATGTGGAGGGCACCAAGCGTGCTTGATGTTGGAAGATGGCAGGGAAGGTACAAAGAAAAGAAGCAGGAGAATTACGAGTTGGTCAGGCAGACTAGGAGAGTGAAACGGCACTCCAGGAAGAAAGAACAGTGCCCACCAAGTGGGGAGAGATGGTGTGGACCCTCAGTGGTCACAGCAAGCCACTGTCATTTTCACAACAAGCCTGAAGGCCACCTCTATTCCAACCCTTTGCTTTATCTTATAGATTCTTCTCTTTATGTTGAAAAAATAAAAGAAAAGAATGAGTTAGAAAAATTAAAAAACTAATTAATTAAGAAATATTTAAAATTAAATGACACTTTAAACATGGAATAACAAAATTGTAACCTAAAATAGCACTTTCAGGGAAATATAGAGCTCTAAATGTATTTATCAAAAAGCTTCATAATGAAAAAATCATGCTTAATAAAACCAAAATCAAGTTATTGGAAAAGATAGGAACAAGGAGAAGATGCCAATAACAAACCCCCAAATTACAAACATATAAATGATTGCAGAGATAATGGGTATTTTTAAATTAACAAAAGTATTAAGAAAAAATGTTAATAAATTTGACATTGTAGATGAATTGAATAAATTCTTAGAAAAATGCAAAATTCTAAAACTGGTATAAGAAAAGAAACAGAGGATCCTGTATATTCAAATAAGTTTTAAAGAAATTGAAAAGATAGTCAAAGACTTTCTCTCTCTAAAATCATTGCCCCACTGGGTTCTACTAAAATGTAGTGAGTTCTATTAAACTGTTAAGAAACAGTTGGTTAGTATTTTATACATGATCTTCAAAACCATAGAAAAGAGCTATGAAATCTGCGCAGCTCTTCTCATCAGGTTAATGCAATCATGGTCTAAAATCAGGTAAGAATGTTTACTAAAAAAGACAATTATACGCCCATTTCTCCTATCAATTCAGATTTTAAATTCCAGAATAAAACACAACCTAGTCAACTGCAATGGTGTGTTAAATATAGTTTATCATGATCAAGTGGTATTGATTTATCTCATAAATGACAAGGATGGTACAGCAGCAAAAAACAAACCATGGCGATTTATCACATGAATCAACTAAAAAAGAAAAATAATGTGATTATTTCAATCAAGGCTGAAATACATTTTCTAAAACTCAACTCCTATTTATGATTTTTTAAAAAGCCTCTTCACAACCCAAAATCAAAGGGGTCTTTCTTAACTAGTAAAGAATAGATACCATAAAACTAGCAAATTCTTCACTCAATGGAGAAATGTCAGATGCATTCTTTTAGGACCAAGAACAAGCCAAGGATACTCACTAACTGTGCTGTTCTTTAACATGGAACTGGAAGTCAGGAGTAATGTTAAAAGGACAGAAAAGGAGAAAAGATAGATAAGGATTGGAGGGGAAGAGACATGCACATCTAAGAGAAAAGAGAAAAGAATTGAAGCAAGATATATTAGAACAATAACAGCGTGCACAATGCTGCAGATGGCAAGATCAACTTTGGCGTCTCAAACAGTATGGCACCAGGAATAATCATTTAAAGTATATAATTTAAATAAAAAGTAAGACAACATTTCCATAGAACACAAGCTGTAAAGAAACATCTCTCAAACACTGTGTTCTCAGGATCACTTTACACCCCCAAATTATTGAGTGCCTTAAAGGAACTTTGTTTAGATAGATGTGGGAAATCTTTATGCTTCTTGATCAATATTTCTACAAACCTAAAATTTCTCTAATAAAATAAGTCCATTCATTTAAAAAAATTTTAAAACATATGTGCACTTAGAAAGCAATGTGTATCTTACAAAAACATATACAAATCAAAAAGTACACATACGTTCAATATGTTAGAATGTCTGTCAAAAATAAAAGAAAGGAAATGGAGTGAAAGAAAGGGGATCAATAGGCCAGGCATGGTGGCCCACGCCTGTAATCCTAGCACTCTGGGAAGCCAAGGCAGGTGGATCGTTTGAGCTCAGGAATTCGAGACCAGTCTGAGTAAGAGCGAGACCCCCGTCTCTACCAAAAAAAAAATAGAAAGAAATTAGCTGGACAACTAAAAATATGTAGAAAAAATTAGCCGGGCATGGTGGCACATGCCTGTAGTCCCAGCTACTTGGGAGGTTGAGGCAGAAGGATTGCTTGAGCCCAGGAGTTTGAGGTTGCTGTGAGTTAGGTTGACGCCATGGGACTCTAGCCCAGGGAACAGAGTGAGACTCTGTCTCAAAAAAAAAAAAAAAAAAAAAAAAAAAGAAAGAAAGAAAGAAAAGAAAGGTGATCAATAAATGAAATAAGAAAGGATCTTTTGCAACCCATGGTCATCAAAACCACGAACTGGAAATATCAGGGACCCAAATCTCTACACCTGAAATCTACCAGAAAATGAGACAAAAATATTTTTACAAGTACCTTGAGCCACTTCTCTAAGAAGGGTCACTAAATCCTTGTCTCCAGGACAGGACCACCCACAGTTTCTCTGCGTAGTTTTATCAGGGCATTGTCTCCCAAGTATTCCCCCAGCAGGGGTCAGCCTGGAGCTTGGAGGACAGGGAATCACCTGGACAATGAGGAACTTCACAGGAATGAGGACGAAGGAACCCACATGGGAAGACTGCACTTAAGACCTGGGAGAAAAAGTCTCTGACCACCCACTCGCCCTCCCCAGAAGTCACGCACCAGCATCAGCTCCCTTCTGTCCCTCACCCTCCCAGCACTTGGCGTCCTCTCTCCCTGCTACACAGCTCTCCCTTTTCTCCCCTCCCCTCCACCCTCCTGGCTCCATCCCCTCCCTCATGGACCCCTCCCCACACTCCTTCTCTGCACCCACTCCCCTCTGGCTTCCAGAGAGAATGTTCTGAAACACACACAAGCCATAGAGTCATCAGACCCAGGGCTCCAACCCCAGCTCCCACTGTGTGACTTTGGAGAAAGAATTTTCAGCTCTGGGCGTCTTCTGCCCAACTGCAAGAATGGCGGTAACCAGAGAACCGCCTTCAGGGAGCCCCCGAGGATTCAGGTAAAGGGCTCAGGGTTCACCTAACAAATGGAGTCGTCATTGATTCTGATATAGTTTTCAGTCTTCCTAGCTGGTTGGTTTGCATCCTTTGGTACCAGATGTCACTAACTGACCCCATTCTAAACTCAGGAGCTCTGACCCCAGCAGGGCCCTGAGGACCTCTGGTAATGTCACAACAGTTTCCCCAGGGGCTGATCCAACTGTCACCCTCTCCCCAAGCCCCTGCCTCACCCCTGCGGTCTGCCTTCTCACCTCCTGCTGGGTAGAGCACCCAGGGCTCTCGGGGCTGGGCTTCCCCATCTCCTCTGACAGGTGACAGAGCTCTGCCACTCTGGTCTCACTGAGGATGGCCCACACACAGGCGCTGAGCAAACATCTCACAGCACGGGGACGTGCCCAGCTCCGCCCTGCCTTCCCCACATCTTCCTACCCAGGCTAGCAGGGACACAACAGCGAAGGCAAAATACACCCAGCACAGGGTTTCCCGACCTCAGCACTAGTGACATTTGGGGCTGGGACATTATGGTGGAGGCTGCCCTGTGCACTGTCTGACATTTAGCAGCATCCTTGGCCTCAAACCACTAGATGCCAGAAGAACCCCACCCCAAGTTGTGACAACCAAAGTGTCTCCAGACATGACCAAATGTCCCCTGAGGGCCAGAATCATGTCCGGTTGGAAACCGATGACCTATAAGCTACAGTGGGCACCTGGGCTGGCTGAACAACCAGGAACCAGACGGGCAAACAGAGAAGACCGCAGCCAGCCACCTGAGGCTGAGGACTCCCTCTCTTCCCCTCTTCTCCCCAGCCCTGCACCCCATCTCCAGGCTGGACAGCTGTACCCACAGCTCTCTGATTCTGCCTCGTACCCTCTCACTCCCGGTCCCTCTCCACCGGCCAGAAGGAGAAGGCAGGAAAGCACCCCTGTCTGATGCTCTCGGGGGCGCCTGCAGGCAGGTGTAGGTAGGGGCCAGACCAAGGGCCTCTTGGTTCAGATGCTGTGCGCTTTATACCTGCTGTGGCCTTCCCGGCAGGACATTCCCATGGGCCTCTCCAGGAAGCCAACCTGGAAGGGCTGTCCTCTGGGTCTGGAGAGGCCGGGAGGGGCCCCAGGGGGCCTTCAGGGACCTGCAGCCCAACTCCCTCCTCCAGCACACAGCAAGGGCTCCCTGTCGCCTCTTCCTGCCCAAAGAGCCCCGGCCCCTGCGGAGGGTGAGGAGCTCCCAGTCTTGGGGGAGACAGAGCTGGATTCAGAAGCCTCCAGCCCCTTGCAATCATGGCAGGGTCAAAGGGAGGACAGGAGAGGGGGGAGCCCAGAGTGGGACTCCAGGACTCAGCCCTGAGACAAGAGCAGCTGGAAGGCTTCCCAGAATAAGGGTAGCTTGGAGCTGGGTGTGTTGGAAAGTGGTTTCTCTCAAGCAATGTAAGTGTTCGGTGTCTTCTGCTCAAACTGGACAGCCCTGTCTCTCTTCTTGATCAACTTCTACCCCATCTCTGTTGTCCTGGTGATCCAAGCCAGAGAGTTTGACATCAGTGGCGCGCCTCCCTGTGATATAATAAAAAATAAACATTGGTTCTGTCAGTGGAAAAGAACCCAAACTCTGTAAAATAATTTAAAGAGGCTCATTCTAAGCCAAGTATGTGCGACCGTGACCCAGCCAGCCACGCCAAAGAAGCCTTGAGCAAGTGGACCTGCTGTGATTGGGTCACAGTTTGGTTTTGTACATTTTAGAGAGAAAGGAATTATAGGTAAAATCATAAATCAATTCATGGAAGGTAAGTATTGATTTGGCCTGAAAAGGCAAGAGATCTCGAAGTGGGGGCTTACAGGTTATAGGCAGGTTTAAGGATTCTTTGATTTGCAATTGTTTAAAGAAGTGAAGTTTTGTCTAAAGGCTTGGAGTGTTTGAGTTAAGATAAAGAAGTCTGTTTCTTAATCAGAGACAAGCCACTGGACATGTACTGAGACTTGAGTGACCTGTTAAGTAAATTGATGACCTGCAGGTGTGGTTTAACCTTTGTCTTACATAGCCTTAGGCCTGTCAATGATTTATTAATGCAGTGCATAAAACTACAGTAAAATAAACTAGGGGAATCTGAGTTAGTGTCTGATTGTTGCAAAGAGTTAACTCCAGGAGGGCTGGGCATAGCTAGGTGTGTCCGACCTCCCTTCTCCTCATGGCGACAACTCAACTTTAAGATTTCTCGAGTCCCCTTGGACAAGAGGAGGTCCATTCAGTCAGCTGAGGGGCTTAGGATTTTATTTTAGTTCACAACTTCCCCCTTTCAGCCAAGATCTGCCAGAGGCAGCAATGGCCAAACTTTTACTTTGTCCCGTGGTTGCCAGGGTGGTGTGGCTACCTGCCCTGGGTCCTCGGTGACCAAGGGACTTGGTGCCAAAAGCCTTACAGCCAATTAAACGTTCTAGGCCAAGCGGGAGTGGAGGTGGATAGGCACTCATCAACCTTTTGAAACCTTTTTGGTGACATAAGAGTAAAACCCCAAAGTCCAAAGCAAGTTACAAAATTAACTTATCTATAAGCAGTGAGCTATGGTCATCTTTGGTTTAGTTAGAGCCTTGTAGCCACCTGTTACATAACACATAATCACTGTTAACCACTGAAGCTAAGGAATTTACAGACTTTTGTTGCACAGCAATGTATTTTTCCAGTCACTTCAGTCACTTGTCCTTAGATGGCCAATAAATTTCTTATTATGTGTCTATTTGCATAAACCCCATAATTGGGAACATCTGTACCTGTTACTGTCATTAGGCATCTTGATATCCTCTCTTGTCATTTTTTGTTTAAGTTTATGGGAAGCGGGAAATTCTTTATGGTTGGGATGGATGCCTGGACCACTTGGCCTGAAAAGGCGAAGTCCCTCATTTTAGCAGCTGTTGAGGCAATTGTGTGTCCGTCCTTGATCTAGATGGTGTGAACTAACTCCATCCCTGGAAACTGGCCCTCACAATGTCATGTCCCCTCCTATTCCACTATAGTCCCTGGGCCTAGAGAGAGGATGTTTACAGTTTTAGCAGCAGGGTTTTGGCAATACAGAACAGGTTGGGGCTGGTGGGATAGAACATTTTTTAAATTCTGGAAGTATCAGGTAAACTTTGTTATTTACATAATATTTGTCTTCACTCTGGAAAACAAAACAAAAAAGTCAGTAATGTTTAAAACAAAAAGTCATAAAAAATATTTTAGTTCTTTCCATGAGTTATTTTTTCAAAAGCAAAGTTTGGACTGTCATTGATCATAAAAGGTTGTCTGAGAAGAATCAAAGCAAAAGAATAATTGTCTGTTAATGATAAAAGTCTAAAAATGGCCATGGGTAAAGACACAAAAGAGATTTGGTTATATTTGTGGCATATGACAATTTATCATATAATTATTATTGGTAACATATACCAACACATATCAGAATTTTAGGAATCTCATACCATTTTAGAGCAGATATTCATAATATATTTATACAAATATAACCCAAAGAAAGTTAAACATCATTTCATATTTGACAATGCTTCCTGTATGGTTTTAACTTACCAAATAAGCTTGAAATGTCTTCATTGCGCTTTCATATTAAAAAGCTGGTGTGAGGTCAAAAGGACTGAATTTAGAATTTTGTTTTTGGAAAGTTTGTCAAATAGTTAAGGTTTAAAACATTTGTTCAAAATAGAATCACAAGTCACTTTAAAATAATGGTCATTTATTTAACCAAGAGTGATAGAGTCATCCCAAGACTTTAAAGGCAATACGGGAAGTTATATGGCTGTAAAAACCTCAATGCTTTTAAAGTTTAGTCTTTCCAGTTAGTCAAAAAACCTAAAGAGACAACACAAGGATTGTCTTGACAGAGCACCAAATCTTTGCTTTTATGTTTGTTTGTTTGTTTGTTTTAGGCCAAATACCCAAAAGGTAAAGAAAAACATTCAGTAATGAGGTTGTTTTTTTCTTGTTTGTTTATTTTTTTATGGGAAGGCCATTTAGACAACTTTGGAGCTAAACCTGTTGAAAAGGATACTTGAATTAATCAGACACAGCGAGAGTGTGTCCAAGGTCTTGAGTGTACATGACATTATAGAGGACTGTGAATAAGAAAAACTAGTACCTTGATGGGGGACACATGACATCTAGCAACAGCATGAAAAGTCTTCTGACCATATGAAATTATTTAGACATAGCAAGAAAAGTCAAGAGTATAGGATTAAATTATACTGGAGGAAAACTTGGCTTTTCTAAACATCTAAGATGAAACATTGTAGTATCAGGCAATATTTTAGCAACAGACTTAGTACCAGAAAAATAAAAAAAAAAAATTACAGGAGCTGAGGAAAGGTTGAAGGTGACAGTTACCATCCCAACTTTTTTAAGGGGAGAAAAAGC
Organism: Lemur catta; assembly: GCF_020740605.2. Lineage (NCBI taxonomy): Eukaryota > Metazoa > Chordata > Mammalia > Primates > Lemuridae > Lemur > Lemur catta. The sequence goes on along the minus strand of NC_059128.1, from coordinate 115,362,040 downwards.
TGAAACATGTAAGACATAGAAGTTGAACTTTTGAGATATAAACCTGAGAAGTTTTCTTTTTCTCTTTCTTTTCTTTTTTTTGTTTTTTTGGAGACAGAGTCTTGCTCTGTTGCCCAGGCTAGAGTGCTGTGGCGTCAGCCTAGCTCACAGCAACCTCAAACTCCTGGGCTCAAGCAATCCTCCTGCCTCAGCCTCCTGAGTACCTGGGACTACAGGCATGTGCCACCATGCTCGGATAATTTTTTCTATATATTTTTAGTTGGCCAGATAATTTCTTTCTATTTTTAGTAGAGATGGGGTCTCGCTCTTGCTCAGGTTGGTCTCAAACTCCTGACCTTGAGTAATCCTCCCACCTCGGCCTCCCAGAGTGCTAGGATTACAGGCATGAGCCACCTGGCGCCCGACCGAGAAATTTTCTTAATTTAAAAAGGAAACAGGTTATAAAATTCAAATGAATACATCATGTAATTTCATTAAGAACAAATTAATATTTTAAGAAAACTTTGTTGTTTTAACCAAAAATTTCCTTTTTAATTATAGCCAACTTGATTGCATACAAAATCCCTTCATAAATTCTCTTCTATGAACCTTACACTGACTTGTACAGCCCATCTATAGTATGCTTAAGCTTTCTGTTTTGTCCTAAATTTTCTTTTTTTTAAGTGACTACTTATTTTATTTTAGGGCAAAAATTCACCAAACAAGATCCTTTTTCATACAATATTATTTTCTTTTCTGTTTAACCTTTCTTACCAAAATATATTTTTATATTCATAGTTATTTTTTACCTCTCTCTCCCCTACTTATTGGTGATTCGTTCCTTTGCAGGTTTTGTAATCTCCTTTTTGGTAAAATGGGTTATGAGATGGACATACAATTTTTGGTTAATCACAAACAATCCAGATGTATAATGAGTGCCTTTTTTCTAACTTAACAAAACTTTAAGATTATTCTGAGCCAAATATGTGTGACCACAGCCCATAGAGCCACATCCAGGAAGCCTTGAGCAAGTGGTCTCCCTGCGCTTGGGTTAAAGTTTGGATTTATACATCTTAGGGAGACAGCAATTACACGTAAACGCATAAATCAATGCATGGAAGGCACGCATTGGTTTGGCCAGAAGAAGTAGGACATCTTGAAGAAGGGGGCTTACAGGTATAAGTGGGTTTAATGATTCTTTGATTTGTAATTGGTTAAACAAACGAAGCTCTGTCTAAGGGCTTGGAGCACTTTAAGTGAAGATAAGGAAGCCTATTTCTTAGTCAGAAATAAGCCACCGGACGTATACTGAGACTCAAGTGACCTGTTAAGTATATTGCAGGTGTGGTTTAACCTTTGTCTTACATGGCCGTAGGCCTGCTGATGATTTCATATCTTACTGTTACAAAGAGTAACTCCAGAAGGGATGGGCATAAGTAGGCGTGTCTGACCTCCTTTCTCCTCATGCCCAGCAACTTAACTTTAAGGTTTTTCTGGGGTCCCCTTAGCCAAGACAGGGGTCCACTCAGATAGGGAGCTTAAGATTTTATTTTACTTCACATTTCTGTAAAAAAATAAAATAAAAACAATATTAGGACCATCCAAACTCATTATGCCAAAGAGAAAGTTAAGTCTGGATACTGAGTCATGTGATTGAGTCATGAGTCATGTGACACTGGTGTTCCTTTCACAAATACATGACTGTTGCTTCCCTCATTGCTGTTAAGGTATTTTACATTGGCCAGACCCTGACACACACAAAAAACACAAGGCCCCATGCATCTCTGGATGCCTGCCCTCAGAAACTATTCATAAGTAAATTCTTCATTTACCCCCTCAACTTTTCAAGACATGTATCGTCCCATAAACAAACAGATGTCAACTGTAACCTTAGCTCTGCAACTAAGTCTGACCCCTTTCTTCAGGGAACTAAAACACGTCAAGTTTCATGCTGACAATGTTGATTACAAGCTTCTTTTCCCAGGTGCAGAACAAGGATAGGATGAGATTGATCGTTCCTCCACCGGAGGCTGAGAATTCTACATCCGTGGTCCCCAATCCGTGTTAGAAACACGGCCACACAGACACGCCTAGTTATGCTCCCTCTCTTCAAAAGTTACTCTTTGTAACAGCCAGATACTAAACCATTAGCAGGCCTAAGGCCATGTAAGACAAAGGTTAAACCACACCTGCAGGTCAGCAATTTACTTAACAGGTCACTCAAATTCAGTGTACATCAGTATATGTCAATTTCTCTGATTCAGAAACAGGCTTCCTTAACTTAAAACACTCTAAGCCTTTAGACAAAGCTTCATTTCTTTAACCAATTAAAAATCAAAGAATCATTAAGCCCACCTATAACCAGTAAGCCCTGACTTCAAGGTGTCCTACTTTTTTGGGCCAAACAAATGTACATATTCATTTATGATTTTACATGTAATTCCTTTCTCCCTAAAATGAATAAAACCAAACTGTAACCCAGCCACGGAGAGACCACTTGCTCAAGGCTTGTTGGGTGTGGCTCTGTGGGCCATGGCCACACAAGTTTGGCTCAGAATAGACCTCTTTGAATTATTTTGCAGAGTTTGGGTTCTTTTCCATTGACAGTATAGTCACAGAGTAGGACAATCATCACAACAATACATTTTAGGGGATTTTCACTGTCTGTAAAAGAAACATCCTGCACATTAGCAGTCACCCCCCGTTTCCCTCCCCCTACCTTAGGCAGCCACTAATCTGCTTTCTGTCTCTATGGATTTGCCTGTTCTGGACATTTCATTTCAATGGAATCATATAATATGCAACTTTTTATGGCTCGCTTTTTTCACTCAGTATAATGTTTCCAGGTTCATCTATGTTGCCATTTGTATCAGCACTGCTTTCCTTTCTATGGCCAAATGATGCTCTATTGCATGGTTATATCCATTTTGATTATCTGTTTATCCATCAGTGGACATTTGGGTTGTTTCCATTCTTTGGCTATTATGAATAGTTCTGCTATGAACAGTGATGTATGAGCAAGACAATCTTAAAAGCACAGGAAACTGGAATGGGTGTTGCTTTGCTAATTGATGCAGCTTCCTAAGTAAGGCTGGGAGGAATTAGGGGTTTTGGCAGCTGCACACTGGGAATACCATCTATGTATTTTCTCTCCTCATTTGATTAATTTCCTACACCAACGAGCCAGGTCTCAGTTTGAGGAAATTTTACTTTCTGGGTGGAAGATGACCCTTTGCTGTGCCCACTCCACAGTGGGAGACAACATCAATGCCTTCACCACATAAATCCAGCTCAGCAAGTTAATGACAAGATACTCCTACTGCAGGTTTCATGGGAAGAAGGGGAGGAAGCCTTAGCACTGATATTTTGTGGAAACTCTTTTTTAAAATCTATTTCCAACACCTGTGTTCATAAAATCAAGTTCTCCATCAGGCTTTGAGCCATCATCTGCTTTCTCTTCCCCTAAAGAGCCCAACATGACCAATAACAGAGTCATCTTATCTTGTTTCTCTCTGTCTCTCCCCTGCAACCCCCACCTCACCATCCTCATACCTAATGCTCAGCTCACAAACAAGTCTCTTCCTATGATTCAATCTCCCTCAAAGCCAGTGAGGAATTATAAATAATGAGAAATTATAATAATGAGAATATTGCTGGCACAATAAATATTCTTTTTGTATTCCTTTACAGGCTTTTAGAAATTAAGAAATGATCTATGAAAATTAGTGAACATAGTTACTGTTCAACTTATAGTAGGTACAATGGTTACTAATATTTTTTTTTACTATTGCTATACAGCAGCACTGGAAGCAACCTAATAGCCAGCAATAAAGTTTTTGTTCACTAATTCAATCTGAATAATGTATACACCTAGCTGTGTGTGTATGATGAATTCCTCACCTCATAAAATTATATAAACACAGCCATGGATCACAGGTAGAAATTCACAGACATGGACAGTTTCAAGGAGATTGAAATCACACCAAAATCACACATTAAGCCTTGGCCCCTACTCCACACCATATACAAAAATACACTCCAAATGGATCAAAGACCTAAATGAAAGAGCTAAAATTATAAAACTCTTCTTAGACAACACAGATGTTCATGGTCTTAGATTAAGCAACGGTTTCTTAGACCCAACACCAAAAGCATGAGTGACAAAAGAAAACAATAGATACATTGATGCTATCAAAATTAAAATTTTTTGTGCCACAAAAGGACACCAAAAAGAAAGTGAAAAGACAACTCATAAAATGTGAGAACATAGTTGAAAATCACATGCCTGATAAGGGAGTTGTAACTTGAAAACATAAAGCATTCTTACAACTCAACAACAAACAAATAAAAAACCCAATTAAAAAAACAGGTACAGTATCTCAATAGATATTTCTCCAAGAACACATAGAAATGGCCAACAAGGACAGGATAAGATGATGCACAACATTACTCATCAGGGAAATGCAAACCAAAACCACAATGAGATACCACTGCACACCCACTAAGATGGTTATGGTCAAAAAGACAGACAATAAAAAGTGTTGCAGAGGATGTGGAGAAACTGGAACCCGATAACACTGCTGGTAGGAATGTGAAGTGGTGCAGACAGTTTGGGAAACTGTCAGGCAGTTCCTAAAAATTTAAACATAGAGATGCCATTTCACCCAGCAATTCTACTTTAGTGTATATACCCAAGCAAAATGAAATATATATTTTAACGAAAACTTGTACACAATCATTCATAGCAGCATTATTCAAAATAGCAAAAGTTAGAAACACTGAAATGTTCATCAATGATGAATGGATCAGTAAAATGTAGGACGTCCATACAATGGAATATTATTTGGCAATAAACAGGAATGAGTACTGATACGTGCTGCAACCTGGGAGAATCCTGAGCACAGTAACGCTCAGGGAAAGAATCCAGTGGAAAACACTGTTTCCATTTATACTCCACTGATATGAAATGTCCAGGATGAGCAAATCTATACGGACAAAAAGCAGAGAGTGACTGCTAATGGGTGTATGTTTCTTTTCTGGGTAATCGAAATGTTCTAAACTTGACTGTAGTCACGGCTACATAATCCTGAATATACTGACACTATTGAAATGCACACTTTAATGGGTAAATTGTTTGGTATGTAAATTATATCTCAGTAAAGCTGTTAAAAAAAGCTCAAGAAAAAATAAAACTAAGATAAGGACACACAGATCAAGGGTTCAAGAAATTTTTTAAAAGTGTTTAACATTTATTGAGAACCTATTACGTGATGAGTGTTATCATATGCAAATCTTTGCAGCAATATTACAAGGAAGGCATTATTAACCCCACGGTACAGATAACAGTATGTCATCCCCCTACCGTATGCCACAAATACCTCTGCACTAGCTACTCAGGTGCCTGAGGAATGGAGTTTGCTGAGGAAGGTCTTCTTCAGGGCGACCTTCAGCTCCTTGTTCCTGAGGCTGAAGATGATGGGGCTGAGGAAAGGTGTGAGGACCGTGTAGGTGGTGGCCATTAGGGTGTCACCTTCCTGAGAGTGGGGACCCTTCGGCTTGAGGTAGATGACAGAGGCAAAGCCATAGTGCACAATGACCACAATAAGGTGGGACGCACAGGTGGAGAAGGCCTTGTGCCGACCTTCAGCAGATGGGATCTTCAAGATGGAGGCCACGATGAAGGCGTAGGAGAGGAGGATGAGGAGGAAGCAGCTGAGCAGAGCTGTGTTGTACACCAAGCCCACACTGAGGGCCACCTATGGTATGTCATCTCCACAGGCCAACTTCAACAGTCATGGCACGTGGCAAGCAAAGTGGTGGATCTCATTGGGTCCACAGAAGGTGAGTTGGAAAATGGCCGTGGTCACCACCATCCCCATGACTGAGCCACCAGCCCAGGACCAGCCCACCAGGCAGGCACAGCCACGAGGGCTCGTGAGCACGTGGTAGCGCAGGGGGTGGCAGATGGCCACGTAGCGGTCGTAGCCCATGACGGTGAGCAGGAAGGAGTGGGTGAAGCCGAACGTGAAGGAGGAGAACATCCGGCCGGCACAGGCCGGGAGGGTGATGGAGCGGTGGGCGGACAGCAGGTCGGCCAGCATGCGCGGGATGACGGCCACGGTGTACAGGACCTCGGAGACGGACAGGGCGCACAGGAAGAGGTACATGGGCGTGTGGAGGCTGCGCTCGCTCCAGACGGTGGCCGTGATGAGCAGGTTGCCCAGCAGCGTGAACAGATACATCAGCAGGAACAGCAGGAAGAAGACGGGCAGGAGCTGCTGCGGGAAGGTGGAGAAGCCGACGAGGATGAATTCAGACGTGGAGGTGCGGTTTGGCCCCAGCATGGCAGCCACACCTAGCGGGGAGAGAGGGAGGAAGACCTGCTGGTTAGGGGCACAGATTGCCCAGTGAGTCCACCTGGGAGCACACCTGAGCCTCTCCCTCACCTGTCCTGAGACACATCCATCTGCAAAAAGGCGTTAATAATGTATTGAGATTTAAATGAGATCATGCATCTTAAGTGCTTCACACAGCTCCTGGTACATAGTAGGAATTCAATAAATAAAAACTGATAATAATTATTATGCTATTGTTATTATTACTAATATTAGCTCCATGCACCTCACCTCACACCATGCTTTTCTGCCTTTGTTCATGCTGCACTTTCCACATTTCTCCCATCTTTATGGGTCCAAATCCTGTCTGGATTTCAAGCTACTCCTCAGTTGCCACCTTCAGCTGGAAGTCACCCCTTCCTGTGGCATGGGAAGGACATAGGCTCTGTTTCAGTGTCCCAGCACCGCTTACTACCCGTGAGACCCAGGGCGGGCTGCTTCCCCTCTCTGGGTCTCATTGCTCACATGGAAAATGGAGTAATCATTTTCGTATCACAGGGCTACTGTGTTGCTTAAATGACATGAGGCACATTAAACACTTAACTGCTGTTTTTCTTGTTTGATCTGACTCCTACGAGTCCCTCACAAAGATGAAGCACTAATTGACTTCACTACAGAGTCACAGTCTCTGGCCCCAGCTGGGCAGTCTGTCTCTCGTCACTTGCCAATGCTCTTCTCTGAGTCTTCTCCCTTCTCCTTGACCCGCACCCCAATCCTCTGATCCCCAACCTCCTGAGGAACGCAGAAACCATAGCTCTCAGCCAGGGCTTCTCTCGTCTCCTTCCCGGAGTGGCCACAGAACTAGATCCACCTCAGATCTCAGTGAGGGCAGCTCCCCTCCCTGAAACTGCTCCGGCAGGAGCCCATCCCTCTGCCATGGCTTCTCTCCCTGTCTCTTTCTCTCCAGCCTGCAAACAGGGTGGATGCAACATACCAAATGTATGTTGAAATGCAAAATGGATCAATGGATACACAGAATGAGGTCCACACATACAGTGGAATATGATGCAGCCATGCAAAGGAACGAAGCTCTGGTCCAAGCCACAACGTGGACGAACCTCGAAGACATTACGCCAAGTGAAGCAAGCCGGACTCCAAAGGCCACCTGTTGTAGGATCCCGTTTATAGGAAATGTTCAGGATAGGTTAACCCATGGAGAAAGAAAGCATGTGAGTGGTTGTCAGGGAACATGGGTAAGATGGAATGGGGAGTGACTGACTAATGGGCTTGAGGTTTCCTTTCAGAATGGTGAAAATGTCTTGGAACTATATAGGGGTGGTGGTTTCACAACATTGTGAATGTACTAAATGCCACCAAATTGTACACTTTAAAATATTTAGTGGCTAATTTTTTGCTAGTAAACTTAACATAAATAAGAAAAAATGAAGCACTGATTCATGCTATAGGAGGGCGAACCTTAAAAACACACTGAATTAAAGAAGCCAGACAGGAGAGGTAACGTATGTTCTGATTCCATTCGTATAAAACATACGGAACAGGCAAATTCGTACAGACGGGAAGCAGATTAGTGGCTGCCAGAGGCTGGGGGAGGGGGGGTGGGGAGGGACTGCTAATGGGGACGGGTTTCCTTTGGGGCTGATAAAAATGTTTGGAAACTAGATAGGGATGGTAGTTGCACAACATTTCTGAATGAACTTAATGCCAGTGAGTCGGGCACTTTCATTAGTAAAATGGTTAATTCTGCATTGTGTGAATTTTATCTCAATTTTTATAAAAGCACTCTGGACTTCCCTCGGCCTTCCTCTGCCTCTCTCTGTCTCTCCGCTGTGTTCACAGCCCAGCCTGTCCTCAGGAAGTGAGAGAAAGGGTCTCCGCGTGTTCAAGGCCAGCCCAGAGCTAAGGGAGGGAGAACCCATGGGCTGCCCAGCTCAGCCTTCCTGCTCCCGAACCCGGGTCTTCTGAGAGCAGAGGGGGAGGCTGCTCAGGAACGCTCTGCTCAGAGATGGGCAGCCTCCATCTCCACACGCAGGACACAGGTGCCCACTGTGTCCCCCGCACACCTCTTCACATACCTGCATCCACCTGCCACCTGTCCCCACACGCTCAGCTGCTGCAGGCTCTGTCACTAACACCAACCGTGCACACAATGGGGCGACGCGTGCACCAGCTGCGTTTACACCCTCAGCCTTGCAGGCCCTCACACAGAGGCGGAGACCCCGCCGGCAGAGATGGGCACACACCTGCAGAGTCCCGGCCCCATGCACGCCTGCAGGTGCACGCCGATGTGCACACTCACAGTACCACGGTGCCTATGGAAACACGCAGGTGCTGCGTAAACGCCTGTGTCCCTCACACTCAACTTTCACTCTATGACCTGCAGCGACAAGCACACAGCAATCCTGGGTAGAACACGGTAATATGGAGCCACCCCAGAGGCTCAACTCGCCTTGGACCTCATGGGGCCGGTTCTAGGTCCAAGATCCGCCCCCAACATTCCGGTTACCCTCAGCCCTTCCCCAGATCCCGCTGGCATCACCTCCTCCAGGAAGGCAGCCTGGGGCGCGCACTGACCTCTCTGCACTGAGCGGGGAGCGCAGGGAACCCAGCCCCCTCGCCACACAGTGAGCTCGGACACGGGGCAGAGGGGAAGGCTGCGCCCTCAGTTTATACCTATCTTCTCCAGAGGCACGTTCCACGTAATCTCGGGGGGCCCGTCGGTGCTGGATGCGGGTGGGGCCGCTCTCAGGACCCAGGAGGCAGCAGGGACCTCGGGGAGCCTTGGGGACCTCTGAGAGCCTTCAGGGCGCGTCAGGCGTCCCCGGGATCAGCGCACGTTCGTCCACGCAGCCCCCAAACCTTCTTCCCTGACGGCCGCTGTGCCCGGGTCGCTCGCAGCTGGGCTCTTCTGAGCTCCCAAAAGGGACAGCTAGTCAGGGTGATGGAGTGACGGTCTGTCCCTGGGAAGGCTGGGGACAAGTCCTGGGTCAGAAAAGGAAACAAAGGAGGCCTGCGACCCCCTTCTCTCAAAGCCCCTCTCCTTCCCTGGCTGGGAGGGACCAGCGTGCGATCACCCCATCGCACAGCCCAGGCTCCATCCACACTCCCCGGCGGCCGCCCCTGGGCATCCCCGGGAGGACAACGCAGGCTCCAGGAAAGGACGCCGCCCACGTGGGTCGGCAAGTCGGGGGTCCCACTACCGCAGGGAGTTTGTAAGGGTGGCGGGGACTCGCCTGCTGCCTGGTGCTGAGGAAGATGAGGGGCGGGCCCGAGCAGGACTCTGTCAGGGGGACCCCACCCAGTACCCAGGCTGTCCAGGGCTGAAGAACTGGAGAGGGAAGCAGGAAAGAGCCCCAGGCCAGGCCCTTCAGCCTTGAACTTGGGGTGGGATTCCCGTGTGCTCCAGGCTCGCCTGGCTTTGGGGCCAAAATGGGACTCAGAGTCCAGCCCCTCCCCGAACCGCCTTACTCCTCATCCCCAAGACCCCCAGCCTGGTGCAGACACTTCTAACCCGGGAGACAGCGTCAGTCTCTGCACTAGTCCTCTGGGGCTCCCACAACAAAGTACCACAAACTAGGTGGCTTAGCAGTAAAAGCAGAAATTTAACCAGGCACAGAAGGATGCACTTGCAGTCCCAGCTACTACACAGGCTGAGGTGGCAGGATCCCTTGAGCCCAGGAGTTTGAGGCCAGCCTCAGCAACATAGCAAGACCTTCATCTCTAAAGAAAAAAATTTATGCGTTGTGTTCCAAAGGCCAGAAATAGGTGTTGGCAGGGTTTCTTCCCTCCGGGGACTGGGAGGGAGAGTTTGTTCCATTCCTTTCCCCTGGCTGCTGGTGGCCAGTGGCAGTCCTCGGCAGTTCCTTATCTTATACACATTATCACCCCAACATCTGCCCCTGTGTTCACATGCCCTTCTTCTCTGTGTCTATGTCTTCTGTGTTTCTAACAAGGACATTAGTCACTGGGTGGCCCCTAAACCCAAGATGGTCTTGACTAATTATATCTGAAAAGAGCACATGTGCAAATTATTTCACATTCTGAGGTCCCAGATGGACATGAATTTCTGGGGGGACCCTCTGCCACCCGCCGGCTTCATCCCTCACCCCTGCAGCCTGTCTGCTGTACAGCACCAGAAGGATCCTGCTAAACAAACCAGATGACATGCACCCTGTGCTTAGAACCAGCCAAGGCTCCCTGCTCCCCAGATGCCTTACTGAGACCTAGAAGGTTCTGTGCAGTCTGGTCCTTGTTAGTTTCTCTGATCTCTTCTCTCAGCTCCCTCCCCCACTTCCAACACCCTCTCTCCCCTTTTAATCTCCAGGCTAAAATGAGACTGGAGCATTTTAAGTATCTTGTCTGTGCCAACCTCCCTCTCACCCCAGGTCCCTCACTCCTCACTCCCCCCTCCCATCTGCTTCAATCAAACGGACTCAGGTCTCATGTCACCTCTTCCAGGAAGCCGTGAGATCCTGTAAGGCAGGTGAGCAAATGGAGCAGGTTGCATTTGCACCGAGCTTCGAGGAATGAGCAAGAGTCCCCCACACAGCACCAGGGAGGGCGCCCCAGGCAGAGGAGCCAGCATGAGCAGAGGCACCGAGGACAGGGGAGATGGGAAGGCGCACTGGAGCCAGTCTGTGAAGGGCTTTGGAGGCACCTTAGAGCCATCCCTGGGGCCTGGCTGGGGGATGGCAGGGGCTGGAAGGAGAGGCCAGGAAGGGGCTGGGGCCTCTAGCTTGGCAGGGGCAGATGCCAGCCTGGACTGAGGGTGCAGCCAACACTGTCCTTGAAGCTCTAGCCTCCCAGGACAGCAGAAAACCCAGAATTTGGAGGAATTGGGGTGGACCCACAGATGTCTCTGAGATATTTCCTTGGCACAGCTGAAACCAGGAAGGGACATCAGAGAGACAGATGTGCAGACAAGAGATGGAGCCAGGACTCCGAGAAAGGTCTGTTATTGCTCCTTCTGGGAGCCCAGAGAGATGAGGACGCAGAGGGGGCTGGGTTCCCGGGACCCAAGGTGAGTTGTGAGCCAGGGGACAGGCTGGAGGGGCCCAGGTCACGGTTCAGCTCCATCCCGACGTCCCGCCTGGCGGGGGCGCTGTGACCTGGGGCCAGGCGCTTGGCCTCTCTGGACCTCACTTTCTCTTTTGTAAAATGGGGCCGGGTTATCGGGTAAGGGGCGCGTCCGCTGGGAGCGGCCTGGCGCACAGTAGGTGCTTGCTCAGGGTGAACTCCCCTCCCTCTGCCCTCACTTTAAATTTTCCTTGAGCCGCGACCCTGTTCTTTCATTTGTCCCACAAGTGTTCGCTGAGCGCCCGCTGCGCGCCGAGCAGTGCGTGGCCCCTGCAGGACCCGCAGCCCCGGAGCTCTGCTCGGCGGCTCTCCCAGGCAGGGCCCCGCACTTCGGGGTCCCCAGTGGGCTTCCCCAGGGAGGACCGATGAATACGAGTTCGAGTGGTTTCAGTCCCCAAACGTGCGCCACCCTCGCTGTGCACCAGAACCTGCGCTCACAGCTGCAGGGAGGGGACGGGCAGACCCAGCTCCCCGGGAAAAACCTTCTCCGCCTCCTTCCCTCCCTGCACCTGCCCTGCAGCTGGGAAGGGGGTGGCCATTTCCCTGTTTCTTCAACCTGATCTTCAGTGCATGAACCCTGGCAGATGCTCTTCAGAGTTTAGGTGATTTATTTGCAGATGGATTCTCTTTCTGGATCTTTTAACCTGGAGGGGTTTCAGAGGAGGGAGAAGGACTGTAACTGCCCCAGGGGCCTGTCCCACCTTCCTTGTATTGATGTCCCGGTATCTGAATGACTTCTGCGCTGGTCTGTCTCCCTCCCTTGTCGAGGAGCTCTTAGAGGTGGACTCTGGGTCCCATCACCTTTCCTCTGTAGCACAGAGTGCTTAGACCATAAATATTTCTAGGATAGCATTTCCACTAGAGACTGGAAGTTTGGGTTGGGTTGAAGGGCTCTTCAATGCCATGGTCAACATCTTGCTCAAAGGTCTCCTCCTTCTGAGACAAGCAGCTGCCTGCCAATAAACAGAGGCAGGAAACCTCATGCCTGATTTACCTTTTGGTAACAAGGAGACGTCAGAACAACTGCACCAGCTGCTTAATATGATAAAAGAAAAAAATGACCAGCCTTGGTACCTAAAGACTGTGTACAAGATAACCCTTATCTCCAGCTTGGAGGAAATCCTGCTCCAACTACCACACGTTCAACAGATGTGTCTGGGGCATCTGAGCCCATCCTTGAGCCAGGAGCTGGGGAGGTCACAGGGGACAGGACAGACATGGTGCCTGTTCTTGTGGACTTTACAGTGGAGGGGAGAAGGTGGGTGAGGAACAGCTGAATTTCAGACAGTGTGAGGAGGAGATGGCAGTGGCTGTGAGAGTGGACAAACTAATCCTTGGAAAGCAGGGCAGGCTGATGGGGGAGGGCTTCACGGAGGAGGTGACATTTCAGCTGAGACTTTCTGCTCCAGGGGCAGAGAGAGAAGAAAGGGTGCACCAGGCAGAGGGAAGAGCGTGTGCAAAGGACCTGCAGTGGGATGATGATTGGTCATCCAAATAACAGGAGAAGGCCGACATGACAGGGAGCTTGGGCAGCAAGGGGTAGGGAGTGGCTCCAGGGGCCTAAAAAAACAGGCAGGGTCTGATCTCAAAGGACCGTCCCCCATAATCCCAACAGCCCTGAGATGACACTCGTCTCCATGGGGGATGCTGTCTATGATACACGCACAAGGGCAGATGAGTTCTTGTGATGTCAACCACACCTGAAAAGTGAGTTTCAGATAAGTTAGAAGGATTTTGCAACTCACAGACTCTCCATAGGGTTGTAATGAGGGAGCCCCTTGTTTTCCCGGCAAGTATTTACTGAGCACCTATTAGGGGCCAGGCATCAGGATCACAGTGCTGAGCAAGTGCAGTGTGGTCCTATCCTCTCAGGGCTACCAGTGCAACGGGGAAAGAGGGCAGGTGTTGACCAAGTAATTTACATAACAGAGTAGGGCCAGTGTTACGATGGAGGAAGTGGAAGCCTCAGCCTCCCTCAGAGCTCTGGAGACCTTCACCCCCATCTGTGCTGGCAGCATGGCATGTTCACAGGCACCACTGGTGGCACCAAGTGCTTTGCATTCCATGGCTCTGCTGTCCAAGGTGCCATGGTGCTTTCTGTAGCATTTGATCATTTGAAGCTCTGGGATTCTAGTGTCTTGGGAAAAGAAAGGGCCCCCTCCGATCCCTACCTATGTCTCTTGCTGCTTGTCAGACACCTAAGTTTGGCCTGAGGCTAAGGGGGAAACTATCAGGGATCATTCCTCCAGAGTGGGCTGAACCTGTGACTGTCTCCACCTCAGTTCTCAGTTGTGAACCAAACCTCATCTGCATGCAGCTCTGTGGCTGATCCTCAGGGACTTTTTAATTTACACAAATGAAGTGGAGATGGGAATTGTGTGTCAACTTTTAATGAACCCACAGGGGTCACTGAAAATCCCACGGCTTGTTCACTAAGAAAACTTGGAATTGGCTTCTCAGGGACTGTTATGGCAGTGGAGTTTGCCAGGTTGTGCAGGCAGGTGTCCCATTGGGCCGTTTAATGCCAGCGAAGACTCTCACCCTGTTCTTTGATGTGTCCTCCAGGAAGGATGCCCAGGGGCTTTGAGTGATGGGCACTTAGAGCTTTGGAGCAGGGCTGGAGGTGGCGGGTTCAGACAAATTCTGCTAATTGCCTGGTTTGGAAACCCCATGACATCACTGTGGTTGAATTCTCTGGGGGATTGTTGTTTTCTTCTTTAAACAGAGAGCAGCTCATCACTAGTGTGAATTGTTTGTTTCTCTTTGGGTTTTTAAACACAGATTACTAAGCAAGGTCAGACTTGTAGAGTAACCCGGCAGTTTGTTATGCAGCAATAGGTAACTCACGCAGTCCTCACGGGGGGTTTTCCTCCCAAATATATGACTCTCCACCCATGACATACAATGGCCCTTGAACACTGTGGTTGTGCAGCACTCTTCAGGAAGCATTTGTGCTAAAAGAAAAAGTAGGAACTTAATAGAAAATATTTAGAGACATCTCAGACCCTTCTCTTCTCTGAGCCAAGGTCAATGCCAAAGAGACTGACTCCTCATGGGGGTGAGGACAGAGTCAGTATCTTCCTACTCCTTAACAAGTCCCAGGAAGGTCACTTTCTCACAGCCCACTCTCTGATTCTAATTTATATCCATTTCTCTGAGTTATTCTGAAGCTAAGTTTAGTCCAAGATGAGCCAAGACAAATTCTTTCTCTGAAATTACTGTTCAAAGTTATTTTATTACCTGTTCAAGCCAGTTCTTGCAAGCACCCATACACACACGCGACACCGTGGCAGCACCGTGAGAGCAGGCAGTGTCAGTTTAGTTTCTTGCCGTATCCGTAACATGGTGATTGGCATCAAATAGGTACTTCATTAACATGGTCTACAAAAGTTTTCTACCATATCCATTGTAGGAAAACACATTATTTGACCTGCTTTGGAGAATCATAAAGAATATGATGCAATAAGAATCATGAATAAACATTTATTGACTGACTCCTTGCCGGACACAATGCTGTCGCCGGAACATGCATGATCTCATTTTGTCTTCACAAAACTGAGATAACAACTATGGTATATACAATGGATCGAAAGCTGAGAGAGCTTAAAACTGGCCTCTGTCCCAAATGTAGGAGGAAACACAGCTGGAATCTTAATCTTGTCTTTCTGACTCCAAAACATGTTTTCTTTCTATTTGACCACATTAATTTACTGCTCTTGAAAATACTCACTTGAAAGAAAGATGAGAAAAATCCCTTACCAATTGCCTTAGTATGTTCAGGCTGCTAAAACAAAATGTGATAAACTAGATAATTTTAAACCACAGAAATTTATTTTTCACAATTCTGCAATCTCGGAAGTCCAAGGTCAAGCAGCTGGCAGATTTGGTATCTGGTAAGGAAAGGAGCTGCTTTTTCCGGGTCATAGGTGGCACCTTCGTGCTGTGTTCTCTCATGGTGGGAGGGGTGAGAACTCTCTGGGGTCTCTTTTATAAGGGCACTAATCCCATTCTTGAGGGCTCCACCCCCATGACTTAATCGCCTCTCCAAAGCCCCACTTCCTAATAACATCACCTTGGGGGTTAGGATTTCTACATATGAATTTGGGGGCACACACATATTTAAACCATATTAAAAGCAACTATTTTGCATATTACCTGTCAATACTTAGCAACATTCACATAAATTTCATACAATTATCAACATGGTGTACATGTCATAAATGTTTTGCATGTTTCTCCATTGTCTTCATATTTTTATAGGATTGCATAGTAGTCCATGATAGTTGAAGCATCAATTATCTTCCACACACAATTTCTCCCTACCTGCCCTGGAAAGCAGGATGGGGAGGGGACATAAAAATTAGAAGGAGTTTATTGAAAGTATAAAAATGTGATGATATAAATTCTGTACTAAGAGTAATTACAATAAATGTTAATGAGTTACTCTCACCATTTCAAATACTAAAATTCTCTGATTTTATTTAAAATATAATCATATCACAATATGTTTCCTCAAGAAATACTAAAAACAAAAGGATAAACAAGGGTTAGATATGAAAAAACAATTCAGAAGGGATAGGAACCAAAAAAGAAAAATGTATCTATAAAATATTAAATAAATTATTATAAAAGGTATCCATCTAACAAAAACATTTGCACCCCCTTAATATTTTAAAATTAAAAAAAAATTCAGACTGTTATCTGACCACAGCACAATCAAGTTAGAAGTTAAACAGCATAGCCTTTAAAAACCCTAACTTGGGGGCCAGCGACAGTGGCTCACGCCTGTAATCCTAGCACTGCGGGAGGCCAAGGTGGGAGGATCGCCTTAGGCCAGGAGTTTGAGACCAGGCTGGGCAAAGGCAAGATACCATCTCTACAAAGAAATAAAAAAATTAGCTGGGTGTGGTGGCGCACACTTTAGTCTCAAAAACTCAGAAAGCTGAGACAAGAAGATCCCTGGAGCCCAGGAGTTTGAGTTTGAGGTTGCAGTGAGCTATGATGACACCACTGAACTCTACCTGGGGCGACAGAGCAAGACCCTGACTCAAAAAAAAAAAAAAAAAAGACCTTAACTGTTTACAGCAGCCTCTGAGGTGGGTTTGTTGTGAAAATGATGAAGCAGTACTCGGTGAGGTTAAGTCTCTCACCCAAGGATGTTCATGTTGTAAGCAGCAGAACCAGGATTCGGACCAGCTCTGCCTGACCCCGAGCCTGAGTTCTCACCACCATGGCACGAGGCCCCCAGGAGACCCCCTGCAAACAGCCAGTTGTGAACAGCACCATAACACAGAGGGGATGTTACATTAGCATTGAATCCTCCTCCAAGGTCAGTGGATTAAACACCGGGATGACTCCAACTCTGGAGATAAGGAGAGACACAGCTTCCCTCTGCGTCCCCTCCCATCCCCACAGCCACCCTCCTTCCCATCCCGACCCCAGCTCTGTGGGTGCCTTCATTTCTGAGATGGGAACTGGGGGTCCTGGCTCACTCTTATTGTCCCAAACCCCACCAAGACATCCCCTCCCCATTTGTCAGTACGCTGCTGAGGAAAGTGACCACCAGAAACGCGAACAGGGTCATTGTCAGGCAAAGAATTCCAGGGATTAAATGTTTGCTCCCATCATCCTGGGGAGAAAATAATTCAAGGGAGGTCAGGGGGCAGAGAAGAGCCCCACCTCCCCTCCCCAGGACACATCCTAAGCCCCTGGATTTCCTGCTTTACTCTCTGCCCAGCTGGGGGTGAATTTTCAGAGGCTGAGTCTCTTCCTGTTAAGGGAGAAGACATCAACACGTCCACCTCTCCTGGCCCTGCCTGGACTCTGGGTTATAGGTTAAAGCACGATTTATGCGGAGGGTTTACAATGCCTGACACACTTGGCTGAGGCTCCTGCACAGAGAAATGTTGGGAGTGGAGGCTGTCAGGGTCAGAGGAGGAGATAAGCCCACACTCCAGCTTATCGGGGTGGGTTAAAGATCCCTCTTGCCCAACTCTTATTTATCTCACCTCCCTCCCATGGCCAGGGTGGAGGTTTGGGCCCCGGGACCATGAACTTGTGTGGAGCCCCGCAGCCCCGACCCTGCCCTCACTCCAGTCTGCAGCTCACTCTGCTCTGGGCTGCCCCTACTTTGCACAGATATTCTCCAGACTTTGAAAGGGAACTGCCCCCTTCAAATCTCACCCATTTCTTCCTTCCTGGCTCAGCACAATGAGGAAGTTCTCTCCATAGCTTATTATCAAATAATCTGGTGTGGGAGAGAACCCAGGCAGCTGGGCACAGACAGGAGTGAGCAACAAGCTTCCTCTGCAAACATGACTTTTCAGACACTCCCTGACTGCTCCCAGCACTTGTGCCTAATGCCAGGCTTCGAGTCAACTTAGCATTCAGAGTCTCACATCTTCCTTACAGATGTAGCTGTGGTCGTTTCAAGTTTGGCAGTTGCACTTGGGAATTTTGTCCTTCCCAACAATTTTATTTACTGTCATTTGCACTTTGAAATTCAACACTGGGGCTAGGCATGGTGGCTCACGTCTGTAATTCTAGCACTGTGGGAGGCTGAGGTGGGAGGATCACTTGAGGTCAGCAGTTCAAGATCAGCCTGAGCAAGAGTGAGACCCCGTCTCTACCAAAAAGAGAAAAAATTAGCCAGGTGTGGTGGTACACACCTGTAGTCCCAGCTATTTGGAAGGCTGGAGCAGGAGGATCACTTGAGCCCAGGAGTTTGAGGTTGCTGTGAGCTATGATGACACCACTGCACTCTACCCAGGGTGACAGAGTGGGACTCTGTCTCAAAAAAAAAAAAAAAAAAAAAGGAAAAGGAAAAGAAATTAAACATTGGCTTCAACAAGAAAAGAGGAGAGAATCACAATTATTGAGTAGCTTCTACTTCCAAGCACTGTAATTACAATTTCTCGTGTAATTAGAGCTCCAAATTCCTTTCCCAAGATTCCAAAGCTAGTAAGCGGTTCTGCTGCATTTGAAATATAATGTCACTAAATTTAAAATTAGTTTTCTTTCCTGTATGCCAGTCTAAGTAATCTTAAAAATAATCTCTTTAAACTACCTGTGAGATTTACCTGACTACATTTTTCATAATGTCCTTCAATCCTTATACTTATGGCATAAATATTTTACACATTTATTATTTAAGTATGTAAAGAATATGTGTAGGCCCTATCTTACAGCAGCAAATGCTGGTGAGGATGTGGAACAGCAGGAACTCTAATCCATTGCTGATGGGAATGCAAAATGGCGCAACCACTTTGGAAGACACTTTGGCCATTTCTTAGAAAACTCAACGTACTCTTACCAAATGACCCAGCATCCATGCTCCTTAGTACTTACCCAAAGAGTTAAAAACTTATGTCCACACACTGTTTATAGCAGCATATGAATGTTTATAGCAGCTGTATTCATAACTGTCCAAACTTGGAAGCAACCAACATGTCCTTCCATAGCTGAAAGGATAAATAAACTATGTTCCATAGACGGGTGGAATATTATTCAGCACTAGTAAGAGATGAGCTATGAAGCCATGAAGAGATCTGGAGGAAACGTAAATGCATGTTACTAACTGAAGGAAGCCAAACTGCAAAGGCTACATACTGTGTGATTCCAACTATATGACATTCTGGAAAAGGTAAAACTATGGAGACAGGGGTTTCCAGGAGGTGGAAGGGAGAGAAGGATGAATAGGTGATGCACAGAGGACTCTCAGGGCAATGATGCTACTCTGTATAACACTGTTATGGTGGATACATGTCATTACACATGTATCCAAACTCATAGAACGTATGAACACCATGAGTGAACCCTAATGTGAACTAAGGACTTTGAGTGATAATGATGTGTCAATGTAGCTTCATTCGTTGTAGCAAATGGACCACTCTGGGGAGGAACATTGATACTGGAGGTGCTCACATGTAGGGGCAGCAGGGGAATATGGGAACTCTCTGTAGTTTCTGGTCAATTTTCCTGTGAACCTAAAACTGAATTAAAAAATAAAGTCTATTTTTAAATGTTTTAATAAATGAAATGAAAACATAAACACACACGCGCACATGCACGCACACACACAAGAAATCAGACACTTTGATGTGATCTGTGGAAACAAAGTAATGTTTGCACCTGTGAAACTAGAGTCTCCAAGGACAACTCCAAGGAAACCCTCAAAGTTTCGTTGCCAGTTTTCTTTTCCAGATACACTCTACAATCTTCTTGTCCAGTTGCATGAGTACCCCGCTGGGATTTTTATTTGTCCTGCAATGAATTCACAGATTAGTTCAGGGACCTTCCCATTTAAGGTTGTGTTTGTGTTTGTAACTTAGGAGAATCCTTTCATGATGCCTCATTTTGGTAGCAGCATTGTCTTCTCTCGATGCACTGTCACCCCAAGGGTCTCTGTAGAATAGTGAGGAGTCCAGCTCCTGGTTGCAAACCTATACATGATCTCCCAAGCCTGACCTATGCCATTACACAGGCTTTGCCTGGCAGGACTCGTGGAGGAAACTGCCCTCCTCACACCAGACTTGGTGCATAATCAGTGCACTGCAGTCTCCCAGGAGAGGTGCAGGCAAGGACCACCATGATCTCACACACATCTGCATTTCCAGCCCAGGCACCTGCATGCAAAGTTCTCTTTACCAGGAGCCTTCAGGAGATGGGTTTCATAGCCACCTCTGCCAAGACGTCCTTATCAAGGAAAAAGAGGGGAAAGGTGAAGACACTTTCTCCCCACTATGACTCAGTACTTAGTATAGTCCCATGTCTGACCTTTCCCCTACTTGCTCCCCTGAGCCTGCAGGTCCATAAAACTCCATGAGCCGGATTGGAAGAATTAACATTGTTAAAATGTCTATACTACCCAAAGTAATCTGTAGATTCAATGCAATTCCTATTAAATTACCAACATCATTTTTCACAGATTTAGAAAAAATAATTATACATTTTGTATGGAATCAGAGAAGACCCCGTATAGCAAAAACAATTTTAAGCAATAAAAACAAAATGGGAGGTATTGATTTGCCAGACTTCAAACTATACTGCAAAGCTGTGGTTCTTAAAACTGCCTGGTATTGGCACAAGAGCAGGGACACAGATCAGTGGAACAGAACAGAAAACCCAAATATAAAACCATCCTCATATAGCCATCTAATCTTTGACAAAATAGACAAAAACATACTCTGGGGACAAGAATCCCTATTCAATAAATGGTGCTGGGAAAGCTGGATAGCCACATGTAGAAGACTGAAACAGGACCCACAGATTTCACCCCTCACAAAAATCAAATCACGGTGGATAACAGATTTAAACCTTAAATGGGAAACGATTAGAATTCTAGAAGAAAATGTAGGAAAGACTCTTACAGACATTGGTCTAGGCAAAGAATTTGTGAAGAAAACCCCTAAGGCAATCACAGCAACAACAAAAATAAATGAATGGGACCTGATTAAATTAAAAAGCTTCTGCACAGCCAAAGAAACAGTCACGAAAATAAACAGACAGCCTACAGAATGGGAAAAAATTTTCGCATACTACACATCAGATAAAAGACTGATAACAAGAATCTACTTAGAACTCAGGAAAATCAGCAAGAAAAAAATCAAACAATCCTATCAAAAAATGGGCAAATGACATGAATAGAAATTTTTCAAAAGAAGATATAAGAATGGTTAAAAAATGTATGAAAAAATGCTCATCATCCCTAATCATCAGGAAAATGCAAATCAAAACCACAATGAGATACCACTTAACTCCGGTGAGAATGGCCTTTATCAAAAAATCCCAAAACAACACATGTTGTCGTGGATGCGGAGAGACAGGAACACTCATACACTGCTGGTGGGAATGCAAACTAGTGCAACCCCTATGGAAAGCAATATGAAGATACCTTAAACAGATTCAAGTAGACCTACCATTCGATCCAGCAATCCAATTATTGGGCATATACCCAGAAGAACAAAAGTCATTCTTTAACAAAGACACCTGTACCCGAATGTTTATAGCAGCACAATTCACAATCGCAAAGATGTGGAAACAACCCAAGTGCCCATCAATCCACGAATGGATTAGTAAACTGTGGTATATATATATATATATATATATATATACCATGGAGTACTACTCAGCTATAAGAAATAACAATGATACGACATCTCTTTGGTTCTCCTGGAGAGAGTTGGAACCCATTATATTAAGTGAAGTGTCCAAAGAATGGAAAACCAAGCATCACATGTACTCACCAGAAAACTGGTTTCCCTGATCGTCACCTAAATGCACATTGGGGAAGGATACCAATTGGATATCAGACTGAGATGGGGGTGGGGGGAGGGGATGGGTATATGCCTACATGATGAGTGCGTTGCACACCCTCTGCGGAATGGTCATGTTTGAAGGTGCTGACTCAGGGAGGTGGGGGGGGAGGGGATGGAGGTATGACTACATGGTGAGTGCCAGGCGCACTGTCTGGAGAATGGACACGCTTGAGGCTCTGACTCAGGGGGATGGGCGGGACATGGACAATGTATATAACCTGAACTTATGTACCCCCATGATGAGCTGAAATAAAAAAAATAAAAAAAACTCTATGAGCCTATTGTTGAGAGATTCCACCACGCTGAGACAACCCCACGTTTGTGCAATTCACCTGACCCCCAAATGCCAGGGGGAACATGGACAGGGGGGAGCCAGTGCTCTCTCTCTTGTAGCCTCATGCTTGTACTGTCACAGTAAGTGTTGAAAGTCTCAACTATTAATTTGGGCGTGTTTTTTTTTAATTTCAGCATATTATGGGGGTACAAATGTTCAGGTTATGTATGTTGCCCTTGCCCAACCCGAGTCAGAGCTTCAAGTGTGTCCATCCCCCAGATCGTGCGCACCGCACTCATTACGTATGTATACACCCATCCCCTCCTCCCCACTCCCACCTGCCCCACAACCGATGAATGTTATTACTGTATGTGCACTTAGGTGTTGATCAGTTAAAACCAATTTGATGGTGAGTACGTGTGGTGCTTATTTTTCCATTCTTGGGATACGTCACTTGGTAGAATGGGTTCCAGCTCTATCCAGGATAATACAAGAGGTGCTATATCACCATTGTTTCTTATAGCTGAGTAGAACTCCATGGTATACATATACCACATTTTATTAATCCACTCATGTATTGATGGGCACTTGGGTTGTTTCCACATCTTTGCAATTGTGAATTGTGCTGCTATAAACATTCAAGTGCAGATGTCTTTCTTATAGAATGTCTTTTATTCTTTTGGGTAGATGCCCAATAATGGGATTGCTGGATCAAATGGTAGGTCTACTTGTATCTCTTTGAGGTATCTCCATATTGCTTTCCAAAGAGGTTGCACTAGTTTGCATTCCCACCAACAGTGTATGAGTGTTCCTACCTCTCCGCATCCACCCCAGTGTAGAAGACTGAAACAAGATCTGCACCTTTCACCTCTCACAAAAGTCAACTCACAGTGGATAACAGACTTAAACCTAAGGTGTTAAACTATAAGAATTCTGGGAGAAAATTTTGGAAAAACTCTTATATAGATTGGCCTAGGCAAAGAATTTATGAAGAAGACCCCATAGCAATCACAGCAACAACAAAAATAAATAAATAGGATCTGATCAAATTAAAAAGCTTCTGCACAGCCAAGGAAACTATCAGAAGAGCAAACAGACAACCTACAGAATGGGAGAAAATATTTGCATGGGCGTGTTATCTTAATTGTCTACATCACACTTGACAGATAGCTCTCTCTCCTGCTCAGCTGAGCTTGTGACTAATAGAAATGAGCAACTTCTTGGGCTGTCTTCTCTTTCTTCTGTTGCGTCTGTAACCTGGGGGTCAGTTCTGTTTCATCTGGTTCTTTCTCTTTCAAGCTTTTAGGAAAACGAGGGTGAATATGGGTTGCCCTGTTAGTGAGTGAGTGAGTGACCGCATTGATTATTGTTGCATCTGTTCTCTTTGTGTTCATTTCACTCCCCATCAGGGCTCTTGGTAGGTGGGTGGATCATGATGCTACCAACAGTCTCGGGTGGTGGGGGTGGGGCAGGCAGGCTAACGAGCCCTTCCCAGTTGCTGAATTTAGGAAGACGTTGCTTCAGGAGGCTGAGGCTCTGGTGAGCTTCCTTCAGTGTCCTGTTCTTTGTTCCACTTTCCTGCTATTCACCGTGGAGGTCTGGAGTTACCGCAGGGGAGAGGAGTCTCCATCAGACTCCAGTAGCATTGACATGCACCACCTACACCTCTCCAGAAAGACAGGGAGAAGGAGAGAGATAGGAAGAGGGAGAGAGAGAGGGTGAGAGAGAGGGAGAGAGGCAGCATCTGTCCTTTCTAAGGAAAATTCCTGGGCTTATCCCAGACACAGACTCTGTGGTCATGTTTCTAGGGGTTGGGGCCACCTACACCAGATGTTCCAAAGGGGGTCCCTATTAATTTCCTGATGAGTACCACACTGCTCCTTCCCCTTCCTCCCATGAGTTGATTTAAGCTTTCGTTTTCTGCAGGGCTCTATTTAGAATCATGACTCCTAATTCTCTACCTAATTCAAATCCCAGATTCCCTCATGAGCTAGGCAACCTGGGCTTCGATTTCTATATCATGGTATGCCTGGTGCACAGTAGACACTTAGTAAATATTAATCACCTTGTTTTACCAACCCTATTTGCAAAATAGTCCATAGTTGGATTCTTCGCTATAACTCGCAACCACATTAGAATTTTAAATGCTCTGAGAAGTCCAGTCTGAAATAAATATATTTACCTTTGCAAAACACAAGAATTCCAAATGTTTGTAACTGGGGTTCCATGTTTTTTCCCAGAACAGCTTTTAATGTGTGGTTTTCACTTAACACTGTGTGACAGACTGTATCCTGGAGAATTGTGAAATTTCTGTCTTGCACTGAATGTTTTTTTTTTTTTTTTTTTGAGACAGAGTGTCACTTTGTTGCCCTGGCTAGAGTGAGTGCCGTGGCATCAGCCTAGCTCACAGCAACCTCAAACTCCTGGGCTTAAGCGATCCTCCTGCCTCAGCCTCCCGAGTAGCTGGGACTACAGGCATGCACCACCATGCCCGGCTAATTTTTTCTATATATATATTTTAGTTGGCCAGATAATTTCTTTCTATTTTTAGTAGAGACGGGGTCTCGCTCTTGCTCAGGCTGGTCTCAAACTCCTGACCTCGAGCGATCCACCCACCTCAGCCTCCCAGAGTGCTAGGATTACAGGCGTGAGCCACTGTGCCTGGCCTGAATCTCTTAATGAAGGTCAAAAGGACCTCTGGGCCACTTATTCAGTCCTATGCTTTGGGACAGCTGAGCACAAAAGGTCCCTACAGCTTCTCAAAAATGTCACTAGGAATATCTTAATAAAAGTATTCCACATGATCAACAAATAAACAAGATTATTTCAGATGATGCCAAGACCTAAAAAGAAAGTAAATGGAGTAACAGAATAGAAATTACCAGGATGGGTGGTATTGGATAGCAAAGGAAGAACCTCTCTGAGGAGGTAACATTTCAGTTGAACCCTGAATGATGAGACTCAGTCATGAAACAGCTGGACAAGAGCATCCTAGGCACAGGGAACAGCATGTGCAAAGGCCCTGAGGCAGGAAAAGGCTAAGTCTATTCACAGCTCAGAATCAAGACCAGGGTGGCCCAGTAAAGGGGCAGGTGGGAGGGAGTTCATGGGAGAGGAGATTTGAGGAACCAACAGGGGTCAGTGGTACAGAGTCTCTTAGGCTATGAAAAGAGATGAACATTGGTAGCAGGATTTTATTTTGAGATATCAATTGAGATTTCTCTAATTCTCTTACCCTCCTGCATGTCGAAGTGCCCCCACTGCTCTCAGAAAAAATTGCCTCCTATATGCAAAGCCTTGTATGGGAAAGGAGATGATTCAATGAGCACAAATGTTAGAATTCTTGCCTTTGAGTGCCAAGGCCACTTGTAACAGTCACAGGAGAAGCAACTAACTTGAAAGGCAACACACTGTCACAGCCAGACTTTCTGAGACAGGAACTGACAATGGCTACACGATAGAGCATTAACTGTGCACCAGGCACAGTTCTGAGTCCTTTACATTTGGCCCTCAGGACAATCCTGAGGTAGGTAGTGTTGCTGTTCCCATTACTACAGTTGAGGAAACGGAGGCACAGAGAAGGACATTAACTTGCCCCAGTCACACAGCAGAGCCAAGACTTGCGCCCAAGCAGTCAGGCTCCAGATCCCACGCTTTTGGGGTTGGTGTTTGTGTCCAGTGGTCTGGCTTTGAACCTCAACACTCAAAGGGGATGGCGCTACCCCCACCCCACCCCAAGATGGGCCCAGGAGGCCTGTGATGGGAATGAAGGAGGAACCGGAGGTGAGAGGGTGGGGAGGAGCCTCCTCTGACACTCCTGTGGGGGCTCCTGGGTGGGCTCAGTCAGTGTGTGTTGTCCAGGCTGCCCGGGCAGCAGCAGGGGCCCAGAAGAGGAAAGGGAGGGGCTCCCTGAAGGTAGGGAAGGGGTCACGGATGGGACCACCTGGGAGGGGCAGACACAAGGGTGGGACATTGACAAGAGCAGGAAGGGAACTAACAATCTCAGAGAGGCTGCCAGGGTGGAAGCTGAAGGCCTCCCACAGTGTGTTCTGGGTTGGTCAGGCGGCTCTGTCAGGGGGTGGGGGGCAGGGTACCTGCAGCCCAGACTAAGGGATCTGCCCCTACTACTTTCCCTCCTGACTCAGAGCCTCAATATTGCCTGTTAAAACCGTCCATAATCCTGCCCCCTTTCCTACTCAAACATCTCCCATGGCTCCCTATCACCTGCAGAGTCAAGTCCATACTTGGGTTGTGAGAGGAACCCCAGGATCTCCTGAGGGCCTTGTGTTCAGCCAGAGAGGCAGTGAGAATTTTGGGCTCAGAAACACCAGCCCTGCCTCAACCCACCCACCCACACGCTGTGGATCTCCACAGTCCCCAAGCACCCCTGATGGCTCTGGGTGAGGCTCAGGCACAGGTGACAGCACAGTTTTATTCCTGGGAGTCTGCAAAGGCAGGTGGGCGGGGGCAGAGTGGGTCTTAATCCTGCAGTGGTGGGTCACTGCTGGCCCACAGTCAGCGGCTCCACCCGCAGCCAAAGGCCACCCTCGGCTCGAAGGACCAGCTCCGGCTTCCTGCTCGTCTCTGCCTCCACCTTGTCAGGCAGGACGCGGAAGCGCAGCAGCGTGAGCGCCAGGACCACCTTCATCTCGGTCATGGCGAAGGTCTGCCCGATGCAGTTCCTGGAGGCAGAGGTGGGGACAGTGACGGCACCCAGGACCCCCATCCGGGCCCCATTGCGCCTGGAACCTGGCCCAGGACCCCCACCCTCACCCCGATCAGCCTGAAGGGGCAGAGTGGGGTATCCCTGTGCCTAGGACCCCCATGTGGGCTTGCACATACCCCAACCCTGGCCCAGATTCCAGCCCCCGACTCACAACAGAAGACGGGAAGGGGGTTCTGAGCACATCGCAGTCCCCTTTTGGACCTACACAACCCGGTTCTGTGGACCTTTGTCCACAACCTCGGAGGAGGGGTGGGAAGGAGGGCTGGAACTCTGACCATCTACAGTTGACCCACTGTCATGCCCAGACCCCCACACCCATCACCCCATCCCCACCTCACACACCCACTGCCCTCACCTGGGCCCTGCAGAGAAGGGAACGAAAGCCAGAGGTGACCGCTCCTTGACGTTTTCTGGGTCAAAGCGGGAGGGGTCATACACCTGGGGGCGAGAGGGAGGCAGGCTTGCTGGGTGGGTCTCCCAGGACAGCCAGCCTTGGAGAGACAGATGAGAGTGTCTGGTAGTAGGGGGAGAGAGGAGATCCGGGATTTCCCTGTCGAAGCCCCGCCCCCTCCTCTAGGACCCGTGAAATGGATAAAATGGGCGGGGGGGAGTCAGCACCTCCGGGTCCCGCCACACAGCTGGATTATGATGGATCCCGAAAATACTGATGACGCAGATGACATCTGTGCAAGAGGAGGGAGCAGTCAGGACAAGGCCTCACTGCCTGATGGGCCCCTCTTCCTGCCCAGGTTCCTCCTCCCCCTGCCATTGTGGGCACCTTTGGGGATGACCCGGCCTTCTGGGAGCACAATGTCCTGGGTGCAGCGGCGGGAGATCGCTGGGACTGGGGGATGCAGGCGCAGACTTTCCTTAATGCACATGGTCAAGAAAGGCAGCTGGGCCAGGTCGTCCCTAAGAAACCCAGCCCCCACAAAGCAATTATCCAGGGAGCAAAGACAGAGATCTCCAGCCACTGTGTTTCCCACTGACACCTTTTCTCCCTATAACAAAATAAGCTCCACAGGAATCAAATATTTGAGAATTAGAAAAGTAGAAAAAATTAGAACAGCAGAGAATTAGAAAAGTACCAGAGAAAATTTAGCCGGGTATTTAAAAAAAAGATATTTCTGAGGAAAACACAGCATCCAAAAGCCAACTGCAAAAGTTAACAAATTTACATAAAAATAAACAAAATACACCGTAAGAAACAAAATACACAGATCCAATGTTTTGCTCTTATTTATCATTGTACTTAAGATACTAGCAAATGCAATTAGGCAGGAAAAAAAAGGAGAGTAATGCAATTTGAAATGTAGGGGTAAACGTATCATTTTGGCAGAAAGTGATATTACGCTTAGAAAGCACAAGAGATTCCGCTAGGCAACTTTTATAAACATTGAAGATCCAGTAAAGGAGCTCAATTATTTTCCCTAATCTTTCTTCTTTTTGTGTGGCTATTGAAAGTGTTACCTGATGCAGTTAAGTGTTTCAAAATTTGAAAACTATAAAACATCACCCACTTCTAAGCCACCCATTTCCCACATCCACAAACACAGATTGCCTGCATTATTATTTTTAATGTATTCCTCCATAGCTATTTTCCTTTTATTTCAAAGTATTACAAGGGTACAAATCTTTTTGGTTGCATGGATCACTTTTATAATGCTTGAGTCATGGTTATAAGTGTGCCTTTCACCCAGATAGTGTTCATTGTACATGTTAGGTAGGTTTTCGCCCCTCCCATCCTCCTCTCTCCCCACTGTTTGATTTCTGTTTTGTTTTACTTCCCTCTGTGCACTTTTATGCATTAAAAAAGTAATATTAGTAGCGTACTGTATACCATATGCACTATTCTGTGTCTTTTCTCATTTAACAGTATATCAGTCTCTTCTTGTATATCTCCTGGGACTTGTATCAAAATAGGATTTTCTCTACTCTGGAGCTATAAAATAATTTTAACATGGTTTCTTCTAGCACTTTTAAGACTCTATTTTTATAAATTTCAAATGCTTGTTTTATGTGGACATTATCTTGTTATAAGATGGGAGAAGCAGGTTCAGTTGACTTTCTTCCAGTTAGTTCACCTGTTGTTCCAATGGCTTTTATTAAATGATCCATAATTTTCCTATCAATGTGAGACACCATCTTTAGCATTTACTATGATCATTGGGCACAAAACTTATATGCATAAATCATTAGATTTCATGTATAAATAACAATCAGATGGTAAACATAATAAAAGAAAAGATGCTAATAATAATAATATAAAATTCTGGGATTAAACTTAGCAAGAAATGTAAAATCTCTATATTCCAAATGAACTTATAAATTTCACTCAACCCAAATAAAAGATACATTTCTCCATAGCAATGAAATTATCTAATGGTTAATGAAACACGCATAAAATCTCTAAGCTAACATTTTAAACTCTATTAAAAGACTAAAGATTATTTGACTAAATGTATATCAATTCCACACTCTAGAAGAGCATACATCAATATTATGAAGCAATGCATTTTCCACATGTCTATCAGATATTCAAGTCAACCAATAGGATATATTTACTTCAAATTAAAATCTGTCTGATTTGGGGGGAACTTGATAAACTTACTCTAAATTTTTTCTGGAAGAATAAAAGATCATGAAGAGCTAAATCAATCAATTTTAAAATAAAATATTAAAGAGAGAGGAATCTCTACCAGCTTTTAAGACCTACTACAAAGTCACAATAATAAAACTAGTAACCTAACTTTTGTACCCCTACAATATGCTGAAATAATAATAAAAAATAAAATAAAATAAAAAGAAAGAAAAAATGCCAAACTCAAATAAAAAAAAAAAAAACTAGTGTAGCACTGCTGCAAAAACAGAAAAATAGACCCACGGAACAGAATAAAGAGCTCAGAGGCAGACATGTGAATAAGTGAAAATGTCACACTTAGCAAAGGAAGCCCCACAAAACCCTGGGTCATGTATGGATAGCTTGACTGTAAAAGATACTTTAGACAAATCTGACTTCATAAAAATTAACCAAAAGTACCCCCCAATTTAAAAAGCAATCTTTTGCAATACAAGACAGAAAAAATATTAATTTTAATACACATTCTTGACAGTGAATATTTTTAAAGGACCCAAAAGAAAAGAGAAAAAAAGATGACAACTGCCCCCATAAAAATGTCTTATCAACATATGCAAAGCATGTTCAATCTCACTGTTATTTAAAGAAATGTTCATTAAAAGAAGAAATATGAAAATTGGCAAAGATGTGAACTTCAATAATATATTATTGGTGAAGGTATGGGAAAGTTGGTGCAATCAAACTCAGCTAATAGAAATGGATTTGCAATTATTAACAAAACTGCACAATACAAATAGTCATAGTCTTTGATTAGGAGATTGCACTTCTAGGAATTTGTCCTGCAGAGATGCTGCCACTTGTAAGCAATGATCACTGTGCATTCATGCTGACTGCACCATGTTTAATTTAGCAAAAGTCTGAAACAATCCAAATATACATCAATGGGAATCTATTTAGACAAATTACGGTACATCCACACAACAGACTACTATACAGCTACCCAGAAGAAGAAATACGGATCACTGGTCCTACCACACACTGAAAGCTAGAAGATAAATCGGTACAGTATATATTTAAATATATGTGTAAATAACAGTGGGCAAAAAGTATATGTGTATATATATGGTGATAGAATATGTTCTCATCAATGTTTCTGAAATTTAACATTCATTTTCCCTGTGGTGTATATACACAATAAAATACTATTCAGCCTTAAAAAAAAGAAGGAAATTCTGTTATTTGCAACAACATAGGTGAACTTGGAGGACATTATGCTAAGTGAAATGAGCCAGGCACAGAAAGACAAATACCACATGAACTTACTTATTATCAGTGGCATCCATAACAGTCAAACTCATAGAGTACAATCACATATTGTCACATTTTCTCAGCAATCCAGATCTTTTTGCCCCAAAGCTTGCAACTTTTCCTCTTCTAGCCAACCTGTATACCAAACCCTACTTGTGGTCTCTGCTCACATTTCCACTAAGCAACAGCGGCAAAATCAGCAAAAACAAAAAAAACCATCTTCCCTCTTCCCCACCTGGTAGCAGAGCCAATGAGAGGGGCTCAAGAACAGGCCATGAGGACCTGCACTCACCATTCAATCTCATCAGGCTCACGGTCCCTCAGCAGCTCTCGCACCTCCTGCCGGCAGCGCTCCTGGTGTTCCGGGTGCCTCGCAAGGTGGTACAGGATCCAGGAGAGACCACTGGCCGTGGTGTCATGGCCTGAGGGGCAGCCAGGCAGGCTTGAGTCTCTGGGCTGCTCCAGCACCAGGGTGTGGACAGCGCCCTACATTGAGGCTCTCAGGGAGGATGGGAGGAGGGAGAAGATGGGCAGAATGGAGTGATCCAGGGTCCACCCATCAAGTCCCTGGGATGAAGAGACCCCTGTCCCCACTGTAGTCCCACACCGGGACCTCACCCTCAAACATGAAGGTGTCAGCTTCCGCTCTTATGTCCTCATCTGACAACTGCTTCCCATCTTCATCCTGGACAAAGAAGACAAGATCCCCCAAATCACACTAGCATGTACGGCTCCTGAGTCTAACCTGAGACAATCTCAAAGATTCATCCTCCTTCCAGAAGCCCAAGCCCCCCCAGCACTCCTAGACCTCTCCTGGTCACCATTGCCAGAGCCCTCACCCCACAGGCTTCCTCCCTGGCTTCCTTGCCTCCTCTTTTGTTCCTGGTGGGAGAAATCAATGACCCATGAATATGTTTATGCTGCTGCATGATGAGAGATTTCTGAGGAAAAAGTTCCTGGCAGCCTGGGTTACAGGATGATGAAATGGCCATTTGCCTTGGAAGTCAGAGATTAAGTACTGCTCTAAAGATACTTGCTCACATTCTAGAGTAAAAAATCCAGGGAACCTTACCTTATCTCCACTGGGGACATTTGAGTTGAAAACTTTTAGAATTTGGCATCTCACTGGAGAGGATTTTTTATACTCCAGAACAAAGCTTGCTCTCTCTCTCTCTCCCTCTCTCTCTCTCAGAAGAGGGAATACGCCAGCTGCACTGTATCAGTTCCAAGACTCATAACACAGGGACCCTGTCCTATGGTGCAAAGTCTTCTGCACATACAGATGGAAGCATTGCATCACCCTCGGAGGAATTTGGGATTGGGGAGCCCAGTGCTGCAATCCAGCTCTGGCTGCTATTATTGCCGTGAGTAAGAAAAGGGCTTCTCTGATCCAGGGGTTGCATCCGTCAGAATAGATACAGGCATAGACAAATATATAGACATACACACAGAAACAAAGACATGGACAAAGACATAAACAATAGACACAGACACAAAGTCATGCACACACACATACACATAGACAAAGACAGACATAGAGGAAAACGTAAACATAGACATACCAATAGACACAGACATACACAGACACACACAAAGGCAAAGACGCAGATATACATACAAAGACATAGACACAAAGACTCAAAAACTCAGAGAAAGACATAGACAGACATACACAAAGACAAAGACACATGGACACAGACATAGACAAAGACATACATATAGACATAGATATAAAGACATAGAGATAAAAACAGAGTAAAAGCTCAGACTCTTCACAGCTTCAGACTTAGCAGTCTCTGCTGGCTGCATTCTAGAGGGTCATCTCTAAAATCTATCTCTGACCTGTCCCTCCCTTTCTCAAAATAAATTCCATGGCTCCCCAGTGCCCTCTGGATCAAGTCCATTTTCTTTGATATGAATAGATTCTCTCTCTCTTTTTTTTATAAACACGGTCTTTCTGTGATGCCCAGGCTGGAGTGAGGGGGCTATTCACAGGTGTAATCATAGCACACTACAGCCTTGAAATCTTGGGCTCAAGCAACCCTCCTTCTCAGTCTCCCAAGTAACTGGGACAGCAGACATGCACCACTGCACCATACATCATTCTAATACTTGAATTCAGATTCCAGGAAGCCCACCTTGCTCAGCAGGAGCACATCGATGAAGTCCAAAGTCTTGGTCTTGGCCTTGGCCTTGAGGAAGTCATCAACACCCTGTTTGGGGAGGGTGCGGCGTCGCTCCTGGATGACGGCATCTGTGAAGTCATGCACCAGACGGCAGGCCTTGAGGAAGTGCTTCCCATGGGAAGTGAGATAGTACAGGAAGTCCGTGTGCACAAGGACCTGCTGGTTCCTTTTTCCAATAAGGGAACTAAGCTCCAGGATGGTGGCAATATATTCACTGGGCTTCCTGCAGGATGAGGGAATGGGGAGGAAACAACTCAATGCACCTGAAACCAGGAGCATTTTCCACCAGCAGCCAGGATCTAACTTGCATCGGGAATCTGAGTCTTCAGAAACAGGTGGCCCCACAGAAGGCATCATCCTTCTTGGGAGGATGAGACTTGACTCTCCAAACCTTCTTCTCTGCCTGCATCCACCTCCATGAGTTGCCTACATGCTACTAGGCAGCCAGATCATAGCATGGACACCATGCTCCTCTGCTCCTCTGTCACCTACCCAGTATCCAGTCCTGCACCTTATCCTTCCTGAAACTGTCCACACAGCTAGGACCTTGTCGTCTTCCAACTGGTCAATGGCCCAGCCCCCACACTAGCTTCTTTCATCCAAAGTCAACTCCATCTAGTGTCTACATCACAGCCAGCTCTCCAAAGAACTCAGCTCTGACCATACCCAGTATCCACTCAAACTCCTTCAATGACTCCTTGGAAACCTCATGATAAAGTTCATGCCACTTTGCCTGGGTTTCCAATGTCCTTGAGATCCAGCCCCTGTCTACTTCTACAATCTCAATCTGTGACTGCTGCACGCGTTCTACTCATCCTAGCCTCCTTGCCTTAACTCAGTTTCAACTACCTGCAAAAACCACACATTCTCTCTTGCCTTTCCTGTCCCTCAAAGAGAGATATGACACAACTTCTCCAGGAAGGCTCTTCAGCCCTCCCAACCCACCCACTCTCTTGGATCCATGGCCAAAGTTCCCAGGCCCTGGGCAAGGACTCACTCCTGACAATGGCTGTCGAAGCTGAAGACACATTTCTGAAGACTGTCCAAGGTCATGAGGCTGATGTGCTCAAACATGTCCAGACGGGTGCTGCCCTTTGAGGCCAGGCATTGCCACTTGGCCTGGCCAGAGAGAGACAGAGATGGAGATGAGTTCTGGCTCTCTTGAGCCCCTCCCCAACCGCAGCCTCCAGATGGACTCCCTCAGAGACAGCCTCTTAGTTCTGTGCCCCAGGACCCATCCTCAGGGAGGACCAGGCTTGGGTGAGAATGAAAGCTATTACTATTAAGAGATGAAGACCCAAGGCTGGGAGCCAGGAGACTTGGGTTCAGTTCCAGCTTTGCTTCCTATGCTCTGAGTGCCCTTGGTCAAGTCCTTGCCCTGCCCTAGGTCCCACCTGTCAAATCTTCAGTAACAGTTAAGTTGACCTGCTTTGGTGCTAGATAAACAAATCAGGTTAGCACACCTGCTCCACCACTTCCAGATCACTTACTGGCTGCATAGACTTGGACAAACTCTCCAATCTCTCTGACCCTCCATTTTATCATCTCACATGGGGAAAAAATAATCTCTGCTTCACAGAGCTATTAAAATTAAATTAGAAAATACATGCTCTTATCATGGAATTGGCATGTGGCATTCTTTCTAGAATAGGGAGAGTGCACTATAAATGTTAAGTTTTCTTGTCTCCATTGCTACAGATTGATTTTAAAATATCCCTATGTTGGGAGAGGCAGTCCTTCATGGGCCCTGAGCTTCCTTGCTGGGCATGCCAAGGATTGGAGGCCCTCATGTTCATAACCTAGGTCACTTCTCAGACTTGTGTTTGAAGAGAACAACCTTGAGGGGTAAGGTAATGACTCTCACTAGGCACTTATCAGGCTTCTGTCTTCTTGCTGTGAAAGCAGATTCCCTAAGCCTAATGCTCCTCCCATGTAATGCAATAGACTACTTGAGCAGGCATCTATAGAATCCCACCTGTGTCACCTCCATGGGATTTGGATGGCTTGGAGAAAGGATGCAAATGAACAAGAAGCACATGCTGCTTGCAGGGCCATGAGTAGTTAACTGCCCTTTGTCTCTGACCCTAGAGTCTCCTGTCTTCTGGCAGAATCCATGAAAGAAACAGTAACAAGCTAACTTATCAGCTTCGAAGCAAAAAATTCCTAGGCACTACACAAAACCCTTATCACCAATTCCTCACTTCTGATATCCACACCCTTTGCCATGTTATTCTTCAGCAACTTTCATAAAGACATGGAGTCTATTTTACCCCTCTTTGATTCTGTGCTGAACTTTTGGCTTTCTATGGCCAAATACAATGTAGACAAAATGATAGGGTAATAACTCTAATATAACTAAGACTCGAGAGGCATTAAAACCTCCTCGTACTCCCTTGTAACCCTGTCTCTGCCATGCAAACAGTGCTGGAATTCCTTCCTGAGGGAGAGATCAAATGCAGGGCAGTCCAGTTGTCCCACTTAAGACCATTCTAGATCAGTCTAAAGCCGGCCAAGCCCCACACATGTGAGAGACTGAGCCAGAGTCAGCAAAGCTGCCTAATGCAACCACAGCTGATCACACACCATGAGGCATCCCTTCTACACCCAGAATGAGCCAACTGACCTGTATACATAGGAGCAATCACAAACCCTTACTGCTCTAAACCAGTGCACAGTCGGTACTCAGCAATAGCTACTATGCAATCATCATCATCATTGTTCTCTTGAGTTGGCAGGGCTTCCGTGAGAGAAACACAGAAACTGACACCTTCTGAGCATCTACATGTACCAGGGACATGCCTCCATTGCCACCTTTTAAGCAGGGGTTATATCCCCATTTCACAGCTGAGGAAAGCAAGGCTCAGAGAGGAAGAGCAATGACCCTAAGCCACCCAGTAGACCCAAAATTCCAGACCAGATCTGTCTGAGGACCCTTTGACCCCAAGGATCCAGTTGGGACCCTGTGTTCAATGAACTCACATGCATGATGTTCACGCTTTCTTTGAAAATCTTCACATAGGGCTTCAGAATGTTGAAATGGAAGGCAGGAGTCAGCATGCGACGGTGGCGGCTCCACTTGTCACCGGCACTCAGCAGGAGTCCATCCCCTAGTAGGACAGCCAAGGGCAATGAGCAAAAGCAGCACCTTCTCCTGACCCCACAAGGCTGTCCCCACCCCCATTCACCTGCAGTTACTCACCCAGCCAGGGCTTCAGGAAGCCATAGAAGACCACATCCTTGGGTGCAACAGCAGCTGACATGAATGAAGACCATCACAGGACATGGATAGGGATAGGGGAGGCACCTAGGGTGGGCAGTGGAGCCTCCTGGCCAGGGGTTTGCACTTCCTCCCTCCATGCCCAGCATAGCAGGAAGGGGACCAAGGGCAGAGGAAGCAGGGAGGATGGGATGGGTAGGGGACCCAGACCAGGCTGCAGAAGCACAGTAGAACAATGACACACCCTAACTTCACATGATATGACCCACCACAACCTGACATGGATCCTCAATGGTCCAACATGTTCTATGACACACAAGCATAGCTCAACAATCTACAAAACACCTCCATAGGGACATAGGACACTCTGTCTGCCACAGCACTATCTGACATCTCCTGACATGGACCTGGAACATGTGACATGGCCCTGAGATGTGAACACATGACAACCCTGACCATGACACAATGAGTTTTAACATGGACCTGAGATGGTCTGACATGACTTATGTGTCCCACATTGATGGTCCCCAGATAGGATTTAAATATGGTCCCCTAATGTCCCTGATATGGCTCAAGTGTAACCCAGACTGTTCCTCAGGCATGACTCTAACATACTCTAAGAACTGCCTCAGATAATACTTAAAGAATATCTGATTTCACAAAAGTACCCTGGTTTCAGGCCTTGGACAAGCTTCAAACATGTCCCAGACATGACCAGCAGGGGAAAAAAGACAGTCTCAAACAGCTTCTCAGACAAGAACCAGAAACACTTCAAGATACCTGACATGTCCATAGCCCCAGCCATGACCAGCTCCATGCAATCCCAGCTGTAAACATACACCACGTGGAACCAGGACCCAGGGGTAATTATAAATGTGACAGGATGTGGCCTTACAGCAGACACGGCCCTACAGCAGACATCACACAGACGTGCCCCAGACATGCAGTGGCATCTCCAGCACAGCCCGTCCTGTCTACATTCAGGTCACGGGGCCAGCTGGAGGCAGCACAGAGACCTCAGCAGTGGGCGAGCTGCAGCCAGGGCAATGTCTG
The DNA here is from genome assembly GCF_020740605.2 of Lemur catta. Lineage (NCBI taxonomy): Eukaryota > Metazoa > Chordata > Mammalia > Primates > Lemuridae > Lemur > Lemur catta. The sequence continues at coordinate 115,324,974 of NC_059128.1, read as the reverse complement.
CCTGGAGCAAAGAGCATGGGCTTGATGCAGGTGGGGTGGAAGATGCGCACAACGGCAGGCCAGGGCCCCACCCCCAGAGGCACACATCCCCAAAGGTTCTCGCCAGGACCTGTGCGTATAGGAGACCTTCCTCTGAGCTCTGAATCTGTGGAAGAACAAACAGGCCCCAAGTCATGCTCTTCCAGGCTTCCAGACACAAGGACCTGCCAGGTAGAGACCCAGACCCGAGCCCGGGGGATCCCGTGCAGCATCTCATCAACCTCTCTGTGCAGATCCTCCCCTGGGCTCCCTCCTCACGTCCTCTCTACATGATGCTCTGAGTCCTTCAGTTCCAGGGGCAGAAAAAGTCTTTCCCCATGTGGATTCCAATCACCATGATCACCTGGGTTCTGCTCCCTCCCATTTCCGGGTAAAGAAACTGAGGCTCCAAACCTGAGTCCCTTGCCCATGGTCTCCCCCGCAGTAAGTGGCATGACTGATACCTGAGCCCATGACTGTCTGAATCCAGGGCCTGAGTCTCTATCCATCACCCTGATTTGTGCCACCAAAACAATAACTCTGGAAACTCCACACGTGCCAAGATTGCACAATCACAGTCACAGTGATTGGATGAAAACTTAGTCCTGTGACTCACACCCGGACAATTAAAGTGAATCATGGTTCATCTGTGGAAACTCTGCGAGAAAGGAGAGCTTTCCCATAAAAACTGACCACCAGGGACTCCTCATTGACACCAAAAGGAAAGGGCTGCTTTGAAAAACACGGTGACACAGAGAAAGGTGAAACCAAAAGGGGACAGATTGCCTATGACACTGATACCTGGAAGCAGCCGTGCCTGAAGGCCAACCTCCCTGGAATATACACTCAGTCAATCTTTTTTGTTTGCTTAGAGTAGATGGGGTTGAGTTTCCATCACTCACAACCGAAAGAGACCTCAGCAGGCAGAGAAAGTCAGGACCTGTCCAGAGTCACTCAGCATTTTGGAGTCAGAGCCATGATCTCTGTTGCTCTGGTCCTGGGGACGGACAAGGTTGATGCTAGGCCTGGCAGGAGGCCTCAAATACTAACAAAACCCACTGCATTTCACTGCCCCCTTCTTCAAAAATTCCTACTCATTGTTCAAGACTCAGCTCCAGGAACTACTCCTCCAGGAAGCCTGCCAGCCTGGCCCAGCTGTTCTCTGAGCTGCCCATCCCCCTCTGGCCCACTCCTTCCCAAATAAACTTGGAGATGTCTCTGTCCACATCCATCTCCTGAAGCTTGAGGGTCCCTACAAGACAGGGCCCTGAATTGAGGCCTCCTAGGGTCCAGAGGAGGCCAGAACCCTGGCCAGAGAAGATGGCAGTACAGGGAGGGGACACTGAGGTGGGGTTGGTGAGTACATGAGAGAAAGACAGCGATGGCTGAGAGGGAAGAGGGAAGGAGGGGCTGGGGCAGTGCAGGGGATGTGAGGAAGCTCAGGGGAGGAGCAGCCTGAAGCTGTTGAATGTGCCACGGAGCCCACCACCAGGTGTTCCAGATGGGTACCTGAGGCGCTGAGGACAGACCGGATAGTGTCAGGGTGGCACAAAAAGATGACGGGTTTAACGGGGCCCAACCAGGTTGTAAAGGCCTGAGAGTAGGTGGCCACCAGCTGAGTTAGGAACTTCATCCCCTGCTCCGTGGGGGGAATCTGCAAACAAAACAGGGTGTCACCTCCTGTGATGGTTAATTTCAGGTGCCAACGTGACTGGGCTAAGGGATGTACAGATAGCTGGTAAATATAATTTCTGGGTGTGTCAGCGAGGGTGTTTGCAGAAGGGATGAGGAGTGGAATGGGTAAACTGAGGAAGGAAGATCCGCCCTCCCCAGTGAGGGCAGGCACCATCCAACCCACTGAGGGCTCAGAGAGAACAAAAAGGTGGAGGAGGGGACTTGGCTCCGTCTTCCGGAGCTGGGACATCCACCTTCTCTGCCCTTGGACATCAGAACTGCAGCTGCTCAGGCCTGTGGACGTGGACCGAATGACAGCTCAGCACCCTGGGTCTCCAGCTTGCAGACGGCACAGGGTGGGACTTCTCAGCTTCCACAGTCACGTGAACCAGTTCTCATAGTAAATCCCCTCTTATCTGTCTAGACCTACACCCAGATCTGTGTGCCCTGGGATTCTGTGTCTCTGCAGAACACTGACTAATCCTCGTCCCCAGGAGTGGCCACCGCAGTCCCCCCTGCAGCCTCTGGAGGTGGCTCAGCCTTTGCAGTGAACAGCATGTCCGGATCCTGCACAGATGGAGGGAATCTCTGCTTCCTCCTGCTCCTTCTCTCCTGGGGCGTCTCCAAATGCCACCCGTGCACCCCAGGGCAGAGGGAGAGGACATGCTGTCTGCCCACACAGGGGCCACCTTGGCTCCACAGGAAGGGTTTTCTTGTCCTGGGAGTGGTTCCGGCCTGGGGGCAGCCATATGGCGATGTTCCCACCGAGGGGCTTGTGGGCAGCAGTGTGACCTCAGGACATGTCCCCAAGGCAGGTTTCCACATGCCCTCATGTCCTGGCTGGTGCACGTGGGCTTCAGTTCCTCCTCTGGAGAAGGGTCTGCACCCTCAGGACCTACCAGCCTCAGCCGACCTCAGGGGAGCAGACGGGAGCTGTAACTGTCCATCAGGACAGTGGCTCCCACCTGTGAGCACCTCTGTCCATCAATCTCTGAGCATAGAGTGTGCTGTGCACCCTTCCACTGAGCCTAAAGACACGCCCATGGCCCCTGCCATTACAAATGAACAGACGGGGGCCACGTCCCCCAAAGGACAGAGCAGGTCCAAGTCAGAGGCCAAGGTGTGGGAGGGGGTGGTTAGGGAAGGCTCCTGAGAGGGGAAGGGAGAGGCCAACTTCCATGCAGGCTGCACAGCAGGGCCCATGGCGACATCTCAGTGGGGAAGAGCAGGTAAGAGGACGCTGCCCAGGAAGGGCAGGGGTGGCACACTGTCCCCACCTGTCTTCTGGGCCAGCGGTGCCCCTGTGTGTTTGGGGGGTGGGGCAGTCACAGCCCAGAGAGGGGCAGACACAGGACACGGGCCAGGCAGGGGGCAGACCCCGGACGGTGCCTCTCAGGAGGCCTCCAGTCCCGCAGCGGAGAATTGGGGACACCGGGGGTCCCCGCTCTGTGCAGCCGTCCCCGGGAGCCCTCACGGTGCACCAGTGTGGGAAGACAGGCAGGAAAAGGATGCTGAGCAGGCTGGGCTGGGAGCACAAGGGGGGGACAGAGGCCTGGGACGGCGCAGCAGAGCAGCGAGGCGGTGAGCAGAGGCGTGAGTGAGCCGCCGCCCTCGCTTCTCTGCCGTCCCAGACCCCAGCCCACCTCCGCCCCGGCTCCCTGAGCCCCTTCCCGGCCCTGGGGACGTCCACCCGCCCTGACACCGCAGTCCCGTCCTGCTGCCACACTCACCAGGCCCAGGTGACCCCAGAACCAGCTCCGCGTCGGGGGCTGCGGGAAACAGCGGAGGCGGCTGCAGGTGCCATAGAAGGCGTAGGTCCAGGCCAGGACGCGGGCCAGGAGCCAGGAGGCCCCGACCAGCAGCAGCAGCAGCCACGGGGAGGCGGCCGCGGGCCCCAGGCCCAGCCAGGACAGGCCCAGCTGCGGCATCCTGCAGGGCAGACGGGTGCAGGGGGGGTTCCTGAGGCCCAGGGGAGGGAAGGGGGCTCCAGGGCCAGTGCAGTGGGGCAGGGGCGGGAAGGGGAGGGCTCAGAGATGGGTAAACAATGCCTGAGAGCTAAAGTCCAGAAAGGCCCGGCTAGAACCTGCAGCCAACTGGCTCCCAGCTGTGTAGTAAGCACCCAAAAAGGGACAGAGAGAGGCTGATGACAGTCAGAAAGGCCCAGCCTGAATCGCAGAGAGGCTGCAGGGGGCTTGGTTTCCAGGAAACCACCATTCCCAGGGCCACATCCCTGGAGCTGCCCCAGCTTGGGCAGCCCGTCCCCATCCCGGGCCTGGACCCCCCGGCCCACCACCCCCAGCCTGGCACCTTCTCTCAGAAGCAGTTTGTCCACACAACCTCCTCGTCCCCCTGCTGGGAGGTCTTTGCCCCTCGGCCCTAATAAAGGTTGGCTGGGCTGGGCTGAACCATGCCCGGGCAGGCAGGCGGCCAAAACATGGGGCGGGGAAGCAGATGGGTGCACAGAAACAAGCTCAGGATGACACAGCACAAACACTGGGCCCTCAGGACCTCCCACGTGGGGCGTGGGGGTAAATTGGGGGTGATCAAAGGTGACTCTGAGCCCCAGGGTGTACAGTTGCCCATGCGGTGGGTTGAGACAGGACCACTAGGAGCAGGAACAAAGAATCCAGCCTCCCTGGGGGTTACCCGGGTCAGGTTCTGGCATGAAGAGCCCGGCTGCAAGGGCAGAGCTGGAGGCTGGGCTCAGTGTCCCAGGACAGAGCAGAGAAGTGCAGGGTGAGGCTCAGAGGGGCCGTGAGCACACGGGGTCCAGGCGGGGAGGGCAGAGCCAGGGGACCCTGAGTGGAGTCCTCCTGCTTGTCCCGACCTTGCTCCGACTGTGGGCAGGGCCAACTAGCTGGGCTCAGTCTTCCCATCTGGGAAATGGGATGCCTGGTGAGAGACTTAGAGCTGGGAGAGAGGAGAGCTGCACAGAGGAGGGAGCCCAAAAAGAGGGGATCAAGGGGAGGCGCTAAACACTAGCACTTGAGCCGCTGTGGACCAGTGCTCTGCTCTGTGCAAAAGACTGTACGTGACGTCCTTCTTCTGTGTGCTGGTGCTCTACGTAAGTGGCGCCTACTGTGTGCCAGGCACACTATATAACATGCATTTACATTGTACCAGGGAATCTATATAAAACTTTTTATTTACCATGTGCTTTTCATAAAGTGCACCTACTATGTGTTGAGCACTATACATAAAGTGCTCCTACTGTGTGCCAGGTGCTCTGCCTAAACTTTGCCTGCTTTGTGTCAGATGCTCACCTATACCACAATGCCCAAAGCCTTCCCACTATCTTCCCCTTAGCTTTCAGGGCCAGACCCTGTGGAGTGGGTGGAGAGACCCAAGTGACAATATCCAGAGGAAGGAAACTGCCCATTTAACAGAAGAGCAAACTGAGGCTCAGAGAGGGCGAGCCTCTAGCCCAAGTCGCAGAGGTCAAAGGAACTCAGGTCTATCAGACAGTCAAGCCCAAACCCTTTCTCTCTGCCATACTATTCCATCACCCTTTGTTGTGGACAAAGCCATATTTGTTCACAGACGTTTATAATGGTGGAATCTTAGGTGATGCAGTGGCCCCAGAAGTAAAATATCCTGAGGCCCTTGTATCACCACCTGCCTCCTCCTCCCACACCAGGATGCTCCACCTAGGAACTTAGTGCTCCCCTCCAGCCTCCCCAGATCCTGTCCAGAATTGCCCTGTGGGGTGGTCTCAGGTTGAGGGGCAGACAGTTCTCCTGAAACTGGTACAATGAGGAGACCCCAAAACTCACTCTCTCCTGCCTTCTCTGCCATCTCCAGCTCAATAAACCAGGGTGGGATGCACGCCCTCAGCATGTCCACCCTCTCCACCAGGACAGACTTCGCCTGTGTTCCAGGTGCTCCAATTCAAGGTCAGGGGGCAAATCCAGAGTATGGAAATTGGGCAAGGTCCTAGAGACACAGAAGAAAGAGCCCCCAGTGGCCAGAGGGGCTCAGCTCACTGCAGACCTACTATGTGCCTGGAATGTGCAGGCAGCCTAGAGCAGGAATAGCAGCCACCACCACTGGAGAATTACACACACAGGTGCGGCAGAGAACCAGGGACCCACAGGTCCCAAGTGTCCCCACTCATACATTCATTCACCGTCACTCCCCTTAGGAATCTCAAAGCCTGTTGGGAGAGGAAAAGGAGACATTTGGCACCCCAAGTACAGGGGACTCGTTGAAGGAGTTTGTTGCGTAGTAGAACAAAGATATGGAGCATCAGCTGGTGGGAAAGTGAAGCCAAGAAAAAGACTTTGTTTTTAGATTGAAGAAATAAAAGCATTATTTGTATTCCAGTGGGAATGATCCAACGGAGTGCAGGAAACACAGTCAATGTCCAGAAATCAATTATATTTCTATACTCTAGGGGTCTGCAAATGGTAGTGTATGGAGGAAATATGGCCTGCAGCTAGTTTAGAGGGTTTTTTATTTTTTAAACTTTGGTCTCACTCTGTTGCACAGGCTGGAGTGCGGTGGCTATTCACAGGCACAAGCATAGCACACTACAGCCTCCAACTTCTAGGCTGAAGAGATCCTCCCTCCGCTGCCTCCCAAGTAGCTGGGATTACAGGCATGCCTGGCTGTCATTGTATGACCAATGAGCTAAGAAAAGCTTTTGTATTTTAAAATGGTTATGAAAGGAGAAGAAGAAGGCAGATGGGGCACGCAAGCCTTAAAATATGTATTATATGGCCCTTTACGGAGACCTATACCAACCCCTACTGTGTATTAATAATAAACAATTAGAAAACCAATGTTTTAAAGTGCCACTTTTTTAGTATTGTACTCCAGAAAAAGTGAAATCCTCAGGTGTAAATCAAACAAAATATGTGCAGTATGTCCATGGGGAAAGCTTCAAGACACTGATGAAAAAACTCCCAAGAAGACACAAGTGAATAGACATATATTCATGGATGGGAAGACTTGAAGTTGTTAACATGTCAGTTCTCATCACATTGATCTATAGATTGAAAGAATCCAATCGGAATCTCAGCAGGACTTTTTATAGAATTGGACATGCTGATTGAATATTTACATGAAAATGCATAGAACATAGAATAGCCAAAAATTATTCAAAAAAAGGCTTCAAATAACCCCTTTGAAGATACAATATAAAGCTACAGTAACCATGACAGTGTGGTACTGGCCAAAGGTGGAACAGAATAGAGATTCTAGAAGTACATTCACCCAAATTGGCTCAATTGATTTTGTTTGCAAACCTGCAAGGCAAGTTAATTCAAAAAGGATAATCGTTTTAACGATTGGTGCTGGAACACTTGGATATCTACATAGCAAAAAAGGAAAAGTCAAACTATACCTCTCATATCAAATTTAATTAAATAGAGACCATAGAATTAAATGTAAGATCTAAAACTATAAAACGTTTAGAACAAAATCTCCATGACCCTGGGTAAGGCAAAGAGTTCTCATATATAACAGTGTAAGCATGATCCATTCTAAAAGTTGATAAATTGTATTTTATAAAAGTTAAATAGTTTTTTTCTATGAAAGAAGTTTAAGATCACGAAAAGACCAGCCACAGACTAGGAGAAAACACTTGTCACTCACACATCTGACAGAGGACTTGTATGTAAAAGACACAAAGAGCTCTCAAAATCCATAATAAGTAAGTAAAAGACCCAAGGAAAATTAAAGGGCAGAATATTTGAACAGACACTTCACCAAAGAAGATGTGTGAGTGGCCAATAGGTAGATAAAAAGGAGTCAACACGGTTAGTCATCAGGAAATGCAAACTGAACTCTCAGTGATACACCACTGCACACCCGTAAGGATGGCTGGAAAAAAACTGACACCACCAAGTGCTGGTGAGTATGTAGAGAAACTAGCGTATTCACACATTATTGATAGACATTTAAAATGACAAAGACACTCAAAACAGTTTGGTAGTTTGTCATCATGTCAAACATACACTTACAATACAATCCAGCCACACTCTAAGAGCCATAAAAACTTAGTTTCTCACTAAAACCTGTCCGCAAATAATCATAACAGTTTCATTCATCACCTTCTCCCTTCTAGGTGACCTACTTCTGATAATGGAACCAAAATGTCAGTGTCTATGGGGACTGCAGGCCATACCTGAAGGTCACCTTCTACCAGAGATGTCTAACCACACCCGTATCTTACATGAATACATGTGCATCTATTGCTGTAAATAAGAAGTCTCTTGCAAAGTGAGACAAAACACTTTATTTTCCAACAAAATGCCATTTTTAAAAATAAAATAAAGAATAGCTTGAATACTCAACACAAAGATTTTTTAAACCACAAAATATTGTTTCATAAGATGATTTAAAGTCATGGAAAGATGTTCACAACATATTATGTGAATAACAAAAATTAATTGAACGTATGTATGATAAAATAGCATTTTTTGTTTGGGTAAAATTCACCATTTCAACCATTTTAAAGAGTACAATTCAATAACATTTAGGACATTCACAATGTTGTGCAACCTTCAACACTGTCTAGTGCCAAGACATTTTTATCATCTCTAGAGGAAACCCCGTCCCCATTAACAGTCACTTCCAAGTCCCACCTCCCCGCAGGTCCTGGCAACACCAAACTGCTCTCTGTCCCTGTGGATTTGCCCATTCTGGACACTTCCTTGAGTGAATCATATACTATGAGACCTTTGTGTCTGACTTCTTTCACACAGTATAACGTATTCAAGGTTCATCTGTGTTGTAGTGTCAGCACTTCATTCCTTTTATGGCTGAGTAATATTCCAATGTATGGACAGACCACATTTTCTTTATCCGTTCATCCGTTAATGGATACTTGGATTGTTTCCACCTTTGGCAATTGTGAATAGGGCTGCTATAAACATTCACATACAAGCTTTTTCTCTGAACACTTGTAAATTCTTTTGAGTAGATACCTACAGTGGGATATGGTATAATGGAATAGAGTCATGTGATGATTCTATGTTTCACTACTAATGAACCTGCAAACTGCTGTCCACAGCACATGCACCATTTTACACTCCCAACCAGGCATGTATGAGAGTGTCGATTATCCCACACCCTCACCAATATTTTTTATTTTCCCATTTTTTTGATTCTAGCCACCCTAGTGGTTGCAAAGTGGCATCACATTGTCATTTAAATTGGAATCTCCCTAATGGCTAATGACATGAACATCTTACCGTGTTCTTCTTACTGTTCAAAACAGCATTTTAAACAGAAAATTACATATAAATGTAATTCATTCGGATGTAAGTGACATTTTCATGTGTAAAAAGATTGCATATAAATTTTAAAACTGGAAGTGTATGTGGGAGAATAAAAAAATGATTATTTTCTCACATTGGGATTATGGGTGGTTTTTATTTCTTACTTTGCTTACTTATATTTTCTTCCATGAATATGCATTTTTGTGATAAAAGTATTTTTAAATTTTAAATCAGCACTCTAAAGGCAAAGAAAAACAAATGTGACATTCAGCTTAGAATATATGAGATATTTATTCATTTCATTTTGCAGAATTCATTTCTTATTTTGCAGCAATTCATGCTCCCAGACCCCCAATCTGTAGCACTGAGACCCTGCCCTGCTTGAGCCCCTCACCTCCCGTGGGGAGAAGGGGGGAGACCTAAGGCAGCCACTGTCCCTGGTGCTGACAGGAGAGGCTCATTTCTGCCCTCCTCTCATTGTGGAAAACCCAGATTTCTACTTCCTAGAGATCTCCACTTCCTAGAATATGTTGGTGAGAATGAAGTCAGGTTCATGCCTCCCTGGGGGAAAAAACTAATTTTTTTTAGATTCTAAGCTTCGGGCCAGCTTTGACCCAAAAGCCCATGTAACTATGGGTATTTTGAATGTACTGAATATACTAACGGATTTTCTTCAATAGCAGGTTGCCATGCTTTCCAAAGCTTAAAGTTACCTTCTCTAATGTTAAGACATTTTAAAATATAATGTGATGCAAAAAGAAATGAAAGGGATGAAATTAATCCTCATGAACTACCGATGCTTAACAGATTTGACTCAGTTATTTTGTACTGGCTGTCTTGTTCAGTGTTCACAACAATAAGGTGGATGCTATTACATAGTAGAGAAACTGCCATACACTTAAATATGAGTTTTCCACAAGCCAAACAGTTAATATATAGCAGACTGGGAGTCTGACCTTGACAGTACAACTCCAAGATGATATGAATTGTCTTAGTCCATTCAGGGTGCTATAACAAAGCACCTTAGACTTAGTAACTTATAAATAACACACATTTATTGCTCTCAGTTCTGACAGCTGGAAGTCCAAGATCAAGGCACCCCAGTACATCTCATGCCTAGTGTGGGCCTATTCATCACAGATAGCGTCTTCTCTGTGTTCCCCACATGGTGGAAGAAAATAACAATCTTGCTCAGGTCTCTTTTATAATTTCACTTATGAAGGCAGAGCCCTCGTAGCCTAATTATTTCCCGAAGGTCCCCCATCTTAAGACCACCACATTGGAGACAAGACTTCACCTGTGAATTTGTGTGGGGTGGGGGACATTAGGATCATAGCATGGATCCCAGATCATCTGCCCCTGCTGCCAGCTATCTGCCCAGGGCCCTGTCTTCCCTAAAGAGCAGTCCCTGCCTTCAGGTCCAAGATGAGCTCCAGCTACCACATCAGTCTTACAAGGAGCAGGAAGGAGGGGAGAGAGGACTGACAGGGAGAGTGTCCCAGCCTTATTTTAAGGAAGGTTACCAGAATTACCACCACCTAATCTTTGCCTTCTCCACATGAGACGAGTCACAGCCATTTAAACAATCCAGCTTAAAGAAAGGCTTTCAAATATAACCTGTGTTTCAGGCGCCGTACACTTACATATAAATTAGAGATTCTCAGTGGGCAAAAGTGAATATCAAAGTGCACAAATAGCAGTCTCAGACACAGTCCACTCCATTAGCTACAAAAATGTCCAATGCAGACTCTCCTTCCTACACAAGGACACACTCATGACATCCACAAAGGAGTCAAACCCAGATTCCATCTGCTCCCTCTAGACAGCTAGTTCAGGATCTCTGGGTGATGTGCAGTCCTCTCCCTCCAGTTCTCAGGGGAGCTTTGGGAATCTGGAAATCTATAAATTCAAAGGCAATTATCATCCCTACTTAATCCAAGAGCAGAGTAATCACTGTATCATGAAAATTTAAGAACACATTTCAGACTAGGTGCTTCTATTAATGGCAAGCTAACTTATTTGGATTAAACTTTTAGCTTTTTGAGAACAACTCAGAGCTGAATGTTTTTCCAATTACTTATAAGAATAAATGACATGAAAAGATAGGAAAAAAATAGGAAGACACAATTGAAATGAGAACAGAAACATAGAGATAAAATGAATGTAAATTATATGTTCACTCTGCAGGCATTTTTCAAATCGGGAAAATGTGAACCTTGTCTTAATGTCCTCATCATGGGCGGGGTAGGGGGAGAATATCAAAGCAACAGGATGAAACAAGGAGGGGAATTTGGAAGAGGACCCTTCCTGCATAAAGGGAGCCCTCAAAGGGCTACATCTCTCAGGGGGACAGTAAACTGAAGAGAAGGAGCCTGCAAATGAGATTTCACTTTCAATTTAAACTGCCTTAGTGATCTTGGGCACCACAAGCCTTGAACTTCATTTAACATAGTCGTCAACAGCAGGCTTCAAGTACTCTTCCCTAGAGAAGGCTGCCTTCTTCAAATTCTACAAATATTATTTCAAACATGACAGTCAATGCTCAGGTAAAATAACCAGGCAGACAAAATCACTGACCCCATGAGTGAAAACTGGCAAAAATGACAAGCAATATAATAGACACAGAAACCACAATGATCAGACACGCTGTAAAACAATCAGGCTTGTTGTGTTGGACTCTGGGAGAACCCACCATCAGTGTGGGAGCCCTGTGTTCAGCCAGAGAGTGACTCAGGCTCCTGGGCTCAGGGACGCCACCCCGCCTCCACCAGCCAGTCCCACCTGCAGGTGCCTGCAGTCCCCGCGCGCCCCCTGCTGGCTCTGGGTGAGGCTCAGGCACAAGTGACAGCAGGTGCATTCCTGGGAATCTGCAAAGGCAGGTGGGTGGGCTCGGCAGGCTCCCAGACCTGGCCACGGTGGGTCACTGCAGGTCTCCGCTGAGCGGCTCCACCCGCAGCCAGAGGCCGCCCTCGGCTCGGAGGATCAGCTCCGGCTTCCTGCGCGGCTCCGTGTCGTGGGGCAGGACGCGGAAGCGCAGCAGCGTGAGCGCCAGGACCACCTTCATCTCGGTCATGGCGAAGGTCTGCCCAATGCAGTTCCTGGGGGTGGAGGTGGGGACAGTGAAGGCAACCAGGAACCCCATCCGGGCCCCATCACGCCTGGAACCTGCCCCGGGACCCCCACCCCACCTGGATCAGTTTGAGAACAAGACAGGGCCGTAAGCTTCCGTGGGACCCCCACGTGGCCTTGCATGTCCCAGGATCCTGGCCCAGTCCCCAGCCCCTAACTCAGACCAGCAGGCAGGGGAGTGGACTCTGAGCACACCCTTGTTCCCGGGATCTTATTTAAATCCCTGAACCCCGGAAACACACCGCCCCACAGTCAAGTCTCTGACCAGGTTGCCACCAGGTTTACCACCCTCATCTCCTCCCACCTCAGACCCCCGCTGGCCTCACCTGGGCCCTGCCGAGAAGGGAATAAACGCCAGAGGTGAGCTGTTCTGGGGGTTTTCTGGGTCGAAGCGGAAGGGGTCATAGACCTGGGGACGGGGCAAGATAGAGCTGCTGAGTGGGGTCTCTCAGGAATCACAGCCACCCCCAGAAAAGACAGATGTGGGCACAGTACAGGGGGTGTCTGATTTCACCAGTCAGGACCCCTCCCCCTCACCAGCTCCCAGGATGGAGAAGGGGGGAGGGGCAGCACCTCAGGGTCCAACCAGACTGACGGGTTGTGATGAATCCCAAAGATGCTGATGGTACAGACGTTCCCTGTTGGCAGGAGGGGACAGTCAGGACAAGGTCCAAGCTGCCTGATGGGACCACCACCCTGCCCAGGAGCCTCCTCCCCCTGCCACTGTGGGTACCTTTGGGGATGACCCGGCCATCTGGGAGCACAATGTCCTTGGTGCAGCGGCGGGAGATGGCAGTGACTGGGGGGTGCAGCCGCAGACTCTCTTTGATGCACATGGTCAGGAAGGGCAGCTGGGCCAGGTCCTCCCTAAGGAGCACCCCAACGATTATCCAGGAAGCGAACACAGCCCTACCCCTGCCCCGTGAGACCCTCTCACCTCCCTCTGACCCTGAGTTATACAACAAAATTAACTCCGGAAGAATCAGGAATGTAAGCGTCAGAAAATCAAACCCACAAAAGCACTAGAAGAAAACTTGGCCTCTATTTTTCCAAGCATTTTTGAGCAAAACACAGCACTTACAGGGTATCCTAAAAAATGTTAATATATTGGCATGAAAAACTTTTAAAATGTTTATAATCGGCTAATAAAATTAAAAAAAAATCCCTAAAGGCCTTATAAGGTTATTTTGATGAATAAGATCCACTCCGCACTGTAGGGTGAAATTACTTAATATTTTAAAGGTCTCAATTATTTCTAAATTAATCAACATATTCAGTGCAATCCAATAAAAATCTAGCTAGATTTTTTTTTAATGTGTCAGTCTTACTGGAAGAACTGAAGTTCATCAGAATTATGTCAATTTAAAAATAAAGGTCAAAGAAGGGACATGTAAGATATTAAGACTCATCAAAAATGCATAGTAATAAAACAAATGATATAATTTATAATTATATTGATAATAATAAATTATTAATAAAATTAATTATAATTTTATTCATAATATAATAAAAATAAAATATATATATTTTAAAAACTGTGGTACTTCTGCAAGAAGAGAAACACAGACCCATGGAACAGAGTAGAGAACTTGCAGTCAGGCACATGAACAGGTGAAAACTTGGCATCAGGTGAAGGAGAGTCCACACCCTGGTGGAAAATGGATAGTTTGGAAATGGATAGTTCAGACAACTGGAGATGTGCAAACAGAAAGAACCAGATCCTGACTACTCCATATACAGGGTGGAGTCTCTTACTCAATGAGGAAGGTAAAACTCTAAAGTTAAAAAAAGATAACTGAATTGACATTTTGTCACTTAGGAGTAAGAATCCTTAAAACTCCAAAGGCACAAGCTGGAAGATTTTTAAGAAAGGATAAATATGCATGAAAGTCAAGGATTTTTATGTAATAAAATACAGCATGGACCAAATTAACATTCAGATGAGAGATTCAGAGATGTCTACAATAACTACATAGATCTAGAACAATACGTTGAATATGTAAGGAATGTTTACAAATCAACAGAGGAGACAGGTGACCCAAGAGAAAAGTCAACAAAGAATATGATCTAAGCATTCTTGAAAGCTCAAACACAAGAGATTTAAGAAGAGATGCTTGAAGTCACTAGTTATCAGAGAAATGGAAGTTATCTAACAATGAGATGTCACTTCACATCTATTTGAGACAAGAATTAGGCCAGGCACAATGGCTCACACCTGTAACCCTAGCACTGTGGGAGGCCAAGGTGGGAGGATCACTTGAGGCCAGGAGGTCGAAACCAGCCTGAGCAAGAGCAAGACCCCATCTCTACTAAAAAAAGAAAAATGAACTGGTCATGGTGGTGCATGCACCTGTAGTCCCAGCTACTTGGGAGGCTGAGGCAGGAGTTGGAGGCTGCAATGAGGTATGATGATGCCACTGCACTCCAGCCTGGGTGACAGAGAGACATTGGCTCAAAAAAAAAAAAAAGGAATTAATAAGGTAGGTAACGCTACATATTGGCTGAGGTTTGGGGCAGAGGGACCTCATGCATGTATAATGGCATGGACAGGGGCTGCCATTCTGGGTGGCAATCAGCAGTACATGGTCAAGGAAAGACAATGCCTGTTTTATGACCAAGCAAGCTGGGTCCCAAGCACAGATCTCAGAGAGGTTCTTGGACAGGTAGATAATGACACATGTATGAAGATGGTCATTGCTCTGGAGAGAAGGAAGCAGTCCCGGGTCTCACTAAGAGGTGAGAGAGGAAAGGACTGTATTATGGCAAAAAGCAATAAACGAAATGTGCTTGGAACCGTGCATGGCTGAGAAACTCACAGTGCTCCATTTCTGAAAAACGTAAGAACCAGCAGAAGATCTGTGATACGGCAACATATGTGGAATTTTAAAATATATCCACGCCAACAACAAATGGACACGTTTGAAGCTCTGACTTGGGGGGTGGGGGGGCAAGGGCAATATACATAATCTAAACTTTTGTACCCCCACAATATGCTGAAATAAGAATTTTAAAAAAGTCTTAAAAATAAAAGGATTCATCTCTCTAGAATCATATTGGAAGTGGAGAATTGGCATGAATGGGAAGAAATAAGTATTGCACGAAAAAAAATGATGAGAACTCACCATGGATTGAGGAACATGATTAACTCAACCATTGGCACCTACATCCAAAAGGTTAATTAATTAGAATGTTCAAGAATATTTTTCAAACTAGCCAACCTGATCATAGAAATCAAATGGAAAAATAAGAACTCAGAACAATTGCAAAGCAAAATAATGAGACAGAATCAACTTTACCAATATGCAAGTTTTAAAAAGTTTTTTAAACAGTTTTTTAAAAAGTTTTTAGGCCGGGTGCGCTGGCTCACGCCTGTAATCCTAGCACTCTGGGAGGCCGAGACGGGCGGATTGTTTGAGCTCAGGAGTTCAAGACCAGCCTGAGCAAGAGTGAGACCCCGTCTCTACTAAAAATAGAAAGAAATTATCTGGACAACTAAAAATATATATAGAAAAAATTAGCCGGGCATGGTGGCGCATGCCTGTAGTCCCAGCTACTCGGGAGGCTGAGGCAGTAGGATGGCTTAAGCCCAGGAGTTTGAGGTTGCTGTGAGTGAGGCTGACGCCATGGCACTCACTCTAGCCCGGGCAACAGAGTGAGACTCTGTCTCAAAAACAAAAAAAAAAGTTTTTAAAAGTAAGATACTGAAGACTTCTTTATGTTGTATGATTATGTAAATTAATGTAAAAGAATATAGATGATAAATAAACCCAAATATATAAATACATTTACCTTATTTTAAATCTGCTACTTAAATCTACTATTATTTAAAGTCATGATACAAGTACAAAATGTTCATTAAATTCTGTGGGATAATTAGTCATTTGGAGAAAAATAGATTTCAACATAGATTTCACAGGAAAAAAGTGCTAAATACAAAACTATTAATAAAATATTATCTAAATAAAATATTTTTGAAACAAATAAACCCATCAGAGATAAACAAACAAGAGTTTTATGTTTTAATCTTAGAGTGGTAAGGGCTTTTCCAAGAATGATTCTTAAACACAAAAACAAAAACAGAAGCAGTAAAAGAAAGTATTAGTAACTTTGAATACAAATAAATAAATTACATGAAAATTAGTGAACAAAACCAAAATTAAAATCAAATATAACACAATAAATAATTGTACATAACATAAAAAGAACTAATTTTCATATGCAAACAGTTCTTATAAATCAATTAAAAACTAGAAAAATGCACAGTAGAGAGAACAAATTATGCAAAAACTGACACATCACAGAAAATGAAATGTGCATGTGTGATCCACAAGTGAAAATAATGCTCAACTTTGCCCATTTTTAAAGTGATGTTCATTAAAATAGCAAAGTATTATATTGTATCTGTTAGATTGGCAAATGTTTTGAAGTTTCATAATGCACACTATTGGGGAGGACGTGAGGAAACTGGCATTCTCAAAATCTGCATGTAAGAGTGGATTTTACAAGAGCTATTCAATTGTAAAACTCAAGTGGTCTTTGATTCAGCAATGGCACTTCTAGGAATTTGTCCTGCAAAGATGTTCACACAGATGTTCACTACATTGTGTTTGTTATAGAAAAAGGATGGAAAATATATAAATGTCAACTGATGGGAGAATGTTTTGATAAATTATGACACATTCGTGTAATGCAATACTATAAAGCCATCAACAGGGAGGACATAGGCATCACTAATCCTAACAGTCACTGGAGGATACATCAGTACAGAGATGCTAAAAGGCCATGCAGCAATATCTATTATAATTGAAAATGTTTACATAAATGTCCCCACAGAGGGATGAGCCCAGTAAACAAATGATGGAATGCACTCAGAAAGGAGGAGCTCGGAAAGGAGGAGCTCCAAAGCACACTCTTGAGGCAAAAGAACACGTAACAATATGTACATGGAATATAGGGCCTATAGAAAGGTGTGGAAGGGCATGTGACAAATTAATGGCTCTAGAGACCTCTCCAAAGAAAAAGGGAGGATTAGGTTTGGGGGAGAGGGTAATAAAAGTCAACTTAATCTGCCCCGTAATGTTTCATTTCATGCAAAAGGAAAAAATGTTGTTCCTATGATTGATTTTTGTAATGCAAAATTAATGTTTCAAAACTTGATGTTGATAACAATGGAAAGATCTTGAAGCTGTACTGTCAAGGCGCCTGCCTGAGTGCTCTGCTCACATTCCCAACTGTACAGAGAAAGAGAGAATGAAATGATGCAAAGGAGAGAAGGGCTGTGAACAAACGAACGTGGTTACAGACTGAAGGACTGTGCAAGGACACGGGAAGCCATCAAAGGCAAGAATGGGTTTGCAATCCCGGTGCAAAGTAGCGGCATGTATTCATTGTAACCCTTTTAAACTTTTACCAAGCATCAAATTTTTTGAAGTTGAGAGAAGCACAAAAATGTCTCTCTACCTCACAGGACTGCTACACTGAACAAAGCCTTGAAGTGGAGGGCACTATCCCAAAATATTTGTCCACTCCAACATCTCCTCTGTCCCTCAGAACAAGGCTCAGAATCTGTCCCCTAGACTTCCAGTCCTGAGCTCATCTCCTCCATTTTGCCCCTTTACCCACAGAGAGAGATTGCAAATACTCAGATCTGACTTTGCCCTCTCCTGCTCAAACATCTCCCATGGCTCCCCATTGCCTTCCTATGTTAGTCATAGCTCTCCCTTCAAGAAAGAACTTGCTGTCCAGCTGCAAGAAATGCAATGAGCTGCCAGTCCCCAGCTACAGGGTCTTTAAGTTCTGCTGCACCATTCAACCAAGGCCACACTGTCCTGGACATCCTCTGGCCAATGATTGAGCATGGACATTCACTAGTGCCTGATCATTTCTGCCCAGTGTCTGACTTCCCCCTAACAGCAGCCTCTCAGCCCACATTTAGCTTTGATCTCATATCAGCTTCCCAATGGACTAGAACTGACACACACCAGGTTAAAGTCCAATCTCTTTACATGGTTTCCATGGCATCCCAAGAGGGGCTTCCATTACCAGCTCCAGCCTCCTGAGGAGCCCCTCCGTGTTGCTCACACTGTGCATTTCACAAGGATTCAGACACCTTTACTGCTTCTCACCCCCCAAAACACGCCAGGCTTTTCCATGCATGCCTCCATCCTGGCCTTTGCACGGTTGTCCCCTTGAGTGGAAGCACTGTCCTGTCCCCACGCCCAACATGGTGAGTTTGCATTCACTGCTTCCCTCCCCAGCCTCTCCTGCTCTTCCTTCTGCCCCAGCTTTGACCTTGGAGGATGGACCCTGTGTTAGGAAAGGGCAGACAGTGTGGAAGTGTTTACTGAACGAAGAGATGGATGATGTTTGCTCACTATGATCTTTGAGAATCCGTGGAATAGACAGTGAGGTGAGGATTACATGGGAGAGCAAAAACGGAAGAAAATAAGTCTTGGGGAACATACTGCAACATTATCCAGAACAGCAAGGGGATGGAGGAGCAGTTTCTTCACAGAATCCATGCCGGGAGACATCTGCTGTATACATATTGTCACTGATTCCCCAAGCAACCTTTTGGGGTAAAAATTTGTCCCTATTTACAGAGGACAAAGTGATTCAGAAGAAGGGAAGTGATTTTACTAATGTTGCATGGCAAGTTAGTGGGGCAATAAATACGGATGCCCCAATTGTTCTGCCACAAAAGCCTACAGCCTTTTCCTTGCACTCAGGCTGGGTATAGGCCCTGCTTCTGTGCTCTGCACCTATTGCCACTAGGCAATAGGAGCAGAATACAAAGGAAAAAACCATCTTCCCGCTTCCCCACCTGGCAGCAGAGCCAATGATAACAGGCTCAGGAACAGGCCATGAGGACCTGCACTCACCATTCAATCTCCATAGGCTCGCGGTCCCTCAGCAGCTCTCGCACCTCCTGCCGGCAGCGCTCCTGGTGTTCCGGGTGCCTCGCAAGGTTGTACAGGACCCAGGAGAGACCACTGGCCGTGGTGTCATGGCCTGAGGGGCAGCCAGGCAGGCTTGAGTCTCTGGGCTGCTCCAGCACCAGGGTGTGGACAGCGCCCTACATTGAGGCTCTCAGGGAGGATGAGGGGTGGGGGAGGATGGGCAGAATGGAGTGATCCAGGGTCCACCCACCGCATCCCTGGGATGGAGAGACCCCTGTCCCCACTGTAGTTCCACACTGGGACCCTCACCCCCAAACATGAAGGTATCAGCCTCTGCTCGTATGTCCTCGTCTGACAACTCCTTCCCATCTTCATCCTGGAGACAGAAGCCAAAACCCCCGAATCACGTCAGCTCTGAGGGCACCTGAGTCTATCCTAAAACACTCCCTGAAGACCCATCATCCAAGCAGGATGCTGCCCTTGTCATCTCCAGATCTGCCTCACAGGCTTCCTCCCTGTTCTCCCACCTCCTGTTTTCCTCCCCCTAAGCAAACTTCTATAGAGTTGCCTCAAAAATGTATCTGATTTGGCCCTCCATTCCTCAAACACCATCCATAGCTCCCCAGTGCCTTCTGAATTAAGCCCAAGTTCCTCAATCTGACATTTGAAATCAAGGTCCATTCTACCTCTGGGATCCCAGAGAGGCCCACCTTGGCCAGTAGGAGCACATCAATGAAGTCCAAAGTCTTGGACTTGGCCTTGGCTTTGAGGAAGTCATCAACACCCTGGCTCTCAAGGGTGCGGCGCCGCTCCTGGATGATGGCATCTGTGAAGTCGTGCACCAGGTCACAGGCCCTGCGGAAGCGCCACCCATCGGGAGTGAGGTAGTACAGGAAGTCCACGTGCAGGAAGAGTTGCCGATTTCTTTTCACTATGAGAGCACTGAGCTCCGAGATGGCTGCGATATATTCACTGGGATTCCTGCGGGACCGGGGAAAAGAGAAGCAGCAGCTCCGTGACACACACGAATCCCTGGGAGCATCTCCCAGCCATAACCCCAGGACCACGTTCCATCCAGAAGACGGTGCCTCACGCCCACTTCTCTCTCCACCTCCCACTCTCTGTGAGCTGCCTCATGTCCAGGTCCCCAGGGCAGAGCTTGGGCATCATGCTCACTTTCTCTCTTTCTTATGCAACATCCAGTCCCGCCCATTCTTCCTCAGTTTCTCCCAAAACTTCCCCATCTTCTCCACCGAGCTCAGACCTCCTCCTCTCCACGGTCCTAATCCTCATGTCTACATGACAGTCAATCCTCTATAGAGCCAGATGTCCAAGCTCAGCTCTGACCAAGACACTCATCTGCTCAAACACCTTCCGTGGCTCCCTGGGAACCTCAGGACAAAATTCCTACCCCTCTGCCTGGCTGTCAATGTCCTTAAGACCTAGCCAGGGCCGACCCTCCGCCCTCACTGCCAAGGTGTCTCTTTAAAGGCAATAGCACATGCTCTGCTTGTCCTCGCCTCCCTGCCTTGAGACACAGTTCCGCCTACCTGGAAGAACTGCTCTTTCTCTCTTCCCCTCCCTGTCCTTCAATGCCCAGCTATGATCCACCTACTCCAGAAAGGCTTTCTAATTGCCCTGGTGAGGACTTCCTCCTCCACCTACCCACTTGGGTCCGTGCCCAAGTTCCCAGGCCCTGGGCAAGAACTCACTCCTGACAATGGCTGTCGAAGCTGAAGACACATTTCTGCAGACTGTCCAAGGTCATGAGGCTGATGTGCTCAAACATGTCCAGATGGGCACTGCCCTCGGAGGCCAGGTGCTGCCACTTGGCCTGGCCAGAGAAGGGCACAGAGCTGGGGTTAAGCCCTGGATTCCTTGAGCCCCTCCCCAACCCCAACCATCAGGATAGACTCCCCCAGAACCAGCCTCCTGGTCCTCTGCCCCAGGCACCCACCCCTAGGGAGGACCAGAGTTGGGTGGGAGAGGAAGCTGTTACTATTAGGAGATGAAGACCCCAAGGCTGGGAGTCAGGACCTGAACTCAAGTTCCAGCTCTGCCTCCTATGCTGTGAGTGCCCATTTCCCTCCTCTAGGTTCCACCTGTCAAATCTTTAGAAACAGTTAAGTTGATCTGCTTTGTTGCCAGATAAACCAGACTGGGACCCCTGCTCCACCACTCCTAGCTCACTTACTAGCTGGTTGAACTTGGGCAAGCTCCCTGACCTCTCTGACCCTCAGTTTCATCATCCATCATGTGGCCGTCACAGTCATCTCTACCTCATAGGGTTGTGAAAATTAAATCAGACAACATGTACCATTTGGAATCAGCACACAGCCTTGTTTCTGGCATATGGTGAGTGCTCAATGAATGTTGGTTTTCCTTGTTTTTATTGATTACAAAAATATCCCTACGTTGGGACAGGTACTTCCTCCATGGGCCCTGAGCATCCTTGCTGGGCATGCCAAGAATGCAAAGCCCCAATGTTCTCAACCTGGGCCATTTCTCAGACTTGTGTTTGCAGAGAACAACCTTGAGGGGTAAGGTTGTTCTAAATCCACATCAGGTTTGTTTCCGCTTGCTATAAAAGCAGGTTCCCTGAAGCTAATGCTCCTCCTCTGTAATGTAATATACCACATGAGCAGGCATCTGTAAAGCCCGCCTGTTAACCCGATGGGATTTGAGTGGCTTAGGGACAAATGCAAATGAACAAGAGTCACATGCTGCTTGCTGTAGCTGACCCTGGAGTATGGTGTCATGGAGGAGAATCCGCATAACCCAACAAGCTGACTTCTCCACTTACCAGTAAAAAAAAAAAAAAAAAAAAAAAAAAAAACTTGTAGGCACTTCGCAAATGCCTAAACCCCAGTTCTTCACTTCTTCCTGTGCCTGCACACTTTGCAATGTGATTTATCAACAATTCCTTTAAGACATGGAGCCTATTTACCCCACTTTGATTCTGCGATGGACTAGAGGTTTTTGTCAGCCAGGACACTGGCCTAAAAATGATGAGATAGTAATTAATAAACCTAAGCCCCAACAGGCATTGCAGCCTCCTCTCACTCCTTGGAGCCCTGTCCCTGCCATGTGAACAGCCCTGGGATCCCTTCTGGAGGGAGAGACTCGCATGAGGAAAGTCCAGCTGTCCCAGCTGAGGCCATCCTAGATCAGCCTGATGCCGGCCGAGCCCCACACAGGTGACAGACTGAGCCAGGGTCAGCAAAGCTTCCACCTGACCCGCAGCTGATCACACACCCCGAGTGACCCCTTCCACATCCACAAGAACCAGCCCACTATCCCATGGACATGTTAGCAACCATGAACCTGTGTTGCTTTAAACTAATGAGTTTGGAAGTGGTTTGTGTGCAGCAATAGCTAGTATGCAATCTTTGTCATTGCTCTCTTGAGCTCACAAGGCTTGTGTGACAGAAACATAGAAACTGATATTGTCTGAGGACCTACTATGTGCCAGAGACAGGACTCCATTACATCATCTTGACCTCTTTTTAAGTAGAGATTATTATCCCATTTTACAGATGAGGAAACCACGACTTAGAGAGGAAGAGCAATGACCCCAAAGCCACTCAGCAGAGCCAAAACTCCAAATCAGATCTGTCTGAGGCCGCTCCACCTTTCCAGAGGCTTCTGCCGGGACCCTGGGGTCAAGGAACTCACATGCATGATGTTCACACTCTTGTTGAAAATCTTCACATAGGGCTTCAGGATGTTGAAATGGAAGGCGGGTGTCAGCATGTGACGGTGGCGGCTCCACTTGTCACCGGTGCTCAGCAGGATCCCATCCCCTAGTAGGGCAGCCAAGGGCAGTGGGCAAGGGAAGTGCCTTCTCCTGTCCCCACAAGCTTGTCCCCACCCCCATTCACCTGCAGTTACTCACCCAGCCAGGGCTTCAGGAAACTGTAGAAGATCACGTCCTTCGGTGCAACAGCAGCTGACATGAATGAGGACCGTCAGGGGACATGGAGCGGGGGCAGGGAGGACTGGGGGGGAAGTCCCCAGCCAGGGGTTTGCACTTTCCCCTCCAAGCCCAGCATAGCAGGAAGGGGGCCAACGGCAGACGAAGCAGGAAGGACAGGGGAGGGGAGGGGGCCAGACCAGGCCACAGAAGCACAGTAGAGTGATGACACGCCCTAACATGACACAACATGCCCCATGATGCCTTGACATGGCTCCCACATGGTCCACCATGTTCTGCAATACATGAGCATAGCTCAAAGCTCTACAAAATGCCTTTAGAGGGACCTAGGACATTCTATCTGCCCCAGAACCCTCTGACTTCTGCATGGATCTGGGATATGTGACATGGCCCTCACACGTGTTAACATGTCCTGACATGACTACTAAATACATGACTACCCCTAGCATGACACTAGATTCTCTAACATAGACCTGAGATGGTCTGACATGACCTCAGTGTGCTCCACACATGGGCCCCAGATAGAATTTAAATATGGTCCCTTTAATGTCCCAGACATGGGCCAGGTGTGACCCAGACTGTTCCTCAGTCATGCCAAGAACATACCCTCCACCAGCCACATGTCCTCCTCATTGCTCTGGGCCTGGAGACTGACAAGGTTGATGCCAGCCCTGGCAGGAGGCCATGAATGCTAACCAGCCCCACTGCATCACCCTGCCTCCTGCTTTAAACAATTCCTACTCTTCATGTGAGACCCAGCTCTGGCAACTCCTCCTCCAGGAAGCCTTCCAGCCTGCCCCAGCAGAGACCTTGTTTCTCCATTGAGCTGTCACTGACATCTCCCTCAGCCCATTCCTGACCACTCAAAGCTAGAGATTCCTCTGTCCAGATCCATCTCCTCTAGCTTGGGGGTTCCTCCAAGACAGGGCTCCTGAGTTTAGGCCTGTTGGGGCCCTGGTGGTGCCCAAAACACCAGGGTGGAGGTGGCAGATGGCAGAGCAGGGAGGAGACACTGAGGTGGGGGCTGGTGAGTACATGCAGAGAAGAGGAAGGTGGCTGAGGGAGCAGAAGGAGGGAGGGACCTGGGTACTGCAGGGGCCACACAGCAGCTTGGGGCAGGAGGGGCTGGAAGCCCTGAGACGTGCCACGGCGCCACCACCACAAGCTCTTCATGGTACCTGAGGCACTGAGGACGGACCGGACGAAGTCAGGGTGGCACAAAGTGATGAGGGGAAAGACGGGGCCCAGCCACCGCTTAAAGAGCCGGGGGTGAGTGGCCACCAGCTGAGTCACTTCCCTCAAACCTTCCTCTGTGGGGGGGACCTGTAAGCAAGGGAGAGCCGTCACCTCCTGTGGTGGTTAATTTCAGGTGCCAACATGACTGGGCTAAGGGTTGCCCAGATAGCTGGTAAATGTTATTTCTGGGTGTGTCTCTGAGAGTTTCCAGAAGAGATTAGCATTTGGACTGGTAAACTGAGGAAGGAAGATCCGCCCTCCCCAGTGTGGGAGACACCATCCAACCCATAGGGGGCCCAGAGAGAGCAAAAAGGTGGAGGAGGGGACTTGGCTCCGTCTTCCGGAGCTGGGACATCCACCTTCTCTGCCCTTGGACATCAGAACTGCAGCTGCTCAGGCCTCTGGACTCGGACTGAGTGACAGCTCAGCGCCCTGGGTCTCCAGCTTGCAGACGCGATGCCATGGGACTCCTAGGCCCCCATAAATGCATGAGCCAGTTCTCATCATGAATTTCCTCTTCTCTAATAGATAGGTAGATAGATGACAGGTTGGTGGGTGGATAGATAGATCGATCCTATTGATTCTATTTCTGTGGAGAACACTGATGAATGCATTTCCCAGGAGGAGCCACTGCAGGGCACCCTGCAGCCTCTGGAGGTGGGGTGGCCTCTGCAGTGACCGGCGTGTCCAGATTCTGCACAGGTAGAGGGAATCTCTGCTTCCTCCCGCTCCTTTTCTCAGGGCTATCCCAAAGTCCCCAGGGTGCATTTCAGGGCAGAGGGAGAAGACACATCATCTGCTCACAGAGGGGCCCACTTTGGCTCAAGAGGAAGCATTCTCTTGTCCTGGGAGTGATTCCACCCCAGGGGCAGCCATATGGGAAGCTTGTAGGCAGCAGTGTGGCCTCAGAATGTGTCCCTAGGGCTGGTTTCCACATTCTTTCACGTCCTGGCTGGTCCGCACAAGTGTCAGTTCCTTTCGAGGAGAAGAGGCTGCATACCAGGGACATTCCAGCCTCGGCAGAGACCAGAAGCACAGAGGGGAGCTCTAACTGTCCCTCAGGAAGGCAGCTCCCACCTGTGAGCACCTGGGGCAGGACAGGCTCTGAGCATAGTGTGTCCCGTGCACCCTCCCTAAGGACACGCCCATGGTCCCTGCCATTACAAATGAACAGACGGGGGCCACGTCCCCCAAAGGACAGAGCAGGTCCAAGTCAGAGGCCAAGGTGTGGGAGGGGGTGGTTAGGGAAGGCTCCTGAGAGGGGAAGGGAGAGGCCAACTTCCATGCAGGCTGCACAGCAGGGCCCATGGCGACATCTCAGTGGGGAAGAGCAGGTAAGAGGACGCTGCCCAGGAAGGGCAGGGGTGGCACACTGTCCCCACCTGTCTTCTGGGCCAGCGGTGCCCCTGTGTGTTTGGGGGGTGGGGCAGTCACAGCCCAGAGAGGGGCAGACACAGGACACGGGCCAGGCAGGGGGCAGACCCCGGACGGTGCCTCTCAGGAGGCCTCCAGTCCCGCAGCGGAGAACTGGGGACACCGGGGGTCCCCGCTCTGTGCAGCCGTCCCCGGGAGCCCTCACGGTGCACCAGTGTGGGAAGACAGGCAGGAAAAGGATGCTGAGCAGGCTGGGCTGGGAGCACAAGGGGGGGACAGAGGCCTGGGACGGCGCAGCAGAGCAGCGAGGCGGTGAGCAGAGGCGTGAGTGAGCCGCCGCCCTCGCTTCTCTGCCGTCCCAGACCCCAGCCCACCTCCGCCCCGGCTCCCTGAGCCCCTTCCCGGCCCTGGGGACGTCCACCCGCCCTGACACCGCAGTCCCGTCCTGCTGCCACACTCACCAGGCCCAGGTGACCCCAGAACCAGCTCCGCGTCGGGGGCTGCGGGAAACAGCGGAGGCGGCTGCAGGTGCCATAGAAGGCGTAGGTCCAGGCCAGGACGCGGGCCAGGAGCCAGGAGGCCCCGACCAGCAGCAGCAGCAGCCACGGGGAGGCGGCCACCGGCCCCAGGCCCAGCCAGGACAGGCCCAGCTGCGGCATCCTGCAGGGCAGACGGGTGCAGGGGGGGTTCCTGAGGCCCAGGGGAGGGAAGGGGGCTCCAGGGCCAGTGCAGTGGGGCAGGGGCAGGAGGGGTCACAGATGGGGACGCAGGGGTCGAGAGCAGGGAGGGAGACCCAGGGACCCCAGGGCAAGAGGCAGAGTGAGAGGGAGAAGAAAATGAAGAGGACAAGGAGGAGGAGGGGAAGGAGAAGGAGGGGGAGGGGGAGGAGGAAGAGGAGGGGGAGGAGGAGGAGAGAGAAAGCTGATTACAGTTTAGAAAGGCCCCGCTGAATCACTGGGAGGTTGCCAGGGGCTCAGTTACCAGGAAATCACCAGTCCCGTGGGCTGGCAGCCTGGAGCCGCCCCAGCCTTGGGCAGCCCCTCCTCACCCCGGGCCAGGACCCTCCAGCCCCGCCCCCGGAGCCGGGCACCTTCTCCCAGGAGCAGCTTGTCCACACAATCTGCTCGCTCCCATGTTAGGAAGTCTTTGCCCCTGGCTCCTGATCTAGGAAACGCAGCGGGAGGCCACAGTGGGCTGAACCTGGTTGCCTCCTCCATGCCTGGGCAGGCGGCCAAAACACGGGGTGCAGGGAAAGTTGGGTACAGACGAACCAGCCCAGGGGACCCAGCACAGGCAGTGGATCTCCTGGACTCAGCACCTCCCACATGGGGTAGAAATAAGTTGGGGCAGGTAAAGGTGACTCTGAACCCCAAAGCTTACAGAAACCCTGCCCTTCCCGGGGTGCAGCAGGTAAAAGCATGAACTTGAGAGTTCAGGTGCCAGGTGAGCAGGGCTAGGCCAAGCCTTGTCCCTGTTCATCTCCTGAGCTCCTGTCCCAGTGTGGGCTGGGGGATCCTCCTGCACCATCTCGGTGCAGAATGGGGAGATTCAGAGACCAAAGCCTCTTATCACTGCTGCACCACCTGGTGGGAGTTTAAGTCCTGCCACCAGGCAGCCCTGCGACTGGTCACAGACTTAACTGCTAGAAGCAGGAACAAAGAATCCAGCCTCGCTGGGGGTTACCCTGGTGAGATTCCGGCAATGAAGAGCGCAGCTGCAAGTGCAAACTCAGAGACCGGGCTCAGTGTAGGAGGACAGAGGGGAGCCACTGGGGGGTGAGGCTGAGAGGGGCCATGAGCACACGGGGTCCAGGCAGTGAGGGCAGAGCCAGGGGACCCTGAGTGGAGTCTGCGTGCTGCCCTGACCTTGCTCTGACTGTGGGCAGGACCGGCCAGCCTGGGCTCAGTCTTCCTATCTGCAAAATGGGATACCAGATGAGGTCCTTAGTAGGGGACAGAGGAGGGCTCCAGAGAGGAGGGAGCCCCAAAAAGAGGGGGTGAAGGGAAGGACCTGGCAACTAGCCCTTGAGCTTCTGTGGGCCAGTGCTCTGCTCTGTGCAAGACTGTATTACTGTGTACTTCCACTGTGTGCCAATACGATCCATAAAGTGGGCCTACTGTGTGCGAGGCTCACTGTATATAAAGTGCATCTACTGTGTGCCAAGTGCTGTCCATGAAGTGTGCCTACTGCGTGTCAGGTACTCTATATAAATGCTGTATACAGAGTGCCTGGTATTCTACATAAAGCATACCTGCTCTGTGTACTGGGCGCATAAAGCATGCCTACTGTGTGCCCAGTGCTCTATGTCAAGCAAACCTACTGGGCGCTGGGTGCTCTGCATAAAATCTCCTTCTGTGTGTTGGGTGCTCTACATAAAGTAAACCCACTCTGTGCAAAGTCCCTGACATAAAGCATGCCTATTAAGTGTCAGATATGCCAAATAAAATGCATATATGTGTGCTAGACATGCTACATAACATGTACCTACTGTGGTAAATACTCTACATAAAGTTTGCCAACCATGTGTCTGGTGCTCCCCATAAACTGTGCCTACTGTGTGCCAAGTGCTCTCTGTAAAGTTCACCTGCTTTGTGTCAGATGCTCACCTGCATCACACTGCCCAAGTCTTCCTACCACCCTCCCCTCAGCTCTCTGAGCCAGAACCCTGCAGATCAGGTAGAGAGACCTAAGTGACAGCACCCAGAGGAGGGAAGATGCCCATTTAACAGAAGAGCAGACTGAGGCTCAGAGAGGACAAGCCTCTAGCCCAAGCTGCAGAGCTCAGAGGAGCTCAGATCTATCAGACCATTGAGTCCAAACCCTTTCCCTCAGCCATGCTGTTGCATCACCATTCCTTGCGGACAAATCCAGATTGTTCCAGAGAC
Organism: Lemur catta; assembly: GCF_020740605.2. Lineage (NCBI taxonomy): Eukaryota > Metazoa > Chordata > Mammalia > Primates > Lemuridae > Lemur > Lemur catta. The sequence continues at coordinate 115,296,602 of NC_059128.1, read as the reverse complement.
ATTTATAATGGTGGAATCTCAGGCAATGTGGGGCCCCAGAGGGGAAATATCCTGAGGCCCTTGTATCACCATCTGCCTCCTCCTCCCACACCAGGATGCTCCACCCAAGAATCTAGTGCTCCCCTCCGGGGCCTCCGCAGATCCTGTCCAGAATTGCCCTGTGGGGTGGTCTCAGGTGTGGGTAGGGAGACAGTTCTCCTGACCTGGGTGCAATGACAGACCCAAACCTCCCTCTCCACCACCTCCTTTGCCATATCCAGCTTGACTGCCTGGCCAGAGGATTCAGGAAGCTGGCCCCAGAGCACTCAATAGGGTGGGGTGCACCCCCGTAATCTCCTCCCCACCACAGAGATAGACCCTACCTGCTGGAAGTTCCATCCACACCAAGGTCAGGGGGCAAATCCAGAGTTTGATAAACCAGGCAGGGTGCTAGAGACACACAAGAAAGAGTCCCCAGTGGCCAGCGGGGCTCAGCTCACTGCAAACCTACTATGTGCCTGGGGTGGGCAGGCAGCCTAGAGCAGGAATGGAGGCCACCACCCTTTGCCAACATAAATCACTGAACCTAAGTCCTTTAAGTATATTAATCATTTTTTTTCATTTTACAAATGAGGAATCCATTCTGAAAAATACTTAAGTGACTGCCCACAGTCACACAGCTGGGGGAGCCAGCTGTGCCCCCACCACCCAGCCTCACATCACGTGCCCCTCACCACCTGCTGAGCTCCTTCATGTCTGCAAATGGGCATTTCAGTAGCACCCACCTCACAAGATTGTGCAACAATTAAAAGAGACAGTGCATGTAAAATGCACAAGGCAGAGGGAGGGCTCGATCAATGCTACTCATTGCTGTTGCTGTGACCACTGTTGTTGATTATCATGCAACAGCCCTGCGCTGTCACCCTCAAGTGCCCATTTTTGTAGAAGAGGAATCAGAGGTTCAGATTCAGAGCCGGGAAGCAACTTGCTCCAGTCCCACAGCCAATTCGGTAAGTGTGACAGCACAGGTGACAGCAAAACCTGGCACATAGCAGGTGCTTATCAAATATCTAGAGAGGAAAGAGAGGTTTACAGCCATGAGCTCTAAGGCTAAGCTACTTACAATGTGGTCCACAGACCTGCATCATCAGTGTCGTAAAAGCTTGCAGGAAATTCAAAATCTCATGTCCCTGCACAAAAATACTGGCTCAGAATTACATCTTAATAGATCCACAGGGGATTGGTGTATACGCCTTCAAGTTTAAGACTTGCTTTAAGATTACTAGCTTGAGGCTTTGCAAGGGTGCTGGCAGGGGACCCTCTTAATCTGTCTGATGCTTACGGCTTTTTTTAGTTATAAAGTAAGGAGGAAAATCTATACCTCTCATGGCCATTCATGCAACTGTATGTTTATCGAGCATCTACTATGTTGTCAGGCACTGTTTTAGGCACTGGGATGCAAAGGTGGGCACTCTTGCGTCAAAAGGATCACATCTCATGGAGAGACAGACGATGATAAAAAAAATCATGCCATCAAATAAACCAGACAACCAGAGAGGGCTTCCAGGAGGAGGTGACCTTTTAGCAGAGACATGAGTGAAGAGGGAGAACCTCCATGGCAGCTATGGGATGGGGTCCCCAGGCTGTGCAAAAAGGCAAATGAGATCTTGTTGCTTTGAAATCCATGCTAAGATCACCAATATGTGGGACCACACAATCTGTCCTTGGGAAGGCTGAGATGAGAAGCAAAATGTGGACCATATTGAGCTTTCATTAGCCATGTTAAGAATTCATACCCCTGCAGGACTCTGCAGACATGGGTAAGGCAGGACTTACCAGCGGGACTCCTAAATCTTGGATCTAGTGGAAGGAAGGCATCCCTAAGGGAAAGCTCCCTGCTCTGGGAATTTTTTGCCTGGGGAGGCTGGAGCCTCCCCAAAGGTTTCTTATCAATCCAGGAATGTCTCAGGGGTCGAACCATACAAACCTGGCTTATGGAATGTCCCCCAGCAAGTGCTGGAGGGAGAGGAGCCACCCACAGGAAGATGGAAGCTGGTGGTTCTCTCTGGGTGCCCTTCCACCCTCGGTGGGCAAGTGCACGGGACCACAGAATGACCAGCCTCGGGTGCTTGCCATCAGCCTCTAAGCCTCAGTCATCATTGAAAAATGGGTCTTATAAAACTTCACAAGGACATGAAAAGAAATTTTTCAAAAGACAGAAGAATGGCCAATAAACATATGAAAAAATGCTCAACATCACTAATCATCAGGGAAATGCAAATCAAAACCACAATGATATATCACTTAACTCCAGTGAGAATGGCCTTTATCAAAAAGTCTCATAACAGCAAATGTTGGCGTGGATGCGGAGACACAGGAACACTCAAACACTGCTAGTGGGACTGCAAACTAGTGCAGCCCTTGTGGAAAGTAACATGGAGATACCTCAAAGAGATACAAGTAGACCTACCATTTGATCCAGCAATCCCATTATTGGGCATCTACCCAAAAGAACAAAAGGCATTCTATAACAAAGACATCTGCACCCGAATGTTTATAGCAGCACAATTCACAATTGCGAAGATGTGGAAGCAACCCAAGTGCCCATCAATACATGAGTGGATTAATAAAATGTGGTATATGTATACCATGGAGTACTACTCAGCTATAAGAAACAGTGGTGATATAGCATCTCTTATATTTTCCTGGATAGAGCTGGAACCCATTCTACTTAGTGAAGTATCCCAAGAATGGAAAAATAAGCACCACGTGGACTCACCATCAAATTGGTTTCACTGATCATCACCTAAGAGCCCATTTAGGAATAACATTGATCGGGTGTCGGGCAGATGTGGGTAGGGGAGGGGATGGGTGTATACATACCGAATGAGTGTGATGGGCAGTGTCTAGGGGATGGACACGGTTGAAGCTCTGACTAGGGGTGGTGGGGGGGGCAAGGGAAATATACATAACCTAAACTTTTGTACCCCCACAATATGCTGAAATAAGAATTTTAAAAAATGAAAAAAAAAATAAAAGTTCACAGAGGGTTGCAAGCATTCTATCAGACACAGGCAGAGAAAGTAGGGAAGAGTAAGTTTCAAATGATATGTGAGTATAGTCTCATCTATATGTAAAACTTATGGATGTATGTGTGTGTGTGTCTGTGTGTACACATTTACATACTCATTGAAAAAAATGCGGAAGAATCCACACATGACACTGTGTGAAAAAGCTCAACTGTGTTTTCCTCTACTCCCACACCACAACAAATGCATGCAAGACTTCTGTACCCCGGTGTATGTGGATGTCTCCCCACCAATAAGCAAGAGATCAATTCTGCAGACACCAGCTGGGTGTCCTCTGATTCTGGCAGTATCTATCTGGAGACAGTGGCAGATCCCACAGAGTGAGCGCTCAGTCCCCAAGATCGCCACCCGCTTGCAGACACCAGTCTAGGCTTCCAGAGCTTCTGACCCACCAGCATTCAAGTTGGGGTTTTTATAACCCCTCCTTTGGATTTGATTAGTTTGCTAGAGTAGCTCACAGAACTCAGGAAAATGCTTACTTATGTCTATCGGTTTATTATGTAGGATATTTGAAAGAATCAAAATAAATATCCAAATGAAGAGATATATAGGGTGGGGTCTGGAAGGGTCTGGAGTGCAGGAGCTTCCGTCTCCACAGAGCTGGGGTGTGCCACCCTCCCAGCACATGGATGAGTTCTTTGCCTCCACATGTTCAGCTACCTGGAAACTCCTCAAAACCTGTTTTTTTGTACCTGTTATGGAGACTTCATCGGCAAGGCATGACTGAAACATGCACAATTGTGTTGAAACGTGGTTGGACAGAAAGGACAGGATCTAAATACTGTAAGTCCTGTCTGTTCAGATTCCTCTTGGCCTCTCTGTGCAGCATTCCTTCCTCCAGGGTGTGGGGCAGGACCCTCTCCGGAATGGGTTTTATCACCCACATTCAGAAAGGCAGGAGAAGATTAGACAGAGAGAGAAATTCTGTTTCCTGAGGCCTGCTTCTGTGGTTGAAAATGCCCCCAAATTATAACAAAAAACTACAACAAAGACTATTGGAGGTATAAGCCAGGAACTGTGGATGAAAACTGGTATAGTATTTATCTCATAATATCACACGGTGGAATTGAGGGAAATAGACTTGGAGCAAAGACCCTTTTAACTTTCTACACATCTCTATTGCTTTGTTTTTCACACTGAGTTGCTATAAATTTAATCATTAAAATAAAACTTTAGGCCGGGCGTGGTGGCTCATGCCTATAATCCTAGCACTCTGGGAGCCTGAGGCGGGTGGATCGTTTGAGCTCAGGAGTTCGAGACCAGCCTGAGCAAGAGTGAGACCCTGCCTCTACTAAAAACAGAAAGAAATTATATGGACAACTAAAAATATTCAGAAAAAATTAGCCAGGCATGGTGGCGCATGCCTGTAGTCCCAGCTACTCGGGAGGCTGAGGCAGAAGGATCACTTGAGCCCAGGAGTTTGAGGTTGCTGTGAACTAGGCTGATGCCATGGCACTCTAGCCTGAGCAACAGAGTGAGACTCTGTCTCAAAACAAAACAAAACTTTAGGGCCCGGCACTGTGGTTCACATCTGTAATCCCAACACTTTGGGAGGCTGAGGTAGGAGGAACACATGATGCCAGGAGTTTGAGACCAGCCTGGGCAACATAGCAAAACCCTGTTTCTACAAAAAAATTAAATTTAGCTGGACATGGTGGTATGCACCTGTAGTCCCAGCTACTTGGGAGGCTGAGACAGGAGGATTCATTGAGCTCAGGAGTTTGAGGTTACAGTGAGCAATGATGACACCACTGCACTCCAGCCTAGGCAACAGAGGGAGACCCTGTCTCAAAAAAAAAAAAAAAAACTTTAAAAAGAAATAAGGAGTTGGGACAGGGGCACACACTGCTGGTACACAACACTGTTGAGCAGTTATTGTTTTAAGTCACCATGAAAACACACCTCTCAGGACCCACCTGAGTTCTCTAGACAAGCGTGCAAACTGCCCACTGGCCAGAGTTTCACTATCCTTTTGTCAAACGTTGGGAAGGAACAAGTTCTGGATTTAGCAGAACTTAGTTGAATCCAGGCTTTGTGGCCCTGGGTAAGTTGCTTGCCCTCTCTGAGCCTAGCATCCTTGGCAAAAATGGAGAGGTAGAGTTATACCTCCCAAATAGTTGATTCCTCAACAACAAACTTTACCTGAGCGCCTATCTGTACCAGACATGGTGCTAGGGCCAAGGACACAAAATGACAAAACAGCCAGGGTTCCTGGCATCATGGTGCTCATGTCTGATGGGGGAAACCCTCAGGTAATAAGACCAAGTCAGATGGTGACAGTCATGAAAGAAATGACCAGAGTGAGATGAGCTAGTAAGTGATGATCGAGGAGGTTGTTCTGGACACTGTGACAAGGAGGGACTCCCCAAGAGGTGACCTTTGAACAGAAACCTGAGTGACATGAACGAGTGAGTCATGTATAAGGACCACCCCCAAAGCTGCACCCAGAGCATAAAGACCCAGCACCTGGTGAGGCAGTCAAATGACATTAAAAGCATGTTCATTCTTCCTACCTTCCTAGTCACGAGATGAACAGAGACCTGGAGCCATCTCACTCAGGGTTCATGGGGGAAGCAGGAACCAGCCACACTGAGGACCCACAGTGATGGAGAGATCTGCTCCAACATTCAAGCCAGAAGCAGTTGCTGCATTCGGTTCACCACAACAGAGGTCATGAAATGTAACCAGCTCTCGAAGGCACATTTAGGGCCAGATCAGCTGTCTGGGTTTGCCAGCATCTTGGCAGAGGTCCCAGGAAATCAGAGGAGCTCATTTTTTGAGGGAAAGTGTCTAAGGAAAGCTTCAGAAAGGTCCGGAATACCCATAATACTAGATATAAACCTCCCATGGGTGGGACCTATTGGGTGGTGCCAGCTCTGAGCAGTTGGTCCCACCAGCCCCAACAGCCCCAGCTCGAGAAGGGGCAGACTCAGGGTGGGGCCCGTAGAGAACAACCCCATGGAGGGGGAAAGGGTGTTTCTCATCCAAAACCAGGATGGAGACACCAAGAACATCACTGAAAAGGTGCAGAGGCCAGGCATGGTGGCACACCCCTACAGTGCCAGCAGCTCAAGAGACTGAGGTGGGAGGATCACTTGAGCCCAGGAATTTGAGTCCAGTGGGGGCAATACAGGAAGATCCTGTCTCAGTTTTTTAAAAAAGGAACAGAGGAGCCTGTGGGGTAGGAGGTCAGGGGTTGGGGGACAGAATTTTGCTCCTCATTTGGGTGTCTGCACGACCAGCAGGCAAGGGGACCACTGGGGGCAGAGGCACTGAGTGAATCCCCCTCTGCAGGGGCATGCAGAGCTGGCGCTGACCCGCTGTGGGCAATGAGCTGCCACAGCAGTGTGTGGGCACCTGCTGCAGCCTTTCCAGTCAGATCAGGAGGTGGTGCTTTGGTCAGTGGGCACAGCCAGAGGAGATCAGAGGGGACAGGGGACTGAGGTCTGTCCTCTGCCTTCCTCATACAGCTACAGACACCCTCTCTGGGTTCCAGGAACATCTACTCCCTGGACCCCCACCCTGGGCATCGTGACAGCTCTCAGATGGTGCTACCCCCAGGCTGCTGTTCCCTCCCTCATGGTTTCCCTGGATGCTGCCCACACCCTTGGAAGTGGCCCCTTCTTAAGCCCCCTCCTTTAGCCCATTTGAGGTCTCTGCCAGGATCCAAATGCTACACTCCCCCAGGGGATGGGACTCCCCAGAAAATTGGTTATGTGGGTGTTGATGTTTGTATAGGAACGTACAAAAAACCACTCCCAACTGTCGGAATGGAAGGAGGAGAGGAAAGTAGAATTTTTTTCAAAAATGTTTACACTTACCAATTGTTTCCTTTTCTTATGTGAAAGCTGTTTGCTATTTTTAATTATAACTACTAATCTATATAATTATAAATTACATTTTTAAAGAAAGTGCTTAGTGCCATGCCTGACTCCACCTGTGTGACTTGTGGGACGATGGAGAGCATCGTAGGTTAAGAACCGGAACACAGGGTGCAGATGGCTTGGTTCAAACCCCATCTGTGGGCCCCTGAATGAAAGTCACTCAGTCCTTGGACTCTGATCCAAGGAAGCCCCTACAGCAACACAGTGGGGAGTCCCTGTGGGCCGCTGTCCCTGGTGCTGAAAGGAATGGCCACATTCCCACCCCTCTGCCCTCCTGTCACTGTTGAAAACCCACGCGACCTCCACTTCCTGGAACATCTAGATGAAAATAAAGTCTGGGTCTTGTCTCTATGACAAAAAAGTAAAAAATTATTTTTAGTTCTAAGCTTTGAGCCAGCTCCGCACCACAGAACCTTGCAATTTCTCAGTTCTAAATATGGATATTTTGTTTTGGTTTTGGTTTTCTTTAAACTGTTTGTAGAGGTGGGATCTCCCTATGTTCCCCAGACTGGTCTGGAACTCCTGGCCTCAAGTGATCCTTCCACCTGGGCCTCCCAAAGTGCTGAGATTACAGGTGTGTGCCTCCGCACCCTAACTATGGATACTTTTGAACTTACTGAATATTCTAATGAATGTTTTTCAACAGGAGGTTACCACATTTCCCAAAACTTAAAGTTACCTTTTATGATTTAAAACCATTTCAAAATTTAAATTGCAATGCAAAAAGGAGGGAGAGAGAGGAAATTAACCCTCGTGACCTATTAATTCTTAACATATTTGGCTCCTATGTTATACATACTGGCATGTTCAGTCCTCACAACAGCCCAGTAAGGTGGACACTATTAGATAGTAAAAGAACTGAAGCTTAGAGAGATAAGACATTTTCCCCAAGCCAAACAGCTAGTAAATACAGACTGGGATTCTGACCTCGGTAGTACAATTCCATGGTGACGTGGATTGTCTTAGTCCACTCAGGCTGCTATAACAAGACACTGTAAACTGGGTAATTTATAAACACCAGGAAGGTATTGCTCACAGTTCAGGAGTCTGGGAAGTCCAATATGATGATTCCAGCAAATTCAGTGTCTAGTGAGAGCACGTTCCTTGTAGATGGTGTCTTCTTTGTGTCCAGCCATGGTGGAAGGGACAAACAAACTCCCTCACGTCTCTTTTTTAAAGACATTAGTCCCATTTATGAAGGCAAAGCCCTCGTGACCTAGTCACCTCCCAAGGGACTCTCATCTCAATACCACCACATTGGAGGTCAGATTAAAAGGTATGAACTTGGGGGGGACACATTCAGATCATAGTATGGATTCAGGATCCTCTGACACTGACTGAATCTACCTAGCTGCCACATCTTCCCTAAAGAGCTGTCCTTGTCCTTAGGGTCCAAGAGGACCATGGACAGTGGTTTGAGGTGAAGGAAAGGGAGGTTTATTAATTTGCTGGCCAATGAGGAAAATGGCAGACTCCCATCTTAAAGCACCGATTTTCCTAAATACAAGCAGAAATACAAAGCTTTTAAAGGAAAGGTTTTCAGCTTTGGGCTATTGCTGTTTAACTATAGTGGATGGTTCTGATCGAACCCATTTCAGGTGAAGACAATCTCGTGACCTCCGCCCAGACCTCCACCGGGACAGTTCCACTGAGCCACCTCCTGTGGTACAAAGAACAAAGGACACTCCCCTGCCCCTCCTGACCACCAGCCTGAGGCAGGGATGCAGGTTTTAAATCCCAAAAAGAGTGGGGGAAGTTTTAAAGAGACAGCTCATAAAACATCTTTACCCTTTTGAAGGCCATTCCCTCTGTTACACTGTCCACGTGGAAAAGTCAAAGATTAGGTAGCGATTCTGGTAACCTTCCTTAACAGAAAACTGGGACACTGTCTCTCCCAAGTATCCCCCTCCTGCTTCCTGCTGCTTGCAAGATTGGTGTGGTATCTGGAGCTCAGTCGCTCAAGGCTGCACTAAACGCCAAGAGTGGGGGGGATCTCTGAAGGCTGGATGCTTTTCTAATTCCTTACATGAATAAATGACATGAGGCCAGGCACAGTGGCTCACACCTGTAACCCTAGCACTCTGGGAGGCCGAGGAGGGAGGATCACTCGAGGTCAGGAGTTCGAGACCAGCCTGAGCAAGAGCGAGACCCAGTCTCTGTTAAAAATAGAAAGACATGATTTGGGCAGCTAAAAATATATATAGAAAAAAAAAATTAACCAGGGATGATGGCACATGCCTGTAGTCCCAGCTACTCGGGAGGCTGAGGCAGAAGGATTGCTTTGAGCCCAGGAGTTTGAGTTTGCTGTGAGCTAGGCTGATGCCACGGCACTCTAGCCAGGGCAAAAGAGCAAGACTCTGTCTCAAAAATAAATAATAAATAAATAAATAACATGAAAAGAAAATTTAAAATGACAAAGACATGATAAAAAAGGAAAACAGAAACCTAAAATATACACAAATTATACTTTCACACAAGGAGCATGTCTCAACTAAGAAAATGTGAAACTCTGTTTTAACAGCTTCATGATGAGAGGGGAAAAATATCAAAGCCCAGGGGTGATACAAGCAGGGGAATTTGAAATAAGACCTTAGTCACTTAAGAGGAACCCTCAAAGGGCTCCATCTCCCAGGGTGAGAGTAAACTGAAGTGGAGGAGACTGAATGTGTGATTTCAGCTTAAATTTAAACTGGCTTAGTGACCTTGCACCCCACAAGCCTTTAACTTCTTTTAACATAATTCAAATTGTAAAAATATAATTTCAAATATGACAGCCAATACCAAGGCAAAGATAACCAGACAGACAAAAATCACTGACCCCATGAGTGAAAACCAGCAGAAACAACAGGCAATATAATAGACACAGATACTGCAATGATCAGACACACACTATAAAGTAGCCAGGCTGATTATGTTTAATAAACATAGTACTTTAGTAACCATAGAAACACAGTGAAGAAAACTTAGGAGAGAAAAGACTGGGTGTTTTAGATCAGACACAAGGTCAGGGTAGTAGAAGTGTAATGCCTCTGTGGGTTTGCTTCTGCGACTCAAGAGCCTCAAACCTGCCTCTTATATCCCTCTTTAATCCTGGTCTTTCTCCTGCTCAAACACCTCCCATGTCTCCCTCTGGCCCACAGAAAAAAGTCTACCCTTGGACTCTGGGAGAACCCACCATCAGTGTGGGAGCCCTGTGTTCAGCCAGAGAGTGACTCAGGCTCCTGGGCTCAGGGACGCCACCCCGCCTCCACCAGCCAGTCCCACCTGCAGGTGCCTGCAGTCCCCGCGCGCCCCCTGCTGGCTCTGGGTGAGGCTCAGGCACAAGTGACAGCAGGTGCATTCCTGGGAATCTGCAAAGGCAGGTGGGTGGGCTCGGCAGGCTCCCAGACCTGGCCACGGTGGGTCACTGCAGGTCTCCGCTGAGCGGCTCCACCCGCAGCCAGAGGCCGCCCTCAGCTCGGAGGATCAGCTCCGGCTTCCTGCGCGGCTCCGTGTCGTGGGGCAGGACGCGGAAGCGCAGCAGCGTGAGCGCCAGGACCACCTTCATCTCGGTCATGGCGAAGGTCTGCCCAATGCAGTTCCTGGGGGTGGAGGTGGGGACAGTGATGGCACCCAGGACCCCCATCCGGGCCCCATCACGCCTGGAACCTGCCCCGGGACCCCCACCCCACCTGGATCAATTTGAGAACAAGACAGGGCCGTAAGCTTCCGTGGGACCCCCACGTGGCCTTGCATGTCCCAGGATCCTGGCCCAGTCCCCAGCCCCTAACTCAGACCAGCAGGCAGGGGAGTGGACTCTGAGCACACCCTTGTTCCCGGGATCTTATTTAAATCCCTGAACCCCGGAAACACACCGCCCCACAGTCAAGTCTCTGACCAGGTTGCCACCAGGTTTACCACCCTCATCTCCTCCCACCTCAGACCCCCGCTGGCCTCACCTGGGCCCTGCCGAGAAGGGAATAAACGCCAGAGGTGAGCTGTTCTGGGGGTTTTCTGGGTCGAAGCGGAAGGGGTCATAGACCTGGGGACGGGGCAAGATAGAGCTGCTGAGAGGGGTCTCTCAGGAATCACAGCCACCCCCAGAAAAGACAGATGTGGGCACAGTACAGGGGGTGTCTGATTTCACCAGTCAGGACCCCTCCCCCTCACCAGCTCCCAGGATGGAGAAGGGGGGAGGGGCAGCACCTCAGGGTCCGACCAGACTGACGGGTTGTGATGAATCCCAAAGATGCTGATGGTACAGACGTTCCCTGTTGGCAGGAGGGGACAGTCAGGACAAGGTCCAAGCTGCCTGATGGGACCACCACCCTGCCCAGGAGCCTCCTCCCCCTGCCACTGTGGGTACCTTTGGGGATGACCCGGCCATCTGGGAGCACAATGTCCTTGGTGCAGCGGCGGGAGATGGCAGTGACTGGGGGGTGCAGCCGCAGACTCTCTTTGACGCACATGGTCAAGAAGGGCAGCTGGGCCAGGTCCTCCCTAAGGAGCACCCCAACGATTATCCAGGGAGCGAACACAGCCCTACCCCTGCCCCGTGAGACCCTCTCACCTCCCTCTGACCCTGAGTCATACAACAAAATTAACTCCGGAAGAATCAGGGATGTAAGCGTCAGAAAATGAAACTCACAAAAGCACTAGAAGAAAACTTGGCCTGGTAATTTTAGCAAAATACAAGCAAAAGCAAAACACAAGTAAAGAGCATCCTTAAAAGTGTTAATGCATCTGCATGAAAACGTTTTAAAAATTACAAAATAAACTAACAAAAGCCAGGGTGGGCGGGACTCTCCAAGAGGGCTTATAAGTTTATTTGAATAAGTAAAGTCCACTTCCCACTCTAGGGTGAAATGAACCTAATATTATAAAAGTGTCAATTCTTTCTAAAATAATCAATATATTCAACACAATCCAATCAATATCAGGCTGCATTTTTCTTTAGAATTTGACATCCTTATTCTGATTGGAAAAAACAAGCCTTGGCTAGAGTTAGATCAATTTAAAAATAAAAGATCCAAGAAAGGAAACACAATCCACCACATATTAAGACCTATAACAAAGGCATAGCGTTATACTAAAATTGACAAAAAAAACAATGTTTTGAAGTCTGTGGTACTGCTACAAGAACAGAAGAACAGGTCCATGGAACAGAGTAGAGAGCTTTCCGTCAGGCATGTGATAGGTGAAAACTTAACATCTCGTAAAGGAGGGTCCCTGGGCAATGGATACTTGGTGGAAGGTGTTCAGACAGTTGGCAATGTGGCCACAAAAAGACCAGATGCTTGTCTACTCTGTATACAGGGTGGAGTCTCTTCCTAGATGAGAAAGGTAAAACTACAAAGTTAAAATAAGATAACATAAGAGATATTTTTGTGACCTAGGAGTAGCAATTCTTAATACCCCAAAAGCACAAGCAGAAATATCAAACAAAAAATATACATGAAAATTAAGAATTTCTGTGCAATAAAAGAAACCATAGAGCAAATTACATTCTGATGAGAGATTCAAAGGAGATATTTACCATAAATATATAGCTCTAGAACAATGTCTTGAATAGGTAAGATATTCCTGCAAATCAACAAGAAAAAGGACAGGTGAACCAACAGAAAAGTCGGCAAAGAATATGACCCAAGAACTTAGGGAAGCCCAAATAGGAGATATATTAGGAAGTGCTCAAAGTTGCTTGTTATCAGGGAAATGAAAATTGTCTAACAATGACACGTCACATTGCATCTATTCCAGCAAGAGTTAGCAAGGAAGGTAATGCTAAGGGTTAGCTGAGGATAGGGGTAGAGGAAACTCATGCACTGACGGTGGTGTGGACAGGAGCTGCCATTCTGCAGGGCAACTGCCAGTGCACGGTCAAGGACAGACCACGTTGTGTTTATGGTCCAGCAAGCTGGCTTCCACGTATGGATCCCGGAGAGATCCTCAGACACGGAGACAAAGAGACATGTACAAAGATGTTCATTGCACTGGAGAGACGGAAGCATCCAAGGGATCCAGCGCTAAGGGGTGGGGGAGGAAAGAATCATAGGATGGTTTAAGCAATAAACTAGTTGTACTTAGAACCATGAATGGCTGAAAAACTCACAGTGCTCCATTTCTGAAAATTTTAAGAACCAACACAAGATCTGTGATGTAGCAACATATTTGGAATTTTAAAATACATGCCCCCCAACAATAAATTTTACAAATAAAGGGCTCTATCTCATTAAAACATATTGTTGCAGTGCTGGAAGTGGGGTATTGGGATTAAATTGGAAGAAATAAGAATTGCATGGAAAAATGAGTAGAACAGACCATGAACAGAGGAGTGCAGTAAACTCTCCTCTTGACAGCTGAGGTCAAAAGACGAATTAATCAAAAGTTTCAAGAGTATTTTCGAAGTGGTCAACCTGATTATACAGTTCAAATGGAAAAGTAAGAACTCAGAAAATACTGTAAAAGCAAACTAATGAGACAGGACCACTTTGATCAAATACGAAAATGTTTTTAAAAGTGTGATAACAAAGATTCTTGGTGCTTATGTATGACTAATAGATAAATGGAACGGACTAGAATCCAGGAGCAAACTCGAATTTATACATAAATTTAGCTTATTGTGAATCTGCTATTATTTAAAATCATAGGACAAGTACAAAATAGACATTACATTCTTTTGAGATAATGCATTAGCCATTTTGAGAAAAAAAATAGATTCCTACCTCAGTACTTATTCCAACATAGATTTCATAGGGGAAAGGTATTAAATATAATCAATTAATAAAATATTAAATAAAATATTTTTTAAATACATAAACACATTACAGGAAAGCACACAACAGTTTTACACTTTATTATTAGAATATGAAAGCTTTTCTAAGCATGGTTTTTTAGGAAAAACAAAACCAGAAGCTGTAAATGACAGAATTGATAAATTTGACTATAAATAAGTGAACCAAACCAAAATAAATAAGCCAAAACCAAACATACAAAGACAATCCAAGGAAGAATTTTGCATAATGGAGAAAATAAATAATTTTCTTAATATGTAGAGAGATTTTATAAATTGGTAAGGAAAAAAACTAGAAAACCCCAAAGTAAGAAGGGAAAATTATGCAAACTGACACTTCACAGAAAAAGAAAACTGCATGGTGAACACAATACTCAACTTTACTCATATTTAAAGTGACATTCATTAAAACAGCAAAGTCTTATATTGCACCCATTAGATTGGCAGATGTTTTAAAGTTTCATACAGAAAATTGTTGGGAAGGATATGAGGAAATGGGTATTCTGAAAATCTGTGTGTAGGAGTGGATTTTCCAAGAGCTATTGAACTATAAAACTCAAGTGATCTTTGATTCAGCAACTGTACTTCTAGGAATTTGTTCTTCAATGGTACTCACACGTCTAAGCCATGATCAGCATACGCAGATGTTCACTGCATCGTATTTCTTACAGCAAAAGGCTCAGAACTATCCAAATGTCCATCAATGGAGAGATGTTTTCATAAATTATGCTGCACCAGTATGATGGTATCTTATACAACTAGCAGAAAGGAGGAACCAGAGATCACTAGTCCTATCACAAACTGGGGGCTAAATCAGTAGAGAGATACTAACAGGCAATTTGGCAATATCTATTATAATTGAAAATGTTTACATAAACGTCCTCAACAGAGGGGTGAGCTGGGTAAACTGAGGACTGGTACGTAGCACGCAGAAAGGAGGAGCTCCCAGACACTCATTGAGAGAAAAGAACAAATGACAATATATACATATATATATGTAGACTATATTGCCAAGGGAAAGGTCTGGAAGGGCTTACAACAAATGAAACAGATAAGATTAGGCTTGAAGGAGAGGATAACAATGGTGAACTTAATCTTTCCTGTAATGTTTTCTTTTGTGAAAATGGAAAATAAAACTTGTTCCTCTGATTGTCTTTTCAATTCAAAACTAATTTTTCAAACTTCATGCTGGAAAACTGAAAACATCCTAAAGCTATATTGTCAGTGAACATACCTGAGCGCTCTGTGTATACTCCTAGTTGTGCAGAAACAGAGAGAGTGAACGGATGCACGAGGGAAGACAGACTGAGCAGACGAACGTGGGTAGAGACGGAACACTGGAAGGACACAGGACGCCATGAAGGCAGGAATGGGGTTGGGGTGCTGGCACAAGAGGGAAGCTTATATTCATCATAACCCTTTTGTACTGTTTCAATATTTACCAAGTGCATAATTTTTTGAAGGTGAGGGCAGCACAAAAACAGGACAGCTGTGCTTAGCAAAGCCTTGAGGTTCATGGTAATACCTCCAAAGTGTTTGTCTGGTCCAATGTCTCCTCTCCGTCCCTCAGCCCTTGGACCAGAATGTACCCCCTGGACTCACAGCTCCCAACTCATCCCCTCCACTTTTCCCCCTTGTAGACACAGAAAGATATTTCTGATACTGCGATCTGACCTGGACCTCCCCTGCTCAAACATCTCCCGTGGCTCCCCATTGGCCTCCTATGTTAGTCATGGAACTCTCTTCAAGAAAAAAAAAATGCTGTCCAGCTGCAAGAAGTGCAATGAGCTGCCAGCCCCCAGCTACAGGGTCTTCAAGTTCTGCTGCACCATTCAACCAAGGCCACAGTGTCCTGGACAGGCCCCAGCCAATGACTGAGCATGAACATTTGCTAGTGCCTGATCATGTCTGACCTCCCTAACAGCATCTTCTCTGCTCACATTTACCTTTGATCTCATATCAACTTCACAACAGACTGGAACTGGCACACCTCAGGTTGAAGTCCAATCTCCCTTTCTTTCTTTCTTTCTTTCTTTTTTTTTTTGAGACCGAGTCTCTCTCTGTCACCCCAGCGAGAGTACAGTGACATGATCATAGCTCACCACAACCTCAAACTCCTGGGCTCAAGTGATCCTCCTGCCTCAGCCTCCTGAGTAGCTGGGACCACAGGTGCACACCATCACACCTGGCTATTTTTTTCTATTTTTAGTAGAGATGGGGTCTCACTCTTGCTCAGGCTGGTCTCGAACTTCTGACCTGAAGTGATCCTCCCACCTCGGCCTCCCAAAGTGCTAGGATTATAGGTGTGAGCCACTGCACCCGGCCTAAATCCCAATCTCTTTACATGGTTTCCACAGCATTCCAAGAGGGGCTTCCATTGCCAGCTCCAGCCTCACCCGGAGTCCCTCCCTGTGCCTCACACTGTGCATTTCACAAGGATTTAGACACTTTTACTTCCCCAAACACACCAGGCTCCCTCGGGGATGCTTCCACCCTGGCCTTTGCATGGCTGTCCCCTTGAGTGGAAGCGCTGCCCTGTCCCCACGCCCAGCGTGGTGGGTTTGTACTCACTGCTTCCCTCCCCAGCCTCTCCTGCTTTGCCTCCTGCCCCAGCCTAGCCCATGTAGAATTAAGACGGGACTGGACACTACATCAGGAAAGGGCAGGCAATGTGGATGTGCTTACTGAATGAAGAGACGGGTGCCCTTTACCCACTAAGATCTCTGTGAATCCGTGGAACAGACTATAATGTGGGAATTAGAGGCAAGCGCAAAAACCAAAAAGAGTGAAGTCTTGGGGGAAAAATGCAACTGTAGACAGAAAAGCCAGGGGGTGGGAGGAGCAGTTTATTTACTGCATACATGCTGGGCGGCATATGTTTTATACACATTGTCACTAAATCTCCAAGAAGCCCTGTTGGGTAGAAATGTGTCCCATTTACAAAGAAGAAATGAGTTTAGAAAAAAGACTTGATTGTACTAATGTCACGTAGCAAGTCATTGGGGCAATAACTATGGACTCCCAGAACTTTCTTCCCATAAGCCTGCAAGCTTTCTCTTGCTAGCCAGGCGGGGTACCAGGCCCTGCTTCTGGGCTCTGCACCTATTGCCACTAGGCAATAATGGCAGAGTCAGCAAAAACCATCTTCCCGCTTCCCCACCTGGCAGCAGAGCCAATGATAACAGGCTCAGGAACAGGCCATGAGGACCTGCACTCACCATTCAATCTCCATAGGCTCACAGTCCCTCAGCAGCTCCCGCACCTCCTGCCGGCAGCGCTCCTGGTGTTCCGGGTGCCTCGCAAGGTTGTACAGGACCCAGGAGAGACCACTGGCCGTGGTGTCATGGCCTGAGGGGCAGCCAGGCAGGCTTGAGTCTCTGGGCTGCTCCAGCACCAGGGTGTGGACAGCGCCCTACATTGAGGCTCTCAGGGAGGATGAGGGGTGGGGGAGGATGGGCAGAATGGAGTGATCCAGGGTCCACCCACCGCATCCCTGGGATGGAGAGACCCCTGTCCCCACTGTAGTTCCACACTGGGACCCTCACCCCCAAACATGAAGGTATCAGCCTCTGCTCGTATGTCCTCATCTGACAACTCCTTCCCATCTTCATCCTGGAGACAGAAGCCAAAACCCCCGAATCACGTCAGCTCTGAGGGCACCTGAGTCTATCCTAAAACACTCCCTGAAGACCCATCATCCAAGCAGGATGCTGCCCTTGTCATCTCCAGATCTGCCCCACAGGCTTCCTCCCTGTTCTCCCACCTCCTGTTTTCCTCCCCCTAAGCAAACTTCTATAGAGTTGCCTCAAAAATGTATCTGATTTGGCCCTCCATTCCTCAAGCACCATCCATAGCTCCCCAGCGCCTTCTGAATTAAGCCCAAGTTCCTCAATCTGACATTTGAAATCAAGGTCCATTCTACCTCTGGGATCCCAGAGAGGCCCACCTTGGCCAGTAGGAGCACATTAATGAAGTCCAAAGTCTTGGACTTGGCCTTGGCTTTGAGGAAGTCATCAACACCCTGGCTCTCAAGGGTGCGGCGCCGCTCCTGGATGATGGCGTCTGTGAAGTCATGCACCAGGTCACAGGCCCTGCGGAAGCGCCACCCATCGGGAGTGAGGTAGTACAGGAAGTCCACGTGCAGGAAGAGTTGCCGATTTCTTTTCACTATGAGAGCACTGAGCTCCGAGATGGCTGCGATATATTCACTGGGATTCCTGCGGGACCGGGGAAAAGAGAAGCAGCAGCTCCGTGACACACACGAATCCCTGGGAGCATCTCCCAGCCATAACCCCAGGACCACGTTCCATCCAGAAGACGGTGCCTCACGCCCACTTCTCTCTCCACCTCCCACTCTCTGTGAGCTGCCTCATGTCCAGGTCCCCAGGGCAGAGCTTGGGCATCATGCTCACTTTCTCTCTTTCTTATGCAACATCCAGTCCCGCCCATTCTTCCTCAGTTTCTCCCAAAACTTCCCCATCTTCTCCACCGAGCTCAGACCTCCTCCTCTCCACGGTCCTAATCCTCATGTCTACATGACAGTCAATCCTCTATAGAGCCAGATGTCCAAGCTCAGCTCTGACCAAGACACTCATCTGCTCAAACACCTTCCGTGGCTCCCTGGGAACCTCAGGACAAAATTCCTACCCCTCTGCCTGGCTGTCAATGTCCTTAAGACCTAGCCAGGGCCGACCCTCCGCCCTCACTGCCAAGGTGTCTCTTTAAAGGCAATAGCACATGCTCTGCTTGTCCTCGCCTCCCTGCCTTGAGACACAGTTCCGCCTACCTGGAAGAACTGCTCTTTCTCTCTTCCCCTCCCTGTCCTTCAATGCCCAGCTATGATCCACCTACTCCAGAAAGGCTTTCTAATTGCCCTGGTGAGGACTTCCTCCTCCACCTACCCACTTGGGTCCGTGCCCAAGTTCCCAGGCCCTGGGCAAGAACTCACTCCTGACAATGGCTGTCGAAGCTGAAGACACATTTCTGCAGACTGTCCAAGGTCATGAGGCTGATGTGCTCAAACATGTCCAGATGGGCACTGCCCTCGGAGGCCAGGTGCTGCCACTTGGCCTGGCCAGAGAAGGGCACAGAGCTGGGGTTAAGCCCTGGATTCCTTGAGCCCCTCCCCAACCCCAACCATCAGGATAGACTCCCCCAGAACCAGCCTCCTGGTCCTCTGCCCCAGGCACCCACCCCTAGGGAGGACCAGAGTTGGGTGGGAGAGGAAGCTGTTACTATTAGGAGATGAAGACCCCAAGGCTGGGAGTCAGGACCTGAACTCAAGTTCCAGCTCTGCCTCCTATGCTGTGAGTGCCCATTTCCCTCCTCTAGGTTCCACCTGTCAAATCTTTAGAAACAGTTAAGTTGATCTGCTTTGTTGCCAGATAAACCAGACTGGGACCCCTGCTCCACCACTCCTAGCTCACTTACTAGCTGGTTGAACTTGGGCAAGCTCCCTGACCTCTCTGACCCTCAGTTTCATCATCCATCATGTGGCCGTCACAGTCATCTCTACCTCATAGGGTTGTGAAAATTAAATCAGACAACATGTACCATTTGGAATCAGCACACAGCCTTGTTTCTGGCACATGGTGAGTGCTCAATGAATGTTGGTTTTCCTTGTTTTTATTGATTACAAAAATATCCCTACGTTGGGACAGGTACTTCCTCCATGGGCCCTGAGCATCCTTGCGGGGCATGCCAAGAATGCAAAGCCCCAATGTTCTCAACCTGGGCCATTTCTCAGACTTGTGTTTGCAGAGAACAACCTTGAGGGGTAAGGTTGTTCTAAATCCACATCAGGTTTGTTTCCGCTTGCTATAAAAGCAGGTTCCCTGAAGCTAATGCTCCTCCTCTGTAATGTAATATACCACATGAGCAGGCATCTGTAAAGCCCGCCTGTTAACCCGATGGGATTTGAGTGGCTTAGGGACAAATGCAAATGAACAAGAGTCACATGCTGCTTGCTGTAGCTGACCCTGGAGTATGGTGTCATGGAGGAGAATCCGCATAACCCAACAAGCTGACTTCTCCACTTACCAGTAAAAAAAAAAAAAAAAAAAAAAAATCGTAGGCACTTCGCAAATGCCTAAACCCCAGTTCTTCACTTCTTCCTGTGCCTGCACACTTTGCTATGTGATTTATCAACAATTCCTTTAAGACATGGAGCCTATTTACCCCACTTTGATTCTGCGATGGACTAGAGGTTTTTGTCAGCCAGGACACTGGCCTAAAAATGATGAGATAGTAATTAATAAACCTAAGCCCCAACAGGCATTGCAGCCTCCTCTCACTCCTTGGAGCCCTGTCCCTGCCATGTGAACAGCCCTGGGATCCCTTCTGGAGGGAGAGACTCGCATGAGGAAAGTCCAGCTGTCCCAGCTGAGGCCATCCTAGATCAGCCTGATGCCGGCCGAGCCCCACACAGGTGACAGACTGAGCCAGGGTCAGCAAAGCTTCCACCTGACCCGCAGCTGATCACACACCCCGAGTGACCCCTTCCACATCCACAAGAACCAGCCCACTATCCCAGGGACATGTTAGCAACCATGAACCTGTGTTGCTTTAAACTAATGAGTTTGGAAGTGGTTTGTGTGCAGCAATAGCTAGTATGCAATCTTTGTCATTGCTCTCTTGAGCTCACAAGGCTTGTGTGACAGAAACATAGAAACTGATATTGTCTGAGGACCTACTATGTGCCAGAGACAGGACTCCATTACATCACCTTGACCTCCTTTTAAGTAGAGATTATTATCCCATTTTACAGATGAGGAAACCACGACTTAGAGAGGAAGAGCAATGACCCCAAAGCCACTCAGCAGAGCCAAAACTCCAAATCAGATCTGTCTGAGGCCGCTCCACCTTTCCAGAGGCTTCTGCCGGGACCCTGGGGTCAAGGAACTCACATGCATGATGTTCACACTCTTGTTGAAAATCTTCACATAGGGCTTCAGGATGTTGAAATGGAAGGCGGGTGTCAGCATGTGATGGTGGCGGCTCCACTTGTCACCGGTGCTCAGCAGGATCCCATCCCCTAGTAGGGCAGCCAAGGGCAGTGGGCAAGGGAAGTGCCTTCTCCTGTCCCCACAAGCTTGTCCCCACCCCCATTCACCTGCAGTTACTCACCCAGCCAGGGCTTCAGGAAACTGTAGAAGATCACGTCCTTCGGTGCAACAGCAGCTGACATGAATGAGGACCGTCAGGGGACATGGAGCGGGGGCAGGGAGGACTGGGGGGGAAGTCCCCAGCCAGGGGTTTGCACTTTCCCCTCCAAGCCCAGCATAGCAGGAAGGGGGCCAAGGGCAGACGAAGCAGGAAGGACAGGGGAGAGGAGGAGGCCAGACCAGGCCACAGAAGCACAGTAGAGTGATGACATGCCCTAACATGACACAACATGCCCCATGATGCCTTGACATGGCTCCCACATGGTCCACCATGTTCTGCAATACATGAGCATAGCTCAAAGCTCTACAAAATGCCTTTAGAGGGACCTAGGACATTCTATCTGCCCCAGAACCCTCTGACTTCTGCATGGATCTGGGATATGTGACATGGCCCTCACACGTGTTAACATGTCCTGACATGACTACTAAATACATGACTACCCCTAGCATGACACTAGATTCTCTAACATAGACCTGAGATGGTCTGACATGACCTCAGTGTGCTCCACACATGGGCCCCAGATAGAATTTAAATATGGTCCCTTTAATGTCCCAGACATGGGCCAGGTGTGACCCAGACTGTTCCTCAGTCATGCCAAGAACATACCCTCCACCAGCCACATGTCCTCCTCATTGCTCTGGGCCTGGAGACTGACAAGGTTGATGCCAGCCCTGGCAGGAGGCCATGAATGCTAACCAGCCCCACTGCATCACCCTGCCTCCTGCTTTAAACAATTCCTACTCTTCATGTGAGACCCAGCTCTGGCAACTCCTCCTCCAGGAAGCCTTCCAGCCTGCCCCAGCAGAGACCTTGTTTCTCCATTGAGCTGTCACTGACATCTCCCTCAGCCCATTCCTGACCACTCAAAGCTAGAGATTCCTCTGTCCAGATCCATCTCCTCTAGCTTGGGGGTTCCTCCAAGACAGGGCTCCTGAGTTTAGGCCTGTTGGGGCCCTGGTGGTGCCCAAAACACCAGGGTGGAGGTGGCAGATGGCAGAGCAGGGAGGAGACACTGAGGTGGGGGCTGGTGAGTACATGCAGAGAAGAGGAAGGTGGCTGAGGGAGCAGAAGGAGGGAGGGACCTGGGTACTGCAGGGGCCACACAGCAGCTTGGGGCAGGAGGGGCTGGAAGCCCTGAGACGTGCCACGGCGCCACCACCACAAGCTCTTCATGGTACCTGAGGCACTGAGGACGGACCGGACGAAGTCAGGGTGGCACAAAGTGATGAGGGGAAAGACGGGGCCCAGCCACCGCTTAAAGAGCCGGGGGTGAGTGGCCACCAGCTGAGTCACTTCCCTCAAACCTTCCTCTGTGGGGGGGACCTGTAAGCAAGGGAGAGCCGTCACCTCCTGTGGTGGTTAATTTCAGGTGCCAACATGACTGGGCTAAGGGTTGCCCAGATAGCTGGTAAATGTTATTTCTGGGTGTGTCTCTGAGAGTTTCCAGAAGAGATTAGCATTTGGACTGGTAAACTGAGGAAGGAAGATCCGCCCTCCCCAGTGTGGGAGGCACCATCCAACCCATAGGGGGCCCAGAGAGAGCAAAAAGGTGGAGGAGGGGACTTGGCTCTGTCTTCCGGAGCTGGGACATCCACCTTCTCTGCCCTTGGACATCAGAACTGCAGCTGCTCAGGCCTCTGGACTCGGACTGAGTGACAGCTCAGCGCCCTGGGTCTCCAGCTTGCAGACGCGATGCCATGGGACTCCTAGGCCCCCATAAATGCATGAGCCAGTTCTCATCATGAATTTCCTCTTCTCTAATAGATAGGTAGATAGATGACAGGTTGGTGGGTGGATAGATAGATCGATCCTATTGATTCTATTTCTGTGGAGAACACTGACGAATGCATTTCCCAGGAGGAGCCACTGCAGGGCACCCTGCAGCCTCCAGAGGTGGGGTGGCCTCTGCAGTGACCGGCGTGTCCAGATTCTGCACAGGTAGAGGGAATCTCTGCTTCCTCCCGCTCCTTTTCTCAGGGCTATCCCAAAGTCCCCAGGGTGCATTTCAGGGCAGAGGGAGAAGACACATCATCTGCTCACAGAGGGGCCCACTTTGGCTCAAGAGGAAGCATTCTCTTGTCCTGGGAGTGATTCCACCCCAGGGGCAGCCATATGGGAAGCTTGTAGGCAGCAGTGTGGCCTCAGAATGTGTCCCTAGGGCTGGTTTCCACATTCTTTCACGTCCTGGCTGGTCCGCACAAGTGTCAGTTCCTTTCGAGGAGAAGAGGCTGCATACCAGGGACATTCCAGCCTCGGCAGAGACCAGAAGCACAGAGGGGAGCTCTAACTGTCCCTCAGGAAGGCAGCTCCCACCTGTGAGCACCTGGGGCAGGACAGGCTCTGAGCATAGTGTGTCCCGTGCACCCTCCCTAAGGACACGCCCATGGTCCCTGCCATTACAAATGAACAGACGGGGGCCACGTCCCCCAAAGGACAGAGCAGGTCCAAGTCAGAGGCCAAGGTGTGGGAGGGGGTGGTTAGGGAAGGCTCCTGAGAGGGGAAGGGAGAGGCCAACTTCCATGCAGGCTGCACAGCAGGGCCCATGGCGACATCTCAGTGGGGAAGAGCAGGTAAGAGGACGCTGCCCAGGAAGGGCAGGGGTGGCACACTGTCCCCACCTGTCTTCTGGGCCAGCGGTGCCCCTGTGTGTTTGGGGGGTGGGGCAGTCACAGCCCAGAGAGGGGCAGACACAGGACACGGGCCAGGCAGGGGGCAGACCCCGGACGGTGCCTCTCAGGAGGCCTCAAGTCCCGCAGCGGAGAATTGGGGACACCGGGGGTCCCCGCTCTGTGCAGCCCTCCCTGGGAGCCCTCACGGTGCACCAGTGTGGGAAGACAGGCAGGAAAAGGATGCTGAGCAGGCTGGGCTGGGAGCACAAGGGGGGGACAGAGGCCTGGGACGGCGCAGCAGAGCAGCGAGGCAGTGAGCAGAGGCGTGAGTGAGCCGCCGCCCTCGCTTCTCTGCCGTCCCAGACCCCAGCCCACCTCCGCCCCGGCTCCCTGAGCCCCTTCCCGGCCCTGGGGACGTCCACCCGCCCTGACACCGCAGTCCCGTCCTGCTGCCACACTCACCAGGCCCAGGTGACCCCAGAACCAGCTCCGCGTCGGGGGCTGCGGGAAACAGCGGAGGCGGCTGCAGGTGCCATAGAAGGCGTAGGTCCAGGCCAGGACGCGGGCCAGGAGCCAGGAGGCCCCGACCAGCAGCAGCAGCAGCCACGGGGAGGCGGCCACCGGCCCCAGGCCCAGCCAGGACAGGCCCAGCTGCGGCATCCTGCAGGGCAGACGGGTGCAGGGGGGGTTCCTGAGGCCCAGGGGAGGGAAGGGGGCTCCAGGGCCAGTGCAGTGGGGCAGGGGCAGGAGGGGTCACAGATGGGGACGCAGGGGTCGAGAGCAGGGAGGGAGACCCAGGGACCCCAGGGCAAGAGGCAGAGTGAGAGGGAGAAGAAAATGAAGAGGACAAGGAGGAGGAGGGGAAGGAGAAGGAGGGGGAGGGGGAGGAGGAAGAGGAGGGGGAGGAGGAGGAGAGAGAAAGCTGATTACAGTTTAGAAAGGCCCCGCTGAATCACTGGGAGGTTGCCAGGGGCTCAGTTACCAGGAAACCACCAGTCCCCTGGGCTGGCAGCCTGGAGCTGTCCCAGCCTTGGGCAGCCCCTCCTCACCCCGGGCCAGGACCCTCCAGCCCAGCCCCCCGAGCCGGGCACCTTCTCCCAGGAGCAGCTTGTCCACACAACTTCTTCTCCCCTCCTTCTGGAACTTCTTTGTCTCTGGAGGTCAGAGACCTTTGCCTGCAGGAGGTCAGGCTAGGCTGGGCCAGCCAATCCCTGCGGGCCCAGCTACCTCCTCCCCGCCAGGGCAGTGGACCAAGACATGAAGACACAAGGGCAGGACCAGTTGGGTACAAAGAGGAACCAGCTAACGGTAACACACAGTGTGGGAACCAGATGTTTGCAGCTCAGCACCTCTTGTTCAAACCATGGGTGAAGGTGACTCTGGGCCCCCATGTTTACAGCCGTCCCCACCCTTCCAGGGCCAGGTAAAAGCATGAACTTGAGAGTCCAGGTGCTGCCTAAGCAGGACCAGGACAAGCTTTGTATCAAACCATCTCCCAAGCCCCTCTCCAAGCGTGGGTTGGGAGGACGTCGTGAACCATTGCTCAGAGCAGAACTAGGAAGATTACAGATTAAAGCCTCTGGCCCCGGCCACATAGTGTGGCAGGAGTTCAAGTCTTGCCTGCTGGGTCAGATTCTGGCTATGAAGAGCCCACCTGGAAGGACAAACTTGGAGGCTGGGCTCAGCGTCCAAGGACAGAGGGGAGGCATTGTGGGTGAGGCTGAGAGGGGCCGTGAGCACATGGGGTCCAGGCAGGGCAAGGCAGAGCCAGGGGACCCTGAGTGGAGTCAGCCTGCTTCCCCGTCCTTGCTCTGACTGTGGGCAGGGCCAGCCAGCCTGGGCTCAGTCTTCCCATGTGGGAAATGGGATGTTGGCCTTAAAGGAGGCACATCTTGTCCAGATGCAGTCTCAAGTTCCCCTGTGGGGCCGTCTTAGCCCCTCTGAGGTCAGGCTCCAAGACAAGGGTGAGTTTGAAGGATGGAGCTGCTGAGTAAGAGAATTAGGGTGGACATTTCTCCTGCAATTAATTGAATGTTGGGGAGATGCCCCAACTTTCCTTCCCCTTCCATGCACATGCCTTGAAACCCTATCTGGTTCAGCTTCACATCCTAGAGGGTCTTGGAGGGTCCTGGAGCCCACCCCCCCAAAAAATTGAGGTACACAGATTCTCCTCTTTCTCTGTGGGGATAGAACCAGCTGCTGGCTGGTTCATCCATCCAGAGAAAAGCTGGGGTAAGGCCAGGCTTCCCCAAACCAGTGCAGTAAGTGAGAGGCAGCAGGGCTGCCCTGGTATGTCTGGGTAGAAGCAGGAGGGAAGAAGAGGAAACAGAGTACCACAGTAACTTGCACCAGCCACACAGTGAAGTAATTAAACATTAGCACAGATGAAACTGAATCTTGGCACATAGTAGGTGCTCATCAAATATTTAGGGAAGAAAGGGACTTTTGCAGCCATGAGCTCTAAGAACTGGATACTCAAAATGTGGTCCTCGGACCAGAGCAGCATCTCGGAAATACAGGATCTTGGACTCTAACCCAGACCCTCAAAGGTGATGGCTTCGAAGTCTTTCTCGTTATCCTCGACAAGAGGAGGGGTTGATTTCCCTCCGCCTTGAATCTAGACTGGTCTGGGACTGCTTAATCAGTCATGCATGGTGGAGGTGGTAACATGTCACCTCTGTTACGGGAAATTAACAGAGGGAGACATGCTAGAAGGTAGCTGAGGGGGCTGTCCTGGGCTCGGTGGTCAGTGAGGGGCTCCCCATGAGATGGCCATTGAGCACAGACCTGAATGACACGGAGGAGTGTGCTGTGTGTAAGGACCCCCTCCTGAAGCTGCACCGAGAGCATAAAGACCCAGCATCAGGCGGGACACACATACTCATTCTTGCTTCCACCCTCCACTGTTCTGAGTTAATCAAGACTAGAGGGCACCTTGATCAGGAAGTGCAGGAGAAGCAGGAACTAGCCACACCGGAGACCCACACAGTAACTGATAAAAACTCACACCAGAAGCAGGTGTTGAGGTTTCATTCAACGTGATCAAGAACGCGAAACCCAACAGGCCCCTTTAGGCCACCTTGAGGGCAAGACCAGCTGGTGGAGCTACCAAATTCCTAGCCTGGGGGACAGAAAATCACACGAACTGGATTGGAAGGCAGAAAAGTCAGAGGAAAACTCTGGAGACATTCAGAGGACACACAACAGCTAGGAACCACCACTAGGGAGTGCCACTCTATGTTACTGATTGATTTTCTCTCTTGTTTCTTTATAAATACATTCTATTTTAGAATGGTTTTTTTTTTGTTTGTTTGTTTGTTTGTTTTTTGAGACAGTGTCTCTCTCTGTTGCCCAGGCTAGAGTGCCGTGGCATCATCATAGCTCACTGCAGCCTCAAACTCCTGGGCTCAAGCAATCCTCCTGCTTCAGCCTCCTGAGTAACTGGGACTAGAGGCTCACACCACCATGCCCAGCTAATTTTTCTATTTTTGGTAGAGAGGAGGTCTCACTCTTGCTCAGGCTGGTCTCAAACGCCTTGCCTCGAGCAATCCTTTCGCCTCCCAGAGTGCTAGGATTACAGACATGAGCCACCGTGCCCGGCCCTAGCAAGCATTTTTTTAAATAAAATTGTTAAGTGCATATTTCAGGTTTATAGCATGATGTTATGGGATACATATAGATAGTAAAATGGTTACAATAGTGAGGTAGATTAACATGCAATCATCTATAACTATCATCACAGTTACTTTTTGTGACAAAAGCAACTAAAATCTACTTATTTAACAAAAATCTCTATTCTGATACAATTTTGTTAACCTTAGTCTTCATGTTGTACATTAGATCTCTCTGCTTGTTCTACAGGTCTATTATTTCGTATCCTTTGATCTTCATTTCCCCATTTCTTCTCCCTTACCCCAACCTGTGGGCCTTAAAGGAGGCACATCTTGTCCAGGTACAACATATATATATCTCATATTCATATATATATATCATATTCCACATATTAGTAAGATCATGCAATATTTTTCTTTCTCTGTCTGGCTTTATTTCACTGAGCATAATGTGCTTTGGGTCTATCCATGGTGTGGCAAATGGCAAAATCACCTTCTTCTTAATACTTCATTGTCTAAATATACCACACTTTCTTTATCCGTTCATCCATTGATAGGTATGTAGACTTTGCCCATATCTTAGCTATTGTGCATAAGGCTGCAATGAACATGGCAGTGCACGTATCTTCACAGGGTGGTGATTTCATCTCCTTCGGGTACCTACCCAGAAGTCTCTCTTCTCCTCTTTCTTCTCCTTCATCTTCTTCATCATTTCCTCCTCCTTTTCCTCCTCATCTTCCTCCTTCTCCTTCTTTCTTCTCCTCTCTCTCTCTCTGTTTGTTGGGTGACAATTGTTTACAAAACCCACCCTGACCACCATCAACCACCCCAAGCCACAGAAGGGAAACTTGGGGAGCGGACCATTGGGAAGAGCAGAATCATAAAAACAGGTCGTTTTTCCCCCTGCCTTCCCATGTGGTACATTAAAGATGGTGGCCAACTCTTTGCTGCCTCTCCTGTTAAGAGGTTGTCATGGCTAGTTTTTTGTGTCAACTTGGCTAGGCTATCGAACTCAGTAATTTAGTTGAACACTAATCTAGGTGTTGCTGTGAAGGTGTTTTGTAGATCTAATAATAGTCAACGTCTACAGTCAGTTGACTTTAAGTAGAAGAGATTACCCTCAGTGATGTGAATGGGTCTCATCCTACTATCAGTTGAGAGGCCATAAGAGCAAAACCTGAGTTTCTCAGAGAAGAAGCAATTCTGTCTTGAGACTGCGTGTTAACTCTTGCCTGAGTTTTCAGTCTGGCAGCCTGTTGCCCTGCAGTTTACAGACTTCACAGCCCCGTAATTGTATGAGCCAGTTCCTTAAAATAAATCTCTTAAGATATAAATATTAAGATAAATCTATAATATGGCCTGGAGAAGTGGTTCTGCCTGTAGTCCCTGCACTTTGGGAGACTGAGACAGGAGGATTGCTTAAGGCCAGGAGTTGAGACCAGCCTGGACGACAGAGCAAGACCCTGTCTCTCCAAAAAATTAGACAGGAGTGGTGGCACACACCTGTAGTCCCAGCTACTGGGGAAGCTGAGGTGGGAGGATTGCTTGAGCCCAGGAATTTGAGGTTACAGTGAGCTATGATCACACCACTGCACTCCAGCTTGGGCAACAGAGCAAGACCTTGTCTTTAAATATATACCTGTTATATATCTTGTGATATATAAAGATAGATTGATTGATTTTATTGGTTCTGTTTCTCTGAAGAACTCTGATACAGAACTGAAGTCTAATTTCCCTCTCCTTCAATCTGGGCTGTCTTGGTGACTTCTGGGCATTCAGAGTCTAGGTTATAAGAAGCCGTACAGCTTCTTTCCAGGCTTGTTGGAATATTGGAATATATGCTCTTTTTTCTTTTCTTTTCTTTTCTTCTTTTTATTTTATTTTTTTTTAGAGGCAGAGTCTCACTTTGTCATCCAGGTTGAAGTGCAGCAGCACAATCATACCTTGCTACAGCTTCAAAGTCCTGGGCTCAAACAATCCTCCCACCTCAGACTCTTGAGTATTTGGGACTACAGGTGCATGCCACTATGCCTGGCTTTTTTTTTTTTTTTTAATTTTTATAGAGATGGGGTCTCACTATGTTTCCCAGGCTGGTTTGAACTCTTGGCCTCAAATGATCCCCCTGCTTCAGCCCCCCAGAGTGCTGGGATTACTGGTGTGGATCCACCATGCCTGGCCAGAATGCATGCTCTTGGACACAGCTCCCATATTTAGAGGAATCCCAAGCATCCCCATGGAGAGGCCCTATGTGAAAGAAACTGAGAACCTCAGCCGATAGCCAGCCATGAGCGTGAGCCATCTTGAAAGTGGCCCTTCCAGCCTCACATGAGATGCCCAGGCTGACGCCCACAAGTTTGGAGTCCTCAAAAAAATGGTTACATGTATATAAATGTATATACATTGAAAAAGCTTGTATATGCAATTTTTAAAAACTGAAAGAAATCACACCAAACTGCTGGGTTCAGGATGGGGAGCAGAAGCAGAAAGTGGATTTCCCTTTTAAATTTCCACACCTACAACTTGTTCCCTGTTCATTCCATGTCCCTCACCAGGGAGGAGGCTCTCAGAAGAGGAGCGAACACATGCCCCGGGGTCAGACAGCCCATGGTCAAAGCTGGACTCTCCCACTGTTCAGCTGTGTGCACTTGGGCAGGTGACTTGCCCTCTCTGAGCCTCGTGTTCCTCCTCAGTAAAAAGGGCACAATGATATGCCCATGGGGGTTGGAGGAGAGAGATGATGTATGCTTTGGCTTGGGTTCCCTGGAAGTAGACCCTGATGCAAGGATTCAAGCGCAAATACTTTATTTATTTATGCATATGGAAGTGCAAATACCAATTTGGAGGTGACCCTAAGACAAGAATTCAACTGGGAGGCAATCCCAGGAAACACCAGTAAGGCAGTAGGGAAGTGAGACGGGAAGGAAAACACAGCAGTTGGGGGAACTCGTTAGAGGAATTTCCACTGTGGGCAGCAGGGGCTCGGCCCTGCCTGGTGCCTCTGGGAGACAGCACAGGACATGCACCTCGGAGTCATCCCAGAGCGAGGGAACAGGGGCATCGATCCACCGATACCCACCCGCCATTACTCAGGGCTGCTTCCAAGGGCGTTATTTCTCCAGAATGTCCTGCCGGCGCTGCCAGGGTCAGACCTGGGGATGGGACAGTGTGGACTGTTACAGTCACTAGTGACACCAACACATACACACACACACACACGTGCGCACACACATACACACATTCACGTGCACACACATGCATGCACGCAAGTCACACCCACACACATTTACATAACACATGCATGCACGCACTCCAACACGAGCACACACAACCACCCAAATGCACATGCGGTCACCCATACACACGCAGTCACACTCAAACACGCGGACGCATACACTAGTCAAAAACGGACTCCTCAGAACCTGTTGTTGCCAATCCATCCAGCAGAGGGAGCCTTCTTCACACTCAGGAGAGCGAGGAGGTCCCCGCAGCAGCCTGGTGACAGGACTGAGCCTGGGTGTGTTTTGAGATTTACACTTGCGGGTGCAGCAGAGTCCAGGCAACCCAGAGACCACACACTTCCTCTTCTTGCTCTCATTCATCCACTCTCATGGCCCTTCGTGGAAACTCAATGTGCATTACAAGCATGGTGATCTTGGAAAATCTACACCACAAGGGAAAAGTCAGGTGCAGAGAAAGGCAGTCATGTGCCCAGGCCGCTGGTAGGAAGGGACAGAGCCAAAGTTGAACCCATATATGTGGGGTTTTTTGCTGGCAGATGGCGGGGTTGCACCAGGAGGGAGCAGGAGGTGTTTGGCAAATGATGGGCTCTTGGAGACCCTCAATCAGGACAGGTGTGGCAGGGGCAGCCACTTGGCTCCTGTATGTTTCCCATTCAGCCCAGGAGGACCTGGGACAGGGATGATTCCAGCAGGTGCCACCTGGGGACGCACAGGACACAGGACATTGACACCTCCAGCATTGATGGTCCACCCCATCCCAGGCCCTCTTCACACCCCCTGCTATGCAAAGAGACACTAAGGACCCAGACCAGGACCAGGAGCCTCAGGGATGGGACAGAAAAGGACTAAGGACTCCTGCTGAGGCCCCACCATAAGGATATCCTTGTAGGACCTTGGGTGAATCATTTCACTCTGGGGTTTCAGTTTCCACCTCTGTAAAGTAAAATAATAGGCTGTGTGCACTGGCTCCCGCGTGTAAAACCAGCACTTTGGGAGGCTGAATCCAGAGGATTGCTTGAGGCCGGGAGTTTGAGACCAGCCTGGGCAACATAAAAAGACCCTGTCTCTACAAAAAATTAGCCAGGCATGGTGGCGCGTTCCTGTAGTCCCAGCTACTCAGGAGGCTGAGGCAGGAGGATCGCTTGAGCCCAGAAGTTTGAGGTTATAGTGAGCTATGATTGTGCCACTGTAGTCCAGTCTGGGCAACAGAGCCAGATCCTGTCTCTAAAAAAAATAATACTAAGATAAAGTTAGTGTGAGGATTAAATGAGAACATAATACATGGGAAGAGCACACAGGAAGTACTCCATCAATTTTAAATCTCATTATTGTTATATTAACTTTGGAGACCCCTAGGGCTTGGTCCTCAAGCCCTTCCTCCATATACACACACAAGGGCATATGCACGCATATACACACACATGTGCACACACACATGGGGGATTATACATCATCTAAATACTAAGCCTCCCCAGTGTACATCCCCAATCTGGAATTCTCTCCTGAATTCGAGAACCATCTTATTCAACTTCCCGCTTGACATCTCCAACTCCTCCTGGCTGAAATTGACACCCTGATCTCACTCCCCTCCCCCAAAAAACTAACTTACTCCACTTGGCACGACCCATGTCCATTGTTGGCAGTTCCATATTTCCAAGCCCTGAAGCCCAAACCTGAAATCCTCCCTTCTCCTGAAACTCATATTCGATCCATTAGCGAAATGGATCCACCAGCATTGCCTCAGTCTCCGCTCAACATAGCTGCCAAAGTCCATATAACAAATCTTCTCCCTCCTCTGCTCAGAACCCTCCAGGGCTCCCCTTTTCTCTCACAACAAAAGTGAAAATCCAAGGCCCTTTGCGAACTAACTTATTTTTTTACTTATTTATCATTTATCATCTGTCTTCTCCTGAAGATTTCAACTATGCAAGGGCTTGAACCGTGCCTGGCTCTGTCCCCAGGCTAGAGTGCAGCAGGGTGGTCATAGCTCACTGTGACGTCAAACTCCATGCCCCACCTTTTATAGCCCCAATCAGGGACTACTCCACCATCAAATTTCCCCAACCAAAGACCTGGGTGTCACGCTTACTGCCTTCCTCCCCTCAGCCTCCACAGCCAGATAGTCACTTCAATCCAGGCACTTCCTGTCTTGGCTAGACCTCAGCTTCCCTCCTGCCCAGGGTCCCAACCTCCAGTCTGCCCCCTTAAAAAACCACCTCCATGCCAGCCCTAAATCTGACCATGTCCTGCCCTGACCCTGCTCACACACTCCCCATGGCTCCATTGCCCTCAGTAAAAAGCCTGTGAATTTGGTCCATGTCCACTACCCTTCCTCCATTCTGCCCAAACTCCCCAGATCCAACTGCTCCAGCCCCTTGCGAATTCCTTGAGCACACTGTGCTCTCCCTCAACTCAGAGCATTTGCAGATGCTGTTCCTTCTGCCTGAAATGCTCTTCCCTCCCCTTGTCATCCACTCAACTTCTCCTGCTTCAGCACCAAAAGAGCCCTGTTATGTTCACCCAGCACCAGGTGCCTCTTCTCTGGAGCACTTGTCATGGGTTGCAAATAAATATTCACATGTGGAATTATTTGTTCAACATCTGTCTCCAACCCTCTGCAAAGGCAGGAATTGGGCCCAGTGCCAGCAGACAATTAATAAACATGTGATCTGTTGACGAAATAATCAAATGCACAAACTGTCCCAAAAAAATCTGAGTTTATGTCCTAGGACAAACGGCTTCCCAGCCTCTTAGACCACCGCTTCCCTCAGTTGCTTCACAACTGCCTGGAGCCCCTCATTTCTGGAGTGTAGGGCTACAGGTACAAGGGGCTGGCTGAGCTAGGAGATGGAGGGGTGGGTGGGGTACTTGCATCCCTTGCTTTTATTCTACAAAAATCAGAACACTCAGCAAAGGGCCTTTGCACAAGGGAGGAAGGAAGGGGTCTGGGTTCACAAAACAACAACAGAAGCAAACAGCCCCAGTCCTGGGATGCCGCCTGAGCAGTTCGCCCCGTATGAGCTGAGGGCCTTGCGAGGGTGATGTCACAGGTTCAGGGCTCTCACCCTCCAGCCTCCAAGTCCTCAACTGAGAAGCCAGCCTGGGAGTTCAGCCAGGAGGGGGTACGTCTCAGGTCCTCAGAAGATTTGATGGGCATGGCCTGGGGACCTGGCTCCGCAGGGGTGAAGCCAGAGGACAAGCCACAGGATCTTGGGGGCGGGGCCCCTCAAGCAGAACAGGTGCACACACTCAGGGGGCGGGACCTAAACCTCAAGGGGCGGGATCAGACCCTCAGGGGCGGAGCCTCGCCTTGAGGGGCATGGCCAGCACCATCCGGCCGCTCGACAGCGACAGCGGCGCCCGGTCCTACAGGAGTAGAAGCTGGACTTGGAAGGCAGCGGTCTCTGCCCTCAGAATGTTGGGGGCGGGGCCTGGGCCTCTCTGGGCGGGGCCTGGATCCCTGGGATCCACAGGGGCGCCCCTCGCTCAGGCCCGCGGAGGCAGCGGCTCCACGTTGAGCCAGATGCCGTTCTCCGTGCGCAGGATGAGCTCTGGCTTCCGCCGCACCTTGCGCGTTCGGTCCACGCTCAAGCGGAAGCGCAGCAGCGTGAGCGCCACCGCCACGCGCATCTCGGCCATGGCGAAGCTCTGTCCGATGCAGTTCCTGCAGGAGGGGACAGGGCTCAGGCCCAGCCGCAGGGCGGACGGGGCCAAAGGGGAGGGGAAGGAGGGGGAGGTCCCTGGGCCTCACCTGCCTCTTCGTTTCTAAAACGAGGCAAGCATCCTGGGCTGGATGAAGGTTAAAGTGAGACCCCAAGAATCACTAAATCAATGTGACACTGGGGAGGAGTGTGTTTGAATCCTGGCACAGCCCCTTACTAGCTGTGTGTCCTGGGTTAATGACCTCCCCACCTGAGCCTTATTTCCCTCATCTGTGAAAACAGGGACAATGACATTGTAGAGACGTTGGGAGCATTCGAGCCCAGAACTCAGGGCCTGGCACACAGTAGGTGCCCAATATCCAGGGATGCTATTGCAAAGTCTGATGGTGTGGGGCCGGTGTATTGGTGGGGGCGCAAAGATGGTATTGGGCTGGGGGGTGGGATGTGGTCTCTGTGCCTGACTGGCACATCGCTGACCTTCCACTGGCTCTGTTCCTCCCACACCTAGTTTGGACTGGGGGAAATAGAGGGGTTACCTGGGTCCTGCAGAGAAGGGCACAAAGGCCAGTGGGGAGCGCTGCTGTGGGTTGTCTGGGTCAAAGCGGTAGGGGTTGTACACCTGGGCAGGAACAGTCTGGGGGTGAGTGTGGGTGCTGGCCCAGCCTTCCCAGCCTGGCTCCCTCCCTCTGCCTCTGGGGACCAGCACCGCTGGATGGAGAGCAGCCCAGGACCACCTCTTCCATTCCACCCCACACTCACTCACAGCAATGTGGTCGCACCTGCCTCCTTCTATTGGTCAGGCACACCCAGCTCATTCCCACCCCAGGACCTTTGCACTTGCTGTTTCCTCTGCCTGGAACATGCTTCTCCCTGCTCTTTCCACCCTTTGGGTCTCAGCTGAAACATCTCTTCCTCCGCAAAGCCTCTCCCAACCACCTGCACTAGTGCCCGCCCTATCGATTTTTCTTTCTTTTTTGCATTTATCAGTGCGCAAAATGATCGTATTTATTTGCTATTGGCTTCCCCTGAACTTCACTGTGAGCTCTGTGGGAGCTCCCTGTCCTCACTGCCCAGTACAGGGGCTGGCACACAGTAGGTGTTCAGTAAATATCTGTTGACCTAGAGAATTCGTGAGTGGGTGAATACATGTGGGGGATGCTCAGTCTCTGCAACCAGCCCTGCTGTCTGGCTCCCTGGGTTGGGGGGGCAGGGGAGGCCCTGCTGCTCCAGGGCTGCCCCTTCTGGGGAGGAAGGAGCTGAGGGGGCAGGGAGGGTTGTTGGGGCAGCAGCTCACCTTGGAGTCAGGCCACACTGTGGGGTTGTGGTGGGTTCCGTAGATGCTGACCAAACAGATGATTCCTGTGAGGACAGCTAGGGTCAGTGGGGCCAAGGGAAGCCAGAGCTTCCTCCAGAAACCTCTCTTTCCCTGGGTCTCCCTGAAGCTGCGGCATTCCCATGCGCCATCTGCCACCACTGCCTGTCCATCCTTCCCTGAAAAATTCTGCTCCCCGATCCACTCCCCCTACATTTCCCTAAGAGGACACCATCATCTTCTTTCTGGCTGCCACGCTGGCCACACAGAGATCTTTCTCACCCGCAGATCTGACATTACTCCTCAACTCAAACACCTCCCTTGGCTCCCTAGTGCCCTCAGGATCAAGTTCAAGTGCTACCACCTGGCAGTCAAGGTCTTTCACAATCTGCACCCTGAGGCTCTGTTCCATAAACATGCTCTCTCTTTCACTTCCAACCTCTAAGGCTCACTGCCCACATTTCCTTCTCCAGGCAACCCTCCCTGCTTTCCTCTCCAGATAGAGCTATCCCTCCATATTTGGCCTGCTTCAGTCCTTGTCTCTCCCTGTCATTCCTGGGACTGTCTGCAACATGCTGCTGTATCTCCCCCAGACCCCTCGATCCCCAGCATCACCCACGACAGCGCTTGGTCTCCAGGGGATATTTAGCAAGTGAATGAAACTGATCCTCTGCTACCTGCACGCTCACTTGGCCAACCTGCCATCCTGCCTTCCTTCCTTTCCACCGGGACTCCCCCACCTCAATCTCCCCCCCACACACACACAACTGGGTTTCCCATAACACCCCAAAAACAACAGGCACATAGAGAACTGCCCCATCCTCAAGGATAGAGCACCTGGGGCGGGCATGGCCAGACCCCCATGGACTATAGAGCAGCCACATCATCAGGGACAGTGTACCAGGAGCATGTGGCACACAGCGAGCACCTTTGGGGATGACACGCCCATCTGGGAGCTTGATGTCCTCCGTGCAGCGGCGGGAGACAAGAGTCACGGGTGGGAACTGGCGCAGGCTTTCCTTGATGCACATCGTTGTGAAGGGCAGCTGAGTCAGGTCATCCCTGGGGAGAACAGAACTGTAACTTGAGGCCAGGCCACGGTGACATGACCCACCCCCCACTGCCCGCAAACACACATACACTCAAGGGCAGCTGGGCAGGAAACCTGGGCAGTTTTTCAGATTTGCCTCAGTTTCCATCATTTGCAGCTTCTCATGCACTTACTGCTAACACTTAGGCTGCAAAACATCTGAGCACCGACCGGTCAGAACTGCACTAGCACTGGGCCTCCGCAGGGCCAGCGTTAACCCTCTCATTAATGAGTTATGTGGGCTGGGAGCAGTGGCTCACATCTGTAATCCTAGCATTCTGGGAGGCCGAGGCAGGAGGATCGTTTGAGCTCAGGAGTTCGAGACCAGCCTGAGCAAGAGCGAGACCCATCTCTACTAAAAAAATAGAAAGAAATGATCTGGACAACTAAAAATATATAGAAAAAATTAGCCGGGCATGGTGATGCATGCCTATAGTCCCAGCTACTCGGAAGGCTGAGGCAGGAGGATTGCTTGAGCCCAGGAGTCTGAGGTTGCTGTGAGCTAGGCTGATGCCATGGCACTCTAGCCTGGGCAACAGAGCAAGACTCTGTCTCAAAAAAAAAAAAAAATGAGTTATGTGGAGGTCAGGGGGCATCCAGTGGAGGAGCCAGGACAGCCAGGGGGGTTCAGGGCAGCAGGACTTTCTAGCTTGTATGGATCCATTTCAGTATTTAAAAACCAGTGCGTCCTCTCTTTATGCTATTATTACTATTATTTACTTATTTTTTTTTCCTTTGGATTTTAGGGCCCAAAATGGGGTTAATGATAACTCTTGGGGTTCATGTTCTAGATCATTTTCTTTAAACCAACAGGTTCTCTCTCTCTCTCTCTCTTTTTTTTTTTTTTTTTTTGAGACAGGGTCTTGCTCTGTTGCCCAGGCTAGAGTGCAGTGGCGTCATCATAGCTCACTGCAGCCTCGAACTCCTGGGCTCAAGCCATCCTCCTGCCTCAGCCTCCTGAGTAGCTGGGACTACAGGCATGCGCCACCATGCCCAGCTAATTTTTCTATTTCTTGTAAAGACAGGATTTGCTCTTGCTCAGCCTGGTCTCAAACTCTTGGGCTCAAGTGA
The DNA here is from genome assembly GCF_020740605.2 of Lemur catta. Classification (NCBI taxonomy): domain Eukaryota; kingdom Metazoa; phylum Chordata; class Mammalia; order Primates; family Lemuridae; genus Lemur; species Lemur catta. The sequence continues at coordinate 115,259,123 of NC_059128.1, read as the reverse complement.
TCCTCCTGCTTCACCCTCCCAGAGTGCCAGGATTACAGGTGTGAGCCAGTGTGCCTGGCCAGGTTCTCTTTCAAAGAAATTTTATGGCCAGGTGCGGTGGCTCACACCTGTAATCCTAGCACTCTGGGAGGCCAAGGCGGGAAGAAGGCTTGAGATCAGGAGTTTGAGACCAGCCTGAGCAAGAGTGAGATCCCGTCTCTGCCAAAAATATTAAAAAAAAAAAAAAATTTGCCAGGCATGGTAGTGCGTACCTGTACTCCCAGTTACTTGGAAGGCTGAGGCAGGAGGATTGCTTGAGCCCAGGAGTTTGAGGCTGCAGTGAGCTATGATGACGCCACTGCACTCTAGCTAGGGCAACAGAGTGAGACTCTGTCTCAAAAAATAAAATAAAATAAGATAAGTAAATAAGTAAGAAACTTTATGTTGCTACCACAAAGGGCAGACATCATCCCTGGCATAATGGTATCAATACATACAAACACCACTGCAAAAACAGATGAGTGTCATTTAATTATGGCTAGACAACCTCTCCTGCCCAGCTCTTTGAACCTGAGGCATCTTCCCCTTTTGTTAAAAAGGCAGATTCACTAGGCAAGGTGGCTCCCATCTGCAATCCCAGCTACTTGGGAGGCTGAAGTAGGAGGATCACTTGAGGCCAGGAAATTGAGACCAGCCTGGGCAACATAGCGAGATCCCCCATCTCTAAAGAAAATTTTTAAAAGAAATAGCCAGGTGTGGTAGCACGCCTGTAGTCCCAGCTACTTAGAGGATCAGGCAACACGCAAGACCCCATCTCACAAAAGGAAATAAAAAGGCAGATGAAATCCTAGCACTCTGGGAGGCCAAGGCGGGTGGATTGCTCAAGGTCAGGAGTTCGAGACTAGCTTGAGCAAGAGCGAGACCCCATCTCTACTAAAAATAGAAAGAAATTATCTGGCCAACTAAAAATATATATAGAAAAAATTAGCTGGGCATGGTGGCGCATGCCTGTAGTCCCAGCTACTCGGGAGGCGGAGGCAGTAGGATTGCTTAAGCTGCGGAGTTTGAGGTTGCTGTGAGCTAGGCTGAGCCATGGCACTCACTCTAGCCCAGGCAACAAAGCGAGACTCTGTCTCAAAAAAAAAAAGGCAGATGAGCAAAGTGTTCAGAACACAGTAGCTCCAAACTGAGATGCTTCTCTGAGGTCATAATGCAAAAGGTTGAGAGAGAACAGAGGAACTTTCTCACTGTGCAAGTTGATGCTAGTAAATGCTATGTTTTCTTTGCATCACCCAAAGTCAGCTCTACACGGCACACATCTAAAAGAGCCTGGGTTACTGTTCGTGACTTTCCACTTCCTCCCTGTCTTAGAATCGTGCACCTGTGTTCTTTGCTGTTTGATGCGACGGTGCCTTTTGCTCAGGTGAATGGTGTATACGTCCTGCCCCATTCATACTGGGCTTGGCCATGTGACTTGCTTTAGCCAACATGATGTTATGGTTAAAAGCAAGCAGAGCTTTTAAATTGCGTGGCTTTTGGTGCTTCCGGAAACTGCATTGAGAAGAACATGACCCATGGGTAGCTATGGGTCCAAGAACAGACTTGAACTCAACTCTTAGTTTGGAAGCAACTCTAGTTCACTCAGCCAAGCCCAGCAGCAACAAAAGTCATGTGCGTCCAAAAGCAAGAAATAAATGCTTGCTGCAAACCACTGAGTTTTGGGGCTGTTTGTTATGTAGCATTTTTGCTGACTTGGACACTCTGCGAACTCCTGCATTATGAGACATGATTATCAGCACTGTTTTCCAGTGGAAGACACTGGAATTCAGGAAGCGTCAATGACTTGTCTAAGGTCACACATTGAGTCAGTGGGAGAGCAAAGCTTCATGCCCAAGGCTCTGGCCTCAACTTGCCCCCTCCAACTGACCACTCCAGCTCCTCCAGCTCCCGGCCTTTTATGACTTCCTGGATCTCTTCCCGGCACTTCTCCTGGTATTCCGGATACTTCGCCAAATTGAACAGCACCCAGGAGAGCCCACTGGATGTCGTGTCATGACCTGCAGGCAGATGAGGTCCCCTAAATGGAGGCTGCCTGAGGACAGCGGAGATGCCATCTACAGACAGTGGTGCCCTCCCTGCCCTCCCTCATCCTCGCCCTATGTCCTCACCCTCGAACATGAAGGTGTCCGCCTCAGCTCGGATGTCCTCGTCTGACAGTTCCTTTCCATCTTCATCCTGAAATGGGCAGGAGAGGATGCTCAGCCCACTTCATCCCACCCTCTGCATCCCGGGGAGCCCTCAAAAGTCAGATCTCCCCTCTCTCTCTTAAGCCAAGCTGCGGGGGAAAGTATTCCAGGCAGATGGAAGCATGCAACTTGTCTAAGAAAGATGGCAAAAGAAAAGGAAAGTTAAAGGTGAGCTCCTACTTCCTGAGCAGCTTCTAACACCAAGAACCCTGCTGTTTGCACAGCAACAACCTTGTGATCAAGTCTTCCGATCACCATGGTATAAATGGGGAAACTGAGGCTCAGGGAGAAGAGTAATATAACCAAGGTCAAACATTTACGAAGTGGGGTGGGTGTGGTGGCTCATGCCCATAATCCCAGCACTTTGGGAGGCTGAGGTGGGAAGATCATTTGAACCCAGGAGTTTGAGGTTACAGTGAGCTATGATCATGCCACTGCATTCCAGCCTGGGTGACAGAGCAAGACCGTGTCTCTAAAAGATTTAAAAAAAAAATAAAAAAGAATGCACTAAGTGGCAGAAGCAGGACTGGAATCTAGGACTCCGAATCGAGAACCCATATACTGCTGAAAAATTCCACGGAAATACCACCAATGAGTGATTGTACACCTGTGCAAGTGTCACAGCTCTTCATGGTCACATATTTCATCTTTGTAGCTGTTATGGGCTGAAGGGCACCCCATCCCCTAGAATTCATAAGTCCTAACCTCCAGAACCCCAGGATGTGACCACGTTTGGAGACAGGGTCTTTGCAGAGGCAATCAGATTAAAAATGAGCTTATAAGGTGGGCCCTAATCCAATATGACTGGTGTCCTTATAAGAAGAGATTAGGACAAAGACAAAGATTACACACAAAGGAGAGAGGAAGTACAGACACAGGAAGAAGACAGTCATCTATAAACCAAGGAGAAAGGCCTAGAAGAGATTCTTGCTCCATGACCCTTAAAAGAAACCAACCCTGCAGATGCCTTGATCTTGGACTTCCAGCCCCCAGAACTATGAGAGAATAAATGTCTCTTACTTAAGGCCATCCAGTCTGCGATATGTTGTATGGCAGCTTGAGCAAACTCACACAGTAAGTCTTCTTATTTTATCTATTTTTTTAGAGATAGGGTCTCACTCTGTGGCCCAGGCTGGAATGCACAGCACGATCACAGCTCACAGCAACCTCAAACTCCTGGCCTCAATCAATCCTCTTGCCTCAGCCTCTTGAATAGCTGGGACTACAGGCACGTGCCACCATGCCAGCTAATTTTTTAATTTTTTAGTAGAGATGGGGTCTCACTATGTTGCCCAGCTGGTCTTGAACTCTTCAAGACCTCAAGCAATCCTTCTGCCTCAGCCTCTTTAAAATGCTGGGATTACAGGCATGAGCCACCAAGCCAGGCCCTATGTGAGTTTTAACATGTATCATTTCACGAAGCTGGTGCCATTCCTGGGGAGGCCGTCCAGGGCAGGGCTCTACCCGCCAAGGGCCCAGCCTCACCTTGGCCAGGAGCAGCACATCGATGAAGTCCAAGGTCTTGCCCTGCTTCGCCTTGAGCCAGGCCTCGGCCCCCTGCTGACGCAGCGCCCGCCGCCGCTCCTGGATGACTTCATTGGTGAAGCGGTGCACGGTGTCACAGGCCTGCCTGAAACGCCGCCCATCCGCCGTGCGGTAGTAGATGAAGTCCAGGTACTGGTGCAGGCGGTACTGGCGCTTGACAGCCAGTGCACTCAGCTCGATGATGGCGGAGATATAGTCGCTCATGTTCCTGCCACGGAGAAGAAAGGCCATGAGCCTGGCCCATCCCCTAGCCCAGCCCAGACAGAACCCCAGCTTGGCTAAGACAAGCCTCCTATCCCCATTGGGTAAATAACAAACAGAAGCCCTGTATTAACTCTATTTTGGGGCATGGGGGGTTGTGGGGTTTGTTTGTTTATTTTTCTAAGACAGGGTCTTGCTCTGTCACCAAGGCTAGAGTGCAGTGGCGTCATTGTAGCTCACAGCAACCTCAAGCTCCTGGGCTCAAGCGATTCTCCTGCCTCAGCCTCCCGAGTAGCTGGGACTACAGGTGCCACCATGCCCACTATCCTTTTTTTTTTTTTTTTTTTGTATTGTTGATGCTCTGACATGTAGGCCCTTGCTAACTGGGGAGAGATGCCCCTTGAAAGACTAGCAAATTCTTAAAGAAAGTAAAGAGCTCATCCAAGAACATGCCTTTCATACACAAAGTAACTAATGGAGAACACATACTCTAACTTTGATCAGGCCCACACACTATCCCCCTCTCTTACCCCCCCCCCGGGGGCTAGGTACCAGACAGCTACAGGCAGCTCCTACACACCCCAGAGCCCAAAGGAATTATTCAAATTAGCCAACCCTAAGCCTGTTTACCCTGCCTCACCTGTTCTTTCCCACAGAAACTGCAAAAAAGGCTTTTGCCCACATTTTTTCCTGATGGATCCTAGTACTTCCCTGTGTGGCCCTGCGTGATGGAATGTGCCCCCTGTTCTTGGAAGCTGTAAAAAACAAACTACTTTTTCAACATCAATCATTTCCTGATCTGCTGGCCTCAGCAGACATGAATAAAACCAAACTCCCAGGCCCAAAGAGTGATGGGGACTTCCAAGACAGATGTACCAATTGTAACATCACTACAACGAAATGGCTGCAATCCTCAGAGGTGGAGAAAATATTTGCAAATCAAATATCTGATAAGGTACCGGTACCAAAAATAGATAAAGAACTCTTACAACTTAATAATAAAAAGACAACCCAATTTAAAAACGGGCAAAAGATCCAAGAGACATTTCTCCAAAGCAGATAGACAAATGACAAGTGTGAAAAGATGCCTGACACTGTTAGCCATCAGGAAAATGCAAATCAAAACCACAATGAGGTGCCTCTTTACCCGACTAGGATGGCTAGAATCAAAAAGAAAAATAAAGACAAGTGTCGGTGACGATATGGAGAAATTGGAACCCTCTGCCAAAGACTTAGGATTATGAAGAGAAAATAAGCAACTGGAACCTTCATACACTACTGGTTGGAAAAACAAAATGGCGCAACCACTCTGGTGGAAAAAGAAAAGCCTAGCAGTTCCTCAAAAGGTTAAACATGGGGTCACCTTATGACCCAGCAATTCCACTCCTGGGAATCTATCGAAGAGAATTAAAAATATACGTTCACACAAAACCTTGTACATAAATGTTTATAGCAGCATCATTCCTAATAGTTACAGAGTAGAAACAATGCCCATCAATTGGTGAATGGAAAAACTAAGTGTGGTATTATGTGATAAATGGAATATTACTCAGCAATGAAAAGAAATAAATCATAGATGTGTGCTACAACCTGGATGAACCTCAAAAATGTTATGCTGAGTGAATCAAGGCAGACACAGAATTCATATGATTCCATCTATATGAAATGTCTATGATAGGCAGAAGGTAGATTAGTGATTGCCCAGACCTTGAAGAATAGCATAGTAGGCCGGGCGCGGTGGCTCACGCCTGTAATCCTAGCACTCTGGGAGGCCGAGGTGAGTGGATCGCTAGAGGTCAGAAGTTCGAGACCAGCCTGAGCAAGACCCCGTCTCTACTAAAAATAGAAATAAATTGTCTGGACAACTAAAAGTATATATAGAAAAAATTAGCCAGGCATGGTGGCGCATGCCTGTAGTCCCAGCTACTCGGGAGGCTGAGGCTGCAGGATCGCTTAAGCCCAGGAGTCTGAGGTTGCTGTGAGCTAGGCTGACGCCACGGCACTCACTCTAGCCCAGGCAACAAAGTGAGACTCTGTCTCAAAAAAAAAAAAAAAAAAAGAATAGCATAGTATGTGAGTAACGTAGTATGTGAATTGTATCTTAATGAAATGAATCTTTTATCTATTTATTTATTAGACTAGTCAAATGCAGTAGTGATAACGGGGTAAATCTATTATTAAAAAAAAAAAACACTAATCAGCCTGGGTAACATAGAGAGAGAGAGAGACCCTGTCTCTCCAAGAAGTTAAAAACCTTAGCCAGATATGGTGGTGCGTTCCTGTACTCCAGCCTAGGCAACTGAGTGAGACCCTGTCTCTAAAAAACTAAATAATATCAAAAATTAAATAAACTCAACTAAAATAAAATGAAGCAGGGTTGCAAGGAGCTGTCGTTAGTCCTGAAGTGGGCTTGTTTTCATGCATTTATTGTAGTCTGTTGTTTTCTCATTTATTTATTTGTTCATGGTTAACTGCCTGTCTTCCCACCAAAATGGAAGTTCCAGAAGAGCAAAGGCTTTTCTGTCTTGTTGGCTACTGTGTTCCCAGTACCTAGTTCAGGAGGGGCACATAGTAGGCATTCTGCAAATATTTCTTGGATTAATTAATTAATTAATTACTAAGGTCATCTCTGCCTTATCCAACTGAAACATGCCCCTACATGGCCTGAAGAAACAAAGTCATCAGCTTGTTGCTGAGGACCTACTGTGTGTTACAAACTTTACGTTCATGGTCTACCTTGTTCCTTATCTCCCCACGTAGACAATAAGCTCCATAGAACTGTGACTGTCTGTGGCTCACAACCACATCCTCAGCAGTTAGTCTGGTGCCAGGCACACAGTAGGTACACAATGAATATTTGATGCATGAATGAATGAACCAGGGCAGTGCTTTTATTTTATTTAATCACTCAACAAATATTCTCTGAGCATCCACTATGTGCCAGGTCAGTGCCACATTTATTTACCCTTAAAGCATCTCTCGAGGAGTCATGAGTTGTCATCTTTGTTTGACAAACAAGGAAACTGAGGCTCAGAAAGTGGGGGTAGGACAGACACTGTCCAAAGACCACACACTCTTCATGAAAGAATGAAAAAAAACCTAACATGTACTGAGCCCCTACTATGTGTCGAACCATTGACTCACATGATCTCATTTAATTCTCCCATGATGACGATGGGAAAGGGTCTGTTACGATGTCTATTTTTTGACTAAGGAAACCGAGTCTCAGAGAGGTGATGTCGGTTTCCTAGAGCCACATAGCCTGTCGGGGCGGAGCTCCTGCAGCCCAGGTTGCCTGACACCTGGGAGTTCCCTTTCTCCTGCCACCACCTTGCCTGTGGAGCAGCCGGCTCCATCTTCCCAAGGAAGGTCACACTCACTCTTGGCAGTTGCTGTTGTAGCTGAAGACACATTTCTGGAGACTGTCCAGGGTCATGAGGCTGACATGCTCGAACATGTCAAGGGAGATCACCGAGCCCTCTGCCAGGCGCCGCCATTTAGCCTGGAGGAAAGACACAGGGCGAATGGGTGGGGAGCCCACAGACGGGGGGGAGCCAGACAAGGATCTGGCTGCGTCCTCGCTACAAACCCACTTTATAGATAAAGAAAGAAACGAGGCCTCCTGACATCACTTGACCTGCCCGTGAGTTGGAGCCTACCCCTGTCTCACTGCCGGGACTCACGTGCATGACGTTGGTGCACTGGTTGAAGATCTTCATGTACGGCTTCAGGATGTCGAAGTGGAATGCAGGCGTCAGCAGGCGGCGGTGCCGGCTCCACTTGTCACCTTTGCTAAGCAGGAGCCCATCCCCTGAGCCCCAAAGACTCAGGTTAGGGGGCCTCACCTGTTACTCTGAAACCCTCCAAGGAGGCCCCATGCCCAGATCTCTCTTCCCTGAAGCCCCAGTCTGCCCACCTGGCACTTACCTAGCCAAGGTTTCAGGAAGCCATAGAAAAGCTCATCCTTGGGGGCAATGGCAGCTGTGGAGAGGGAGGTGGCAACAATGACTCAACACAGAGTTCTGAGCATTGACCTTTGCTTTTGACTTCCTGGGCCCTCCTTTCTGAGGGCTCTGACCTCCCACCTCACCCCTCCAATCCATCCTCCACACCTACCCCAGAAAGATCCTTATAACACGCTGATCTGAACATGAGCCTCCCTTGCTCAAACACCTCCCATGGCTCCCCAATGCCCTTGTAAAAAAGTTCAAGTTCAGCCTAGCATTGAAGGCCCTGCCCCATCTGGCCCTTGTATGCCTTGCCTATTCCATCCTTCAACATACACCAGATAACCCCTTTCCCATGGCATGCCGTCACTCCCCTCCAAACCTTTGGCCAGGCTGGGTACTCTATCCAGAATGGCCTTCTTCACTTGAGTCTCTCCCACCCCCCTCTCTTCTGCTAGCTCAGGCAATCTGAATCACACCTCCTGTGCTCCCAGCCTCCAGCCTCACCCTGTCCACTCTGTCTCTCATGCTGGCCCCACAGGGATCTCATCCGACTGCCGGATCTGTGATGCCCCTTCCTGCTCACACATCCATCACCCTCACGCCCTAGCTGCTCAGCCCATTTCTAAAGCCCTGAATGATCTGCCCTTGTCCAGACCTCTCAGAACACCTCTGTCCTCCACCCCCCGCCAATCGACATCACAGAACTTTTCTCAGCTCCCCCAAAAGGCCATGTGCTTTCTCTGGTCTCAGCCTTTGCACCAGCTGCCCTCTTGCTCCCAAACGCTCCTCCCTCATCCTCCAGTCCCGACTTGGATGCACCTCTCTCCAACAGTCACTCTGGGTTGGGTTCTATCCACCCAGTGACAAGCCCCTGCTCAAGGCGAGGGGCCCTACTGATCACCGATCCATATTGGTGCTAAAGAAGTGTTTAGTGAATGAGTGAATGAATCAAAGAATGGATGAATGATAGAATAAACAGCTGGATTGATGGATGGATGGATGGATGGATCCTTCTTCTATAAACTCAACAAATTTAGGACTGAATGGGCAGGTGCCCATGAAGGAAGTACCTGAAACTCAAGTAATGTCACTTTTCCCTTAGTGTGACTCAGACACTCACACGCACACACTCCCCAGGAATTGGCCAGCTGCTAGCCCAGTCATCTCTCTACTCGTTCTCCCACTCATCACACCTCTTCTGCTCCTTCCTGTGCCCAACCTACGCTAGGTGAAGCTGGGGACCCAGAGATGGCTCAGCTCCACGCCCTGCCTGAAGGAGGAGTGCCCGGGGTAGGGTGGGAAGGGAAGCGGAGGGACACCATGCAATCATCAGGAAGGTAGATCATGTGCCAGGTGCTAAGGAAGGCATGGAGAAAGGGCTGTTGGAAGTCAGGGTGGGCTTCCTGGAAAGGAAGGCGGGCCCTGCAGGGACCCTTCTGACACTCAGGTGTGGTCACTGGCTGCCCTACTCAAACATCTTCCATGGTGCCCTGTCACCCCCAGGATGAAGTGCAAGCTCATTCTCTTTGCAATCCAGTGAGGTCTCATTTCCTACTTCCCCTGACACATCACCTCCACTCCAGTCACCCCAGGTCACCTGAATTCCCCTGGAACTTTCACACACCTGCCCCCTTCTCACTCTCCATCTGGGACTCTTCACCTGGCAAACTCCTATGCATCCTTCAAAGCCCAGCTTCATGGAAACCTCCTCCAGGAAGCCTCCTCCAAGTGCCCTTCCTTCCTGAATCCTTGCTTTCCCATCCTCACATCCCTCTACTCCAACCCTGACCATGTGATGCCAGGATAGTCTGTGTCCAGGTTGGCGCTCTCATCCGTTTCCCCCTGCAGTAAAAAGGAGACAGTAATGCTGACCTCGGAGAGATTGTATAAGAAAAGCTTCACATGGTTGGTTCCCAGTGCGGAACAGCTCTTGACCAGGAAGGTGTGCATTACTATGGTTGACAGCTTAGATTCTGGTCAGCTAGGTCTAGGTTCAAATCCAGCCCTGCCCCCAACCAGACATGTAAGTCTGGACATGTTACTACTGTCAAAGGAGGAAATCAAGTAATACTCCCTCATAGCGTCCCTGCACGACTCAACAAGCTGATGTGCTCCGGGCACACAAGGTGCTCACTATGTGTGACATAAATGAATAACTGACCAACTGTTGGCTATTTTTATTACTGTAATTACAATGATCTCTTACTGCCTCAGGAACTTGTGAGAGGAATGCTTTTGTGCCCTATTGGTAAAAAATGAATCCACAGCCACTGTGGAAGACAACACAGTGATTCTTTAGAAAGTTAAACATAGAGGCTGGGTGCCCTGGCTCACACATGTAATCCCAGCACTCTGGGAGGCTGAGGCAGGAGGATGGCTTGAGGCCAGGAGTTTGAGACCAGCCTGAGCAAGAGTGAGACCCCATCTCTACTAAAAATAGAAACACTAGCCAGGCATGGTGGCACACACCTGTAGTCCCAGCTACTTGGGAGGCTGAGGCGGGAGGATCACTTGAGCCCAGGAGTCTGAGGTTGCAGTGAGCTACGATGACACCACTGCACTCCAGCCTGGGTGACAGAGCGAGACCTTGTCTCAAAAAAAAAAAAAAATGAAGCACTGACACTTGCTATGAAGTGAATGAACCTCAAAAACATGATGCTGACTGAAAGAAGCCAGATACAAAATGCCACATTTTATATGATCCTTTTTATATGCTATACCCAGAATAGGCAAATCAAAGAGAAAGAGAGCACAGGAATTAGAGGTTACTGGAAGGTAGGAGGGAGGGAGAAATGAGAAGTGATTACTTAATGGGTAAAAGGTTTTTTATGGGGTGATTAAAAATTTTGAAACTGGAAGAGCTGGTGGTTGCACAACATTGGAAATACACCAGATACCACTGACTGCTCACCTTAAACAGCTAATTGTATGTTATGGAAATTTCACTGCAATTTGAAAAAGACTACATAAAAGCAAGCTATAATTATATGCCTATATATCGTGGTCCGTCCTCTATAAAGCATGTTTTCCTACTTCCTCTCATTAATGTTCCCTGTTCCACAGGCCCATGCGATGACAAGGAAACAGAGGCTCCAGCAGGGGCTGTGCAGGTCCAAGCCCAGAGCGGCAAGTCCCCCCAGGTGTGGCCCCAACAGGGGACAGAGTCTGTGACTTGGGGCTGGGCATGCAAGGCCGGTCGGGAGCTCCCAAGGGCCCGGAGGCCTGACTCCAGGCTGACTCACGGTCCCACCCTCTGCAGCTCCCTACCCGGCTTCTCCAGCGGGGAGGCAGAGGATCCCTTGCCTGTCCTGCAGGAGGGGGGCAGGGGAGGAGAGACCCAAGCATCTACTAAGTGCCAGCCCATGCTGGAGGTCTCCAGATGTGTGTTTTTGTAGGAGGCCTAAGATGGGGCCAAAGATCCTAAAATTCCTGGAGCTTTTTCTTTCCCATCCTTTCTTCCTCAAATGCCCCCGGCGGAGCCTCACTTACAAGGAAGGTGTCGCCGGACACAGACATACCCAGCCCTGAAGGGTCAGGACTCAGAACAGGAACAACCAGAGGGAGCTACAGTCTGTCTAGGGGGTCAGGGAAGGACTCCTGGAGGAGGAGGCCATGGAAGTGGGTGTTGAGGGCTGAGCAAGAGCTTGCCAAGCACACTTGGGAGGCCCACACTTAGGGATGGGTGTGGACTGCACAAAGAAAAAGTAATCCTCCCACTTCTCCCTCCCTGACAGTCGGGGCCAGCCCAGATGATGACAGCAGGCTGCAAGCTAGGCCACCAAGAGCCCTGGACAACCTAGGAGTATCAGAACCCAAACGATGGGAGTGCCATGGCCTGGGATGAAGCAACACCAATTTAGCAAAACCCTAGGTGAAGCCGGGCACGGTGGCTCACGCCTGTAATCCTAGCACTTGGGAGGCCGAGGTGGGTGGATCCTTTCAGCTCAGGAGTTCGAGACCAGCCTGAGCAAGAGCAAGACCCCGTCTCTACTAAAAATAGAAAGAAATTATCTGGACTAAAATATATGAGCTAAAAATATATAGAAAAAATTAGCCGGGCATGGTGGCACATGCCTGTAGTCCCAGCTACTCGGGAGGCTGAGGCAGAAGGATTACTTGAGCCCAGGAGTTTGAGGTTGCTATGAGCTAGGAGGACACCACGGCACTCACTCTAGCCTGGGCAACAGAGCGAGACTCTGTCTCAAAAAAAAAAAAACCCTAGGTGAGCAACTGCCTATCTGAACATGCTTGGATCTGACTTCCAGATAGGTAGACATCCTCTCAGAGTTCCTAGGACTCTTAGTCATTGTCACATCTTTGTCCATGCTATTCCCACAATCTGGACTGCCATTCCTGTGAACTCCTATTCATCCTTCAAAGCCCTATTCAAATGACTCTTCTTTTGGATAGCCCACCTGCCTAGAATCCCAGGTGGGCTCTGGGAGTTGAGGATTCACCCACTATTCAGAGGCCTAGCCCACCTACCTGAGGCGCCTACCAGGGGCTTAATGTAATCAGGGTGCACCAGAACCACCAGTGGCAAGATAGGTCCCATCCACACCAAAACCACATGGTGCATGTTGTCCAGCACCTTCTTCTCATCTTGAAGGCCCGTCTCATTTGGAAGGTACTGCAAGAGTAAGGGAGAGACAGTGAGGAGGTGCCCAGCCCCAGCTTTCCCACCATCTCTCCCTCTGAGGGCAGTTGAGAGTATTCATGAAATTACAGAGCAAGAGCCCCAGCATGGACCTAACACATGGCTGGTGTTTATGTGATAAAAATAGGGGCATTGTGTAGTGGCTCACAGCTGTAATCCCAGCACTTTGGGAGGGCAAAGCAGGAGGATCACTTGAGGCCAAGAGTTCAAGATCAGCCTGGGCAACATAGCAAGACCCCATCTTTACCAAAAAATAAAAATAAAATAAAAAACTTAGCCAGGCATGTCAACGCATGCCTGTAGTCCCAGCCACTCAGGACGCTGGGGTGAGAGAATCACTTGAGCCCAGGAGTTCAAGGCTGCAGTGAGCTGTGATCACACGACTGCACTCCAGCCAGGATGAGAGAGCAAGACTCTGTCTCTAAAAAAAAAAGAAAAAGAAAGAAAGAAAAGAAGGAAGGAAAGAAAGAAAAATAGTAATGGCAAACACAGTAATGATAATGGTTGGTATTTATCAAGTGCTTGCTATGTAAGTAATAAAATATTACTACTATTGTTATCTTTAACACATACATGTGCCTGCACTATGTCAGGCGCTGTTGTGGGAACTTTTCACATATTGGCACATTCAACCTGCACAAGACCCCTATGAGGGCGTTGCTACTATTTTTCCCATTTTACTTTGCTCAGAAAGGTCAAATGGCTTGCCTGAAGTTACAAGCGAGTAAGTGACTGTTCTGGTTTGGGCTTTCCCAGAAGCAGGTCCTAAATCAAGAGTTCTAGGGTAAGTAATTTCTTTGGGAAGTAATAAAAAAAAAAAAAACACGGCAAGGTCATGGGGAAGTGAGACGAGAGGGAAGGCAGCCTATAAAGCGGGGGTTGTTACGGAAGTTACCACCATGGGCAAATTGGGCTCAGTCCCTCACCAGCAATGGGGTATTCCTTAACTCACAGAGTCCACCTGGGATTCTAGGCGGGTAGGCTATCCAGGGGAAGGGTCATTTGAGTAAGGCTTTGAAGGATGAATAGGAGTTCACAGGCATAGCAATACAAATTATGCGAATAGCGTGGACAAAGATGTGACAATGACTAAGAGTCCCAGGAACTTTGGGGGAATGTCCATTCACCTGGAAGTCAGAGTCAAGCATGTTTGGATAGGAAGTTGTTCATCTAGCATTTGGAGGTTTCAGAGGACAGCATAGGACATTGTACCTGAGGGCAAGGGAGCTGGGGTGTTTATCCACCAATATCCATTAATAATCGAGAGCTGCACCTGAGGGGGGATTAATTCCCAAGCTCGCAGTGCACATAGGCAGAGTGGACTCCAGCCACCGGAGTGAGCCCTAGGATGCAGATACCAGCAGCGGGAAGTGGGACCATTGCATCCAGAAATGGGCTTAGAGAATACGGGTAGGTGCTGACATCACTGACCACAGTGGCAAAGCCAGGATCCGATCACAGGCCACCCATGTAGGAAACTGCTCTTCATTAACCTGCTCTATGAGGCAGAAACACTTCAGACTCAATGTCAGATGGAGCTGAGTTCAAACCCACCTTCAGCCGCTGTGTGACCTTGGGCAAGTCACTTATAACCTCTCCGAGCTCAAATCCATGCAAGAGCAAATCCAAGGAATAGGACAGATCCATCCCAATTTCACAGGTTGTGAGAATTAGGCGAGAGCTCAGGTAGGAAGGAGCCTAACCCAGCGTTTGGCCAGCAGTAGGGCCCAGCAATTGTCAAAGGAATGAACGAGCAAATGACTCCTTGCTGGGTCCTGGGTCTCCCTCTGTGTCAGGTTCAGCCTTGAGCCGGTCCACATCCAAGGGAAACTGTGGCCTCACCCAGGCCCCAATGGCCTAGAAGGTGGACTGGACCCACATGGTCAAAGCCGGGCCTCACCAGCTGCCTCTGGGGCAACTGTTGTGTCCAAAAGGAGCTCCCTGGAGTACAGGCATTGGAGATGGGGCGTGGAAAATGAGTAGAAGCTCATCTAACAGAGAATGGCATGCCGGACAGAAGGCACAGTTATGGCAGAAGCCATGCAGGTGGGAAGTCAGAGCCATGTTATGGGAGCACAAAGTCATTCCTTGGGACTAGAGGGCGATGGTAGAACAGGGAGAAGGGCAGGGCTCAGTATCTAAAGGGCCTTGAACACCAGCCTTTCCCTGAATGGCAATAGGGAGCCGTGGAGGGTGTGTGAACAGGGGAGGGACATGGTTGGATTCAAGAATCCCTCTGGGGCCCTTAAGGAGCGTAGACTGGAGGGGTGAGGCAGAAGCCCAGGGAGGCAGCTGACCCATGGTCCAGCAGGGGAGGATAAGGCCTGAGCAGGAGTTGGGGAAGAGGCAGGAAGGTCTAGGAAGCTTCCTTCCTTCTACACCATTCACGCTGAGATAATTCCAAAAACAAAATAAAATGTTCTTTGAGATATTAAGTGGAAATGTGTCTCCTAGTTCCTTCTTCTGAGACTCTCAGTTCAAGCAGTACCTAAAATATTTCTAGAATCACTTGATACTGCCAGCCTCAGCAGGACCCAGCAGTTGAGCACACGCATCTGCCACGTGGCGCCTGCTGTGTCCCAGGCCTAGTGCCAAGCACATCGCAAACATAACTCCAAGAAATCCAAAACATAATCCCATCAAGTTACTAAGAATTATTATAGTCTTTTTACAGGAGCGACCCTCCTCACCCCCATCCCCGGCCCAGGGTTCCAAACTTCACAGGTGAAGGTACTTGTTGCTATAGTGATAGCTACAAAATTGTAGAGAGAACTCATCTTTCAAATCAGTTCTGCCTCATCCTGGCCATGTGACATTGGGTAAACTGCTTGCCCTCTCTGAGCACCATAAAATAAATCTGCTCACAGCCCCAACAAGGCTCTTGGGAGGACGGAGGACGTTGGAAGCCCCCAGTCCCACCGTCCTTACTGAATGCCTTGCAACTGCGCCAGCCCAGCCCTGCCTGGCCACACTCACCATGCCCAGGTGGCCCAGCAGCCAGTTGCGCCGGGGTGGCTGGGGGAAGCAGCGCAACCGGCGGCAGGTGACGGAGAAGCTCCAGCAGAGCCGCAGGAACTGCAGCAGCAGGCGGAACACAAAGAAGAGCAGGAGGAGGAGGAGGGCAGACACTGCGTACAGGCGGAATGTCGTCTTCTCCAGCCTCAGGAGGTGCAGCAGGTGGTCTGTGATGGGTAGCATCCTGGGCACATGCAGGGTGGGGTTAGTGCTGGTGGGGACCGCTCTCCAGCCACATGTGTGGCACATACACAATGACCCCTAGGGTCGAGCACGGTGCAGCCCAGACACCAAGAATACCTCTTCCTCCCCTGGCCATGACCTCCAGCCAGCCGGCCAGACAGATACACCTGGGTCCCCACCCGTGTGCCCTCAGCCTTGACTTTTGCAGGGCACCCTCGCTGCCCATGCACAGCTGGTCAGAGTCCTGGAAAACTAAGACCCTCACATAAAGGAACAGGTCTCAACCAACGACTGATGTGCACTGGTGGATAAATGCCCCAGCTCCCTCTCCCCTCAGGCTGGGTGACCCTAAGGTATGGGTTCCACACTCCCTCCAGGTTTCCCAGTGGGCTTAAACTCCAACTGCCCACAGTAGAAACTTTCTCTATGGGCTGTCTCCCTTCCCTATGCTTCTTTTTTTGGGGGGCGGGGGGCACAGATAGTCTCACTCTGTCACCTGGGCTAGAGTGCAGTGGCATCGGCCTAGCTCACAGCAACCTCGAACTCCTGGGCTCAAGTGACCCTCCTGCCTCAGCCTCCCGAGTAGCTGGAACTACAGGCACACACCACCACACCTGGTTAATTTTTGTATTTTTTTTTTTTAGAGACAGGGTCTTGCTATGTTGCCCAGTCTGGTCTCAAACTCCTGGCCTCAAGCAATCTTCCCACCTCAGCCTCCCAAAGTGCTGGGATTAAAGGCACAAGGCACTGCACCCAGCCTAAACATGATGTTTTTGGGGTTCACCCACGTTGTATCATGTATCAATGCTTCATTCCTTCTACTGCTGAGTAATATTTCATTGCATACATTTATCCTATTCTCTTAACCCATTCATCTGCCGATTTGGGCTGTTTCCATCTTTTGGTTTCCATGAAATGTGCTAATCTGAACATGCGTGTACCTTTAGTTGTTTGGGTACCTGTTTTCAATTCTTTGGGGCTCACTTTTGTCTTCCTTGCTGGTATTTCCTGCAATCACTTCCCAAATAAATTACTTGCATTCAAATCCTCGCCTTAGGGTCAGGTCCTGAAGGAATCAAAACAAAGTGGGTGGGGGACAATAATAAGAATGAAACAGTGAACAGGTACCGAGTGTTCATACTGTGTGCCGCATGCCACGCTCAGCGCTGTGCAAGCCTCATGTCAAGGAATTTCACACAAGTCCTCAGAGGTCGGTCCTACCACTGTGTCCATTTTCCAAATGAGGAAGCTGAGTCTCAGCTCAGTTTCTTCAATGCAAGGGAGACAGGAGGTGACAGAAGTCCCCTGAGCCTGCACCAAGGGCCAACCTCTGTCACCCTTGCTTTGGGGGACCCCAGATCTCAGATAACCCCACGAAGACTCCTAAGTTGGGTCCAACTCTCTTCCTTCCTTCCCCTCTGTGCTTCCACCTCCTGGGGCAACACAGGTAAAGGAGTCTCTGCACTCCAGCTGTTCCCCGAGCCCTCAAACCCTACCCGCCCGCCAGTGGTGCACCCCATAAGGATTCAGACCCACTGGCTCTTCTACCAGGCAAACCGCATCATCCATGCAGGAGAAGTGAAATTTCTATTGGTTACCACATCCTGGGAAAACAGCTAGGTGGGTTGTCGCCAAATTTAGAGAGCCCGGTTAGGTAGGAGAGTTGGTATGACTTAAAATACAGACTGTATGACCACTCCTTAGGATGGCTACTATCAAAAACAAAAACCAGGCCAGGCATGGCCACTCATGCCTGTAAGCCCAGCACTCTGGGAGGCTGAGGTGGGAGGATCACTTCAGCTCAGGAGTTCGAGACCAGCCTGAGCAAGAGTGAGACCCCCGTCTCTACTAAAAATAGAAAAATTAGCCGGGCACAGTGGTGCACCTGTAGTCCCAGCTACTCAGGAGGCTGAGGCAGGAGGATCACTTGAGCCCAGGAGTTTGAGGCTGCAGTGAGCTGTGCACCTTACCCAGGGCAACAGAGTGAGACTCTGTCTCAAAAAAAAAAAAAAAAAAAAAAAAACTAGAAAAAAACAAGTGTTGGCGAGGATGTGGAGAAATGGGAATCTTTGTGCACTATTGGTGGGGATGTAAAATGGTGCAGCCCCTGTGGAAAACAGTATGGCGGTTCCCTTAAAAGTTAAACATACAATTACCATGATCCAGCAATTCCACTTCTGGGTATATACCCAAAAGAAGTGAAGGAAAGATCTCAGAGATATTTGTTCACCCACGTTTATAGCAGTGTTATTCATAGTAGCCAAAAAGTGGAAGCAACCCGGGTGTCCATGGATGCATGAACAGATAAACAAAATGTGATATATATCTATACAGTAGAATGTTATACAGCCTCAAACGGTAATAAAATTCTAACACATTGCTACAACAGGAACAAACCTTGAGGATATTATATGCCACATGCAATAAGCCAATCACAAAAGGACAAATGCTCTCTGATTCCACTTAGACGAGGTCCCCTAGAGCAGCCAGATCCACATGAACATAAAGTGGAATGGTGGGTGCCAGGGCTGGGGAGGGGCATTGGGAGTTAGCGTTTCATGGGGACAGAGTTTCAGTTTGAGACGATGAGAAAGTTCTGGGGATGGACGGTGGCGATGGGTGCACCACACTGTGACTGTGCTTCACACCACTGAACCGTACATTTCAAAATGGTTAAGATGGTCAATTTTATATGTATTTTACCACCATTAAAATTTTTTTCAAAAATGAAAGAGCCAGTTGTAGTGGCACACACCTGTAGTCCCAGCTACTCAGGAGGCTGAGGCAGGAGGATGGCTTGAGCCCAGGAGTTGGAGGCTGCAGTGAGCTGTGATGATGCCACTGCACTCCAGCCTGGGCAACAAAGTGAGATCCTGTCTTTAAACAAACAAACAAAAAAATCAGACTACCTGATGTAGGCGATATTTACTTTGGAAAGCCCAGGGTAGAGGAAAGGGTCTGGAATAAGCAACCTCCCAAATGAAACCAAAGCACAAGGAGCTCCAAGTCCCAAGTCCCACGTAGGTGCTCTGAACTGGGGACACTAATGTGCACCTGGGCTGCTTCTCACACAGGCCGCTCCAGGTGACATCCTCCATAGGAAGCAGCCATGGGTATTTACTTCCTTACCGATTTAATGATGGGTAACGATTCTCCCTAGCAATGCCAGGCAAGCCAGCTAATGATGACTAGTGCCAATTGTCACCTTTTTCCAGGTGCTTCCCCACGCCAGGCCTGTCACTAAGCACTCCACGGGAATTTCTCTGGCATTCAGCTGGCAAATAACTTTTGAGTCCCAGCTATGTGTCTGATCCAGTTCTAGGCATTAGGGACACCTCAGTGAGCTGGACAAACACAGTCCCTGCTATCAAGAAAGAAGACCTGATATAACACAACATAAAGTACATGTGTCATGAAAGAGGTAAGGCAGGAGGTGGTGGGCTGAAGAATAGCCCCTCAAAAGATACTACCTCCGGCTAGGCACAATGTAATCCCAGCACATTGGGAGGCCGAGGCAGGAGGATCTCTAAAGGCTAGGAGTTCGAGACCAGCCTGGCCAACATAGCAAGACCTCAGCTCTACAAAGAAATTTTTTTAAAAAAATTAGCAGAGCATGGTGGTGCTCTCCTGTAGTCTCAGCTACTCAGAGGCTGAGACGGGAGGATTGTTTGAGCCCAGGAGTTTGAGGTTACAGTGAGCTATGATCATGTCACTGCACTCCAGCCTGGGTGACAGAGCAAGACCCTGTCTCTAAAAAAAAAAAAAAGAGAGAGAGAGAAAAAAGAAAATTCTACTTCTACTTCCTAATGTCCCTGGAACCCATGAATGTGACCTTATGTCCCAAAGTCTTTACAGATGCAGTTAAGTCGAGGATTGTGAGATGGGGAGATGAGCCTGAGTTATCTAGGTGGGACTTAAATGTAATCACAAGTGTCCTTACAAGAAAGAAGCAGGGGTAGATTGGACACGCAAGACAGGAGAAGGCCATGTGACGACAGAGACAGAGATTAGAGTGATGCGGCCACAAGCCAAGGAGCCCCCGGAAGCTGGAAGAGGCCAGGAACGGCTGCTGCCCGAGAGCCTGCAGAGAGGTCGCAGCCCTGCCAGCACTTGGATTTCAGACTTCTGGACTCCAGAACTGGGGGATAATAAATTCGTGTTGTTTTTAAGCCAGCGAGTCTGCGGTCTTCTGTGACAGCAGCCACAGGAAGCTCCCACACAGGGGCAGAGAATGGAGGATAATTCTTTTAGACAAGGTGGTCAAGGAGGGGTATCTGGGCAGAGGTTTGTGTGAAGTGAGGAACTTCCACGAAGGGGGATTTCTTATTAAATGCACGCATGTACACCCATGCACATGCGCACACACGCCACAAACATCTGGGTTCTATCTCTGACTCCTTCACTGCCTGGTTATGTGGCATGGGCCTCAGTTTCCCCATCTGCACCTGGCTGGGGTGACTGTAAAAAGATGATCTCTGGACCCACCCCCATGTGACCATTCCTGCCTGTGGCCCAGTGGCGGTGAGGGGGGTGCCACCATCTTGGCAAGCCCAAGAAGCCTGAGAAGGTGTCAACGTTTTCAGCCAAGTGGGGCCACATGCATCACCTCCACCCCCATAGGCCACCTGGCTGCAGTATGGCTCGCATCCCAGCCACCACAGTCACCTTTATAAGGGCCTGCCACTCCCATGCTCTAACACCCTCCATGGCTACCTACTCCCCTCAGCCTGGCATCCAAACCCCTTCAGGCTCAAGGATCCCCCTTTTTGGTTTGCTTTGGACCCTTCTTTCTTCACCCAGTTTGTAAATGTTGGGGTTCCTCAGAGCTGCATTTGTCCCCACTTCCCTCTGTGCACACCTCCTGGGGATCTCACCCCTCCCGTGACTTCAGCGAACCCATCTCAGAGGCGATTCTAATGTCCTGATGTCCAACAACGACAGGTCCAGCCAACTCCTGGACGTCCCCCGGGGGCATCTCCCAGACATCAGATTCACCTCACCTCCTTCCTCCCCCTTTCTCCCCACATCCAAACTGTTGCCTGGTCCTGCCAGTTGTCTCGCCTAAACATCTTTCACATCCACCCATTATTCTCCATCCTCGTCATCCCACTGTGGTAGCCTCTTCCAACCGGTCTCGAGTTCCTCCCTTGCCCCCCACCCAAGAAGTCCATTCTCCACACAGCAGCCAGAGGGATCCTCCTAAAGTTAAATTAGACCATGAACTTCCCCTGCTCAAAATCCTCCATGGCTCCCTACTACACTGTAAGTAAAATTTAGACTCTGTCATAGACCACAGCACCCCGTGTGGCCCAGTCCATGTGGATACCTCTAGCTCTGTCTCCCACCACCCTCCTCCTCACTCACTCAACTCTGGCCACCCCAGCCCACTCTGGCCACAGACCAAGCTCATTCTTACTCAGTGCCTTTGCACATGCTGTTCCCTCCACCTGCATGCCTTTCCTCCAGCTCTGCCCATGCTGGCTCCTCATCCTCCGAGCCCAACTCTACCTTGATGGTCCATTCCTTTTCGCACAATCAGCCACCTCCCCTTCCTCACTCCCAAAAGAATGGCTGAGCTCCTGCCGCACATGGTGATTTTCACAGCTGCTTGTTTCATCTTCTCAGGAGCCCTCAAAAGGAGTCAGAGGACTTCAGAGTGGAGTCACAGGAAGAGCCCCCACCCAGGAAAAGCCTAGCTGAAATCCCAAAAAAGGAGATGTCTTCTTGAAGGGTTGAAATGGGGAGGAATTGGGACAAGAGAATGCGCCAGCCCTAGAGAGGGGTCCCTGCTCTGGGTGTCCGGGTGCATGCAGAGGTGCATGCATGGGAGGGTTACAGTGGGGAGTTCTGAAGCCCTGTGCCCACCTCATCTCCCCCCCAATCCAGGCATGCGCTGCAGTCCTTCCCAGGCTGGCTCTGCTCCTAGCAGAAGCAGCATATGTTGTGGGTACCCAGATGGGACAGTCCTTGGGAGCCTCAGTTTTCTCAACTACAAAATGGTAATAATAGCAAGAAATCTATCCGATGCCGGTGGAAGGAGCCCCATGAATGGTATATTGGGGAAGTCCTGTACTTTCCACGGCTGGGTTCCCCCTGCCTCCCCAGACAAGACCACTCTTGGCCAACACCCCCAAAAGAAGGTGTCACAAAAAGTTTTGAGGTGGCACAGCCACTGTGGCAAACAGTTTGGCAGTTTCTCAAAAAGTTCAACATAGAATAATCAGATGACCCAGCAATTCTGCTTCTGGGTGTGTACCCAAAAGAATGGAAAACAGGTGTCCAAATAATCATACAAAAGCTCATAGCACCACTAATCACAATAGCCAAAAGGTGGAAGCAACCCAAGTGCCCATCAGTGAATGAATGGATAAATAAAACACGGCATATCCAAACAACGGAGCATCACTCAGCCACCACAGAAAGGAACGAAGCACGGGCATATATGACAATGTGGGTGAACCCAGAAAACACCATGCTAAGCGAAGGAAGGCAGACAGCAAACACAAAAGGCCACATATGGTATGATCCCATGTATATGAAATATCTAGAATAGGCAAATCCATAGACAGAGAAAGCAGATGTGTGGCTGCCAGGGGCTGGGGCAGTGGGAATGAGCAGTGACTGCTAAGGGGTATGGGGTTTTGTCTGTGGGGGATGAAAATGTTCTGGAACTAGACAGAGGTGGTGGTTGCACAGATTATGAATTTACTAAATGCCGCTGAATTGTATGCTTTAAAATGGTTAATTTTGTATCAGGTGAATTTGCCTAAATTTTAAAAAATATCAAAAAAAAGAGAGAGAGAGAGAGACAAAAAGAACTTTGAAAACTCCTGAGAAATTGATCATGTTGGCTGCCTCTGGAAGGGGCCTAAAAGAACTGCACACAAGCTGGGCTGGGGCGGTGGCTCATGTCTGTAATCCTAGCACTCTGGGAGGCTGAAGAGGGAGGATCACTTGAGCTCAGTTCGAGACCACCCTGAGTGAGAGCAAGACCCCGTCTCTACTAAAAATAGAAAAATAGCCAGGCATGATGGTGCACGCCTGTAGTCCCAGCTAGTCAAGGCTGAGGCAGGAGGATCTCTTGAGCCCAGGAGTCTGAGGTTGCAGTGAGCTGTGATGACGCCGCTGCACCCTACCTAGGGCGACAGAGCAAGACTCTGTAGCAAAAAAAAAAAAAAAAGTTAGCCAGTATGACTATTCCTATGTTACTATTTTGTAGTAGCGACAGCAATTCAGAGGGGCACCTTCAGCATGCCGTGGCTGGCTGGCGTGCCCACTCCCTCTCTGAACCAGCCCTCAATCTCATCCCAGACGCAGGGCAAGGCACCCTGGCAGAGGCGGCCCCGCCCTGCTGGGGCCGACATTATCTGGCCATGGAAGCGCCAGTGACGGGCTCCCCGGCCCGGCCCACGCCCAGGGAGTGCTGGTTTGTCAGGTTGGCCCGGCCAGTCGCCAGTTGGAGACTTGTTATACAAGGCGTGTGGGCTCCTGAGAAGGAATGCGGGACATGGACCCGGGCCCAAGTCAGGCACCAGGTACATGCCTCTTCTTGAATGGCAGGGGTTGGGGCCAGCCGGGAGCCTGGTGGAGGAGCACTCCAGTGCTGGTCTCGTCACCCACACCCCAATCCTCCCTTCCGCTCCCTCTCTCAGCCTGCAGTCAAGGCATCCTACCTCCTGTTCTGACTCAGGCTGTCCCCTGCACTTGCTCAACACTAAAGGGCTGGTTCACTCCAGACAGTCATATTCCCCAAAAGTGCCAGACCCCAGAAGGTCTGGGGGGTTCTAGATCTGATGTATCCACTCTGAGCTCCCCAAATTTGTGAGGATCTGAAAAAGAGCTTCAGGGTCAGTAATGACTATGGACGGCAACGCCAAGTTGGCAAATGGGGTGGGAGATAACCCCACTGCGGCTTTGATCATATTTTAACCTTTCACCTGTAATTTCCCTGGCCCAACGGCATTAAAACCACTAGTCGTCTAGATCATTCCAGGGCTGTAATTGTGTCTGCCTACTGTCTGGTGTAGCCATGCCTGGACATTAACCTCAGAAAGAATTCTATTAAGCTCCACCTCTTAGCTGTGTGACCTTGGGGAAGTGTCTGCACCTCTCTGAGCCTCAATTTCTTCATCCATAAGACAGAAATCCTGTTTACCCACACCATTGGGTTGTGATGACAATGCAGTTTTTTTGCTTTTTTTTTTTTTGAGACGGAGTCTCACTCTGTTCCCCAGGCTAGAGTGCCGTGGCCTCAGCCTAGCTCACAGCGACCTCAAACTCCTGGGCTCAAGCAATACTTTTGCCTCAGCCTCCCAAGTAGCTGGGACTACAGGCATGCGCCATCATGCCCCGCTATTTTTTCTATATATTTTTAGTTGTCCAGCTAATTTCTTTCTAATTTTTAGTAAAGACGGGGTCTCGCTCTTGCTCAGGCTGGTTTCGAACTCCTGAGCTCAAACGATCCACCCGCCTCGGCCTCCCAGAGTGCTAGGATTACAGGCGTGAGCCACCGCGCCCGGCCAACGCAGCAGTTTTAAAGCGTTCAGCTCGCTGCCAGGCACACGGTAAGCCCTTGATCAAAGATACCTCTCAACCTCTCACTGCTGTTGGCATTACCATCATATTCATTATTATTTCCTGGCCATGTAAGATTTGGAGAATCGGGTCCAAGGTTTGTCAAGGAAGAGAGATGGGGTTCCATTCACTGAATGTCTCCCAAGTCATCCAAGCCCCTGTGCAGATACCAGCCTGGGTCACTACTGCACAGCAGCCCAGAGCTAATATTACCTCGCAGAAACCCAAGCTGGGGTGATGCTGGGGCCATTGGAAAGGTGGCCCAGGATTTTGGGGTCAGATAGGGCTTGTTTGTTCAAATCCCAGCTCCCGCACGGGGTGTCCATGAGCACATGCTTCCCCTCTCTAGGCCTCAGTTTCCTGCCCTGTAAAATGCGAGTGGTTGAGAGGATTTGGGGAGTTCCACCTCTTCAGGCCTGGCGAGCAGCTTGAAGGTACTTCGGGAGGAGCTTGCTGCCGCCAGCTCTGGCTGGGCTCAGCTCCAGGACCCAGAAATGGGGGGCGGGGAGGAGCACAGAGAAGGAGGACTTCCAGGAGTCCAGCCAGCCCTAGCCATCTCCTTTACCTCTGGGGTGAGGAGTGATGTGCGGTGAACGCGTGCACGACGGGTGAATGGGCAGATTAACCAGGTGAGGTACCCTGAGCACGGGCACCTCCGGCCAGTCCTCACGGAGGCCAGGGGCAGCCTGGTTTTACTCTTGACCCCTTCCTCCCTGTCTCCAGCCCGAGACTCCCTCAGCAGTGAGCCTCAGCCACCTTGCACGGCCCCGGCTGGCCAGCCACCCCCTGGCCCAAGACCCCGGGGGTGGCCCCAGAAAGCATCGTCCTCCCAGCATCTACAGGACAAACCACACCAGGGACCAACTGCAGGACCTCACATAACCCTCACGGCCGGCTCTGGAGGCTGGAAGAACATCCTCTTTTCACAGAGGATCACTTGGAAGCTCTGCGTCTGACATGGACAGGCGGAGGGTCCTGGATGGCAGCTGGACCACGAACATAAACCCCATGGGTTGAAAGCATGGTCTCCCCTTCAAGACAATGTGCGGTGGTGAAATCCCAGGGATCCCAGTCAACTTCAAGGAGGTATCACAGGGCAGGGTTTCGACCCACCTGGGGTCCCCATGACAGACACCCAGACAGAATACATCCAGGACTCCAAGGTGCACACAAGAAAAAAATGCGCATTAAGTGCAGCAACCCTCGGAGACACCCCCACATCCTCCCCGCACACCCACCCGCCAAGTGTCCCGGACCTGCAGCCCCGTTTGGGGTCCTGCGGGGTCCCCGAGGCCGGCTGCACCCCGCCCGCTGCGGCGCCCGCGCGCCCGCCCCGCCGGCCCCGAGCCCAAGGAGCCTCGGGTTACCGGCCGCGCTCGGGTTACCGCCGCCCCGCGCGCACTCACCGCGGGTCTCGGCCTCCAGCGCGCAATCGGGATCCGCCGGCGCCAAGAGCCGGACTCTGCCAGCGCCGTCCGGCGGCCCGAACCTTTAACCGCGCCCCGCGGAGCGCAGAGGTCCGCCCCGCCCGGACACGCCCCCGGCCACCTCGCCCTGGGCCCCGCCCGCCTCTGGGCGGGGACGCGAGCGCGGCCCCCAGAGATGGGAGGATGAGAAAGAGGCGTGGAAGGGTGGAGAGAGACAGAAAAGGACAGAGGTGGAGACTGAGAGGGAGAAAGTGACAGGTGGAGAGGTGTAGTCAAACCTGGACACCTAGAAGCCCCAAACCATTAGGCTTCCCGCCCCCTGCGACTGTCTGGCCTCATCAGCGTCCAGTTCCCCCTTGGAACCACATCAGCACCCCCCGTGCCTCCCAGCTCAGAGCTTGCTCACAAGCTTGGACAGAGGGCCCTAAACTATCACCCGGGGGCCCCAGAGATCCCCCCCCAAGGAGCCTCCTCTGGGGCCCCCAGGAATTCTCAGACTCACCAGCCACTGGGAAGCCGCCCTTCCACTCTCTCCGAATCCTAGGCCTGACCCACCCACCCTGAGACTGTGCGGCCAGCAGCAGCCTCTCCCTCCAGGAAGCCCTCCAGCCTCAACAAGCAACACCAGACTGGTTCTGCTCCCCACCCCACCGTCCCCACCCACTGCCAGTCACCATGATGACCCTCTGGCCAGGATGTTGTCCTTGGTCAGCCCATCTGCCCCAGATGTGTCCAGACAGAATCAGCCCCGCCTCTGGATGTGTTGTCCTGGGTCGGTGGGGGGCGAGGGGATGGTGGTTGCTGACCTTAGCAAGTGGGCAGACAGATGGGAAGATAAGTGTAAGGAATTCCATTTTTCCCAGCAGGAGGTAAACTTAGAAGATTTCTTCTTCTCGATTTATTTTAATAATGCTTTCTCACTTGCTGCTGGGCCCTTGGGGAGGGTGGGTAGGAAAAGGGGGACCTGTTTCTAGGTGGAGTAGACAAGATACAAATAATTGAAGTTTTGCTGCTTGGAATAGGCAGAAGGGAGGCCAGGGAAGACGACGTGAAGGATGTGACATTCGAGCTGGGACTTCAGGGAGAGGTTGGATTTCAACAGGTGCAGGAGAGGGGGTGGGGCTTAGGCACAGAGAAACTGGAGGGTGTGGCTTGGCAGGTGGCTTTCCCTGGCCTTGGGGTGTGAGAGGTGAGGAGGCTGGAAGGGCAAGGAGTAGACTGTGCAGGGCCTTGAAGGCTTGAGTGATTGGGGGTGGATCTGGTGGGCAATGGGGAGCCACAGATGGTGCTTGAGCAGGGGAGGTGCCCCCTGTTGGTTGGTTTGTTTTAAAGCTCATTAGAGCTGTCTTTTTATTTGTTAATTTTTTTAACTTATACTTGACATATCATTAGAGTCTATTTTTTTAGGGATGTGTGACACTGGCAAACGGAGCTCATTAGAGACACTTTGGAAAATATAAAAATTCACAAAGAGCAAAGAGCTTGAGAGAGACCCCTCCAGTGGCTGAAGGAGGGCAGGGGCAAGCGGTGGGGTAGCTGAGACCTGAGAAGGGACTGGAGCTAAGGTCCAGCAGGTCATCCATCACATTGGTCACTGGCTCAGTGTGGGGTTCTAGGGACCAGAGAAGAAGAGGACAGGGCACCCACATGGCTTCTCTGCTGTCAGAGAGGTGGAGATCAGAAAGGAAGAACAAGCCCAAAGCCCTGGGAAGGAAGATGCTCTGAGAGTGGGCTTTTTGTCCATGTGACCTTGAGTAAGTCACATAACCACCCTTCACCTCCCTCCCGTCTTGACAAGACCATGGGATGAGAGGGTATCTGCGGGGCGCTCAACCTCACATCTGGCAGAGAGCACAGGCTGGGAGCACATCAGCTCTTTGAGTTTGCTCTTTGATTTGGACTACCCCACCAGTCCTCAGCCAGAGCAGAGTTTCCCGAGGGTACACTGGGCAATATCCCGAGGTACTTTTGGTGTCACACTGGTTGGGGGAGGGGGCGGTGCTACTGGCATCTGGTGCCCGACATCCTCCAATGCACAGGACAGCCCTGGCCACACAGAATGACACAGGCCCAGATGTCAACAGTGCTGAGAATGGTAAACCCTGGGTCACCTCTACTCTAAAAGGCCCATGGAACATTCAGGGAGGCGCCGAGGAGGCAGCTAGGCCCAGAGATCCCGCAAAGGGCTTTTCCTGGGGCTGCAAAGCCTCACAGCAGACTTTCAGGGGCAGAGTTAAAAAGAAAAGGGATCTCCTTGCACACTGCTGATGCAGTGATGTAAAATGGTCTGGCCGCTGTGGAAAACAGTTCGTCGGTTCCTCAAAAAGCTAAGCATAGACTTACCATGTGACCCAGAAATTCCACCCCTGGGTATAGACCCCAAATAATCAAAAGCAGGTTCTCACGCATATACTTGCACAGGAATGCTTGAGACAGCACTATTCACGATCATCAAAAGGTAGAAACATCCCAAATGTCCATGAATGGATAAAGAATTGTGGTCCATCCACATAATGGACTATTATTCAGTCATAAAAAGGAATCAGTCCTGATCCATGATCCAAAATGTGGGTGAGCCTCACAAACATTGTTCCGCGTGAAAGAAGCTAGACACAAAAGGTCACATGTTGTTTTATTCCATTTATATGAAATATCCAGAATAGGGAACACCTTAGAGACAGAAAAGGAAGTTATGGTTGCCAGGGCCTGGGAGAGGGGAAATGGGAACAGAAACCAATACCCCGGGGGGAATGTCTATGTGGTATCTTTTTGGGGTGACAAAAATGTATTGGAACTAGATAAAAGTGATGGTTGCACAACACTGTGAATACACTAAATGCCACTGAATCATACCCTCAATTTTTTTCAAAGAGGATTCTAGCAGGAAACAGATGGAATACTCCAATGGGATAATTTGAAGAGTTTAATAAAAGTGATATTTTCAAAGGGATAGTGCAGCACCCTGAGGGTTAATAACAACCAGGAGCAAATCATTACCACCTTTAGGACCTGGGGCCAAGGGGCTGGAACCTGGACACCATAGAGCGAGGTGGAGAGGACTACCTGGCAGGAGCTGTGAACCTTGCAAGGCACACAGCCAGCTTGCATGGAAAAGAGATGAGGTAGAAATACCTTGACCTCGCTTTCCTCCCTCTCTTCAGTGCCTGCTGTGGCTCCCTATTGGTTGGATCCAGTTGGGAGCCACAAGGCAAAGGAGTCCATCGAGTGGTCCACGTAAGTTAGCCTCCTGGGACACAGAATGGGGGAGGGGATCAGAAAGGCGGCGACACGACAGGACCTATCTGAGATTTCAAGCAAAAAAGAGAGCAGTTCAAAGGTGAGGGGCAAATGGAGTGTCAAATGGCCCCTTCCAATTTGTGCCAGCCACTCTCCTCCCCATGCACACACACACCACTTGGGACCATTTTACCAAACCCACCGAGAATATCTCTCCCACTTGAAAGCCTTTGCATATGCTATTCCCTCTGCTTGGAATTCTCTTCCTGTCACCCACCCAGCTAACTCCTACTTACCTTTCAGATCTCATCTCAAAGGTCATTTTCTCTGAGGGATTCCCCAACCACTGGGTGCAGTTCAAGCCCGTACTCTGCAGCCACAGCCCCTGTGTGTCCCAGAAAAATCACTCTTGGAATGATCTAGGGACTGTCTCCCTAGATGGAGCTATGAGCTCCATGCAGGTGGACAGAGTTTTTCTCATTCCCTGCCTTTTCCCCAGCCCCAGCTGGCACAGTGCATGTATTCATTCAACAAACACCAAGTTCCCACACAGTACCAGGCATTGTTCTACAGTGAACAAACAGAAACACAGAATCTAAAAACGGGTATATTCTGTGTGATACGTGCTATGGAGGAAAATCCAGCAAGGTAAGGAGATGGGGAAGGTGTCTCTGAGGAGATGATATTTGAGCAGAGACCTTAAGGGAGGGAAGAAAGGCATCCCAGGCAGAGGACATAGCTTGTGCAAAGGCCCTGAGGCTGGACAGTGCCTTAAGGAACAGCCAAGAGACCAGTGAGGCTGGAGCAGGGTGATTGAAGGGGGTAATGGGAGAAGATGAGCACAGGGAAGTGACAAGGCAGATTATGTAGGACCTGAGAGACCACTGGGAGGACTTAGGTTACTACTCTGAGGAAGGTGGAAGCCACAGAGAGCTCTGAGCAAAAGAGGATGTGGCCTGACGGGTTTTTTCACTGGCTCCCTCTAGCTGCAATATCATGGACAGACTAAAGGGGGAGCAAGGGCTTCCTAAGCACCCAGCACTGGAGGGACTGAAAGTTGCAAAAGGTGGTGGAATTAGGCGTTTGTTTTAAACGAGGAGCTGATAGGATTGGTGACAGACTGGGTGTGAATCCCAGGGGTTTGGACCTGGACAACAGTTAGGTTAGAGCTTTTAATGGAGTGAATAGAAGCGGGGTGGGGAGGGTAGAGATAAAGACAGGTACATAGGGAGATAGGGGTGGAGGAAGGTAGAAGGGAGTTCAGGTGGAAATTCAGATCTTTATTGCTTCATTGTCTAATCGCAATAAAGACCCAGGTGGGTGCAGGAAGATGTCTTCGGGCAGGTGGAAAGAGGTGAGGTCCTTGTCTTCAGAAACTAGAGCGATGGACATCAAGGTCCCCTAGCAAGGGAGACAGTAGGGGTAAGGGGTGTGGTTGGGGAGGGGGCGGGGGGCAGGGAGGACCAAGGTGGGAAGGGAGGACCTTTCCCTCTGCCCTGGGGATTTGGGGTGGAGAAGAGTGACACCTCACCCTTCTGGGCCAGAAATCCTAGTGATGGAATCGGGTCACTCTGGAGGAGGTCTGATGGGAGGTGGGGAACAAGATTCTCACCAAGTATGGCTCGGGAGGTGTCCCTCTGGCCTTTGCCTGGAGTGACCCAGCCCCCTCCCCTCCTCCACACACACCTGCTTCTATGTCCCCATAGTCCACGGGGATTAATCACCACCTTCTACCAGGGCCCAGGGACACAGGATTAGTGAAAGAGAGGGAAAACGATGCTTCTGACACCCTACGAACATGCCATGCCAATCAGACTCCACCTTCTTACTCCTCAGCCAATTAAATGCTCTCCTATCCCTTAGCCAATCAAACTTCAATCTCCTGTTTCTCATCCTATTAGACTGCACCTTCTGCCCACTCACTCAACTAAACTCTGCTCTGCTACCCCTCAGCCAATCAGACTCTGCCTTAGCCAATTAAACTACGCTCCTAACTCTCAGCCAATCATATGTTCACATCCTACTTCCCAGATCTGCTCGCCTAACCAACTACTGCCACTTTCCAGTCCCTTAGCCAATCAGGTTCTGCCTCCTCTCCCCAGCCTATCAGAAACAACCCTCTTGACCCTCAGCTAATAAGAATGCCCCTTTAGGAGAAGCCGGCAGGTGTCTAGGTCTGGCTCTGCCACTTGCCAGCTCTGTGACCTTGGGTACACTTCCTAACCTTTGTGTGCTGCTTTTTTCTCAACTCGAAAATCACCCTCCTTCCCTCTTAAGATGGTCCTAAGGCTCCAACAGGCAGGTGAGTGTGAAAAGTGGTCTATCCCCAAGAAAATGTTATGTAAACGTCCCTTATTACTTCTCCTCCAACTTCTCCTTCCCCCAAATCCCCTAAAGCTGTTCCCTCTGCTGGAATGCTCTTCTCTGTGGGATCAACTCCTATTCATCCTTCAAAGCTCCTGCAGCAGCACCCTGACCCAGAAAACTTTCTCTATGTTCTGGCTATCAAAAAAGATTTAAGAAAAACAGAAACCTTTCTATACCCTCTTCCCAGGCTGTACCTTAGCTCCCCAACTGGGGACCATATGGGGCTGCATTTGCCCCCAAGCTGGGAACCTCAGAGCCCAGAGCTGGGGGCTCTGGGAGCTCCAGAATCTCCCAGCATGAAGCTGGGCACAGAGTGTAGGTGCCATTCAGATGTTTGCTGACCAACCGAGCCAGTGAAAAAATCAATTTTAATACTGATCAGCTGGAGGGGAGTCCAAAATTGGACTTTTTGGGGGGGATCGTTAAATCCCTTAAAATCATGTACAAAATCATGAGTTTATTCTTCAGGGAAGACTAGGACCATAGCTTTCCCTAGATTTTGAAGAAGAAAATGGTTTTTTTTTTAAACAAAAAAAAAAAAGAATTTTGTTTTTTAAGTTGGAGGCCCAGAGAGGGATAGTGACTTGCCCAAGGTCACACAGCCTGGTGGGGACAGAGTCAGGACTTGAACTCTATGGCTCATCTGAGGAGCATCCCTAGACTCCAATACTGAGCATGGAAAAGGCCTTCATCCTCATCAGCTTATTTAGGAAGAAAGAAAATTCATATTGATAAGAATAATCAGCCCAGTAGTCAGTCAGTCAACAGATGTTTCCTGAACACTGAGTGCCCAGGGATGCAGCACTCAGCAGGACAGGTCCCTGCCCTCCTGGAGTTTCCATTCAACTGAAGGAGGCAGCAATAAACAAGCACATGGATAACAGTAGTATCAGATAAGGATCTGAGTACACAGGATGACGTCACAGGGAGGGACTGGGAACCTAGTTTAGATAAGACGATCAGGGAAGGCTTCTAGGAGGAAGTGATGATTTTTTCATTTGTTTAATTTTTATTTTTAATTATTTTGGGTACATAATAGTTGTATATCTTTATAGGGTCCATGTGATGTTTTGATACAGGCATACAATGTGAATTAATCAAATCAGGGTAACTGGGGGATCCATCACCTCAGGCATGTAACATTTCTTTGTGTTAATTAAGAACATCCCAGGCCAGTCATGGTGGCTCATGCTTGTATTCCTAGCACTCTGGGAGGCCGAGGTGGGTGGATCGTTTGAGCTCCGGAGTTCCAGACCAGCCTGAGCAAGAGCGAGACCACTCTAAAAAAAAATACTCTCTACTAAAAAAAAAAATAGAAAGAAATTAGCTGGACAGCTAAAAATATATATAAAAAAAATTAGCGGGGCATGATGGCGCATGCCTGTAGTCCCAGCTACTCGGGAGGCTGAGGCAGAAGGATCACTTGAGCCCAGGAGTTTGAGGTTGCTGTGAGCGAGGCTGACACTACGGCACTCTAGCCAGGGCAACAGAGGGAGAATCTGTCTCAAAAAAAAAAAAAAAATTCCAATTCCACTCTTTTAGCTATTTTAAAGTATACCCTAACATTGTTGATTCTAATCACTTTGTTGTGCTATCAAATATTATTCATTCTGTCTAACTACATTTTTGCACTCATTAACCATCCCCACTTTATCCCTCCCTCCCTGCTAACCCCTTCCAACCTCTGGCAACCATCATTCTATTCTCTGTCCCCATGAGATTAATTGTTTTTAATATTTAACTCCCACATGTGAGTGAGAACATGCAAGATTTGTCTTTCTTTGCTTGGCTTGTTTTGCTTAACATAATGTTCTCCAGTTCCATCCATGTTGTTGCAAATGGCAGGATGTCATTCTTTACTGTGGCTGTGCAGTATTCCATTGTGTATGCCCATTCATCCATTGATTGCATTTCTTGGCTATTATGAATAGTGCTGCAATAAACATGGGAGTGCAGATATCTTTTCAATATCCTGAATTCCTATCCTTTGGATATATACCCAGCAGTGGAACTGCTAGGTCATATGGTAGTTCTATTTTTAGGTTTTTGAGGAACCTCAATACTGCTTTCCATAGTGGTTGCACTAATTTACATTCCCCCAACAAGATACGAGGGTTCCCCCTTCTCCACATCCTTGCCAGCATTCGTTATTGCCTGTCTTTTTGATAAAAGAGATTTTAACTGGGGTGAGATGATATCTCATTGCAGTTTTGATTTGCATTTCTCTAATGACTAATGACGTTGAGCACTTTTTCATACACCTGTGGGCCATTTGTATGTCTTCTTTTGAGAAATGTCTGGTTAGATCCTTTGTCCATTTTTTAACCAGATTATTTGATTTTTTTCTTACTGAGTTGTTGGAGCTCCTTATGCATTCTAGTTATTAATCCTTTGTCACATGAGTAGTTTGCAAATATTTTCTGCCATTCTGTGGGTTGACTCTTCACTTTGTTGATTGTTTTGTTGTTGTTGTTGTTTGTTTTGTTTTGTTTTTGCTGTGCAGAAGCTTTCTAGCTTGCTGTGGTCCCATTTGTCCAATTTTGCTTTGGTTGCCTGTGTTTGGGGTTATTACTCAAGAAGTCCTTGCCCAGACCAATATCCTGAAGAGTTTTCCCAAAGTTTTCTTTTAGTAGTTTCATATTTTCAGGTCTTAGATATAAGTCTTTAATCCATTTTTATTTGATTTTTGTATATGGTGAGACATAAGGGTCTAGTTTCATTCTTCTGCATACGGATATCCAGTTTTCCCAACACCATTTATTGAAGACACTGTCCTTTCCCCACTGTACATTCTTGGCTCCATTGTTGAAGATAAGTTCACTACAGATGTGTGGATTTATTTCTGGGTTGTCTGTTCCATGATCTATGTGTCTGTTTTTATGCCAGCACCATGCTGTTTGGGGTTTCTACAGCTCTGTAGTGTAATTTAAAGTCAGGTAATGTGATTCCTAGAAGGAAGTGATGTTTGAGTGATCCCTGAATGATGGGAAGACATGAATACGAGCATTCCAATCAAAGCCTGCAGCAAGTGCAAAGACCCTGGGGCTGGAATGAGGGTGGTATCCTCCAGGAGCTAGAGGCCAGTAGGCTGGGGGACCCAGTAGGAGAGATCAGAAGGGTTGGTAGAAGCTGGATTGTGAAAATTCTTATAGGGTTCCACTGTGTGCCAGGCAGAAATGAGAGGGAAAGGGGAAGGGTACCCCAGAACAAAGAAACCAGCAGCAACCAATGGCTGGAGGTGGGAAAGTGCCTGGCATGCCCCCATTTGAGACCCTGGAAATCACCCTGCCTATGGCTGTGCTGATATAAAGAGAAGAGCAGAGAGGGGGAGTAAGTGGGTTAGGTTAGGGCAAAGGTAGCTCAGCCACCTCCACCAGAGAACCACTTGCTGTCATTCATGACCACAGGCCACCGCAGGCTGACTTGGCAAGATTTTGCATTGTCAAAGGTCAGCTGCCTGCAGAGCAAACCAAGATAGCAGCAAACGCCCTCCCTAGAGAACCTGTCTTTGGAATCTCTCCTCACTGGCTTCTGGAAGGGTTAGGAAGCTTCAGGAAACTTCTCAAAAAGGCTTGCAGGCTGGGTTGAGGTCTCACCAATTCCTGTGTGACTTTTGACAAGTGACTCCACCCCTCTGAGCCTCAGTTGACCGCTTTTTGTCTGTTTGCTACATTTGTAAAGCAAACGTTTGCTACAGGCTCCATCCTCTGCCTACATTATCAAATTAGTTTTCCTCAATAAGGCTGTGAGGTAGGGACTTGAATTATGATCATTTACAGGTGGAAAAGCTCACAGTGAGAATGTAACTCGCCGAAGTTGGGAGTTAAACACAGGTCAGATTCCAGGGACTGTGAGGCTATTTGGTGGACAATCCTAAGACCTTCCTTAGCAAGTGGGTGGCAACCAATGGTCACTTAGCAGATGGGAGCTATTCTAATGGTTATTAACCTCAGACTGGCATGGGACCACATCTCCCAGCCTCAGTTTCCTTGTCTGCAAAATGGGGGTGTTAACCAGTCTCCACTTAGAATTCTCTCCTTGATGGCTTTGGGTGGCATCAGAGATATAAAGTGTGTAAAAATAAATGATGGGGTTTGGTAGTTCCTCAAAAAGTTAAACATAGAGTTATCACATGACCCAGCAACAGCATGCCTAGGGACATACCCCAAATTATTGAAAACAAATGTTCAAGCACATGCACACAAATGTTGATAGCAATATTCTTCACCATGGCCACAAGTGGGGACAAACCAAACGACCATCCAATGATAAGAGGATAAACAAAATATGTCCCACCCATGCTACGGGATATTATTCAGCCATAAAGAGAAGTGAAGCCCTGACACATGCTACGACCTGATGCCGAGTGAATGAAGCCAAACACAAAAGGTCACATAGTACATAGTTCCGTTTATCTGAAATGACCGGAATAGATCAGTCTGTAGAGACAAAAAGCAGATTGGTAATTGTCAGTGGCTGGTGGAAGGAGGGGTTGTGGGGGACGGGAAATGATTGCTCCATGTGTACAGGGTTTCCATCTGGTATGATGCAAATGTTTGGGGACTAGATAAAGGTGATGATTGCACAATATTGTGAATGTACTAAATGGAACTGCACACTTTAAAAATGATTGATTTGGTGTTATATGAGTTTGACCTCCATAAGTAAATAAATACACAAAAAAATGATGGGAAGCTGGTTGATAGACTCTCATTCCCCAATTCCTTTGCCACAACCAGGAGATTTAAAAAAAACGTGATTATTCCCACTTTATTACTTTTTCATTTTATTTATTTGATTTTTTTATTTAATTTTTTTATTTCATCATATTACAGGGGTACAAATGTTTAAGTTATGTATATTGCCCTTGCTCCATCCGAGTCAGAGCTTCAAGTGTGTCCATCCCCCAGACAATGCACACCGCACCCATTAGCTGTGTATATACCCATCCCCTCCTCCACCTCCCATCTGCGACACCCGATGAATGTCATTATTATATGTGCACTTAAGTGTTGATCAGTTAATACCAATTTGATGGTGAGTACATGTGGTGCTTGTTTTTCAGAGATGGAGAAATCAAGGCACAATAAGGGGAGTGAGGAAGCCTGGATTGGTCTCGGGGTCTTCCTGACCTCAGGCAGATTTACTCCTGTGGCCACAAGCCACACAGGTGACAGACACACACAATGAAGTCACCACCCTTGAGCACAGGTGGCTCAGCTAGAGGGCAGAGATTGGACAGCTTGACCTAGTACTTTTTCCCTGGCCCAGGAAAGCCCAACCAGGGAGGATCAGAGCTAAGGAACTGTCATTTATTCAGGCAGAAAACCTTCCTGAGTTTTCACCTTTCCATGCCAGTCCTGTGATGAATGCCCCAAGATGACTCAGCCCTGGGGCCAGCCCTCAAGGAGTTCCCAATCTAGAGAGTATCAATTTGACACAGATGCTCCCAGCCTCTCTTGGAGTCAGGGCTGAACCAGAGAAAGGAGCTTGGAACTGGGGATGCCAAAAGGAGGAAGCCAGACGGAAGGAAAGGTTTCTTGGAAAACGGAATATTGGAGATGGGTTTTGAAGAATGTACAGGAATCCACCAGGTCAAATGAAGAGGATTGGGAGTATTTTACACATTCACATACTTTACTAGTGGGGATGCAAAGCGGTATAATCTCTGGGGAGGGGAAATTGGTAATATCTAGCAAAATTATATATGCATTTATCCACTTATAGGGAAGTGAAATAAGCCAGTCACAAGGACAAATATTGTATGATTCCACTTACATGGGGTACCTAGAGTACTCAAATTCATAGAGACAGAAAGTAGGATGGTGAGTGCCAGGGGCTTTGAGGAGGGGGAAATGGGAAGTTAGTGTTTAATGGGTACAGAGTTTCGGCTGGAGAAGATGAAAAAGTTCTGGAGATGGACGGTGGTGATGGTTGTGCAACAACATGAATGTACTTAATGTCATAGAACTGTACAATTAAAAATGGTTAAAATGGGCTGGGTGCAGTGGCTCAGACCTGTAATCCCAACACTTTGGGAGGCCGAGGTGGGAGGATCTCTTCAGGTCAGGAGTCTGAGACCAGCCTGAGCAAGAGCTGAGACCCTGTCACTACTAAAAATAGAAAAATTAG
The DNA here is from genome assembly GCF_020740605.2 of Lemur catta. Classification (NCBI taxonomy): domain Eukaryota; kingdom Metazoa; phylum Chordata; class Mammalia; order Primates; family Lemuridae; genus Lemur; species Lemur catta. The sequence continues at coordinate 115,221,610 of NC_059128.1, read as the reverse complement.
CCAGGTGTGGTGGTGCGTACCTGTAGTCCCAGCTTCTTAGGAGGCTGAGCCAGGAGGATCATTTGAGCCCAGGAGTTGGAGGCTGCAGTGAGCTATGATGATGCCACTACACTCTAGTCAGGCAACAGAGCAAGACTCTGCCTCAAAAAAAAAAAAAAAAAAAAGTTTAAAATGGTAAATTGTATGTTATGCATATTTTACCACAATAAAAAAAAATAGTGTAATTACCTCATTTGACCCAGTAACTCTAAGTTTCATGTGTGATAGTACTATATTTAGTTATAGTGATATTTTTAAATGTGAAGTGGATGTAATAGTGAGGTGAACTTTGCAATAATAACAGATTAATAATTATTATTATTATAATATTAATCCTGCTATTGGAGCTGTTTCTGTTTGTTTGTTTGTTTGTTTGTTTGTTTGTTTGTTTGTTTTGAGACAGAGTCTCACTCTGTTGCCCAGGCTAGAGTGAGTGCCGTGGCATCAGCCTAGCTCACAGCAACCTCAAATTCCTGGGCTTAAGCGATTCTACTGCCTCAGCCTCCCGAGTAGCTGGGACTACAGGCATGCGCCACCACGCCCAGCTAATTTTTTCTATATATTTTCAGTTGTCTAGCTAATTTTTTTTTCTATTTTTTAGTAGAGACGGGGTCTCGCTCTTGCTTAGGCTGGTCTGGAACTCCTGACCTTGAGCGATCCACCCACCTCGGCCTCCCAGAGTGCTAGGATTACAGGCGTGAGCCACCACACCCAGCCTGGAGCTATTTTTAATTATACAATGTTTCTAGTTACACAATCATAAAGCACAACCTTATTGTGAGGCTTTGTTTTTATTGTTTCATTGCTATTTTGAAAAGTAAAAAACTTTCCGCACTCAAAAAAAAAATCCCTAAAACTCAAACACTTCAGATTAGTGGCATAACAATACAGAAAGAAACTATTTTAGGTGACTTTACACCATAATAATTTTTTTTTTCTTTTAGGGACAGGATCCCACTCTGCCCGTCACCCAGACTGGAGTGCTGTGGCATCATCGTAGCTCACTGCAGCCTCCAACTCCTGGGCACAAGCAATCCTCCTGCCTTAGCTTCCCAAGTAGCTGGGACTACAGTTACATGCTACAATGCCCAGCTAATTTTTCTAATTTTCGTAGAGACAGGGTCTCAGCTCTTGCTCAGGCTGGTCTTAGACTCCTGACCTGAAGCGATCCTCCCACCTTGGCCTCCCAAAGTGCTGGGATTACAGGTCTGAGCCACCACACCAGGCCAGCACAGTAATTTCATGGTGTATCCCTAGTGAAATATACCCAAATGATGAAAAGAACCAGAAAAAAAAATCTTAAAACTGCTTCTGAGAACCATATCATTTAAGGCACTGTTGACGTATTCTTCTGAGATGGATGTGTATGTATTATGGAATAAAGCAAATGAGCAATTTTGTTGGTGTCGTTGGAAATTTGGATTTTCAGTGTGAGAGAACAAAAATGCCAGTATAACATTGATCAGGTTAAACAAAAGTCATGTAGTTCTGAATATGAATTGGAATCATAAACTCATGATATATCTTTTTTTTTTTTTTTTTTTTTTTGAGACAGAGTCTCACTTTGTTGCCCGGGCTAGAGTGAGTGCCGTGGCATCAGCCTAGCTCACAGCAACCTCAGACTCCTGGGCTTAAGTGATCCTACTGCCTCAGCCTCCCAAGTAGCTGGGACTACAGGCATGAGCCACCATGCCCGGCTAATTTTTTTTTTGTATATATATTTTTAGTTGGCCAGATAATTTCTTTCTATTTTTAGTAGAGACGGGGTCTCAGTCTTGCTCAGGCTGGTCTCGAACTCCTGACCTCGAGCGATCCACCCGCCTCGGCCTCCCAGAGCTAGGATTACAGGCGTGAGCCACCGCGCCCGGCCTCATGATATATCTTATTTGAAAAAAAAGATAGGGGATTTTCTCTTTGTGTCTGCTGAAAAGTCCTAGAAACAATAACAAACCCAGTAGCCATGAGCACCCCTAGCACCTCAATTGTGGTCTCTAAGTATCATTTTCCAAACAAAGGAACAAGGGCTCTTAGGAGAAATGGCTGGCCCGAAGCCTGTGGCAGGAAACAAACAAGATGTTCTCAAAACATCTTGTTAGAACATGTTGTTACATCATAAAGCAAGAAAGCTATCTGAAACTCCAAGCCATGTGAAAAGAACTCAGGAGTAAACATAAAGAGATTAGATTCCCACTGGCCAAAACAGGAAGACAATTTCATTATCAGTAATGATAAAAACTACAATGTCTTGATATATTTCAATGGCTTAAATTTATGGGTTCATACTATATGGAGGGGAATCTCATTTGTTTACCTTTTGAGGATGTTAAGGGACCCAATAATTATTTTGAAAATTAGGGGGCAAAAAAGAATGAAACATTTATCTCTTGCCTTTCCCAGCAACCTCAAATTCCTGGGCTCAGGCCATTGTCTTGCCTCAGCCTCCTGAGTAGCTGGGACTACAGGCACATGACACCATGCCCAGCTAATTTTTCTATTCTTAGTAGGGACAGGGTCTCACCCTTGTTCAGGCTGGTCTGGAACTCCTGACCTCAAGCAATCCTCCCGTCTGGGCCTCCCAGAGTGCTGGGATTACAGGTGTGAGCCACCACGCCCGGCCAACTGTTTTTCCATGTAGAAGTATTCCTGCTAATAAATGAAAGAGGAATAATATCATGTAACTATCACTATGTTGTAGCTGCTAATGAATTTACAGATCTTGGCACTGATCGTTAACTGTAGATAACAGCACAAAAGAGAGACCGTGGGTGGAGTGGCGAAGAAATAAAATGGATCGTGGGCCAGGAGTGGTGGCTCATGCCTGTAATCCTAACACTCTGAGAGGCCAAGGCGGGAGGATCGCTCAAGGTCAGGAGTTCGAGACCAGTCTGAGCAAGAGCGAGACCCCGTCACTGCTAAAAGATAGAAAGAAATTAGTCGGACAATTAAACATATATAGAAAAAATTAGCCGGGCATGGTGGTGCGCGCCTGTAGTCCCAGCTACTCGGAAGGCTGAGGCAGGAGGATTGCTTGAGCCCAGGAGTTTGAGGTTGCTGTGAGCTAGGCTAACACCACAGCACTCTAGCTGGGGGAACAGAGTGAGACTCTGTCTCAAAAAAAAAAATGGATCGTGATGTGGCACATGATGCCAACTGGGTGATGGGTATACATAGGGATTCATTTTACAATTCTCTCTACCTTTTGAATGTGTTTGAAAAAAAATTTTTTTTTTTTTTGAGACAGAGTCTCGCTCTGTTGCCCGGGCTAGAGTGTCATGGCGTCAGCCTAGCTCACAGCAACCTCAAACTCCTGGGCTCAAGCAATCCTTCTGCCTCAGCCTCCCAAGTAGCTGGGACTACAGGCACGCGCCACCATGCCCGGCTAATTTTTTCTATATATATAATTTTAGCTGTCCAGCTAATTTCTTTCTATTTTTAGTGGAGATGGGGTCTCGCTCTTGCTCAGGCTAGTCTCAAACTCCTGACCTTGAGCGATCCTCCCGCCTCGGCCTCCCAGATTGCTAGGATTACAGGCGTGAGCCACTGCATCCGGCCTAGTTTGGAATTCTTTACATAAAAAAAATAGCCCTCTGCCCTGTGCCAGTCTCTTGAGCAGGGTGATGACAGCTAGAAACCATGGATGCTTGGTGAATACTCCCCCCAGGGAGCGCCAACATCTGGTCCCATTCACTCCACACCAATTCTTGGCTCCTTACACACTGCCAAGGGCTGAGCTCACCCTATCTTTGCGGTATCCCATGTCCTCAGTTGCCAAACTCCCTCCCCACCAGTTCCAGGGCCAAGCGCCTGACACATTAAATCTCACCTCTGCTGTCCCAGAAGGATGCAACTGCAGTGAACGTCTGATGATGGCAGAAAAGCCCCAGCTGGAGGCTGTGGGGTCAATGACTCGAATCATGACTTGGTTTTTTCCCTTTTGTGAATTGGGTTCGGCCAATTTTGGGGCTGGCCAGCCCTAGCTTTCATGATGTGGCTGTAGTTGTAGACTGGCTCAAGGCCCAGCCCTAAGGCCCAGCTGACACCTGGGGGAAGCCAGGGGCCAGCAGGGAAGCCCTGGGATTGGACAGGTGCCCCAGATGCAGAAGTAATAAATGACTGTGAGTCTGGACTCCTCTAGGACATGGGAGTCCAGCCATGATGGTAATTGAGTGGATTATTCCCGTGGGCTGGGCTGAGCCTCTGCTGGGGAGGCGGAGGGCAGGTGAGTGGGACAGCAGGAACTCAGGCTGCCACTGTCCCCAACTCACCCAATGCTTTCCACATGCTAGGCACTGTCCTAAGCCGTTTACAAGTATCACCTCATTTAACCTTCACATTCACAGTAACCCTACAAAGTTGAGACTATTCTCCCATTTTAGGGATGGACAAAATGAGAACCAGAGAGAAAGCCACTTGTTTAAGCTATTAGTAGTAAGCAGCTCAAAGGGGTCAGCAAACCTTTTTTTTTTTTTTAAGACAGTCTCACTCTGTGGCCCTGTCTAGAGTGCAGTAGCATCTTCACAGCTCACTGCAACCTCCAACTCCTGGGCTCAAGTGATCCTCCTGCCTCAGCCTCCCAAGTAGCTGGGGCTAGAGGCACACACCACTACGCCCAGCTAATTTTTCTATATTTTGTAGGTATGGGGTCTCACTCTTGCTTAGGCTGGTCTCGCACTCCTGAGCTCAAGCAATCCTCCCACCTTGGCCTCCCAGAGTGCTAGGATTACAGGCGTGAGCCACCGTGCCCTGCTCCTGGCTAATTTTTTAAAAAAATTTTTGTAGAAATGGAAGTCTCGCTATGTTGCCCAGGCTGGTCTCAAACTCCCAGCCTCAAGCATTCCTCCTTTCTTGGCCTTCAAAAGTGCTGGGATTACAGGAGTGAGCCACCTCGCCCAGCCTGTATATTTTGAGTATACTAAATACCACTAAATTGTACAATTTAAAATGGTGAATTTTATGTTAGGTGAATTTCATCTCAAAAAATAAAATAAAATAGGTTTGGAATGTGTTGAAAAAACAAAAGAAAAAAAATTATTAAAACAGACAGCCGGCTAATGGGCTGTGGTTTGCTGACTCCTGCTCTGTGACATCTCTTAATAAAACCCAGAGCTAGGCTGGGTGCAGTGGCTCAGGCTTCTAATCCTAGCATTTTGGGAGGCCAAGGGGAAGGATCTCTTGGGCAACAGAGGGAGACCCTGTTTCTAAAGAACAAAAAAACCCAAGAGCTGAATAAAAAAACACAGGCACCTAAAATATTAGCTCAGAGCCCCACGCATAGTAGTTTTCATTGTTATTGTCAGGGTCTCATTAGTGCTACCACAGTGAATCAACTCTGACCTTCAGCCCAAGCCCAGCCCTATCCCAGGTTCTGCTTGAGAGGCAAGGCGCAGGGCTCTGCCTGTCTTTGCCAAGGCTGCCTCCATGAGATCTGGCCCCACGCTCTAGTCAGTGGCTACTCTCGGGAGACCCCTGGTCTGTCGCAGCTTGGAGGGGCCTCGACCTCCCCTGGCAAGTGGGAGGGAAACCGGGGTGGGGGTGACTCATCGTGGGATTCCCAGCCTTCCTGCTGCCTCCCCGGCCCAGCCCAGCCCAGATGCATTGGTATATGGGTGCGTGAACGTGTGTGCGTGTGTTTCAGAGCCCAACCCCAACCCCAAACTGACCCCAGATCCTCAATTGGGTTTGGTTTTCCATGCATGTAGCAGTCCCTCCCTGCCACCCACTTGGTCCCGAGCCTGTGCTGGGCACTTCTGAGCACCCCAAGAGAACTTGACATCTCCTAGTCTGGGGGAGACAGAATTGGATAGAGAAAGTCCCAGCCCTGCAAGCACAGGCCTTGGACAAAGGAAGGAACCCCAAACCACAGAGCTGGGAAGAAGAAAGGGGAGCAAGGGGCAATGGGGAAGGCTTCCTGGAGGAAGAGTTCTGCCCCAGAAGGTCACACATCCTAAGTAACCCTATGGAAAATACAGGCCACCTGGAACATGCCCTTGGCTCAACACAACACAGCCTTTGCCCCAACTCCCAGCTTTAAAAGGAAATCAACACTGCCCAGCTGGGTGGCCCATGAATTCCTAGGTGTGAAGTTGTCTGAGGGCCGTCTTTGAACATTTCCCCTTCATGAAGGGTCTGACCCAAGCCTGGGCTGGTGCCCTGGAAGCCTCAGCCTGGGATATTGGAAACACACGCTGGGTTTGGAGCCGCACCCTATCCTGAGTTCTAGCTGTGTGACGTTGGGCAAGTCACCTAACCTCTCTGAGCTCAGCCTCCCACTAGGTAAAATGAGGATAAATGGGGGGCAAGGATTAAATAAAGCCACAAGGGCCCCCCACAACTCCTGTCAGTAGGGAGAACAGAGGAGCAAACCCAGGATCCACCATTGAATCAAGGACATTCCCAAACCAGGTGGGAATCTCACCAAGTAGGGATCTCACATAAGAGGCACCCCTCTGCATTCTGGGGGCTCCACCCTGGCAGACGCAGGGCCAGGACTAGGGCAAGACCAGTGAAGTGAAAAGACAAGATCAGAATTTCTGATTTTTCCTTTTGCTTCTGGCTCCAAATTATCTCAGCACAGCATGGCTACTGGTCCTGTCTTTATTTAAAATCTTAATATTGTATTCATCATCAATGTTTTGCATTCATGTTGAATTTTAAGACATTGCACTAAAAAAAAATTATTTATCTCAAGAGATGAGAAGATGAGCCAACAACTTCGAAAAAATACTGGCAAAAGACCCATCTGGTAAAGGATTGGTCTCCAAAATAAAAAATAAATTAAAAAAAACAACTCTTAAAACTCAGTATTAAGAAATCAATATGATTAAAAAATGAGCCAAAGGTCTAAACAGACCCCTTCCAATGAAGATATAAAGAAGCTCTATATCACGTGTCATCAGGTAGATGCAAGTTAAAACAACGAGATACTATTAATAATGCATAACTATTATAGAATGGCCAAAATCCATGTCACTGACAACATCAAAAGCTGGAGAGGGTGTTGAGCAACAGGAACTCTCATTTGTTGCCGGTGGGAATGCAGAATGGTGCAGCTGAGCCAGGTCCTGGCTGTTGGAAGGCAGTTTGGAAATTTCTTACAAAACTAAACATACTCTTACCATATGCCATCCAGCAGTTGCGCTCCTTGGTATTTATCCAAAGAACTTGAAAACTTAAAAGTTCACGCAAAAACCTGCACACAAGTGTTGACAGCAGCTTTATTTGTAATTGCCCAAACTTGGAAGCAACCAAGATGTCGTTCAGTAGGTGAAGGGGTACACAAATTGTGGCGCATCCAGACAATGGAATATTACTCAGCACTAAAAAGAATTGAGCTGTCAAGCTGTGAAAAGATACAGGGGAAACTTAAATGTATATTACTGAGTGAAAGAAGCCCATCTGAAAAGGATACACACTGTGAATCCAACTATAGAACATTCTGGAAAAGGCAAAACTGCAGAGACAGTGAAAAGATTGGTGGCTGCCAAGGGCTGGGGAGGACAGAGGGATGAATATGTGAAGCACAGAGGAGTTTAGGGTAGTGAAAATACAATTGACCTTTGAACAACTCTGGGCTTAGGGGCACCGACCCCCCAACATACACATGGTTGAAAATCTGTGTATAACTTTCAACTCCCCCAAAACTTAACCACTAATAGCCTACTGTTGATAGGAAGCCTTACGGATAACATAAACAGCCAGTGAACGCATGTTTTGTATGTTCTGTGTATCATATGCAGTATTCTTACAGTAAAGTAAGCTAGACAAAAGATAATGTCATTGAGAAAATCCTAAGAAAAAGAAAATATATTTACTATTCATTAAGTGGAAATGGATCATCATAAAGGTCTTCAGCCTGTGAACTAAAATAAAATTTTAAGGCTCACTCCGCCACCGGCTGACTGAATGGACCCCCTCGTGGCCAAAGGAATATCCTAAAACTAAATTGCCTGCCAGGAGGGAGGTCAGACATGCCTCATAATGCCCCCCTCCCTTCTTGGGGACATCCTTTGTAACCCATTAATAAGCCTAAGGGTATGCAAGACAAACCTACAGGCCCTCAATTTACACAATAAATCTATGTCCGGTGGCTTGTCTCTGATAAACAGCAACTATGTTAAAACATTTCAAGCCTTTAGACAAAGCTTCATGTCTTTTTTTTTTTTTCAACCACCATGAGGAACTTTATTCACAAGTAACTTTTTAAAACTTTTTAAAATTTCTTTTGAATCAATACATAATATTTGTACATATTTATGGGTTACATGTGATATTTTGATATATACATAGAATGTGTAATAATCAAATCAGAGTATTTAAGATATACGTCATCTCATTTATCTTTTTTTTTTTTTTTTTGGTTGGGAAATTTCAAATCTTCTAGCTATTTTTTTATTATTATTTCAGCATATTGTGGGAGTACAAAAGTTTAGGTTATGTATATTGCCCTTGCCCCCCCTAGTCAGAGCTTCAAATGTGTCCATCCCCTAGACAGTGCACATCGCACTCGTTATGTATGTATACACCCATCCCCTCCCCCCCCACATCTGCCCGACACTCAATTAATGTTACTCCTAAATGTGCTCTTAGGTGATGATCAGTGAAACCAATTTGGCTTCATGTCTTTAACCAATTACAAGCCAAAGAATCTTTAAACCCACCTATAACCTGCAAACCCCCGCTTCGAGATAGCCCACCTTTTCAGGCCAACCCAATGTATGAGTCTCACATATTGATTTATGACTTTACCTGTAACCCCTGTCTCCCTGAAATGTATAAAACCAAACTGTAACCCAGCCACAGCGAGTCCACTTGCTCAAGGCCTCTTGGGCGTCGCTTTGGGTCACGTTCCTCAAATTTGGCTCAGAATAAATCTCTTTAAAATTATTTTACAGAGTTTAGTTTCTTTTCCGTTGACAATCCTCATCGTCTTCACATTGAGTAGGCTGGGGAGGAGGAGGAGGAGGAGGAGAAGGAAGAGGAGGGGTTGGTCTTGCTGTATCAGGAGTGGCAGAGGTGGAGGAGGTGGGAAGGGAGGCAGAAGAGGCAGGCAGACTCTGTAACTTTTATTGAAAAAAATCCATTTATAAATGGACCCATGAGGGTTAAGCCTGTGTTGTTCAAAGGTCAACTATACTCTGCATGACACTATAATGGTGGGCATATGTCATTATACATTTGTCCAAACCCATAAAATGTAGAACAGCAAGAGTGAACCCTAATGGGAACTATGAACTCTGGGTGCTATGGGTACCTGAGTGCAGGTTCATCGACCGTAGCAAATGCATCCCTCTGTTGCGAAATGTTGGTAATGGGGGAAGCTGTAAATGTGGGAAGACAAGGGGTACACGAAAACTCTCTGGCTCTTCTGCTCAATTTTGCCATGTACTAAAAGTGCTGTTAAAAAAATAAAATCTTGGCCAGGTGCGGTGGCTCACGCCTGTAATCCTAGCACTCTGGGAGGCCAAGGCAGGGGGATCACTTGAGGTCAGGAGTTTGAGACCAGCCTGAGCAAGAGCAAGATCCCGTCTCTACTTTAAAAAATAGAAAAATTAGCGCACAGTGGTACGCACCTGTAGTCGCAGCTACTCGGGAGGTTGAGGCAGGACACTCGCTTGAGCCCAGGAGTTTGAGGTTGCGGTGAGTTATGATGATGCCATTGCTCTCTAGCCTGGGCCACAGAACAAGACTCTGTCTCAAAATAAATAAATAAAGCCTTTAAAAAAATTATTTATCTTGGTGACTGAGATTTTCAGCTCTGCCTTAAATTTTGCACCAGGAAGGATGCCTCACCTTGTCCCTGCCTGGGTGGACACCCAGCCCACATCCTCCATGTGGTTCTACCAGGCAGAGCCCCCATCCCCAAATCCTTGGGAACTCAGGCTTGGAGGAGGATATTGTCTCTGACTCCCTTGGGGAGTGGTCTCATACATGCTATCCCTCAGTGCCCTACTTCCTGAGCCTCCACTGTGTGCCCAGCCAGAGTCCCCAGCGGAGGACAGCTGGTATATGAGGGGAATCCCAGGCCTAGCTCAGTCTGGGCTTTCTCAGACCTGCCCAAGTCCCGCCCAATGCTGAGTCCTCTGCTGAGTGGGTCTCCCGGAAACTCCCCTGGCTGGTTTTGGGGTGGGAGGCCCACAGGGAAGCAATTTACATACACAGCGGCCCAACCACGTCAGCCCGCCCCACCTGACGCCCCACCTGACTCCAGAATAAAGGGGAGACGGACCCACTTTGCAGGACTCAGCCACAGGTTCCAGGGAAGAGGAAGGACCCCTCACTGCCACCCCAAGTAAGACCAGAAGCCAGCTCCCAGGACAAAGCCAGGGTCCTGAACACCCAAGCCCAAGCCCTGCTCTCAGCTACTTCTGGTGGCTTGGGATCAGGGCCTGGAACCGGATGAGAGGTGATATCTCCTGGTCCCCATGGGCTCAGAGCAGGTCTTGTTGAAAACAATCCCTGGCCCCGCACCCACCCTCTGCCCAAGCCAGAAGTGTTGGATGCAAAGAATCCAGGAGCCAGTGCCAACTTGAGGCCCCTCCTTCTCTCCCCTCCCCCAGCAACCTGGTCTTACCAGTCATGCAAGCCTGCAGCTGAGAGTCCCCTCTGGTGGCCAGCAGCAACTACAGAGCTGTCACTGTAAGGAGGTGGCAGAGCTTGTGGGATTGGCCTCAGTCTACCTGTCCCAAGAATGGTCAGAGTTTGCTAGAATCTGAACTCTCTGGCCTCCAGATCCCTCCTGGTATGGGCCTGGCTTACTGACCCTTGGTCTCAGCCTGAGAGGGACAGGATAGGCTGGGGGAGACCTTGAATCTCAGATGACCTTGACCCAAGACACCCTGCCCCATACCTGTATTGCCTCTGACCCACAGCTCTGTGAGAGGCAGCTCTGCCATTCACCGTTGGACTTTGACCGTGGCCGGAAGCTCTGCTCAGCCCTCCAGACGTGCCTCCTTCCAGAACTGCCAAAGTTGTCCACAGAGGTCAAGCGGGTATGTCCCCTGGAAGCTGGAACCCCGCAATGACGGTCCAGGGTATCCTCTGGATTCTGCTCAGATCGCTGCTGTGGCCGGAGCCAGGGACAGGTGAGTCCAAGGGCAGAGGCCCGGGGCCAGGACTCTCACTCTGTAGAAGTGTACTGCTGCTTTCTGTGTCTGGCAGGGTATGGGGTAAGGCCAGAGACCCTAGCATGCCCCAGCTCTCAGGTAACCTCCAGTCTGGGGATATAGATGCTCCCAACCCCATAGGATCAGGGCAGGGATTGCGGGGAAAGACCTGGGGTCTGAGGAGCAAAAATAGGGAAGGCTTCCTGGAGAAGGAGACACAGAGAGGAACTAGGACAGGAAGGAGAATGGTGTTTGGTGGAGAAGCAGGAAAGGGCATTTTGGGGGGAGAAGAAAAAAGCTATAGAGGAAGGACAGTGTAAACTGTCTGGAGAAGAGCCTGGATTCCATACAGCAGAGTGTGGAGATTAAGACTTCCTGGGTTCAAATCCTGCCTCTGCTGCTTTCTTGCTATGTGACCTTAGGCAGGTAACTTAACCTCTCTGTGCTTCAGATACCCTATCTGTAAAAGGGGGCTTGTCTCAATCCATTTGTGCTGCTATACCAGAATACCTCAGCCTGAGTAATTTGCAAAGAACAAACATTTATTTCTGTATAGTTCTGAATGCTGGGAGGCCCCAGATGCCAACCCCTTGACCTTGGACTTCCCAGCCTCTAGAACTGTGAGAAATACATTTCTGTTCTTTATAAACTACCCAGGCTCAGATATTCTGTTACAGCAGCACAAACAGACTAAAACAGGGGCCAATAGGACCTAGCTCACAGGGGCTGTGAAGATTAAACAAGCTGTTACGTAAGTCACCTAGAGCGGTACATGGAATACAGTAAATGTTTGCTGAATGTTAGCTATTATTTAACTACCCATCCTGGACCTGGCTCTGGGCCAGGTGACCTAACACTTCTAGGTTCCAGGTTCATCCACTGACTCCCCCCACATGGCACAAGCCCACCCTGCTCCTCCCCCTGGGCATTCTTCCAGTTACCTTTCATACTAACATCCCCCAACTCCAAATCCAATACCAAAAACTGTCCATTTTTCCCCCTCAAGATTTGGGGACTCTCCCCACTTTTGTCCACTACAATGCCACCACCTGCCTTCAGCCACTGTCATCGCTCACCTCCCCACTGTCTCACCTTCTCGACCCTAGCACCCTGAAAATCCATTTCCACTTGGCAGCCAAAGGAACCATCTTAGAATGCCAGCCTGGCCATGTCCCTCTCCTGCTCATAAACGTGCTATGGCTCCCCAGTGCTCACAGACAGTCTAAGCTCCTTATCCAATAGGCAACAGTCCGTGTGCCTCAGTTTCTTTACCTATAGAAGGACAGGGATGAGGGTCTTGGGGTTATCAGATGGAGATCTGGGAGCATAGGGAAGATGTGGAATCAGACAAGGAGGCTCAGGAATGGGTGGGGCTGGGCTGCAGGGCTAACATTGCAACCTCTCTCTTCCTGCAGCTTCTCTGCCTATGAGTATGGACTCTGTCATCCAGGTCCTGATGGAGATCGAGCAGAAGGCACCAGCAACGGAGCCCAGCCACACCACCTCTGCATGGATGCTGTCAGTCCAGAGCTCTGGCCCCCACAGTCACTTCTACCACTTCCTGCTAGGGGCACAGAGCTTCAATGCTGCCAAGCTGGGTCCCTACCCGCTAAGCCCAGAGCTGCAAGGCCTGGCCGAGGAGGTATCCCAACATGGTGTATGGGGCGGGCAGGAATTCGGGGTTGTGCTGGCACCTGATGGCTCAACCGTGGCCGTGGAGCCCCTGTTGGCGGGGCTGGAGGCAGGGCTGCAGGGGCGCAGGGTCGTGAACTTGCCCTTGCACAGCACAGCTGCCCCTCCAGATGCAGAAGCCTCCTTTCCAGATGTTGGAGCCACCGCTCCAGATGTAATAGCCATCTCCCCAGGACTCAGGAGTGCTTCCCCAGATGTCACCTCTGCAGATGTTGGAGCCTACTCTTCTCCAGATGCCAGAACTCCAGATGTCCCAGCATCCTTGGCAGATGCCAAAGCCGAGTCTCCGGCTACTATAGACAGCCTCCTAGCAGTCACCGTGGCCAGAAACCTGGGCCTGACCTTCCTCCAGTTCCCCCAGACCCAGAGCCGTCCAGGTCTGGGAACGGAGGGTTGCTGGGACAAGCTCTCTGAGCCCCGGATCTTTACACTCCTGGACCCCAAGGCATCATTGCTCACCGTGGCCTTCCTCAACGGTGCCCTGGATGGGGTCCTCCTTGGAAACTACCTGAGCCAGACCCCTGAGCCCCGGCCACCTCTCAGCAGCCTGCTGCGCCAGTACTACGGATCTGGGGTGTCTGGAGACCCAGGGCTCCGCAGCAACTTCCGACGGCAGAACGGGGCTGCTTTAATTTCGGCCACCACCCTGGTCCAGCAGGTGTGGGGGGCCCTTGCCCTGCTACAGAAGCTGGAGCCAGTACACCCCCAAATACAAGGCATGAGCCAAGAACAGCTGGCCCAGGTGGCCACCTATGCTGCCAAGGAGTTCACTGAGGCCTTCCTGGGTGAGAAGGTCCCCCATCCCTTGTGACCCTCCCTCTCACAGATTCATACACCCAGCCCCATGTGGTCAAGGGAATTCAAGGTTAGGGAGTACAAAGGGGGCAATAAATGCTATGGTGGGGGTGGGGTGGGGCAGGACAGCTGTACAGATGAGGAAAAGCTAGAGTTGGGCTTTGAGGGATGAATAGGAGTTCATCTGATTTTTTTTTTTTTTGAGACAGGGTCTCACTCTGTCACCCAGGCTGGAGTACAGTGGTACAATCATGACTCACTGCAACCTCAGACTCCTGGGCTCAAGTGATCCTCCTGCCTCAGCCTCCCGAATAGCTGGGACTACAGGCAATGCCACCCTGCCCAGCTAATTCTAATTTATTTTTTATTTTTTATAGAGATGGGATCTTGCTTTGAGGCCCAGGCTGATCTCAAACTCCTGACCTCAAACGATCCTCTCACCTCAGCCTCTCAAAGTGCTGGGATTACAGGCATGAGCCACTGTGTCCAGTCTGCTTTTTTTTTTTTTTTTTTTTTTTTTTTTTTTTTTAGTGAGGAAGAGGGCATTCCAGGCGGTGGGCTCAGCATATGCAAAGGCACAGAGGTTCAAATGGAAGTTCAGCCAGTTATTCCTGTGAGCCTTTAGGCAAGTTGCTTCACTTCTCTGAACCTCATGTAAAGCTGGATAAAGCATTGCTATCTCTTGGATTTGCTGAGTGGTTTAAAAAGATGAAGCACATGAAGCAAGTAGCACACAACTGGACTTCCTTCTCAGTGTCCTTCCATCCCAATGCTGGAGAAAGCAGTGGGCCCTGGGTTGTAAAGGGTCAAAATTCTTGGGTTTTATCCTGAAGGGGATGGGAGCCATAGTGGATATTCCAACAAGACTGGGGTGCTGTTAGATTTAGTTTCGTTAGTTGGTCCCCAATAGGGACCAGTGTGGGGACAGACTGGACCCTTCCCAAATTTACAAAGACCCCAGAGGATGGACCATATGTGCCTTTTAATGGGGATGCAGGCGGCAGGCCGAGAAACCTTTGCTGACCCCAGCCGTGGACCCCCTTGTTCGTAGGATGCCCCGCCATCCACCCCCGCTGTCGCTGGGGAGCAGCGCCGTATCGGGGCAGCCCAAAGCCACTGCAGCTGCCGCTCGGGTTCCTGTACGTACATCACACGTACGTGCCCGCACCACCCTGCACGGACTTCGCGCACTGCGCAGCCAACATGCGCTCCATGCAGCGCTTCCACCAGGACACGAAGGGATGGGATGACATCGGCTACAGGTGGGCGGAGCCCAGCGGGGTCGTGGGCGGGGCCGAAACGAAGGGGTGGGGTCAAACTGGGCGGAGCCTGACGCAGGGGACAGGGCTTGAACCCCAGGGAAGCAGGAAGGAGGAGGAGTTTGCGATGGATAGCGTCGAGTTGGAGAGGGGGCGGGGCCTAGACTGGGGGCGGGGCCTTAATATAGGCCGAGAATAGCGACACGGTGGGACTCTTCGGTCAGGGGAGAGAACTAGAACTGGAGGGGACCTGGGAGAGGGGCGGGTCCTGGGGCAGGGTCCGAGTCTGGGGCAGGACAGCGATGGCCTAAGACAGAAAACGGCTCTGAATTGGGCAAGAACTGGACTTGAGAAAAGGTGGAGGGGGAGGAGAGGGGAGGGGAAAGGGGTGTGGCCAGTGCTGAGGGGAGGATCCCCAGAGACAGGATGGTTCTGGGGTGGCAATTCGTGCGACAGTGGGACGGAGCTGGACTTGACAGAGGCGGTGCCACCGCGCAGGACTTGGGGTCGATGGCCCTTGTGGCACAAGGGCGGGATCCGGGCGGGGCATCCCTCACGCCACGTGGTTCCTCCTTCCCGGTCCTCTCCGCAGTTTCGTGGTGGGCTCCGACGGCTACGTGTACCAGGGCCGCGGCTGGGACTGGGTGGGCGCGCACACGCTCAGCCACAACCACCTCGGCTTCGGCGTGGCCTTCGTGGGCAACTACACGGCGGCGCTGCCCACCGAGGCCGCGCTGCGCACGGTGCGCGACGTGCTCCCGAGTTGCGCAGTGCGCGCCGGCCTCCTGCGGCCAGACTACACGCTGCTGGGCCACCGCCAGCTTGTGCGCACCGACTGCCCCGGCGACGCGCTCTTCCACCTGTTGAGCACCTGGCCGCACTTCAAAGCGGTGAGTCTGCTCTGCCTGCACTACCTCAGCCACCCACCCAACCTTGGCATCACCCCTGCCCCCTACCCAAAAGCCCTCTGTCCATACAACACTAGCCTGCCCTGTGACCTTTTGCCCGCACAACCTCTGTCCAGCCCCTAACCCTGTGTTGCAATCCTCTGCTCAGACTATCTCAGTCCTGAGGATGCTTGTTCAGCTCCTGAATCCGGGACCCCAGATGACAGCTCTTAGGCTGGAGCAACCTAGGCCCAGCCAGCACAACCTTGGCCTGATGACTTCATCCAAGCCCCTGACCCTCATCACTAAAACACCTCTCTAATCACACCTAGATAATCTCATGCCACCTGTCACTCCATTTCATTAAGCTATTGATCTGCCCATACTGGCCCGCCTAAAGTTGGCTTTGTCCTCACTCCTTCACTTTGGGCCCCTGTCCCCTCCCATCCAGGGTTCCACTGGGAGGAAGGCAGACCTAGCCACCTCCCACCCCAAGCCTCACACTCCCTCGTCTTTTCTAGACTGTGAAGCCAAGAACTGCCAGGAGGACCTCTCAGAGGTCCAGGAGGGAGCTGCCTGCCATGATCCTGCCAACCACAGACCCCCAATAAAGAGACCATGGAAAGAAAATCTCTGTACATGCATCATGTGTGTTTGCACGCGTTGTCTTAGTTGGGGTTTGCCCAGAAGCAGACCTTGCGACAACGATTCCAGTACAAGTAGTTTACCAAGAGGTGATCTCAGGACATATCAGCTACGGAATGAGGTACCAGGGCAGGGAAGGGGAGGCAGCCAGGAAAGGATGCATTATCAAGTAAGTTTCCACTGTGGGCAACCAGAGCTCAGTCCCACAGGGAGCCCTGGGGGAGAACATGGGAAACCTATCTCAGAGCCATCCCACTCAAGGGGCGAGAGAACTGGGGTGTTTATACACTAATTCCCATCAGTTATTAGTTGAGGACTGCTCTCGGGGACATGTTAATTCATTGGCACTTTGGGGCTGCTTGTTACATGGGCAGAATGGACTCCATTTGCCAGATGCAAATGGTTGCAAATGTTACCTACTCAAGGAAGCCCTCCTTGATTTTTCCAGCTCAAAGAAAAGCACTTCTGCTCAGCCTATACTCCAATCTGCCTATTTACTTCCAAGTCCTCTTCACCAGCTAGAAATGTCCCGTGCTTGAGTTGGGTATCTCTCTCCCTCACTGGTCTGTATGTGAGCTCTAGGACAGCAGGAACCAAGTTTATTTAGTCCCCCACCCCATGGCTTCTCCAGCCCCTAGCACATAGTAGGCACTCAGGAAATACTTGTATAACTAGACAAAGGCTCACATGGTGCACTTTTTGAAACTGATATTATCATCTTGCACAAACAAGCAAACCAAGGCTCAGAGAGAGGAAGTGACTTGCCTGAGGTCACACTGAGAGGGGCCAACTGGCACTCAAACCCACTCTGTCTTTTTCTGGCTCCTGGGACAGAATTGTGCTGACTCATTTATTCCTCAGAACAGCATTTATGCACCTCTCTCTCTCTCTCTTCTTTTATTTTGGCCAGGGGTGGGGGGCAGAGACAGCGTCTCACTCTGTAGTCCAGGCTGGAATTCAATGTTGTGATTGTAGCTCACTGCAGCCTTAAACTCCTGGTCTCAAGCGATCCTCCCACCTAAGCCTCGCAAGTAGCTGGGACTACAGGCTCAAACTACTGTGCCTGGCTACCCACCTCATTTTTCAAGTAAAGATTTATTGAGGCATAACAGAGATGGAGGAAAATGCAACAAAATGTATAGCATGATGAATTTTCATAACAGGACACACCCACGAAACCAGTACCCAGCTCAAGAAATAGAACATATTCAACTTATGTTATATAAATTTTACTTCCATAAATAAAAATAATAATATTAATAAATACGGCCAGCTCCCAGAAGCCCCTTCCCCAGTAACTAGCACTTCCAAAGAAAACCAATATCCTCACTTGTTAAACATAGTTTTACCTGCTTTGGAACTTTCTATGAATGGAATCACACGGTGTGTACCTTCATTGGTTTTTGGTTTTTAGTTTTGCTCAGCATTGCTTGTGATTCATCCAAGTTCATGCAGTAGTCTGTTTGTTCTCATTGTTGTATGGAATTCTGCTGTGTGAAGAGACCACAGTTTATTCATTCTACCATCAATGACACTTGGCTTGTTTCCAGTTTGGGACAATCACGAATAGTGCTGGTGGGCATGTCTACTGGGTATCTATCTGGCAGCGGAAGTGCTGGGTCAGAGGACACCCAGCTAACAGTGCTAGTAGATCACAGGTGAATCAGCCCACGCTCTGGCCAGCAGAGGATGAGGGTTCTAGGTGTTCCGTATTCTCACCAGTATTTGTTCAGCATGTGCCCATTTTGCAGAGAAGGCAACGGAGGCTCCGAACGAGAGGGGCATTTGCTGCCTCCCCCAGTGAGGGATTCTGGGTCCTTCTTGCCAGAAGCCTGTTCTGCCACCTCCTCGCCTCCCCTGCTCTGCCCCCAGCATCCTGCCCTGACTACCCTCCCAGCCTGGCTGCCGGGTGGGGTGGGACAGACAGGGTCACGTGGAGTTGGGTTCAGAGGGAGGAAGCCAGGCAGGGTGCAGACGGCTGCTGATTCTGGGGCTGGTCAGGAAATCAAGGTAAGGGAGGGAGTGTGTGTGGGCCCCAAGATGGGGTTCCCTGGAGGCAGAGCTGAAAATGGGGAGGGGGCCAAGATGGGGCAGACACTGGGCAGAACTGTCACTTTCTTGTCCCCCAGGAGAACCCACACCATGGACCCACCGTCGCCAAGACAGGCCTCCCAAACCCAGCCGGCGGCCCCCTCTCTGCTGACTTCCTACCGCTGGCACACAGGAGGTGGTGGGGAGAAGGGGGCTGGAGGGTTCCGCTGGGGCCGCCTTGCGGGCTGGGGCAGAGCACTGAGCCACCAGGAGCCCATGGTCAGCAGCCAACCAGCCCCTCGCTCGCTGTTCCGCCGGGTCCTCTCTGCACCCCCCAAGGAGTCACGCACCAGTCGCCTCCGGCTATCCAAGACCCTCTGGGGGAGGCACAAGAACCCACCGTTGGAGCCGGAGCTGGAGCCAGAGGCCCCAGGTACATGACTCCCCCACTCTGAGCTTGGGCCGGGCTGGGAAGCCGGATGCTTGGGTTTCATCTGCCTCCAGAGCATCAGCCCTACAGACACAGGAAGTTGTGGGGAGCGCAAAAGCCCAGCAGGAAGTGGCTGGGGCCCGGCTGCCCTCTTCCCTCTTTCCCCCTAAAGAGGGGTGGGAGGAGTGGCCAGGGACCTGTGGGCAGGGGATCCAGACTGAGGAAGGGACAGGGAATAGACCCACGATTGTACTGTCCAGATGACAAATGGCTCTTGGCCCCAATGAGTCTCTCCTCCCACCCAATGGGCCAGGCCCACCCATCTCGGCTCCCTCCTACTCTCCTGCCTTGGAGTCTCCCTGTCTTGGTTTCTTCACCTCCCCAAGCCTCAGCTTTCCCATCAGTTAAATGGGAATAAAGATCCCTACCTTGAAGGGTATATCATTTCATTTGCTCATATTCCTTCATTCAATCAAGCAGAGGTTTATTGAGCATATATTGTGTGCTGGGCCCTGATTTAGGCACTGAGGACACAGCAGTGAACAAAACAGATGACACTCCCTGCCCCATGGAGCTCATAGTATACTGGAGGTGACAGACAGTAAATAAGTCAAAAAGAAAATGACAGACGCTGCTTAGTGTCACACAGGGGGATCTAGAAGGGTAATAACTATCCCAGGATTAGAGCTCAGGAATGTAGCACTAGCCCAGGGCTGAGCATATTCTAAGTGATCCATTCATAAGTGGGCGTTATTATTGTGCCTGGTGACAAAACAAGGAAATAGGGAATCTGTGAGGGTTGGTTCAGCCCTTCCATTTCCTGGAAACTCATTTAATTCTAACCACTCATATTTCCAGTTTGCAAAGCATCTTTTCAACTGCCTCCAGGGTGTCAGGTATCACCTACTCTGTAGGAGCCAGAGGGAGATCTCTAACAAGCAGACCTGCTCCTCACCTGCTCAAATACCTCCCATGGCTCCCCACTGCCCCCAGGAGAAAACCCCAGCTCCTCCCACTGGCACCCAAGGCCCTGCACCAATCTCTTCCCAAACCTTCCCCTCCCCAGCTTCCGAGCCCTCGAGCCTCTTTTTGACTTTTTATTTCCCTGGGCCTTGTTCTGTCCCAGTCTTTGCTCAAGCTATTCCTGCCATCTTCCCCTCCATCTCTGCTTGTCATAATCCTACCTGCTGTTCAAGACCCAGTGCAGACTCACTCTCTCTGGAAGGCCTTCCCTGACCTCCCAACAACCTCCTCCCCTTCCCCAAGAAACAGACCTCTCCCTACCCTGAACTTTTTCTGTTCTTTTCCCAAACTTTGAATACTTTCCACCTTAGATTAGTTATCTATGCAAGGAACCAAGGCTCCTACCCTTTTATTGAACCTCTTGGACCTACCTACTGTCTTGATTAAGCAAAGAATGCTGTGTCTGAAGCCCAGCTCAACCACTCACAAACTGTGACCATGGGCAAGTCACTCGACCTCTCTGGGCCTCAGTGATAAAAGCCCTTGGAATGGCTTTTTGAAGGGTTACATGAGAGCAGGTGTGTGGAGTGGCAAACACAGTACTGGGCACATAGTAGGTGGTCTGTGTCCACTACTCATGGTGGTTGGTGGGGACAAGGCCCAGAGAGAGGTGAAGACTTGCCTAAGGTCACACAGTCTGACATGGCTGCTCAGCTTGGGGCAGGCACCCAGGAGGGAGCCCCTGATAAGCCTTAGTAAATGGACAAAGTGTCCTGAGGGAGAGGAAAGGACTCTTAGGTCCCCCAGCACCTCCTCCTCTTCCCAGAGCCGGAGCCGGAGCTGGAGCCCCCTGCCCCACAGATCCCTGAGGCCCCCACACCTGATGTGCCCGTCTGGGACATCGGGGGCTTCACCCTGCTCGATGGGAAGCTGGTGCTGCTTGGGGGTGAGGAGGAGGTAAAAGAGGGCATGTGGGCAAGGGGAGGGAAGGAGGAAAAGGGAGGGGGATGGAACAGAGGCAGGGGTGGGAGTGAGGATAATGGGGGGGTGTCTGCCTCCCCTTTTTGACTGCCCACTTCTTTGGGGAACAGGGTCCTTGTAGGCCCCAAATGGGAAGCGCTAGCTCTGAGGGCAGCATCCACGCAGCCTTAGGGAACCTCAGAGATCCAGGTAAGCAGGGAGGGCGTAACGGTCTGGGGCACTCAGGAGCCTCTCAAAGTGGGACAGAATTTAAGAAGATTCCAACCTCTCACCTCCCACCTCTGATGACCCACAGATCGGATTCCTGGAAAGACCGAGCCAGACGCTGCTGGTCCCAACCAGGTCCACAACATTCGGGTGAGGCGGCCAGTGGGAGATGGGGAAGGCAAAGACCCCCGGATGCTCAGAGCTGGGTGATCTGGGGCAGGTCACTGACCTTCTCTGGGCCTCAGAGACCTTATGTGTCACGTGGCAATAAAGGTAGAACTTTCCTCTTAGGCTGTTCGTGAGAAGTCAGTAGAGAATGCAGGAAAGCACAGGGTTTGACCTTGGTCCCTAAGACCAGCAGATCCTCGGGAACACCCCGGGAGGGAAGACCTGAGGAAGGACCACAGGGTTCTGCCCAGCTGACATCCCCTCTCTCACAGGGGTTGCTCAAGAGGCTGAAAGAGAAGAAAAAGTCCAGGTCGGAGCTGGGGGCCAATGTCTCCCGGGATGGGTAAGGGTCTCTGAGAGGCTGGAGGGGCTGGGGGTCAACCTTGCCCTCTTCCTCCTCCTCCCCCTGCCTGTCATTCTGAGCTTCACCAAACATTCCCTGTGGCCACCTCTGTGTTCTGCCCCATGTCAGGTGATGCTAGGGCCACTGAAAGACCCTTGCATGGAGCCAGACCTTGGTGGAGGGGTGGGGACAGAGTCTGACCCAATAACTCTAAAATGGGGTGGGAGCTGAGTCGACACTCTGGTCTGAGAGGGACAGGATCCAATTTATGTTCGAGTCCATCTTGGCCTTCCTCTATCCTCCCTTCAGGCAGTGGGGGGTGGGGAGGAAGAGGGAGGAATGACCGCTTGCTCACCTGTCCCCTGCCCAGACCCCCCAGTGCTCTGGGCTCTAGGGAATCGCTGGCCACACTCTCCGAGCTAGATCTGGGCGCCGAGCGGGATGTGCAGATCTGGCCAGTGCACCCCAGCCTCCTGGGGGAGCCCCACTGCTTCCAGGTCAGTGCAGGCCACCCTCCACCTCGGTGTCACCTCTGACCCTTCGTCTCCACGCTCGGACTCAACCACACCCTTGGATTCTCCACCCCAACAGGTAACGTGGGCGGGCGGAAGTCGCTGCTTCTCTTGTCGCTCTGCTGCTGAAAGAGATCGCTGGATCGAGGACCTTCGTCGCCACTTCCATGCCACCCAGGTCATTGCCCCAGAAAAGTGGGACACGGAAACCCAGCCCACAGGACTGGCCTACCCTTTCCATTCTACCCAAGCCCAGCTGGCTCCATAACCACCGCCAACACACCTGCCCCGCCTACACCTTTGCAACTGCTCCAAGACTCCCCTTCCACCTACTACCAGACCCGCCCCTTCTATTCAGCCCCTTGCCCTATTTGTACCCAAAGCCCTGGCTGCCAGGTAGTTACTAAGTTTTCACTCCGCGACTACTCCTCCATACCCTGGCGCCCCGATCTAAGGCTTCCGCTTGGCCACCTCGGGACCTCCGTGGCCCCATCCTTTTTCCGTAAGGGCCCAGCGATCTCTCCGGGGACCTGGCGCACCAGATTGGACGTCCCGCGCTTCAGCTGTGGTGCCCGCCTTGGAGTGCCAAAGCCTCCGAAACGCTTCTCCCGCCCCACTCCCATCTGCAGGACAACGTGGAGCGGGAAGAGACGTGGCTGAGCGTGTGGGTACAGGAGGCGAAAGGGCTTCCCCGGGCGGCGGCGGGGACAGCCGGCGTGCGCGCCGAGCTGTGGCTGGACGGCGCGCTGCTGGCGCGCACTGCACCGCGGGCGGGCCCAGGCCAGCTGTTCTGGGCCGAGCGCTTCCACTTCGAGGCGTTGCCACGGGCGCGTCGCCTGTCGCTGCGGCTGCGCGGCGCGGGCCCGGGGGTCGCGGTGCTAGGCCGCGTGGCGCTGCCGCTGGAAGAGCTGGAGGTCCCGAGCACACCTGCCGCCGGCCTGGAGCGCTGGTTCCCGCTGCTCGGAGCGCCGGCGGGCGCAGCGCTGCGGGCGCGGATCCGGGCTCGACGCCTGCGCGTGCTGCCGTCCGAGCGCTACAAGGAGCTGGCGGAATTCCTCACCTTCCACTACGAGCGCCTCTGCGGGGCTCTGGAGCCCGCGCTGCCTGCGCAGGCCAAGGAGGAGCTGGCGGCCTCCTTGGTGCGCGTGCTGCGGGCCACTGGCCGGGCACAGGTGCGTCGGCGCGACGGAGCGGACCGGGGTGGCCAGGAGTGGGCGGATAGCGCGCTCTGGGGTACAGGACCTGAATTGCACCTGTAAGGGGCGGGGCCTAAACTGAGCCTCACCGCTAAAAGGCTTAAGTTTCTGTTGTGAGGGGTGGAGGGTTCCAGCCTCAGTTATGAGCCCCAGTAGTGAGGGGGGGACAGCTACAAAGGGTGGGACCTTTGCCCCAGGTGTGTGGGACGGGCCAAGGGTCAGGATTCCCTCTGGGTCAGTCTGCACCCGGTGCAACATGACACCTGCCTTGCCCAGGTACTGGTGACAGACCTGGGCACCGCTGAGCTCGCGCGCTGTGGAGGCCGTGAGGCGCTGCTGTTCCGGGAAAACACATTGGCCACCAAGGCCATCGACGAGTACATGAAGCTGGTGGCACAGGATTACCTCCAGAAGACCCTGGGTGAGCTGGAGCGGGGAAGAGTCAGTGTCAGAGGCCTACTGGGTGGGCTAGGGGACCTGGAGGACTTCTAGGAATCCTTGGGTAACCTGGATTTTAGTAGTGGGTGGTGATTTGGGGGTGCTAGGATCCTAGCGGGAATTGGGAGCTCCCTGAGATGTTAGATGCCTTCCAAGTAAGTTGGAGATAGGCTTGGAGGCTGGGTGTGGTGGGGTTTGGTGGTCATGGCCCCCACTCCTATCTGGCTGTGCTGTGTTGCAGGGCAGGTTGTGGGGCGTCTCTGTGCCTCCACTGAAGACTGTGAGGTGGATCCTAGCAAGTGCCCAGCCTCAGAGCTGCCCGAGCACCAGGCCAGACTTCAAAACAGCTGTGAGGAGGTCCTGGAAACCATCGTCCATTCCTATGCGTAAGAATCAGGGGCCCAGAACCTGAACCCACCGCTGCCTGTCATGCTAACCCGGACTCCCGGTTAGGGTTGCCAGATAAAATATAGGATGGTCACTTAAATTTGCTGCAATATTTGGGACATACCAAATAAATAAAGTTTATGTATTAGGTATGTTCCAAATATAAATAAAATTATAAAAATATATATAATATCAATAAAACTTACTCTTATCTGAAATCCGAGTTTAGCTGGGTGTCCTGAAGTTTTATTTGCTACATCTGGCAACCCTACCCCCAATGCTATGCCACTGGCCCAAGTTAACATAGGACCTCAGTCCTATGACCTCTGATTCCAGATGATGCCATACCCCTAATCCCATAACCCCTGACCTTAAGTGACCCCCATACCTCAAATCCCATGGAACTGATCACAGAAAGCCTAGGATACCAATCCCTTGACCTCTGACCCTAGTTTAACCTGCATGTCTAATCCTTGACTTCAATCCAGAGACTTCTGACCCTAGGTGACCCTGGAACCCCAATCCTACTTCATATTGTGCACTCTGGCACCTCAATCTCATGTCCAATAAAAACTGCATCCCAAGCTCATGACCTCTGTTTTCACATGTCCCTGTACCCCCAACTCTAAGAATATTGTCTTCAGACAGCACCATAACTACATCATAAGCCATGACCCCCAAGTGGACCCATAACCCCAAGCATCATTATCTCAGATGTCCGCAATCCTGGAACCCAGATCCCAGGTTCATTGAGAAGAAGGCCATATGGTCTTCATAAATAGCCTCCTGGAGGATCATGGAGGCTTAATGCATTAGTTTCTGGACTCCTGACCCCTGACCTTATGACCTTGACCTTTATGTTCATAGCCTCCCCCTCTGACCGTTGCCTCTTCTGTCCCAGCTGGTTCCCTGCAGAGCTGGGCATGGTGTTCTCAGGCTGGAGAGAAGCATGCAAAGCACGTGGCTCCGAGGCACTGGGCCCCCGACTGGTGTGTGCCTCCCTCTTCCTGCGGCTCCTCTGCCCAGCCATCCTGTCACCCAGCCTCTTTGGTCTGGCACCGGAACACCCAGCACCCAGCCCAGCCCGCACCCTAACGCTGATTGCCAAGGTCATCCAGAACCTTGCCAACCATGCCCCGTAGGTGCTGGGAGGCTGGGGAGCCATGCTGGGGGTGGGGGGGTGTGGCAGGTGCCTGACCTGACCCACCCAGCCTGGTCCCAACTCAGGTTTGGTGAGAAGGAGGCCTACATGGGCTTCATGAATAGCTTCCTGGAGGAACACGGACCAGCCATGCAGCACTTCCTGGACCAGGTGGCCATGGCGGATGTGGATGCTGCACCCAGTGGTTACCAGGGCAGCAGTGACCTGGCCCTCCAGTTGGCAGTCCTGCATGCCCAGCTCTGTACTATCTTTGCTGAACTTGACCAGGTGGGGCTTGAACCCAGAGCCCAAGAAACAGGGTAGGGAGGCAAGAAGGCTGGGAGGCTCTGGCCTCAGAGAGCTTTTCAGCATCCTTCCTGTATGCCTCACCAGACCACCCGTGACAGCCTGGAACCACTGCCCACCATCCTGCGAGCCATTGAGGAGGGCCGGCCCGTACCTGTGTCAGTGCCAATGAGTCTCCCCCTGCCCCCAGCCCAGGTCCATGCCAGGTAACCTCAAATCTGGTCCAGGTTCTGAAGGGTGGGAGCAGGAGCAGGGCTCAGTCTGGGGTCACAGGTGAAGATGGATCATGTGAGCAGAGCTCAAGTCCAGGGTCAGACTGGAATCAGAGGTTGCAGAAAGGGTCAGGAAAAAGGGCACATTGTGTTAGAGGTCAGGGATGAGACTAGAAGTTACATCGGAGTCAAGTCCAGGGTCATAGAAAGGACAGGGTTTTATCTGAGTCAGAGATCAAAATATAATCCCATCAAGAACAGGATCACATAGAACGAAATGATTAGGGGTGAGATCACTTCTGGTCAGAGATTGGGATGGGTCATCTCAGGGGCAAGTTGAAGGTCTGAGCTCCCCCATCCCACCCCCAGCTTCTCCGCAAGGGAAAAGCCCGGCTTCCTGGCGCCCCGGGACCTCCCCAAGCACACCCCTCTCATCTCCAAGAGCCAGTCCCTGCGCAGCGTTCACCGCTCCGCCAGTTGGGCCCGGCCGCGGCCCGACGAGGAGCGGCCACAGCGGAGGCCCCGGCCAGTGCAGCGCACGCAGAGCGTCCCCGCCGGGCGCCCTGCCCGCCGCCGCCCGTCTGCGGGGCCCCGGCCGCGACCCAAAGGCTCCCTGCGCACTAGCCCCGCGCCGCGCAGCCGGCCCTGGACTGGGGCCTCCACCTCGCTGCCTCGGAAGCCGTCGGTGCCCTGGCAGCGCCACCTGGACCAGCCGCGAGACCGAGACCAGGCGGTGGGCACACACAGACCTGTAAGCAAGGTGAGGTGAAGCCCAAGTCCGCACCCGGGGAGGGTGGGGGGCCGGACTGGGAAAAGACTGAAGGGAGAGGCAAGTCTGGGTTCAAGTACTGAGCACGCTGCGCTGTGTGACCCCAGGCCTAGCCCGACCCTCTCTGAACTTCAGTTACTGCCTCTGTACAACAGGAGCGATGTTGCCCAACAGGGAAGGGCAGTGATGGGGCTGAACTCTTGGGCCCAGGAGGTCCGGATCTCCGGGAAGACGAAGGAGCAGGACCAGGGATCAGGTTTACAGCTGCTCTCCCTCCACAGCTGGCAGAGCTGCAGTGCGAGGTAGCTGCGCTGCGGGAGGAGCAGAAAGTGCTGTCTCGACTGATGGAGTCGCTGAGCACCCACATCCAGGCCTTGACAGAGCAGCAGGAGCAGCTGCAGGCCCAGCTGCGGGATCTGGACTGCAGGCTGCGTGCTGGGTGAGCCCCGTCCTCTCCACCAGCTCCGCCTCCAGGTGGGCTTGTTCCAATTATATTTGCCCAGGACCCGCTTTTTTCAGGCCCCCTGGCTCTCAGTCTGGTCCCGCCTCCTAGTCAATTCCGCCCAAATCACGCCTGGCACGCCCACACCTATGTTAGCCACGCCTCCATATGCCTTCCAGGCCCCGCCTCGTAGTAAGCCCTGCCCCCAGATGGGCCCACCTGCGCAGGCTTCCTCGGGACCCTGGCAGGTCCTCTCATCCAGGCCCCGCCCCTCAATCAGTCCCTCTCAACCTGTTGGGGAGGACATTGAGATATCCCAGTCTGGATGCTCCTTCACTGAGTCATAACTCCACCCAGGACTGGCCACGCCCCGCCTCCAAGGATTAATTGATTGGTCTTTTCATCCTAATCATTCCAGGCTCTGATCTGACTCTGCTTGAGGCATATTTAGGCCCCGCTCTCCAGTTGGAACAAACCCCGCCTCCGCTCCAAGCTCCGCCCTCTAAATCCCTGGCTCTCCAACCCAGAGCTGGGCCTTCCCCAGCCTCTGACCTTCCCCCTCTTGCCCCTGACCCCCACAGGACCTCGGAGTTGGATCCAGAGCACGGCCTTCCAAGAAGTGAAGGGCACAGTCTTAAAAGTCTGGTA
Organism: Lemur catta; assembly: GCF_020740605.2. Lineage (NCBI taxonomy): Eukaryota > Metazoa > Chordata > Mammalia > Primates > Lemuridae > Lemur > Lemur catta. The sequence goes on along the minus strand of NC_059128.1, from coordinate 115,194,017 downwards.
AGACTCCTGTCTGAGCCCTGGGGCAGGTCTGGGCGGTGGGAGAGCGAGGGCTGGGGTGCAACCCTACCCTGGCTCCGAGCCCACTGCCACTGCCTCCCCAGGAGCGCCGCCTGACTGAGATGGAGAAATCTCAGGCCCAGCTGAAGGATGCAGTCCGGAGCCTGCAGCTTTCTCCAAGGACTCCAGGGTCCCGGAGCCAGCCTCTGCCCCTCAAAACACCGTGCGTCAATGGAGACACCACATGAGCTGTCCATTCCACCCCACGTGGTCTGCGAGCATGGCTGTCTTAGGGGGTGTTTGACCTTGCCTTAGCCCTACATGGCCTCCAGTGGGGAGTGGTGCTGTAGGTGCCAACCACTCTGACACTACGAGGCTGCCCAGTAAAGTCTTGATTTCAGTAAAATCGGTGGTTTCTTTGCCCAAGAATTGCCAATTCTTAGGACTTTGTCCCCCCAACCCCCATCCAGCTCTCCTAAATTCTCCCCTAATTAGAAGTCTCATGGAGGGGGTGCTGTGAGCAGAATCTCACCAGCTATGTGACCTTAGGCCTTCCCTCTCCAGGAGCCTCCGTTTTCTCATCTGTAAAATAGATCTATAGTTCCCTGCACAGTGGAAGACCCATAGTTAAAGGTGTTCAATAAAAGATATTCAACACTGTTATGGGCAGCACCTGCTTCTCAATGAAGCACAGATTCTCTTCCCACTCCCATCCCCACCTCCAACCCCACCCCATCAACTCCCAGGCCCCAGATGAGAGAATCTTCCTAGACCCACCCCCACAGATCCCAACCAGATCCCTCATTGCAGGGAGGACATGAGGCTGGGAAGTAACAGAAGTGTGGGCAGATGGGGAGATGGTTGAACTCTGTGGGTGAATGGTTGGGTAAATGAGTCACTTGAATCATGGGTGAGGAGTAGCATGGATGGAGCAAGACGCAGATGGACAAGTTAGCATTTGCTAGATGTTTGACCCGGTAGGTAAGTAACTGGGTAGGTGGTTAACCAGGATGGATATGTCTCCCTAGAAAAGGCCTGGCTCATAGTAGTAAAGAAATATTTGAATTGAGTAAGTGATTATATATATCATAGGTACCTTTGTTGAGGTCTTCTGAAACTCTGAGTTTGGCAGTAGGAAAACAATAATGAACTGGACAGACAAGATTCCTGTCCTCATGGAGCTTATACTCTAGCAGAGAGAACAAACAAACAAACAGTCATGCAATTGGTGGATGGATGTTCGGGTGGCTGGGTGGAAGGATGTGTGTAGGGATGGTTGGTTACTCACTTGGTTGTATGAATAGATGGGTATTTGCTTGGGTGGTGGGTTAATGGGCAGGGAGATGGGAAATTGATGGGTGGGTTGAGTAGGTGTTTGGAGGGATGAATAGGTGGTGAGAGGGGTGGAGGGATAGGGGATTAGTTGATTGCATGGGTAGATGAGTGGTTGGTTGATTGAGCACATGAATGAATGGGTGGGGAAATGGATGGGTGGTTGGATGTGCCATGTGCAGTGGATAGGAGAAGAAAACAGGCTTGTGATGTGTATGTGATGGGGTAGTTCTGGAAGCTGTGATCCTGGGGTCTGGGTGGAGAAACGGGGCTTAGCATTGAGGACCTAGGGTAGCTCTAGGAGCATGGAGGTGCTGAAATCATGTGTGGATGATGGAGAAGGAAGGAGTGAGCTCGTAGTTGGAAGGTAGCTAATTGGGGGCAGGGACTGGAAGCTAAAAAGTGGCTGGGTGGAGTCCTCAATGACCCACTGGGGAACTTCTTGGCCCCCTCCCCACTCTTCTAGTACTTTTAGCGAACCTAGCTTTGGAAGAACCAGTGGGATGATAAGGAGCCATTGGGGGCGGAAGGACAAGGGTGTTGTCATGGTAACAGAGCTTCTCCCTGGACTGTAGGGCCGCGCGGGCCCTTTAAGGGTGACCCGCCTGGCCACTCCCAACATGGCGGCGCGCCCGCTGGCCGACCCCCCCCCCCCGGGGGCGTCGCGGGTGGGGGACGCCCCGGACCTCCCCATCATGGCGACGCGGCGGGGCTGTCGCGCTGAGGTCACGGCGGCGCGCCGGGGGGGGCGGGGCGGCGGGGGGAGCGATTTAAAGGGACAATGTCCCCCGAGCGGTGGAGGCGGCGGCGGCTGCGGAGGCCGCGGCACCGGCACCGGGAGCGGCAGCAGCGGGAGCGGCAGCAACGGCCGCACCGAGGAGGGGAGCTCTGAGCCCCGGCACCTGGCCGGCGGCGCCGCCTCCCCGGTGAGGCCCGGCCTGGCCTGGGGAGCCCGCGGGCGGGGCGGAGGCGGAGCGGGGAGGGGGAGGCCCGGCCCGGGCCCGGCCAGGCGGGACCCCCTGGGGCGGGGGGCGGGGGCGGGGCCTCTAGGGGCGGGGCCTGGATGGGGGCGGGGCAGCGCAGGTGGGGGGAGGGGCGGGGGTCTTGGGGCAGGTGTCCCCCCTACCTCGGAGCGTCCCGCGGGGTCTCCCACCCCGAGGTGCACGGGCGGAGGGCGCATCCCCCAGAACCTGGCCCCTCGAGGGGTGCGCCGGCGCGGCGCAGTCCCCACCTCTGCGACCCCTGGGGGGCGTCCGGGCGGGAGCCCCCTCCCCACGCTGCCAAAGTGCTCCGAAGTTGCGGTCCCGCCCGTTCCCCGCGGGCAGTGCCCACCCGGTAGGCAACCGCAGGTGCTTCCTTCGGGCCTGGGCAGAGACCCCCGCAAAGACTGCCAGCCCACGGACGAGCCCCCTGGGAGCCCCCAGGCCCCCGAGGGCAGCGCCTGCAACCAGGCCTGGAGCCCCGGCCCCGCCCCGGTTGCCTGGGCCCGGCCTCCCCACCATCTCCCTGGGGAGGGAGCCTCATTCCTGCCCTTCACTTTCCGCCGTTACCTTGAAGGTATTTATAGGTGGAGAGGACAGCCTCTGCTCCCTAGGGTCCTCATTTCTGGACCAGGAGCCCCATCAGTCCCTTTGGCCCACGGACTAGAGCAATCTTGGTTGGAGGGTGGGGGAGTGGGAATGGAGGAACCCAGGCTAAGTGTGCATGAGGGATAATGTTGGGAAGAAGAGAAAGGGTTAATGCTGGGGTCACTTGAGGTTGTGTGTGTGGGTGAAGGGGTTAATGCTGGGGAACCCTAAGGTCCGGTGGGGGGAAGGGTTGGAGTGTGGGAAAAGTGCAGGGTAATTGATCTGGGCAACCAAAGGGAGAGAAGTGAAGGGGTGAGGATGGTGGGACTCCAGACAGTGTGTAGGATCAGAGTGTAGAAGTGTCTGGGATTCGTGCGAGGAAAGGGAGGCACGGCCATAGGGTGTGCATGTGCGTGGAAGTGAGGGCACCAGTGGGGAAAGTGCAACTGTGTGTGAACCAGGAAAGGCATCTGGAAGAAAAAGTAGGATTAATGATGGAAGAAAACAAGGTTGGTTGAGTATGCATGTGTAAAAATGGGGTAAACTGAGGCAGTACAGGATCTGTGTAAAGAGAGGAGTTGTTGGTGGGGAGACTGAGGCATGCTGAGGGTAGGGGCCATTGGGATATAATGTGCATAGATAGGGTCTCAGCACCATTTACTTAGCTCACCTGGGCTGGGAGGTAAACTGAGGCAGTGAGCTACAAGGGTGAGAACTGGGGTTTTGAAGGAGGGGAAACTGAGGCAGAATCCCTTTCCTATGTCCCCTAAGTACTTCCCTCTCTCTGCCTGCCCCACCCCCAGACCCACAATGCCCCGCTGAGCCAGCCCGGCAGCTGAGTGGAGCCCAGCAGAGAGCACCCATGGAGGGGTCCCTGACAGGTGGCCTGGCTGCACCAGATCGTCCTCGAGGCTCAGAGAGACTGCCCGGCCTGATGCCAAGGGAGGACATCGAGGGTGGGGCTGAGGCTGCTGAGGGGGAAGGTGGCATCTTCCGGTCCACCCGTTACCTGCCTGTCACCAAGGAGGGCCCCCGAGACATTCTGGATGGCAGAGGTGGCATTTCTGGTAAGAGGGTGGGCCCTGTGGCCCTGTGGGAGCATCCAGCCCCATCTCTAAGGCTCATTGAGAGCCAACGCCCCCAGCCCAGCCGGGGCTTAGTTGAGATTCAGATTCCACTTGGGCCCAGAGCCTTCTCTGCGCACTCTGTTTGGCTTCTCATGTCACAGTTGTGAAAACAGATGTCTGAGAAGCCAGTGACCAGACCAAGGCCCCCCAGTGGGTAGCAGGGAGCTAGGACTTGAGCTCAGGTCAGCCTTACATTCTCCTCTGAGTGCACTACTTGGTTCCAGATGCCCATCTCAGCACCCCAACCTCCCCACCCCAGTGCACCTGTGCCCCAGGTGTAGCCAGCTCCCATCAGTCTGTCCCCGGCTCCCTCTTGTTGTCTCCGTGAGTCCTGTTCTGAAGGCCTGGGCTGAAATAGCTTGTGCCCTCTAGTGGCTAGGTAGAGACTGGGTAGTCAGCGATGCCTCCCACCCCTTTGTGCCTCGATTTACCCAGTAAAAGGGTATCTTACACTCTCTGCACCTCAGGATTTATTACACATTCATTAAATACTGAGCACCTAATGTGTGCCAGGCTCTGTTCTAGGTGCTGGAAATACAACCATAAACAAAAGAGGCAAGAGATCCTACCCTCCAAGGGCAGATGGACAACAGCAACTAAACAAATACCATAAGAGCAGCTAGTGACAGATGCTGTAAAACGGTTAAACAGAGTGCCAGAGTTGTGCCCGGGGACCCTGGGAAAACTTCCCTGAGAGGGTGGCATTTGAGGGGAGCATGGAATGAATGGTGGGAAGGGCATGCCAGGCAGAGGGGACAGCAAGTGCAAAGGCCCTGTGGTGGGGAGGAGCCTGCTGTGTTCAAGGACCACCTAGAAGTCTGGTGTGGCCACAGAACAGTAGCCTGACATATCAGACCTCTCCCTTCATCTCCAAGGCCTGCTCCAAAGGCTTTGGTTTTCCAGAACCTCCAAGCACCTGCTGAGGAGTTTCCTACCTGCCACGCATCTCATGTCATTCTCAGAAGAACCCTGTGCGATAGTCTTAGTTATTTTCATCACCATGTCAGAGATGGGGAAACCGAGACCCTGAGGGGTGAAGTAAGTTGCCCAAGGTCACACGGCTGGGGTGGAACGTAGCTTGACCACCCTCACCTTTAACCACCACGTGGCCTCCTTGCAGATCCTTGTCCTGTCCTGGCCCACTGTTACCACTCATGATGCTCAGATGTTTAGAGAGTACCTTCTTGGGGCCAGGCACTGGGGCACAGCAGGGACCAAGCACATACCACCCCTGCTATCATGGACCCCACCATCAAAGGCTGGAGGGACAGACATGCCACCAGGTGTTATGACACAGTTGCTGGGGCTGTGATGGGAAAGCACCTGGCCTGTCTAGGGGGGGGTCAAGGAGTTCTGCAGAAAGTGGAAGAAGTTGAATGAAGGAGAATGAGCCAGACAAGGGGGGCTGGGGGCTCCACACATGCAAAGGCTTGGAAGTGGCCAGTGGCACCTGCAGGTGTCAGGCAGGGGGATGGCAAGGGGAGACCCCTGAGGGCAGAGGGTTAGCCCAACAGCACTCAGGGAACCTTAGTAATCCCCTCCTCCAAACCATTATTTTCTGAAGCTCAGAGAGAGGCAGGACCTTATCCCAGGTCACACAGTTGGCAAGGGTAGGGCCGGGACCTTGGCTTTGTGGGAGTCTGAGGGTACAGTCTCTGGGGTCCCAGGGCTCGTTCTGAGGGATTGGGCATCTCTTCTCTACCTGGCAAAAGCCCCAGGTCTGGAAAGAGGGGAAAAGGTAGGCAAGTGTGTGCATCGTCACTGCCCCCACGCCCCCCCCACCCCCCGCCCCAGGCAGTCAGCCAGGGTCTCTTGCACGCATGCGTTTTACAGCCTGGGAAGGAGGGGGTGTGAGTGCTGAGAGGGGCCAGGCCCACCCTGAACAATTTCCCTCAGCACATTGGGGCAGGGGTGGGGCAGGTTGATTCAGAGTGGGGTCGCAGCCTGGAGGTTGGAGGGACACCTGAGTTTGGGACACCATGTCTCTCCTACTGCCCTTTTGGCCTGCTCAACACCCCCCTTTCACCGATATGGGCACCTGCCCTGGGAGTCTTGTGATGTCTATAAATAGGAACAGCCTCTGGGGCTGCTGTTCCTGGGCCCTCCCTCATCCCCACTCTGCCCCCCAAGAACACCCTGGGGTAGCTACCTCCAAACTTCTCAGCCTGGACAGGGATGTGTCTGCTGCCTCCTTTGTCCTCCGTTATGGCTGTTGGCCTGGACCCCCCATGTCCCCCCTGCAGCCTCTGCCTGATACTCCTCTCAGGCAGCAACGGTTGGGGGGCTGAGCCAGTCCGCATGGAAGAAGAGTGTGTTGCATGCCTGGTGTTGTGTGGGGGACAGGGGACCCAGGGACAAATGCCACATCATTTCTGCCCTCATGGGGCCCCAGTGCTGGGGAGAAAATCAGAACGTGGAGTGAGCAGGGCCTGAAGCTCTGGGTGCAGCCACCACCAGCTTCCACCCTGGGACGTCGCTGAGCCAGCCCCCACCCCCTCGGGGGCTCTCACCACCCTTCCTTCCCTCTGCCGCTGCTTCTGTGGATGGAGAATTTCCTGTGATGTCATCGGCACTCTGCGAGACTGGGTTGTTCCCAGAACAGAGGAGGAAACCGAGGCTCGGAGTGGGAAAGGTGTGCCCTTCGGGGCACCCCTGGGACCTTGAACTCAAATCTCTCTCTGGCTCCAAAATCTAGGTTCTTGGCTGTTCTATCAAGTTGAACCCCGGTCTTGGGATTCAAACTGCTCGAAGATGCCCCTCACTGGCAGCATTTACAGTCCCTCTTGGGGGACCCCATATGGCAGGAGTCCGTAAGGATGCTTTGGCATGGCTACTACATGAAGGCGGCATCCCAGTCACCTCCTCTGACCCACAAGGACCCCTGGATCCCCATCCATCCCCGTTGGCAAACCCCACCCCAAGGTGTCTTGGACACGGGGCCCAGCTTGGCCTGCTTCCTCCAAAGTCACTATCGCTAAAAATAGGAGCCTCACCGGAGCTGTTCAGACAAAGAGGCCAGCGTGGCCCCCTGGCTCGTGGAATCTTAGACAATGGCAATCGCAGAATTGTTAAATCTGGGACGCCCAGAATCTCAGGAGCCTGGGGGCCCAGAATCTCGGAAACAGGACGCCCAGGACCCTCAGACCCACACCCTTGGGTCGCGTTGGGGCTGGTTACATGCGCACCAGTTGCCCTCTCCTGGAAAAGTCCCATCTATGACCCATGTGTTCTCTAGAGACCCTGCATCTGCGGTCTTGCTCCCTTGGCCGGTCCACATCTTGCTTCCCCAATTTTTATGCCCTCTCCATCACCTCACCCTAAAACCAGGCCTTGTATCCAAGCACAGCCCTGCTCCAGGTTAGGCTACCCCAGTGGTTCTAAAAATGGGGCGATTCTGCCCAGGTGACATTTTGGTAGTGTGTGGAGACAGTTGTGGTTGTCATGACCATGGGGCGGGGAGATACTGACGTCTGGAGGGTGGAAGCCAGGGACACTGCTCAACTCCTTGCAGGGCAGGCCCCACCACGCAGAGTGATCCAGCCCCAGACATCAACAGGGCTAGGGCTGAGAAACCCGCTGTAGACACGCCAATTTCTGCATCCCCCACCCCAGCTTCCAGAGGCCACACAACAGCCTCAGCCCTTTTCCTGGGCTCAGGAGAAAGCCCCTTAGGCAGTGACCATACCTTTCTGACCAATCCTGCCTTCCTATTTTAAATGCCTTGACTCTTGACGGTCCACTCTCAATTTCCTGGGCCAATTGGATGGCGAGGGATTGGAAAAAAGAATTAACCCCAGCCCCAGCCCTCTTTTTGGACTGTTCTCAAATTGAGGCGAATCCAGCAATTGCATCTGTCGGGCTCTGGACGGGACACAAGTTCCCCTAGCGTGTTAACTTTGGCCCAGGCAGTTGGCCTGTTCCCCGATTGGCATGCTCACCGCATTAGACGAGCGTGGCGGGCAGAGGAGATGTAGGCCAGGATTCCTGCGGTCGCTCCAGGCATTGGCTCCACAGGCGGATAATGGAGAGTTGGCTCTATCTGTGTTTTGGTGGTGAGGAGGGGGGCTGGGGTCCCGGGATGGGATTGCCTTCTAGGGCTTAGGCCCAGGAGGGGGACCAGAAGGCAGGGATGGGCCCTCTGCAGCTTAGGCTAGAAGAGGCTCCTCGTTCATCATCTGGCAAGAATTTGTTGAGCACTTGCTGCATGCCAGGCACTGGGACGCTGCAGTGAACCAGGCTGACAAAGTCCCCCTGCTCTAGCAGAACGTATGTGATAGCAGGGAACCTAGACAAGCAGTCATTCAGAGAGGGAGCCGGGTAATTTCAGGGAGTGCTAAGAAAGAAAACAGGTGCTGAGAGAGAAAATCAGAGGGGCTCACTTGAGTAGGTGGCCAGGGAAGGGTGTTCTGAGCAGAGGGAACAGCATGTCCAAAGACCCTGAGACTGGAAAGAGTTAGGTGGGCTTGAGGCTTCACGAGGAGGCCCGTGCAGTCAGAGCAGAGGCAATGAGGGCCAGGGAGGGAGGTGAGGTTGGGGAGATCTACAGAGGTCTGACCTCATAGCCTTGTAGGTGGCATATAGGTATAATGACAAGCCAGGTGAATTTTCTACCAGCGTGTGACTTTAAAAAATCACCCTGGCTGCCAGGTGGGGAGAAAGAGAGGAGGGTTGGAAGGCAGTAAGCCCCCTGGAGTCTGGCCCTCCAGGGGAGCCCAGGGGACTCCTCCAAAGAAACCCCTTCTAGGGCTCAGGAGTGCAGAGGCCAAAGGCCTCTCAGGGAGAGGAGTTAGGAGCCAGCAGGGCCCTTCCGAGGTGCCCGGCGGGGTTCCTGGAGCTGGGGTGTGGAGGGCCCCAGCCAGGGGGACCCCAGCCCCTCAGGGTCTCCCCTCTCTGTTGCAGACGGGCAGCCCCATCCCGGCCTCAGCGAAGCCCTCCCCCGTGCCACCTCCGCCACCCATCGGATCAGCAGCTGGTGAGTGCCATGCTGGCCCTGACCTCAGGGAGGGCAGGGGGGCAAGCAGGATGTGCCCAGGCCCAAGAGAAGCCCCTGGGGAATGAGAAGGGGACAGGAGGGAATCAGGAGGCCAGGCAGGAGGAGTGGCGGCCCCCGGGTGTGTGCTGGAAGTCGGGGGAGGTCCTGGGATTGAACACAGACAGTCAACTCTCATTATCACCTGCAGGGCCACAGAGGCAAGAGCCTAGAGGTTGGATCCTTGGAGTCCTATCTCTGTCAGGTGACCCTTAGAATGATTCTAGGCCTCTCTGAGCCTCAGTTTCCTCATCTGCAAAATAGAGTCCATAAGATACATCTCACAGATTTGCCTTGAGGTGCCAAGGGGCCTTGGGTGAGCACACGAATCAAAAGCAATGCTGGTGGCTGCCACACTTTATTAAACGGCTTGGCGGGTGCTCATAGGTCATAATAATCTTATCAGGATTAATAACAGCTGCTACATGCTGGGCTCTCAGCAGGTGTTTCCCGCCCACTGAATCTTCACCACACCCCCAGGAGGATGGCCCTGTTGGTATGGCACATCACTGATGGCTCTTAGAGAGGGGACCTCGTGGTTTCTGCTCAACATTCGGGTGCAGCCCATTTCTTCATCCGTTCCATGGGTGTGATCAGTGTCCCCTCATGGAGGCAGGATCTTGAAAACGAAGGGAGAATTGATCAGGACGGTCATGATAAGAACCCCAGTGAGCCTGGCACTGGGTGAAGCAAAACACTTCCTGAATACTGACTTGTGTCACCTTCACCCTATGCCACATGGGGCCATGGTCCCCACTTGAGGCTTTGGTTGTGCAAATAACCACCTGCCTTGCATGATGTTTTTATTGATTATGGGGTTGAGAAAGCTCCTTAGATGTTGTATAAGGACGAGGGGGTGGTTCCTGGTTCTTGGGAATTACCCCCATTTTTAGGATTGGAAAACCAAGGCCCAGAGAGGTTGCTTCACCTCCCCCCACTTCACCCCCACCCACTGCCCGAAAAGCTCAAGGTCACTGGGGCCAGAGGCTGAGCAGGGATCTTCCACCTCTCCTGCCTCTGCCCTTCCAAGGGGGGAGATACAGGGAAAATTGACGTCCTTTGAACTGTCCCACCACAAAGTTAACGGTCACCCAATTGGGAGGACAGGTGAAACGAAATTAACAAAATCACCCCAGTTTGGGGAGGACCAAAACAGAAGCAGCCTCGAGCACAGGTCAGAGCCTTGAGTCCTCCCCGGGGAGAGGTGAGAGTTGATTGTGCCACCAGACTTAAGGACACTCCATGGAGGTGGCCACATCCCCGTTTGGCCCCAGGTGTGGTCTCTGTATGTTCCCCCATGATGCAGAGGGGCTGAGCTATGTGGACAGGTGCGTCCTGGAAGTTGCACCTGGCTTTTGACCCAGCGGCTTCCAAAGGGTCCACGTGGACTCCTCCCACCTCCTTACCCTTACCCCCACACTCCCAGCCCCTCTAAGGTCACCCTTAGGCTGGACCTCTGGGGCCTGCCTCAGATACTTGGGAGGACTCCCATCACCGCCCTAGGAAGGGAGACTGAGGCCCCTGCTAACCTGTCCCCATTGGCACTTCTTTGCAGCTGCTGGGACGGAGGCAGCCTGGACTTCCGGCCGGGCTCCCCGCCACCCCGTCTCCTCAGCCACTTCCCTGGCCCCCCTGATGGCCGGGGGTCCTGGGAGCACTCCATGGTCCAGGAGGCTGGGGAGGGCATCCTATCTGAGCGGAGGTTCGAGGACTCGGTCATTGTGAGAACCATGAAACCCCACGCTGAGCTTGAGGGCTCTAGAAGGTTCTTGCACCACCGAGGTGAACCGAAGCTCGTGGAGAAAGCTCCCCAGGGCCATCACAGGTTCGACTGGCTCCAGGACAAGGATGAGCAAGGTCCCCCCCAGGACACAGGGCTGCACTTGGACCTGCCTCCCCAGCCGCCGCTGCCACCACCGCTCGCCCCCTTCAGGAGGGTGTTCGTGCCCGTGGAAGACACCCCCAAGGCACTGGACGTGGCAGTGGTGGGCACCAGAGAAGACCTGGAGGACCTCGAGGGGCTGGCCCAGCCGTCTGAGTGGGACATGCCCTCATCAGCCTCAGAAGTGGCCACGCAGACCTGGACAGTGAACTCGGAGGCATCCGTGGAGCGGCTGCAGCCACTGCTGCCCACCATTCGGACCGGGCCCTACCTGTGTGAGCTGCTGGAGGAGGTGGTCGAAGGGACGGCCAGCCTGGACGATGATGAAGACGAGGAGCCAGCTGTGTTCCCGTGCATCGAGTGCAGCATCTACTTCAAGAAGAAGGAGCACCTCCTGGAACACATGAGCCAGCACCGCCGAGCCCCGGGCCAGGAGCCCCCTGCCGATTTGGCCCCGCTGGCCTGCAGCGAATGTGGCTGGGCCTTCTCGGACCCCGCTGCCCTTGAGCAGCACCGGCAGCTGCACCAGGCCTCCCGGGAGAAGATCATCGAGGAGATCCAGAAGCTCAAGCAAGTCCCTGGCGATGAGGGCCGGGAAGCTCGGCTGCAGTGTCCCAAGTGTGTCTTTGGCACCAATTCCTCCAGGGCCTTTGTGCAGCATGCCAAGATGCACATGCGTGAGCCACCAGGCCGGGCTGCCAAGGAGACTTTTGGGGGCGGCAGTGGGGCTGGCAGCCCAGGCCCCGAGGCCAGCACCCTGGTCTATCAGCCCTACGGAGCTGCCTCGGGCCTCGGTGCCTGTGTCTTCTGTGGTTTTCCCGCGCCCAGTGAGAGCCTGCTCAGAGAGCATGTGAGGCTGGCGCACGCCCGTCCCCACTGGGAGGAGGACGGCGAGGCTTTCGAGGACGACCCCGACAGCCAGCCGGGCACTAGCCAGGATGTGTACGCCTGCTTCCCTGATGCCACAGAGGACTACTTTGGCAAAGCCGAGCCGCGCTTGGCCCCCATGGGCCGGGAGAGCCCTGCTGGATATGACCCCAGCCTGGCCTTTGGCCCAGGCTACCAGCAGCTGGGCATGAGGGATTTCCCGCTGTCAAAGCCACTCCCGGATGGCTCCGGCCAGAGGCCTCTTGGAAGGCTGGCCTTCCCCTCCCGGTTAGCATCTGCTCCCTACTCCTTACAGCTTGGAAGGAAGAAAAGCACTGTCCACCCACAGGGGCTGGGGGACCAGAGGTGTCCTTGGAGTGAAGAGGAGGAGGAGGAGGAAGATGACGACGATGACATAGTGCTGACCTCCGAGATGGATTTTTCCCCCGAAAATGGGGACTTCACACCCCCACCTGTCCCCAGCCTCATCCCACAGCCAGCCCTAGAGCTGAAGCGGACATTCCAAGAAGCCCTTCGGATGGCGGAGGCTTCGCGGGCCCAGCAGCGGCAGCTCCAAGGCATGGTCCCTGTTGTGCTGGTGGCAAAGCTTGGGCCGCAGGTCATGGCTGCCGCGGTGGCCAGGGTGCCCCCAAGGCTGCAGCCTGAGGAGCTGGGGCTGACGGGGGCCCACCCGCTGGACTTACTGCTCCTGGACACACCGTTGGGCGGCCCACTGGGGCTGGAGACGCTCCTGGATGGGGACCCGACTGTGGCTCTGAAGCATGAGGAGCGGAAATGTCCCTACTGCCCTGATCGGTTTCACAATGGCATTGGCCTGGCCAACCACGTCCGGGGCCACCTGAACCGTGTGGGCGTCAGCTACAATGTGCGGCATTTCATCTCCGCTGAGGAGGTGAAGGCCATCGAGCGCAGGTTCTCCTTCCAGAAGAAGAAGAAAAAAGGTAGGGTAGCTTTGCTTCGGCACCACCTCCCTCCGAGGTCCAGAAGACATGTGGTTGGGCAGCCCACTGTGCACTAAATTCTCCCTTAGTGCCAAGCAGGGGGGAGGTGGCCTCTGCTCCTGAGACACCTGAAGCCCCGGCAAAGGCCACCCTGTCGGCGGATGTGCAGGGACGCCCCAATGCCCTGGCTATTCCACCAGCTGGTGAAAGGAGTGCGGGCAGAGGAATGAGCCCTGGGGCAGAGAATTTCATTTATTATTTATTCCTTCATTCAACAGACATTTATTTATCGAGCGAGGTCCCCCTGTTCTGGGCGCTTGGGGACAGAGCAGTGAACGGAATAACAGTTCTTGCTCTCCTGAAGTTCATGGCCCAGTCCAGAAGGGGTGGGCCCCATGGCTGGCTTCAGAACCCTCAGGGGCTGCCTGTGAGGTATGCAGATTCCTAGGCAACAAGGTTCTGATTCCAGAGGTCTGTCTCCAACAGGAGCACCCTGGGTGGTTCTGACATTGGTAGACATGGACCCCACTTAAGGAGGTGCTGGTGTGGTGTTTGTCTGGGTGTGTGTGTGTGTGTGTGTGTGTATGCTAGGGGTTGGGGATAAGGAGTGGACAGCCAGAAAACCAGACAGTAATGACGTCAAGTAATTGGGGGCCTGAGTTAGGGGTAAAAGGGAACTAGGAAGCTGGGGAAGTGGAGAGAGAGTCCCCAACTCTACTTGGGGGACTCAAAGAAGGCTCCCAGCAGAGGATGTTACATCTGTTCCTCCATTTCTTCATCCAACACATATTTAATTTAAAGCACTGGGGTCATCCTGAACAAAAATAGACATGAAAGGCTTGTGCAGTGGCTCACGCCTGTAATCCCAGCACTTTGGGAGGCTGAGGTGAGAGGATCGCTTGAGGCCAGGAGTTCAAGACCAGCCTGGGCAACATAGCAAGACCCCATCTCTACAAAAATTAAGAAAAATTAGCCAGGTGCAGTAGCGCACGCCTGTAGTCCCAGCTACTCCGGAGGCTGAGGCAGGAGGAGAATCAAATGATCACTCAGATCATTGCAAATCCACAACTGGAGAAGTGATTCTGAGGGAGAGAGGCCTAACAGTGCCAGATGTGGGAATGGGGGACCTGGGAGGGTCAGGCTTCCTCGAATTGGGGAGAGGGGTGCATGAGCTGAGAGCAAAAGGGACAGCCACAGGGAAGGAAGGCAGTGCAGGGTGAAGCCCTGGGAACAGGGAGGGGTTGGGGCTGAAAAGTAGCCCCCTTCCCACCTCAGGCAGTCCATGTCCTCTCTCCACAGTGGCCAACTTTGACCCTAGCACCTTCAGCTTGATGCGCTGTGACTTCTGCGGGGCTGGCTTTGACACACGGGCCGGCCTTTCCAGCCACGCCCGGGCCCACCTGCGTGACTTTGGCATCACCAACTGGGAGCTCACGGTCTCACCCATCAACATCCTCCAGGAACTGCTGGCCACCTCCGCCACTGAGCGACCCCCCAGTCCCCTGGGCCGAGAGCCTGGGGCTCTGCCTGGCAGCTTCCTGACCTCCCACCGGCCCCGCTTCCCTCTCACCATGTCCTTCCCACCCACCTGGGCCGAGGACCCTGGACCAGCCTACGGAGATGGTAAGGGGAGGGGTGGGCTGAGCTGGAGCCCTGACCCTTCCCAGGGTCCCAGAGGGATGAAGGGCTGGGGGTAGAGGGGCAGCTGCTCTGCTTTCCTGGAAGCATCACTTTACAAATTATGTTGACAGCTCTCCTCACAACCACCCTGCCACTTAGGAGTCATTTCTGTTTTACTTAGGGGATGGGCTGGGGCTCTTTCTGGATCCAGTTTCTCCCTGCCCTTCCTGATGGTGACATTAACAAAGGCTCATGGAACTCTTACCAGGAGTCAGACATTGTTCTAAGCACTTCACAAACATGAGCTCATTTCCATCCTCACAACAACCCTATAAGGCGGATGTTATTATTATACCCATTTTACAGATGAGGAAACTGAGGCACACAGCTGGTAGAGGTGGAGCTGGGATTTGAAACCCAGGCAGTCGAGCTTACTTGTTCTTGAATTATGTCTTTTATCTTGAGAAGCGCTACTGGATAGAATTTACTAAAATGATGGGTGGAAACATTCTCTAGATGTCTGTGCTGTCCTATAGGGTCACCACTGGCCATGTGTGGCTGTTAAGCTCTTGAAACTTGCCAGTCTAGTGGCAGTCCTGTTGGACAGTGCAGCTCTAGAATCTAGATTAACAACCAGTGTTTGATTGGTCTGGCAGCACTGAAACGCCCCTCCCGTAATCGAGCGCTTGCCATGTACTAAGGTATCATCTCATCTCTCACTTATGACTCATAAGAAGTCTGTGAAGCTAAGATTGTTATGTTCCCATTTTACAGTTAAGGAAACCGTGTGTCATCTGCTTTGCCATATGCCACACAGTGGCAGAGCTGGACTTCTCAGCACCTTGTTTGGGGGTGTCTGCAGTGGAGGATAGTTGGAGAACTCCAGAAGTCATATTTGGTGAAGGAGTGCAGGACTGAGCACTGAAGAGGAAGTGGGAAAATGAAAGACCGAGGCTTGCAAACCCTGAGGCAAGGCCTGTCTTTGTGGGAGCCTTTAGAAGGCAGAGAACTTGGCTGTGAGGAGTAGCTGGGCTTTGAGGAATGGATGGTGTCTGAACAGGGAGAATCATCCTGAGACTGCCTTGGGACTGGAGCTTCCTTCTATGTTTCTCATACTTGTGGCTTCCAAGGTTCCACCAAGATCTGTACTCTGGGCTTGGTCACACCCATTCACAAGCCAACTTAGGAAGGCGAAGGACACCCAGGAGTCTGCACAGAGGAGGGTGGGGAGGCACAGAGAGGATAGTGGCTGGTGGAGGTAACACCTCAGGGAGAGGCAAAGTGGTGACTTGACCCCAGGCTTCTTGCTTCTGCTAAAGACTGCCCCCAGGCATTCAGCTCACCCACCTGGCTTGGTTTGTCGTGTCTCAGGGGTGGCTGGGAGGCAGAGACAGCTCTGAGGATGGCTAGGGGTGAAGGAGGCACCCTGGGTGTCCTTCGCCTTCCTAAGTTGGCTTGTGAATGGGTGTGACCAAGCCCAGAGTACAGATCTTGGTGGGACCTTGGAAGCCGCAAGTATGAGAAACATAGAAGGAAGCCCCAGTCCCAAGGCAGTCTCAGGATGATTCTCCCTGTTCAGACACCAGACTGAGATGAGAGGAGTGAGCCTCTGGATGGGAGGAAGTGGGTTTAGCACTGCCCTGGCTTTGTCCTTGGGAAGGACAGTTATGAACAGTCTTTTAGTGAACATCTGGAGAGTGAGGTGGGGGTGGGGCTAAAGAATGTTTGGAAAGAGCCTGGAGGATTTGACTTGAGTAAGGATGTCCTCGATTAGGGCTAGGTCTGGGCACTGGCCTTGCATGGCTGTCCTTAGAAGCCTCTGCCCTTTCCCCAAGTGGGCTGGAGGGGGAGGGTGCCAGGTTGGGGGCGGGGCGACCGTCAGATTCTGGTCCCACCCAGCTGTCAAAGAACAGCTGGAGACAATCGGTTTGATGTTGGGGAGGGAGAAGCTGGCAGTGCTTGAATGTGGTGCCGGCTGTGGGGGTTCCCTAGGACTGCGGGACAGCACCTTGGGGGACAGCTGGATGCCAGGATGATGTTGGGGGGACCCTCGTGGTTGGGGATCAGATGTCTTGCAGAATCCCCGACCCGGAGGGTGAGACTTCCTCGGAAGTAAATAGGGCCGAGTACTGGGGCAGGTCCTGGTTCTGCACATCGGGGCTCTAGCAGTCTGGATGCTGTCAAGGGGGATGCGTGTGGCCGGAGGTTTCCCATCCTAGCCGTGCGGATGTCCAGGGACCGGGCTGCGGCGGCAGTTGGAAGCTGCTCAGCGCGCAGCTTGCAAGTACGGGCGAGCGGTGGTGGCAGTGGGGCTGAGCGGTTTCCTGCGGCTGCAGCCGCCTGCCCGTAGGGCCCAGATGAGCGTTTCGTTCGTGGCGCTCGGCGCTCGTCAGGCCACCCTGGGCGCGCCCCGAGGGGCGGGGCGGAGCGCGCTCGGCGGCGGCGGGGCTCGGCGCTCGGCTGCTCCCGCCTGGGGCGGCCGCCCCGCGTGCGCCGGAGCCAAGATGGCCGCCTCCACCGCCCAGTGCCGAGTGACAAAAGCGGAGACCAAGGCGGCGGCGGGGCCGCGCGCGGGGGGCGTCCGGGAGCGCGCGCCCGCGGGGGCGCCCCCGCCCTGCCCCCCGAGCCCGGGCCCCGCGGCCCCCCTCGCGCTGCCGCCGCCGCCCCCACCCCCGCCGCCGCCACCGCCGCCAACGCCGCGGGACGGGCCCAAGGCCGAGCCGGAGCCGGGGCCCGGGCCCGGGCCTGCGCCCGCGCCGGGTAAGAGCCCGCGCCGGGGAGGGTGCGGGGAGGGGAAGGTCGGTGTCCCGCCCTCCCGTGCCGCCACCCCGATGCCCACCGTCCAGTCTTCGGAACCCCCCCCTCCCCCCGGCCCATCAGTCGCGCGGGCCCCGGGCCTTCTGTGGCCGCTCGCAGGGTTCCGGGCCTCAGAAACACTTCGCTGGCTCTCCTCGGGACCCTGGCCCCATCTGACAGATGTCCCCTGCACCTCTTGGAGCCCGGGAGCGTCCCTCACCATGGTTCCGGTCCCCCGGCGCGGAAACCCACTTCGGTCCTGCCCCATCTGACAGACGTGCCCACCTCACGCGGAGACTTTGATTAAGTCTTCGGTGTCCCAGTCCCCGGCGGCCTCCCGGCCTGCCTACTTCTTGCCTCTGTGGGACTCAAACTGAGAAGGGACCTGTCTGGCCCCTGCCCATCACATCCTCCTGAGCGCCTCCACAGCCCCATCTGACACACAGTCCCTTCATCCTAAGAGCCCTCCCCAGGCTGTGAACTCTAAATTTGGGATTCAACAGGCCTCCCAGGCCTCTTTCTCTGAAAAATTATCCTGGGAAAATTCACCCCTGATTCCCTTTCCCCACATACTCCTCTCCCAGGGAAGCTGCCTAGCCTGATAGATGCCTTAGAAACTTCACACAAAATTCTGTGATTCCCGCTTTTCCTGTCCCCAATCGGATCACTGCTGAGCCAGGCCCCAGGTTGTCACCTTACCCCACTTAGGGCTCAGCTTGTGATGAGTAGACCACCTCTGGCCACCACATTGTCTTTATAGCCCCAACTGCCTTGTCTGGTGGACGTTCCTCACAAGTCCTTTGGTGCTATCTCCCTGTTCTTGGCTCCTTGCCTCTGTGTTGCCTCTGTAGTCTCCTGACTGCCCACACTCTCACCCCCGAGACGGACAGATGTTCCTTCTCAGGAGTTCTGCCCAGAAAGATGTCTTCTCTGAGATCCCCTAGTGTGGGAGTCTTGGCTCAGACTTGTGCTGCATCCCCTGACCTGTCCAAGTTCTGGTGGGTGGAAGCTGCTGCTATCCCTGCTGTCATTGGGCAGCCTCAATGTCCCTGTGTCATACTGTTGCTGGGGGTTAAGGGTGGAGTCTCAGCTTTCATGGGGTGAGCTGCCTCCCAGAATGAGAGCAGGCACTGAGGATGAGGAAGAAGGGCCATCCTCTCAGTCCTTCTAGGATGGCCCAAGGACACCCTGAACCTTGCCTGGGCTGAGCCTGTCTCCCCAACCCCACAGGCCTGGGTTCTGAGGAAAATGCAATGGTGACCATGGACTTGGGCTCCCCCCCGCTCCCTAAGAAGAGCCTGCCTGTGCCTGGGGCCCTGGAGCAGGTGGCCAGTCGGCTGAGCAGCAAAGTGGCTGCAGAGGTTCCTCATGGCAGCAAACAGGAGCTGCCAGACCTCAAGGGTGAGTGGCCCAGGTGGCATGGCATGGCCCATGTTGGCCAGGCTGGTCATACTCACACAGGAACTCTCAGGCCTGGGAGTGAATGTGGGGTTCCAGGTTGGCCACAGTTTTCTCTCTGGCACCTTGAGACACCAAGGGGACACCCAGCTGTCTTCTCTCTTGAGCTTCTGCTGTCCCAGGCATGTGTGGCACTGAGCTGTGTCCTCACTGGGCAAGGAAAAGGCATCCAGAGAATCAGTGGGCATGGTGGCCAGGAGCTCACACTCAGACCCCAGTCATTTGCTGACTGTGACCCTCTCTAGCTGTGTCATCTCCTGTGTGACATCAGTTCATCTTTCCATTGATCCTAAGATCGTTATTGAGTAGTAGCAGGCTCTGGGGTAGCCCTCAGGGATGTGAGAGGAGCAAGATGAGGGACGAGGAGGCAGAGAAGCAGCTAGGTAGGGATAGGGGCTCTACAGGAGAGGGAACGTGGGACCACAGAGACCGTAGCTGGCCGTCCATCCAGCGTTTGGGACATCAGTTGAACCGCAGAGGGTGGCTAGAACTTAGATTGGTGAAGCACTTGGCTGGCAGGTCAGCATTTGTGTGACTCTGTTGCCAAGGCACCCTGCTAGGTCAGAATTCTGAAAGGTTTCCCACTGGCTGGACCACAGAAGGGCTCTGCCTACTGCTGTATGCCTTAGGCATAACTCTTCCCCTCTCTGAGCCTCAGTTTCCTTATTTGCAAACCAGATGGGCTGATTGCCAGCTCATTAGGGTCATTGTGAGGATCAGGAGGGCTTGACAGACTCTTCCATGGAGGCTGGGTGAGGGGGACCCCCGGGGAGGGGAAGCAGGAGAGCCAGCCCACGGACCTCACAGCCTGCTCTCTACTGGCGTCTGTTGCCCTCTAGCCCAGAGCCTGACCACCTGCGAGGTCTGTGGTGCCTGCTTTGAGACCCGCAAGGGCCTGTCCAGCCATGCAAGGTCCCACCTGCGGCAGCTGGGAGTGGCAGAGTCGGAGAGCAGCGGTGCGCCCATCGACCTCCTCTACGAGCTTGTGAAGCAGAAGGGCCTGCCCGACACCCACCTTGGGCTGTCCCCAGGCCTGGCTAAGAAGTCCAGCTCACTGAAGGAGGTGGTCACCGGGGCCCCCCGGCCTGGCTTGCTCACCCTGGCCAAGCCCTTGGACGTACCATCTGTGAACAAAGCCATCAAGTCGCCTCCCGGTTTCTCAGCCAAGGGCCTGGCCCACCCGCCCAGCTCTCCACTCCTCAAGAAAGCACCGCTGGCCCTGGCGGGCTCCCCTAACCCCAAGAATCCTGAGGACAAGAGCCCCCAGCTGTCCCTGAGCCCCCGGCCAGCCTCCCCAAAGGCACAGTGGCCCCAGTCTGAGGACGAGGGGCCCCTGAACCTCAGTGAGTGTGGGTCCCGGGAGCCAAGGGAGGTCCCGGCTCTGGGAGGGAAGGGGCCTCAGGTTGGGCTCCAGGGCCCAGGGTGGGGGCAGTGGGGACTCCAGCTCCCATGTTGTGAGTTGGCCAGGTCAGAGCACTGGTCAAGGCTCTGTGTCCCCTGTTGGGCCACCCAGCATACGATCATCTGTCTCCCTCTTGACTTTGCTGATTGTCCCTGGAGACCTGGCTGCAGCTGCTGAGTCTGCCAGGGTCACCCCCACCACTTATGGGCAGCTCTTGGCCTTTTCTGGGCCTGAGGCTGGGGGCAGTGAAGGCAACCAGGGCCCCTGTGGGCCTGGCTTCCCCAGCAGGAGTTCAAGGCATCTTGGGTCCAGCAGGTAGACAGATGGTCCAGCTGACAGGAGGTCCCGTTAGTTGGCCGTGTCTTCACATCTTCCTGGCTGTCCTTGTAGAGGTGGCACTCTCCCTCTGTGTCTGGGGGTGGAGCCCCGCCTCCTGGGTTGCCTGTGGGCTTGGAAGGTAGAGTTTGGGCAGAAAGCCTCCAGGCACAGTGAGCAGGTTTAATGAGAGTGTTCCTTAGAACATACATTTGTGGTCATTAAAGTTAGAGTCTAGGGGTGACCCCAGGGTCCTGATTGGCACCTCACGTTCTCTTGAAGTTGCTTCCACTCAGTCTACTGTGCTTCCTGGAGCAGGACCCTGAGCAGGTGTGCCCTTGGCTGCATGGTGCTTGGCAGTCACCATCTACCCCACACAGCTTCCATAGAAGGGGTCCCAGGGGAGAGAGGGCCTGGGAGCGTTCGATTTGGCCACTACCCCGCCACCCACATCCTTACACTGTCCACACTCACCTTGATGCCAAGAGACGGGGCAGTTCTACTTCCCAAAACCTCTCAAAAGAAATGTGCAGCGTGGGTCTTGGATCCCGAGCTACCCGGGCAGCCAAGAATCACATCAGACCCTCCTGCCTCAGTCCCCCAGGGCTGGCCAAGGTGGCGGCCGTGAACCGCCCCCCTGTGTTTTGTCTCCGCAGCTGTAGATAGTGACGGGGGCAGAGAGCTGGACTGCCAGCTGTGCGGTGCCTGGTTTGAGACCCGCAAGGGCCTGTCCAGCCACGCCCGTGCCCACCTGCGCCACCTGGGCGTCAGCGACCCGGATGCCAAGGGATCCCCCATAGACGTGCTCCACGGGCTCATCAGGAGGGACGGCGTCCAGATCCGCCTCCCACCCGGGCACGGAGCCCTGGCCCAGCTGGGGCGGCCTCCCACCTCCGCGGCCCTCTCCTTGCTCCCCCCCCCACCGCCGGCCAAGAAGGCCAAGCTGAAGGCCGCGGGTATGGCCAGCCCCTGGGGGAAGCAGGACCTCTCGGCCGCCGCAGCCGCCGGCATTTTCTGGGCCTCTGATGTGGAGCCGTCTCCTCTCAACCTCTGTAGGTTCTCGCTTCAGCCGCCCCCTCCTCCCTGTGGGCCCTGGAGCCCCTCCCGGGGGGGGGGGTCACAGTCCCCTCCCTACTCCCTCCTTGCCGGGGCAGGGAGTAGACAGGGGCCCTTGGCAGTGGGCTGCTAGGCCCTCTCTCTTGGCCTTTGACTTCCATGACCATGACCCTCCCTGAGAATGAAGGCCAAGAGGGGGGATCCTGCCTTTTGGTGTGGAAGGCACCCACATCCACCCCGGGTCTGGATGGCACGTGGCACCTAGGCTGCCGCTTCCTGCCCTCCTGCCCCTTGTCCTTGTTGGGACTGGTAAGGCTGTGGAGTCTTGGTTCCGTCCTCCTCCGCCAGGACCGAGGGTCTATTCGCTCTGTGGAGCCTCCCTCGCTTCTGCCAGGTATCTGGCCTCCTTGCCCTACTCCTGAGCTCCCTCGCTTGCACCTGCCCTCTGCCACCACCCTAGCCTGTGGGCATGCTGCTGCCCACACCCAGCCGACCAGGACACTCCTACAGGTGACCATGCTAGCGATGCCATAGTATTAACTGCCCCTTTCTCCTGCTGCAGCCTCCGGCCCAGAGCCAGCACGAGACATCCGCTGTGAGTTCTGTGGCGAGTTCTTTGAGAACCGCAAGGGCCTGTCGAGCCACGCACGCTCCCACCTGCGGCAGATGGGTGTGACTGAGTGGTACGTCAATGGCTCACCCATAGACACACTGCGGGAGATCCTGAAAAGACGGACCCAATCTCGGCCCGGTGGACCCCCAAATCCACCAGGGCCCAGCCCAAAAGGCCTGGCCAAGGTGATGGGCAGCGGAGGTCCTGGCAGCTCGCTGGAAGCCCGCAGTCCCTCGGACCTTCACATCTCACCCTTGGCCAAGAAGTTGCCACCGCCACCAGGCAGCCCCCTGGGCCACTCTCCAACTGCCTCTCCTCCCACGGCCCGAAAGATGTTCCCAGGCCTGGCTGGACCCTCCCTGCCCAAGAAGCTGAAGCCTGAACAAATGCGGGTGGAGATCAAACGGGAGATGCTGCCAGGGGCCCTTCATGGGGAGCCGCACCCATCTGAGGGTCCGTGGGGGGCGCCGCGGGAAGACATGACACCCTTGAACCTGTGTAAGTGTGACCCTGAGACAGGGCAGGGAGAACAGCTGGAGGGGTCTCTTCCCTGCCTCCCCTCGGGGGTATCCATAGCGCCCAGGGTTGCAGTGGAAGGGAAGATACCCCACAGGTCCAGAGGACACGGGGCTAGCTGTGCATTCCTGCTACACAGACCCCTGCAACTGAGCTGCTTTTTGATTCTCATTTATTCATTCGGGGAAGCAGAATTGTGTCATTCAGTAATGGCAAAAAGATTCTATCTCTTGTGCCATCATCAGTTGGTTGCAGCTGCCAACCAGACTCCTAGGGAGAAAGACTGTGGGGATCAAGTAGTGATGTCTGCCATGGGCAGGAGCGTAGGACCTGGCAGTGGATATGTGAACTGTGTCTTTCTGGCATTCCTGGTAATTAAGTGCTTGGCATTTGGAGTCTGAGTCAAGATCTCTGTTCCTCCACAATCTAGCAATGTGTAACCTTGGGCAAGCTTCCTCATTTGGAAGATGGAGATCAATGTAGTCCCAATTCCATATGGTTTTCTTGAGGATTAAGTGGGACAAAGCACTTAGCTCAGTGCCTGGTTACCAAAAGCTCTCTGTGCACAATGGCGGTAACATCACCGTTGCTGGCTTCCCTGTTGCAGCGTCGCTGTGTTCATTGTGCTCAGGTTGATTAAATGTCTGCTGTGTGCTGAACAGGTGAGGGTGGCCCAGGCTTTGCCTCAGAGCTCATGTGCATTACATGCTCTGTGCCATGTGTGCTGAACTGTCCCCATTTTAGACCCTCCTGGTCACACTGGGAGGTGGGAGTTTTCATCTCCATTTTGCAGAGGAGGAAACTGAGGCTCATAGAGGGGGAGTGGCTGGCCCAGGATCACACAAAGAGACACTGTGAAGCCAGCTAGATTTGCGGTGACGGAATAAGCAGCAGGGCTGGACGTACACACAGCCTCTGGAGGCCCAGATGAGGGAGCAGGTCCCTGGGGTCTGGCGGTGGGTGTGGACAGGGGCAGCTGGCACTGATACGGGCCTTGAGCTTGGAGGCTTCCTGCCCGCAGCCGCCGCCTCCTTCTCCTCCCCCTACCCTGGATCCTCTGCAGCGTCCCGGGCAGAGCCGGTGCGCGACATCCGCTGCGAGTTCTGCGGCGAGTTCTTCGAGAACCGCAAGGGCCTGTCCAGCCATGCACGCTCCCACCTACGGCAGATGGGTGTGACAGAGTGGTCCGTCAATGGCTCACCAATCGACACACTGCGGGAGATCCTCAAGAAGAAGTCCAAGCCATGCCTCATCAAGAAGGAGCCGCCCGCTGGAGACCTGGCCCCTGCCTTGGCTGAGGATGGTGCCCCCACAGCAGCCCCTGGGCCCATGCAGTCCCCACTGCCACTGTCGCCCCTGGCCATCCGGCCAGGCAAACCAGGAGCAGGGCCAGCCCAGGTTCCCCGCGAGCTCAGCCTGACACCCATCACTGGGGCCAAGCCCTCAGCCACTGGCTACCTGGGCTCAGTGGCAGCCAAGCGGCCACTACAGGAGGACCGCCTCCTTCCAGCAGAGGTCAAGGCCAAGACCTACATCCAAACTGAACTGCCCTTCAAGGCAAAGACCCTCCATGAGAAGACCTCCCACTCCTGTAAGCAGCGGGCGGCAGGGTCCTGGGAGGGCGTCTACTGGGGCCTGCAGAGCCGGGCAGTTCCCCAAGTGCTCACATTGACCTCAAGTGGGGCCCCTGCGGCAGGGCCCCAGTGGGAGGCGGGATTGGCTCCTGGCCTGGGCAGGGCCGCCTGGGTCTGCCTGCCCTGTTCAGGCCATGACTCAGCAGCACCCCCTCCGCCCCACAGCTACCGAGGCCTGCTGTGAGCTGTGTGGCCTTTACTTTGAGAACCGCAAGGCCCTGGCCAGCCACGCACGGGCACACCTGCGGCAGTTTGGCGTGACAGAGTGGTGCGTCAACGGCTCGCCCATCGAGACACTGAGCGAGTGGATCAAGCACCGGCCCCAGAAGGTGGGCACCTACCGCAGCTACATCCAGGGCGGCCGCCCCTTCACCAAGAAGTTCCGCAGTGCTGGCCATGGCCGCGACAGTGACAAGCGGCCGCCCCTGGGACTGGCACCTGGGGGCCTGGCCATGGTCGGCCGCAGTGCTGGGGGGGAGCCGGGGCCTGAGGCTGGCCGGGCAGCTGACAGTGGTGAGCGACCTCTAGCAGTCAGCCCGCCGGGCACCATGAAGGCCGAGGAGCACCAGCGGCAGAACATTAACAGTGAGTGCTGGTGGAGGGGCGTCGGGAGGGCTGCAGGCACCTGTGGGCCCACCTGGCCACCCTCCGGGCTCTCTGCTGTGTGTCGCCCTTGGTCCCTTCTCCAGTTGCTCACCCATTCACTCGTCTGTCTACCAGACGGGCGGTGTCCAGTTCCCAGCTGTCCTGTCTTACAAGTGGTGTCCACTTCTCACTTGCTGAAGGCAGGAATGTCCCCAGGTCCTGGCTTTCCTGCTCATCTCCCGTCCCTCTCCCCACCTTAGAATTCGAGCGTCGACAAGCCCGCCCTCCAGATGCCTCCTCAGCCCGGGGGGGTGAGGAGGCCAATGATCTGCAACAGAAGCTGGAGGAGGTGCGGCAGCCCCCGCCCCGAGTCCGGCCGGTCCCCTCCCTAGTGCCCCGGCCCCCCCAGACATCACTCGTCAAGTTTGTTGGCAACATCTATACTCTCAAATGCAGGTACGCTGTCTCCAGGGGAGGGAGACCACTGTGGGGAACTTCAGAACAGTCTGGGTCTGGTGGGGTCTGGGAGATTTCATCTCAAAGGCTGCTCTTGTGTGTGGTGGGGCCTGGGGTGAGGCCTCCTCACAGACAGTGGCATCTCAGAGCATCAGGCTAACACCCTGAGCTTTGTAGCCTGTAAGACCTGTGTTCAAATCCCAGCTCTGACACTTAGCAGCTCAGTGACCTCGGGCAAGGGCTTACTTACTCCATGCCTCAGTTTCCCCACCCATAAAACAGGATAGGTAATAGACCTACTTAATAGATTTGAAATGAGGACCAAGTGATTTTAATATTTATAAAGCATTCAGAACTCAGCCTGGCACATGGTAAGCACTCAACAAGTGTCTGGCTGATTAAGAAAAAAATAGGTTTACCAAAGTCTACGAGTACATCAGAAACCAGAACACTGGCAACTGAGGTGAGAGGTGACTCGCTGCAGGCCCTGTCAGAAGTAGGATTAAACCCAGGTCTCAGGCTGGGCACGGTGGCTCACGCCTGTAATCCTAGCACTCTGGGAGGCCGAGGTGGGTGGATCGCTCAAGGTCAGGAGTTTGAGACCAGCCTGAGCAAGAGCGAGACCCCGTCTCTACTAAAAATAGAAAGAAATTAGCTGGACAACTAAAAATCTATATAGAAAAAATTAGCCGGGCATGGTGGTGCATGCCTGTAGTCCCAGCTACTTGGGAGGCTGAGGCAGAAGGATTGCTTAAGCCCAGGAGTCTGAGGTTGCTGTGAGCTAGGCTGACGCCACGGCACTCACTCTAGCCCGGGCAACAAAGTGAGACTGTCTCAAAAAAAAAAAAAAAAACAACCCAGGTCTCTGGAGCCAAGAGCTCGGGCACTGGACCCCTGCACTTTGAGGCCTCTTTTGGGGACAGGAGGAGGAGAGGGGCCTGGCAAGTTGGGTAGGATCTGCCTCCTGTGCCCTTTACCATCTCATATCATATGCATCAGTCAGGTGGCAGAGGTGCTTGGGAAGCCAAGTGACCATTACCGAGTACCAGTGACCTCTTAGAGGCAAAGGAGTCTCCATGAGACCCCACTGTGACCCCGTGGTGGGTGGAGGTGGCTGTCCATGAGGAAACTTCTGGCTTCTGGGCCCCCACTCCCTCACATCCTGGGCTTGCCCCGTCCACACAGAATAGCCACGGGTGTGCCCAGGGATGTGGGCAAGGCTATGCTTCTGCCTCTGATCACAGCAGTGGCTACTCCCTCTCTCTCTCTTCACCCACACAGGTTTTGTGAAGTGGAATTCCAGGGCCCCCTCTCCATCCAGGAAGAGTGGGTGCGGCACTTACAGCGGCACATCCTGGAGATGAATTTCTCCAAAGTGGACCCCCCGCCTGAGGAGTCCCAGGCCCCACAGGCACAGACAGCGGCGGCTGAGGCTCCCTAACACAAAAACATTCCAGATTCCCTCTTGTGCCACCTCTGTCTCGCCTCCTCTTTGTCCTCTTCCCTCTTCTCCCTCTTTCTTTTCCGTTTCCAAAGGAGCAAGCCAAAACCTCAAACCGGCACCCCTTGGGGGGCCGGGCACACTACAGCCGGGGCGCCCTTCCCCCAGCCCAAGGACTCTGGGGCCACAGGGTGTCTTCCTTCAGGCCAAGCCCACCTGGTCCAGCGGGAGGGCAGCAGCCAGGTCTCTGGTGGCAGCTGATCTGGTCACAAGGGAAGACAGCACCCCCTGCCCCCCATGAATCTAGCAGCCAGGCAGGGCTATGTCTGCCATCCGTGGCCATTTGCAAAGACTCCAAAGACCCCTGTTCTGGTTCCCTCTCACCCCCATGAATATCCTCTCTCACGCATGTACATGCGAACACACACAACGTGCACCTCGTGAGACATGGGATCTGCCCCAGCCCCCCAGTTCCTGAGTCGAACGACCACATCATGCCACGGTGCTTGCTCAGGGGAAGCCACACTCCCTCTGTGGGGCCCACAAGGGCCTGGGAGCCCCCCACTGAGCCCACAATGCCACGGAAATCCTTGTTGGCCACCCCCAGAGGGGCCTTCCCTGCTAGGAAGAGCTCAGACTGACAGCTGCCTCCTGCCATGTCAGTGGCCCCCAAGAGCCTCAGGGGCTCCGGGGCCCGGAAGGGTGGGGTGGGGGGTGGGACTCTCCTCCCCCACTCCTGTCTCCCTCGCCCTTTTCACTGTTGCTTTCTATATATAGGTCCCTAGACCTCTCACTTTTTTAAAAGCGCGTTTTGTGTAGAGAATAAGGAACGTGGATCTTTTTATTTTGCAATCCTGGGCCAGCTAGAAACCGGGAGCAGATTTGACCTTTTAACTTTTTTCAGTGGCCACGTTTTGGTTATCAATGTAACTAGAAATATGTAAATTAGATTAAATGTCTCTTCTGGAAACATCCTGGGGCAGGCAGCCAGCGTGTGTTTTTCTGTCGAGTGGACAGGCTGGCATTGGCTGGCAGCCAGGGCTGGGATCGGGGCCTCCTCTGTCCAGAGCCCTGGAGCTCCTCGGCTTTTCCCGTTGGCCGCCAAGCCGACCAGACGCAGCTGGGGATAAGCCCAAGTTCCCAGCTGTTGGCCCTTGATGCTGTGGCTGGTGGGGGGCTCTGGCCAGCTGGTAAAGCAGAGGAACCTGGCCTCTGCGCTGCCAGTCTGGGAAGAGAGCCAGGATCAAGGAGCAATGGAGCTTAGAAGAGCTTACTGAGGGCAGGAGTTGACCAGCAAGGGTGTCGGGGACCCACTGGGGGAGGGACAAGCACACAACTGCTGGGAGCATTTGGGGGCCAGGGCTTGCCTGCCTTAAGCCTTCAAGACATGTGACTTCTGTTTAGACACATGCACCCCTGAACCCAAGTAACACGAGAAAAAAGAGGAGCCGCTGACTCCTTTGTGATGTTATTTATTTTCTCGCTCTGCAAATGTTTATTGAACATTTCTGAGATTTTAAGAGATTTTGTTGGCTGCTCCTTCTTATTGATTGCATGTGGTTTTTCAGCTCTTTTTGTTTCCACTAAGTGGCCAAGTGCTGGAAAGCGGGAATGACCTCATAGGGCGTGGACAGCAGGGGCCTCCTGTACCCCCACCCTTGTTTCCCTGGGCCCCTCACCATGGCCCTGCCTGGGAAGGAGGGGTTAATGGGCTGTAATCTCACACCCACAAGGATGGTCTTGGCCCACACGCTTGGCTTTTCTGCTCCTGTGGGGTCAACATCCATCTCACCTGGTAGCGGAAGGCCTCCCATTTCTATCCATCTGGAGCTGTGGGTGGGAACACCTAAGACTTAGGAAGTGGAGAGGGCAGCTTATGGGATGACAACTGACCCAAAGGTGCTTCCTCTTACAACTTTTTGTAAATCAGTTTTGAAAACACAAAAGTGAGCCAGGCATGGTGGCTCACACCTGTAATCCCAGTACTTTGGGAGGTCAAGGTGGAAGAGTCACTTGAGGCCAGGAGTTTGAAGCCAGCTTGGATAACAGAGCGAGACTCATTTTCTACCAAAAAAAAAAAAAGTTTTAAAAAAATAGACAAGTGTAGTGGTGCGCACCCATAGTCCTAGCTACTTGAGCACAGCCCTTCTCTGCTTAACCCATTCTACGGTCTTGTCTCAGGCAATGTGGTTTCAGCCTTTGAGCAGCTCACTCTTGTCTGTGAGGGCATCAGAGGTTCACAAAATCATGAATCGGTGAAATGATGGTTGCGGCAAGTGCCATGAAGGAACCTACAGGACACAGGAGAGGTGTCCTGCAGCCCTGACTTAGTTTGGAGGACAGGACCCTATCCCTCAGGGTGACAGGGAGATGAACCCCAAAGCCAGAATGCACACCAATCTGAGATCTGTGTGATTCACATATGGAATTCCTCACTGAATGCATCATAAATGCCTTTGTTCCATATAGCAGCAAGTTCTGTGTAATCCCCATTTGGGGGAGAGTGTTATTAATATATCATTTTTTCATGGAGAATTCCAACTATAGAATAATACAGCAAATAGTAAAATGAACTCTTGTTTATTCCTCAATTATCAGCTCATGACCAATATCTTCAGCTCTTCAGTTGCAACTTCTCCCCTTTCCTGTCCGAATTAGGTGAAGCGTGTCCCGGTCATCCAATCAATATCTGAATATTTCAGTATGTTTCTTTGAAGAATATGGACTTTAAAAATGCCACTATTATACCTGAAGAAATTGACATCATTAATATCAAAAAGTCAGCAATAGCACACTTTAAAAAAACTGTAAAACATAAAAAAGGTACAAGTCATAATTTATGAGTTTTCTCAAACATGCACACTAAGTACCATTTTCAGTATCTGCTGCTCTGTCAAGTTACCTTTTTGAAACTATGAGCTGTCCCTGATGGTGGTTTCCTCACATCCAGGGAGGGTGCTGAGGACAAGGCTGGGGCCAGGCTGCTCTATTGCACAATCTCTGAAGTCCAGAATGAACCAAGAGGGTTTTAGAAGCGAAGTTCCAGTTTTCACGCATAAGTGTCAAGGACCTTGAGCAAATCATGGATTCCAAGCCTCAGTATTCTTATCTTTTTTTTTTTTTTTTTTTTTGAGACAGAGTGTCACTTTGTTGCCCGGGCTAGAGTGAGTGCCGTGGCATCAGCCTAGCTCACAGCAACCTCAAACTCCTGGGCTTAAGCGATCCTACTGCCTCAGCCTCCCTAGTAGCTGGGACTACAGGCATGAGCCACCATGCCCGGCTAATTTTTTTGTATATATATTTTTTAGTTGGCCAGATAATTTCTTTCTATTTTTAGTAGAGACGGGGTCTCACTCTTGCTCAGGCTGGTCTCGAACTCCTGACCTCGAGCGATCCACCCGCCTCGGCCTCCCAGAGCTAGGATTACAGGCGTGAGCCACCGCGCCCGGCCTTTAAATGGGGATTTAATAAAAAAAAGAAGCTCACAGGTTTGGGGGAACATTTGAATGATACACGATACAAACAGAATTATTACATATAAAATATAAACATGCCATGTAAATATACAAATATATTTACTTATGTTCTGATGCTGTGAACACAAAAAAAGAAAAAAAAATGTTTACTGTTATGTTGCCATTAATAACAAAACATAGCATTTAGTGCACCTGGCACCAAACTGGTTTCTTTACATACATTTTCTCATGTCATGCCAGCATCTTGTTTGGCTCTTAGTTTTAATTTTCACATTCCAGCATGGCTTACCCCCGTGCTCATTTTGAAGCTGAGGGCCAGAGAAGTTGAGAAAATTGGCCCAAGTTTGTACACCACCTCGGTGGCAGCGCTGGGACCCAAGCCGTGCCGTGCGTGCGCTGCAGACCCGGCTCCCTCTGGCGGGTCTCCAGGGCACATGCTTGCCTCCGGCTCGGCCACGCTTGGGCCTCTGGCTTGCCGTAGTGCACAGCTCTGCCCCTTCGAACTCCACAGGACTCCGCCTCTCTGCCGGTTCCTGTTGGCCAATCACTGCGGGCTTGTGATAAATGGAAGGCGGGGACAAGGCGGGGCTCTTGCGAGATTGACAGAAGCTTCAGCCACTCCTATGAAGAGATGCTGAGATAGACAGTGAGTCAGTCCAATAGGTGTGAACCCCGAGGCGGGCGCAAGCCAATGCGGTCGGGAGGCGGGGCTCTGTATGTGTATAGAAGTTGCCCAGAGGCTTGTAGGCTTTATCTCGGCGTCGGGTGCGCAGGGCCGTTTTCTGTGTCCTCAGACGTAGTGTTCGCCACCGCCATGAGCTACACAGGTGGGTTCTGCAGGGTAGGAGTGGGGCTCCGGGTCGGGGGTGCGACAGGGACTTGCCGGTGCCGCGCTGGTCTTACCCACACCTGCCCCGGGTCCCCGTCACTGCTCTCTCTGCGGTCACAAAATGGCGCCGCAGGCCCGTCGCCTCAGGGTCGCTCCCCTCTTGCCTCGGCGCCTCAATTCTCTGTGCTGGCATCCTGGCGTCCCGGCTCCTGGCCGCCCGGGGTCTTGGCTTCTGTCATCTGAGTCCGCGGGCCCCGGGCCTCGGTGCCTGAGGACCTTGCTCCCACCACCTCCGTCCCTGGCCCATGGTCGTCAGACCTCGATGCCTCAGGTCGTTCTTTCTCAGGCCTTAGCCCTTCAGAGCATGCAGCAGGCTCGGGCGCCGTCGCCATTGCCGCGCCCTCCCCCGCGCAGTTGCTCTGCAAAACGCTGCAGCTGCCCCCAGCCCGCATCCCACCCACCCTCCTTTGCCTGCCCCAGAGCTGGGAGAGGCGCCAAGCCCCGGGGAGATAAATAAATATTTGAAAGGTTTGGTCTGAGCTTGAGCTTTGGCGAGGAATGGCTAGCTTCCACGTCAATTCGCTCAACATCTGTCGAATTTACCGTGTCAGATGCTGAATAGGCATGGGAATACTGACAGGAATTCCTCAAGCAGTTTATAGGCGAGCACAGATCTTAATAGGCAAATAAACATGTAGAGGATATATTCTGGGCTGGTCAGTGCCATGAGGAGGTTGCTCCCTTATAGGGAGTGGTTCGAGACCTGTGTAAAGAAGTGACATTTGAGCGGAGACTTAAATGGAGTGAGGGCGTAAAGGTATGTGGCCCAGGGAGCTGTTGCTGTAGGCCGGGGGGCAGGAGCTGCCTGGCTTGTTAGATCGGCTTCCGGTGGGATTTGAGCAAAAAAGGAAGAGTGGGTGATAAGATTAGAGAGATCACCACCCCCACCGGCCTCCACCGGGGATATGCTTGGGAGAGATTGTAAATCATTGCTGGGTGAATTGCCAAGGCCTCCTGGGTTTGCCTTGGCAGTGACCAATGAGGTTTCTCATCCAGGAGCTGTAGACTAGGCCTCTCTCTTTGATGGGAGTATTGCAGGTTTGAGCATGTGCCGTTGCTGGGTAACCTGCATTCTACTCAGAATGTTCAGGATTGAGAATGGAACCTGAGTCTCAGGGACTCCTTTGTGGGCTGCTTTAGGTTGGCCTAGGCAAGAAAGTAGTGCCAGTCCTGACTCTGGCTCCCAGGTCAGGAACTTGCCAAGAACCCCAGTTTTTCTAGCAGTCATTTCCCAGCCCAGTGGTTCTCAACCACGGGTGATTCTGCCTCCAAAGGGCATTTGGCAATGTCTGGAGTCATTTCTGGTTGTCACATCTGGGGGTAGGGGTGCTGCTGGCATCTAGTGGATAGAAATCAGGGATGCTGCTCAATATCCTACAGTGCATGGAATTCTTTATGGTGCCACAAAAGATTATCTGGCCCCAAACATCAGCAGTGCCAAGGTTGGGCAGCTCTGCCTGAACCTTTTTGTAGCTTTCCTAGTTCAGGAGAAAAGATACTAGGGTTGTTGTTGACATCTCTGGAATTGGTATGTAATTCTCTTCACCATGTCTTTCCAAAAACTAGAAAGTAGTTTTAAGGTTTTTAGGGGCAGGACTGCTGGAGAAACCAGAAGATGAATGGTTGGGTGCTGTGGGGTAGCTTAATAATGGAGCATTTGTTTTTATAGATGAGGAAACTGAGTTAAAGAGGTCACTGATGGCCCAGGCTGAATTTCAACTCTAGATCTTGTAGGTTGCAATTCTGGGTTTGAGATAGCCAAGCTAATGAGGTAATGATTTTTTTCCTCCTTGATCTTGAGACACTGAAAACACAGTAGCTTTATAATGGGAATCTTAACCTTTTAAGAAGCCAACCACTGAAGTCAAAGGTATTTTAAGTCACATTTCAGACAAGTATTAGCTTTAAGGATAAGGATAAGCCTTGAAGCAAATGTTACCATTATAATTAAACATAAAAGGTGATTGATGTAATATATGTTTTTGTTAACTCGTCCAACTTTTGAACCTAGTTACTTTATTTATACTTGGGAAAGGAAACTCCTCTAATACTGAGAGGGAAGATTGGAGCAATGGAAAAATAGACAAAAAATCCACAATTAAGCCTTCAAACGTCTGAAATCCTACCAATCTTTTAATAGAAATATTTATTATCTCAGTTTCTTTGTGTTAAGGACGGACATGTGGTTTAGCTGTGTGCTTTGGGCTTGGGATATCTCATAAGGTTACATTTAGGGTATCTGTCTGGATTATAGTCATCTGAAGGGCTTGACTGGGGCTGGAGGTCCCACCTCCAAGGTGACTTAAACTCCTATGCTGGCAGATTAATGCTGGCTGTTAGTTCTTTGCCAGGTGGATCTCTCCATAGGGCTGCTGGAGGGTTCTTACAACATGGCTGGTTTCCCCCAGACTGATTCAAGAAAGAGCAAGTCTCGAAGTCACACTCAGTAATTTCTTCCATCCACGTACTAACCAGGCCCGACCCTGCTTAACTTCCAAGATAAACACTCAGTCATTTCCGTAAATTTTTTTTTTTTTTTTTTTTTTTTTAAAGTAGAGGTGGAGGTAGGGGCAGTTCTTGCTCTTGCTCAGGCTGGTCTGGAATGCCCGACCTCAAGTGATCACCTTGGCCTCCCAGACTACTAGGATTACAGGCATGAGCCACCGTGCCCAGACCATTTCTGTAAATCTTACTGGTTATGCTGGCCACTTCTATTAGTTTGGGAGGGGGCTACATACTGTCAGGAGGTGAGAGTCATTGGAGGCCATCTTGGAGGATAGTCACCACCCTACCCTTGGCTCACATAGCGGAGGTTGGAGGCAACCTAACCTAGTTCCAGTTGTCCTCCAATTTTTTCCACTCTATATCATTCCTTCAAAGAATATACTTTTTAAAAAAGAAAAAGAATAAAATTGAGAAACATTTGTGTTTTTGAACAAAACTGACAAGATAGGTTGGCTAAGAGCAAGGGGCAGTGCTGCCAAATTAGAAATCCATCATCTGACCCTTACCTTTTTAGAGCCAAATAGGGCATATTTTATTTTTTTAACCCAGAGCTGGTCAGGCCAGTGAATTGAACCAAGAAGAGAGAACTTTATGAACCAGATCAGAATTTATTCATATTAGGAGCCACAACTGGCTACGAAGGGCCTGCTCTGGAGATAGTATCGTGGAACAGGATGTTAACGTGGGAGGACAGAATTAGAGCAGAGGTTGCCGTTGAGCTGTGAAGGTTGGGTGGATTGCCTTTCTTTCCTCCCAGAGAAGACCCAGGGCCCCTGTCGCCGAACAGATGTAGGTCTTTTGCTCTGTGGGTTGCTTATCGTGTTCCTGTTAGGGTGTGGTGGGTTCGTACTTGTAGTATTTACAACCCACGTTATCTAAAGTCTGGGGCCATTTTGCTGGTGGCCCTATTGCTGAACAAACAGGTTTCCAGAAGGTAGTTGAGCAAACAGTGGAGAAGGCAGGGGTCAGGTACTTTGTACCTTCCCTCTAGGTTAACTCTCCAAAATACTTTCAGTGTTTCTTGTGGACAGTTTTAATCATCAATGTTTGGAGTTTAGGTATCTCAGGAAGATCCCTGATTCCTACCCTCTTTAATTAGGAACCCCTGATTTAAAAAACTGGATCTGTGTGCTTTGGGTTTTGTCCATCCTTTACTTCCCTCCTCTGGGAAGTAAAGATGATGTTTGGTCCTCAGCTCCTTGTTTGAAACCCTGGGAGCTGGGTGTGTTTTGGAATTCCAGCTTGAGAAGTCACACTGG
The DNA here is from genome assembly GCF_020740605.2 of Lemur catta. Taxonomy (NCBI): domain Eukaryota; kingdom Metazoa; phylum Chordata; class Mammalia; order Primates; family Lemuridae; genus Lemur; species Lemur catta. Next base: position 115,159,232 of record NC_059128.1, on the reverse strand, counting down.
GGTCTGGGGCGGCACCCTATATTTAATTAAATACATTAATTCTGCACTGAGTGGGACACGGAAAGACTGTAAATGTCTTCACAGGTCAGTTTGGCCCCAGAATGAGTTTTGGCACCACATTTGTGGAGAACACTTGGTTTTCAGACCTTTTGGACCTGGAGGAATTGCAGGGTAAGGGATCTTGCCCAGTCCCTCTTACTGGCTGTGGTGACGATGAAATGTGATCCTGCAGAAAAAAAACGTCTCAGCCCCCTGTGGGGAAAGCACTTACTCAGTGTTGGCTGCTGTTGGTGTGATCGCAAGGGATAAAATGGAGAGTCTGTCAACAAATATGAGAATATCTACCCTGGGGGAAGTCACTTTTGTGGGCTTTTGTTGTAAACAAGCTATTAGAGGCACAGGCTTTAATTTTCAGGTCAAGAGTTGGCTCTAATGGGAACAAGCAAATATTACCTCTTATGGTATCTGTCATAATTTCAGTGTTAAGAGTAAATCATTTAGGCCGGGCGCGGTGGCTCACGCCTGTAATCCTAGCTCTGGGAGGCCGAGGCGGGTGGATCGCTCGAGGTCAGGAGTTCGAGACCAGCCTGAGCAAGAGTGAGACCCCGTCTCTACCAAAAATAGAAAGAAATTATCTGGCCAACTAAAAATATATATATACAAAAAAAAATTAGCCGGGCATGGTGGCTCATGCCTGTAGTCCCAGCTACTCGGGAGGCTGAGGCAGTAGGATCGCTTAAGCCCAGGAGTCTGAGGTTGCTGTGAGCTAGGCTGATGCCACGGCACTCACTCTAGCCTGGGCAACAAAGTGAGACTCTGTCTCAAAAAAAAAAAAAAAAAAAAGAGTAAATCATTTAAAAATGTTTCTTTTTTTTACTTTCCACCATACAACTGAGGATAAAAATATATATTTTAAAATGTAGTTTTAAAGCAAGTGTCAGTATTAATCATAGTCTGTAGAAGCAGTAGTTTCTTTCTTTTTCTTTTTTTTTTTTTTGAGACAGAGTCTCTCTTTGTCACCTGGGCTAGAGTGCCATGGCATCCGTCTAGCTCACAGCAACCTCAAACTCCTGGGCTCAAGTGATCCTCCCACCTCAGCCTCCCAAGCAGGTGGAACTATAGTCGTGCTTCAGCACGTCTGGCTAATTTTGTTTGTTTGTTTCTTAGGTGGCTAATTTTTAAATTTTTTGTAAAAACGAGGTTTCACTATGTTACTCAGTCTGGTCTTGAACTCCTGGGCTCAAGTGATCCTCCCGCTTCAGCCTCTAAGTAGCTGGTACTACAGGTGTGCACCACCACGCTCGGCCTATTTTTCTGTTTTTTCGTAGAGACAGGGTCTGGCTCTTGCTCAGACTGGTCTGGAACTCCTGAGCTCAAGCAATCCTCCCACTTTGGCCTCCCAGAGTGCTAGGATTACAGGCGTGAGCCACTGTGCTCAGCCAGGAGCAGTAGTTTCTGATAAAGTTTCAAGTTTTCCTGATTTGGTACTAATTCCTTTTATTTGAGAAATAGTTTGAGAGTTGAGAAGATAGAGAATTTTATATACATAATAATACATAATTTATATACATAATTTTATTTACATAATACTATTTCCATATGAACATGCCAACCTCAATTAGTTACACTTAAGAAATAATTATTATACACAATTTTTTTTTTTAAAGAGACAGTCTCACTCTCTCTCAAGCCAGAGTATAGTGGTGTGATTATAGCTCACTGCAGCCTCCAACTCCTGGTCTCAAGTGATCCTCTTGCCTTAGCCTCCAGAGTGGCTGGGACTACAGGCACATACCACTAAGCCTGACTAATTTTTTTTATTTTTTGTAGGGATGGGGTCTCAGTAAGTTGTCCAGGCCTGAACTCCTGGTCTAACGTGATCCTCTTGCCTCAGCCTCCCAAAGTGCTGGGATTACAGGCATGAGCCATAGCACCCAGCTATATATACTTTTTTTAATGGGAAAACTAAAATATAAAGCAGTTTCTATAATATTTCAGATTTGGGGCAGGGAGAGAGGGGGTATTATTTACTTTAACATCATTTCAAATCTAACCCCTGTCCTTGTTTCAATCCATTTAGTGATATGATAATAAGCATTTTCCTCATTTAACTGAATGATAATTTGAGTACTCAGTTATCAAAATGGGTTACTGGCTTAAATGTTTAAAACCTTTTATCCAGTCCCCCTCGTATAGCAAGTTAAACATAGCTTGCCTTTCCATTGGTTAGTAATGTTTTGGAGGTCTAATTAAAGTGTGGAATCTAGAGGTTTTGGTGGCTCTCCACTGACGGAAGGACCTGCCAGTAAGTCTGTACTGAAGGGTACTCTTAGATCATTTTTCTGTTGCTTGTTTGAGGTAATTAACCGCACTGTGTGTATGTTTAGGCTTTGTCCAGGGATCTGAAACCACTTTGCAGTCGACATACTCAGAAGCCAGTGCTCAGCCCACCTGTGATTATGGTAAGTGTGGGACCCTGATGGGAGCTGGGGTATTCTCCAGAGCAGTCCCTTGTCTTCTTAGCTGCCTTTGGCTTTGCTGTCACCTGTCTTGCTTTCTAAACCTAAACTTGTATAAAATGATACGTATGGGATGGTGTGCCATTTGAATAGTTAGTGCTTCCCTTTGGGGCAATTATGAGAAAGATATCTGTGTTACTGAGCAAGCTAGACTGTAAACGATTGCTTCCTTTGACACTTTAACATTTTGTAGAAGTACCTGTGGTCTTTGATAAAAGATCTGGCTTCAGAAAATCACCTTGAGGAACCAGGAAGGACAGTGGCTAATCAAAGTCCAAAAGATTGGTCCAGGAGAAACTGAGCTATTAACTTAGCCCCCTAGCCCCAGGGTAGCGCAAGTTCTGCTGTGGAAGGGAAGCTGGGTGTGTGAATCTAGCAGGCTTTTAGAAATCTGGTCAGGCTACATCAAGCTAGCAGGCGCCATACCCACAAGGGTTGAGTGAAAATCTCTGATTGGTTACTCAAGTGTGGACACAAATGCTTAACTCCCTTAATTCAGAAGAAGTCACCAATAGGATTCACAGATGCTCTTTCGTTGGTGTGCTGTGGCAGCCTGGAACTGCCAACAGAGCTGGTCTTTTGGGCATCTGGGACCCTAGGGGTGTCTGTTGAGAAGGAGCCCTCTTTGGAATTAATAAGGATAATATCTTGGTTATTGAGATGGGTAATTTGTTTTATTACCAAGATCTGGGGAAAGACTGAGCCTACACAGCTGACATTCAGGAGTCACTGAATAAATGGACTTAAGAAAACTCTCCAAGGATTAGCAGCTAGTTTCAAGGGGAGAGGGGCACTTAAAATGTTTCGAAATTGGGTAAGGAGGTGTTAGGCCTTTCCTAAGTAAGGAGAAGCTTGGTTTGCTTGGCTTCAATATCCTGCGCTCCCTCTTATCCCTTTAACCAAATGTCATTTGTACATCTTTTTGAATTCTTTTCCCCTGGGTTACATATTCTGGATACAAGCCTTTTTGTGCTGTAAGTCTGTGGCTTGTCTATTCATTCTCTTGTCAGTGTCTTTGTTTTTCTTTTTTTACTTTTTTGTTTGTTTGTTTTTTTGTTTTTTTATACTTTTCTCAGGCCAGAAGTTGTCAATGTCTTGGAAGACACAAGTTCTTATTTTGGTGAAGCCCAATTCATCAATCTTTTCTTTAATGGATCATGATTTTGCTGTTTTGTCTAGGAAATCTGTACCTACCTCAAGGTCACAAAGATTTTCTTCTAAATTTTCTTTTAGGTATTTTAGTTTTAGGTTTTATATTAAGTCTGTGATCCATTTTAAGTTAAGTTTCCTACAAGCTGTATATTACAGGTCAAGATTTCTTCTCTCTCTTTTTTTTTTTTTGGCATATAAATATACAATTGTTCCAACACCATTTGTTGAAAAGACTATTTTTTCTGTATTGAATTGCCTTTGTACATTTGTTGAAGATTAATTGACTGTATGTTGTGGTTCTATTTCCAGACTCTAATTCTGTTCCATTGATCTGTACATTAACTTTCTTCAGTAACAGTCTTGATTACTAGATAGTAAGTCTTGAAATCAGCTAATGTGAGTCTTTCAGGTTTGTTCTTTTTCCAAAATTGTCTTGGATATTATAGTTCCTTTGCTTTTTTAGAATCAGTTTATCAATTTTTGTAAAAATTCCTGCTGAGATTTTGAGTGCGAAAGCCTTAAGTCTATAGATTCTTTTAAATCTATAGATTAGTTTGAGAGAATTGACATCTTAATCATATATGTATGTGGTCTTCAATGGTAAGGTCTTCACAATATTAAGTCTTATGGGCCAGGCGTGGTGGCTCACGCCTGTAATCCTAGCACTCTGGGAGGCCAAGGCAGGCGGATTGTTTGAGCTCAGGAGTTCGAGACCAGCCTGAGCAAGAGTGAGACCCCGTCTCTACTAAAAATAGAAAGAAATTATATGGACAGCTAAAAATATATATATGGAAAAATTAGCCGGGCATGGTGGCACATGCCTATAGTCCCAGCTACTCGGGAGGCTGAGGCAGGAGGATGGCTTGAGCCCAGGAGTTTGAAGTTGCTGTGAGCTAGGCTGACGCCACGGGACTCTAGCCCCGGCAACAGAGCGAATTCTGTCTCAAAAAAAAAAAAAGTCTTATGATCCATGACCACATTATGTCACTCTGCTTATGTAGGTTTTTTATTTCCTTCATTAATGTTATAGTTTTCAGCACACAGATCCCACACATATTTTGTTAGATTTATACCTCAGGGCCAGGCATGGTGGCTCATACCTGTAATCCCAACACTTTAGGAGGCCTAGGTGGGAAGGTCGCTTGAGGCCAGGAGTTCTAGACCAGCCTAGACTACATAGCAATACCCCATCTCTACAAAAACACCCAAAAACTAAAAAAATCAGTGAGTGTGGTGGAGCACACCTGTAGTCCCAGCCTCTCAGGAGGCTGAGGCAGGAGGATCACTTGAGCCCAGGAGTTCAAGGATATAATGAGCTATGATCCTTTCACTGTACTCCAGTTTGAGTGACAGAGTGAGACCTCGTCTCTTTAAAAAAAAAAAATTATTCCTAAGTGTTTCTGTTTTTAGTGCTGTGGTAAATGGTACTTTTTAAAAATTTCAGTTTCCAGTCATTCATTACTAATATGTAGAAATTTGATTGATATTTGATGTGTATTTTGACCTGGTAACATTTGGAATTTGATTTGTAGATTTACCTTGTAATAAGCCATGCCAAGCTTATTTATTCTACTAGCTCTTTTGTAGATTTGAGATTTTTTTACATAGACAACTGTGAAAGAATAGAAATAGTTTTATTTTTACTCTGGCTTAAATTGCAGGAACAATATAACAACATTTAAATAACATTTTGAAAACCAGTCAGCCAAGATCCTGCCATTTTAGTATTTAATCTTTGTCAGCTTACCTCTTTTATATGGTTGAATAATTTGTAGGTGGTTAGAATTGTGTATCCTGCTTTGTTTTGTTATGTTAGAAGCGTTTGCCTGTGCTACATAAGGCATAATAAATTCTTTTTGGTGCCTACACGATATCTTACTGATATGAATAGGTAGGCTGTAATCTGACTAACTGGTACCTCAAAGCTGAACATTTAATTTGTTTTCTATTTTTGCTCTATAGGTATCGCTTACTGTGACCATCTCCTTTTTTCATTCTTTCTTTAAAGATCCTTAAAATTCCTTTTTGAACCATGATCCCATTGTCCCCTCTGAGTCTGGAAGTGAGTGAGTTGGGATATTCTTTCAGAAGGAGCAGGTCCCCAAACACCAGTCTAGGCAAAGGCTTCCTCCTGAAGGGACCTGACTAGGGAGTTCATCAGGAAGTCTGGATTGCTCCAGGCTTAGCAAGCAGCACATAGAGAGTGTACCCTGAAGGGACTCCTGACAGCTTGTCAGTCAAGGGAAGCCACCTGCCTGTCCTGGAAACATAACGTGGTGCTATCAGAGTTGATGCTCACTTCTACTATCCTTGTGCTTCTCCTCACTCCCTCTGCAGATCCTCGGCAGCTGAACCTGGGATGACCGTATTGTAGCCTATTAAGCAGAGCCCCGATGGGTCTGCCTGTGCCCCCATCTTGTCTCCTTTTGAATAGCTGGTGTCCACTGTCTCTGGTACAAACAGCCACATGGGCAGCGCTGCCGGGGCTAACTGTGCATTGTTCCTCGTGTGGCTCTGTTAGCCTCTCTTCTTGCTTGTCAGCACAGCTCCTTTAGCCACTCTTGCCGTAGGTGGCTGTCAGCTCCTGGCTGTCCCGTGTTGCTCTCTGGTTATTAGCTTCTCCTTTAACAACGAACAGTAGTCCATGCCCGAGCCGTGCCTGGTACTGCAAGCTTCTGCTCTGGGTGCTCTGAAGATGATAGCTGTTGCAAAAACAAATGGCTGAGAAGCCTCTGTTTTGGTTTCCCTGGCCCAAGAGGATTCTTGTCCTGTGAGCTCTCGCATGCCCCTGGTTCACTAAACATGGTGGTCACCTACAGTCCCTCAGCTGGTTTCCATTGCCCTCCCATTCTGTCTGTGTGCTGGGTGTGGAGGAGCCTGAGTGCAAGACCACAGGCTGCCCATTCTCTGGTTCATCTTTGTTTCCTCATGCATGTTCTCCTGGGGTCTGGATCTTCGCTGCCTTCTCAGTGAGCACTAGTCCCCTTCCCTGGGATGAGCATGTCCTGTCTGCAGGGCAGAGATGACATGGAATAGGAAGCGACTGTGGGGTCTCACCAGAGACACTGGGAGAGTGGTTGCTTGTTCTCACGCACTCCTCTGGGGAGGAGCCATGTCTGGTTGACTCCAAGTTCCCACGTGGCTTTGCACTTTGTCAGTTCTCAGTGGCTTTATGTTTCTGAAGGAATGAATTACCATGTGTTGCGATCAGATCCAAAGCATATCTAGTTTATAATCTGGATTGTTTCCTCAGCAGCTTTTCTCGTGCTAGGGGTTGCTTCTTGTCCTTCCCTCCCTGGTATGTTCCAGCACAGCACACTCAACAGTTCAGAAGCTTGCTGGCCCTTCCTGCTAAAGCAGACATTTGGGGTCTGGGTGGTCAGTTTCCCTGTTCCAAATGGCTTTGTTGGATGATTTGGGTGACATGATTTCAGAATGAATTTGGACTCTGCCAGGTATCTTGTACAAGAGAGTCTATGGGAGGTACTGTAAACCGATTAGTGCTTAGCCTGGGGAGGGGATGTCATCTTCTAATTATACCTCTTTAAGGAAAGAGTATAGGAGCCAAGTTTGTGAGTTGAGAGCATTGGGAACAGGAGGCTCCTTAATAACAGATGGTCAAAGCCACAGAAGGCCAAGCACCAGGGCAGCAAGTGACCTGGGTCATTTGCATTGTGCTCTCAAGCTCAAGGCTTCTCAGTTAGGGAGCTACAGTCTGATATGATCAGTGAGGTGCTGGGAATAATTATTTTCGCTTGTGCCTTGAATGAAGCTCTTGTATTGAAAGCAATTGTAGATGTAATTGCCCTTTTACTTTTTGTAGGATATGGAACTTGGAACTCTGGGACAAACAGAGGCAAGTATCATTGCTCTGCTTGCTCTGCTCTCCCTTGGGATTGTGCTGATCATGTTTCTCTGCCACTGCCCAGCTTGGCCAGGGTTGGGAGTGGGGGGCTTTGGGTGTCCCTGGGGCCAGCTGCTCCTTCACAGGAGACCCTTATCAGAATGGCTAGGACCCACCCAGCCTCGGGTGGCTAGGGTTCTGAGCTTGTCTCTGTGACAGAGACGATACCCTTGTTTCTGTTTTTGTCTCTTCATCTCTGCCTCCCCCTCCCGGCCCCCACTGTCTGTCTCTCTGTCTTCCTTGCTGCAGGCTATGAAGGCTATGGCTATGGCTATGGCTATGGCCAGGATAACACCACCAACTATGGGTATGGTATGGCCTCTTCACACTCTTGGGAAATGCCTAGCTCTGACACAAATGCAAACCCTAGTGCCTCGGGTAGCGCCAGTGCTGATTCCGTTTTATCCAGAATTAACCAGCGCTTAGATATGGTGCCGCATTTGGAGACAGACATGATACAAGGAGGCATGTACAGCTCAGGAGGAGAAAGGTGAGTGGGCACCTGCCTGAGGGCAGTGGCTTTGCATGGGTGGCTCCCGCCTTCCTGAATATGCCTCTCTCTATGTCTGCCTTTCCCCTCCTTGCTTGGTCCTGCTGGGGCTCCTGATGGGGTCCATTGCACTTCCGTTCTCTGACCTGTGTCCTCTCACCCAACCCCAACCCCTGCCCTGCTGCTTGGTGGCACCTCTCCCCAGCTTGCAGGCGGAGGAACAAGCCCAGATTGGGCTGACGTCACTGTACCCTCAGGATGCCTCCTCAAGAACAGAGTGCTTAGTGACCCCTTCCTTCTGGAAATGCATTTGGAGTTCTCTCAAGACTTTGCCTCCTGTTTGGTGTCAGGGCGGGACAGATTGGGTTTGGTGTAAAGGCTGGGACCAGCCTTTGGGGCTGATCACTATGAGCTGGGCCATCCCCACGTGAGGGACGGGGCAGATGTGGATACTGCCTGGCCACTCCTGTGCTTTACAAACCCTCACCTGTTGGAAGCACCCCTGTGGGGACCTGCTGCCACCCTCATTTTACAGATGGGGAAACTGAACTGCAGGCAGGTCACACCTGAAGGCACCCAGTAAGGGGTAGGGCTGGGCCTTGCACCCAGATCTGCCCTACTCCAAAGCATCACTCTATGGTGTTTGCCATTAACTAACCTGGAGTTGGCCCTGGTGAGAGGCTTCAATGAGGAAGGCATACATATCTCTAGCATGGGATGGAGTGGAGTTCTGGTTAACACATGGTGGAGACCAGAGAGTAGGGAGAGGCCTGGCCAGGCACTGGTGGAACCACGTGAGGCCCCAGGGCTGCACTGAGTGAGAGGGTGGGGCACAAGGGGACTTGCTGGCATGGGCTCTGTGCTCCTGGACCAACAGCTACAGCGCTTGGAGCTGAAGACTTAGTGTGAAAGGCTTGGGCAACTTCTCATCACAGCCTGGAGCCAGGGTCAGAGGCGAGGGGAGCAGTGGCAGCAGTGGCTGCTGCTCTCACAGCTGGTGCTGCCTCCTGTGGCCCAGGTCTGGGGAATAGGGTGCAGGGAGGGGCTCTTGTGTCTGTGAGGCATGTGGGGTTGGGGCCTGGGGGTGTGTGGGCTGCAGCCGCAGTGAAAACGGCTCTCTGCAGTGCCCTTTCCTGGCAGGAGGTCTGGCCTGCCTTCCCAGTTGCTATATAAGGTTTGGTGTCCAGCCCCGGGCTCCGGGGTAGATGTGATACAGTTCTTTTTCTGGTTCCTGAGCAAGCTGTCAGTGTCTTTCCTGGGGAACACTCCCCCTTTTGTCTCACTTCTTTTTAGATGGTGAGGGGCTTCGGAGGGTTTGAGTTTCTCCAGCCATAGCCATGCGGAGTGAGACCAACACAATGTTTCTCATGGGCATTATCAGCCTCACTGGCCAAACATTCACTGTGCTGGACTGACTGCCCACATCCTGCATGGTGCTGGGGTGCTGGGCCCTGCCCTCTGAGGAGCAGCCTTGGGTGTTGTAGCTACCATGGTTGGTGCATGTGTTTTCAAAGGACCTTGGCAGGAGTGGCTCTGTACCTCATTGTGACTCACTGGACCAGAGTGGTTGTCTGTCTTGGGGTCCCCAAGTGGGTACATGGTTATAGTCAACCTTGGGCCAGTGTGGCCCCTATGAGGACATCATCTGAGGGGCCCTTCCTGCTTCTAGAGCTCTCTGCTCCTGAGAGGCTAGAACCTTTGAACTGGTGTCTCTGAACATAGAGCCTCCCTGAAAGGGCAGGGTGGGTGCTAGGGCTGGGCTTCTTGCCCTGGGACTGGGAGGTTGTAGAGGGGGCAGGAGCAGACACCTGGAGGTGAGGACCTTGCGGGGGCTCCACCTGATGCTTCCTTGTGCCTCTGCAGATATGACTCCTATGAGGCCTGTGACCCGAGGGCTGTCCTGAGCGAGCGCGACCTGTACCGGTCAGGCTATGACTATGGCGAGCTTGACCCTGAGATGGAAATGGCCTATGAGGGCCAGTACGATGCCTACCGTGACCAGTTCCGCATGCGTGGCGGCGACACCTTCGGTCCGAGGGCTCAGGGCTGGGCCCGGGATGCCCGGAGCAGCCGGCCGATGGCCTCGGGCTATGGGCGCATGTGGGAAGACCCCATGGGGGCCCGGGGCCAGTGCATGTCTGGTGCCTCCCGGCTGCCCTCCCTCTTCTCCCAGAACATCATCCCGGAGTATGGCATGTTCCAGGGCATGCGAGGTGGGGGCACCTTCCCGGGCGGCTCCCGCTTTGGCTTCGGGTTTGGCAATGGCATGAAACAGATGAGGCGGACCTGGAAGACCTGGACCACGGCTGACTTCCGGGTGAGTGGAGGTGGTCTTCCTCTGCTGGCCCCTGACTGGAGTGGAGCGAAGGGCCAGGAGCCCTCCATCCTGACCCAGCCCCCTCTTTCTGACCCAGACCAAAAAGAAGAAGAGAAAGCAGAGTGGCAGTCCTGACGAGCCAGACAGCAAAGCCACCCGGACGGACTGCTCTGACAATAGCGATTCAGACAATGGTGAGCCAGGGTGGCGCTGGGACACCCCCGTTCTCCTGTGAGGCTCCTGGGCTGAGCTCGCCTCCTCTCCCCTTGCAGATGAGGGCACTGAGGGCGAAGCTGCAGAAGGCACTGAAGGCGCCGAGGCTGTGGAGAAGGGCTCCAGAGCAGTAAGTGGCCCCTGGCCCTGGGTGCTTCCTGTCTACGGGGGTGGGGAGGACCTAGGGAGACTGAGCTGGGCTGAAGAGTAGTGCTCTCCATGGGCCATGGCGCTGTGGTAGTACGGTGTGCACAGGCACCCGCACAGGGGCAGTGCGGTCTGGTAGGAAGTACAGGCTGCCTAGCCAGGGGCACGGTTTCCTTATGGAAAAATGGGGGGGGGGACCCTCTGTGCTGGGTGGTGGGAGGATATGAGACTCCTGGCACATGGTTAGGCCTTGTCATTTACAGCCATTATAAATAACTGCACGTTTTAAAACTGGATTTTGAAATTGTGTCTTAGGAAGGAGAGGACGAAGAGGGAAGAGAGGACGGGAGAGAAGAAGGCAGAGAGGACCCAGAGAAGGGTGAGTCTTCCAGGGATCTGGGTGCTGGGATGGCTCTGCCATCTGCTTGCAGCAGGAGGGATCTGGCTGAGGGTAGGGTTGTGGCAGATAGGTGCCCGGCTGGGGGCCTCCCTTGTGGGGCCAGGTATGTGCTGACAGGGGCTCTTCTTCCTCCTCCTCCGGCTTCCCACTCTGTCCCTGTTTTTCCCAGACAGAGGCAGTGGATGGTGGTGGCCCCTGCCCAGCACACTGGTTTTGCCTTCATGTGGAGGCAGCAAGGAAACGTGTGGGGAACCCCTGGCTGTTCTCATCCTGGGTGGTCAGGTCCCCTCTGGGAACAAACAGGCACAGTCACCAGCTTGGCTGTGCATGGACCCTCCTTCCTGCCCCTGCCCTTGGTCCCTCAGTAATGTGCAGTTCCGAGTCCTCAGTGGCTGGTGTCCAAACTGGGACCCTTGGTGCAGTTTTTATGGCTCTGGTTTGCATGTCCTCTCCCTTAGCACCTCTCCAGTCCCTATTGGGAGTCCGTGTCCCCCCACCTGAGTGATGAGTGCCAGCAGGTACCTGATAGTAAATCGAGCCTCAGCCCACTGTTGCCGCAGTGCCCGGTGGGGGGTGGGCAGGGCCATGTGAGCGGCCTTCCTGCGTCCCACCATCCAGCCCCTATAAACGTATGCCAGTGTCCGCACCGAGATAGCCTCTCTTTGCTTTGCAGCCTCCTAGCCCACAGTGCAGAGAGCGTGGGTGTTCTGGAGAACAAAGGAGTCAGTGCCTGGCCCTCCCTCCTCAGGGCCTAGGCCAAACCCACTCCCTGCCCAGCCCAGGGTACCCAACCCTGCTCGTGGCCAGAGGCCTCGTCTGGACAGCTGCTCTCAGATGGACACCCTGGAGCGGACAGCGGGTGATTCAGCCAGAGGCCACAGGGCCTACACTGTCCTGGCACAGCCAAGCTGGTGACTGTGCCCATCTCTTCCCATAGGGGCCCTGACCACCCAGGATGAGAACAGCCAGGCCAAGCGCAAGTTGCAGGCAGGCAAGAAGAGCCAGGATAAGCAGAAAAAACGGCAGCGAGACCGAATGGTGGAAAGGTAACCAGCTTCCCTCCAGCCCTCTGCCTCTGCCTCGCTGTGGGGCTGCTGCCAGGAGAGCAGGGCCATAGCTCTGCCATCTCGCCGCCCTCTGGCCTCCCTTGGGAGCCGCCACCTGCTCGGCCGTGCATGGACCCTGCTTCCCGCCAGGCCCAGCTCCCAAGGCCTGACTCATCCCCTGCCCCTCTGCGGCCGCCTGGTGACCGCTGGCATCTGTGGCCTGAGACCCGACACAGCTCGGCACTGTTGCTCAGAAGCTCTGGTGCTAGGTCACTCGGCGCACGAGTCCTGAGGTGCACAGGGGGCCCGATGCCCCTGAGGGAGGGGGCCAGCTCATCAGAGACTCAAGGTCCAAGGCGCCTGTGCTGCCCCAGCTAGCTGCCAAGAGGCCACCGCCGTGCCCAGGAGAGATGGCAGCACCTGTGGGCTGTGGCAGCCTTGGGCCTGCCCTCTGCCCTGCCCGCCGGCCCTGTCAGGCCGGGCCTGTCTGCGGCTGAGTCCTTCACGCCCCTTGGTCGGGTCTGTCTGCCCTCAGGGCTCCCGCACTGGTGCTTGCCTCCTCCTCCTCCGCCTCAGACTCTTGCTCTTGCTGGACCTTCCTCAGCCTCGCCGGCGCCCGGCCCCTGGGCTCTCCAGACAAAGCTGACCCCGTGGCCCAGATAAGGACGTCCGGCAGAGGTAGGGACCTGCCCTGAGGCCTCAGTGGCGGCTGGCCTCCTCCGCCCCTTGCCACGGCGGCCTGCTCCAGCCCAGGCCCCAGACCCCGGGCTTCTACTGTGGACACCAGGCCCAGACAGAGCACCTCGCCCAGGTGACTCCAGGCTGCCCTCTGGCAGGCCAGGCGGGCACCCTCCTTCCAGCTCAGACTGGTCTCTTCTTGGAAGAGGAAGACGAGGCAGCAGGTGCCCAGGCCTGCTCGCCTCCCATCCCTCCCGACACCACCCCCAAGCATTCTGAGCAGAGAATGGGCTGGGCCTTTGAGTCCCCCAGACCCCAGAAGGAAGATGCAGCACCTTTTCGGGCCCCGTCTCGGGACTGTGTACTCCACTCTGCACCTCAGGGCCACCTGGCTCACGCCAGGGCATCCTTCCTTCCGCTCCCCAGCTGGGCCAAGTGCACAAGCTCCTGCCCAGCCTTGGTAGAGAGGCCCTCCGGCAACTTTCCAGCGACTCCTTGCCTGTTGCAGCAGCAGCTGCCTCGGGCTTCAGCCTCCTGCCTGTGGGAAGGAAGAGCTCCTCCCCTGTCCCTTACGTTGCAGAAACTGCAGCCTGCAGACTTTCTGTCCCTTTCTACTCCCGACCCCACTGGTCCCAGCCTATGTCCCTCTGCTGGGATCGTACTTCAGAGGCCCATGAGCAAGGCCTGTTTGTGGGCTTGCATCTGGGTTGGGTGAGGCAGCAGCACTGTCCCCTGGGACCCTCACAGCCTTAGCCCCTTGTTTCTTTCCTGTGGCAGGATCCAGTTTGTGTGTTCTCTCTGCAAATACCGGACTTTCTATGAGGATGAGATGGCCGGCCACCTTGACAGCAAGTTCCACAAGGAGCACTTTAAGTATGTAGGCACCAAGCTCCCTAAGCAGACGGCCGACTTTCTGCAGGTAAGCCTTGGAGTAGCACAGCTGCTCTTAGTTTTTCAGGCCCCTCGGGACATAGGGCAGCCCACATGAACTTCGATATCTCTGGCAGGAGTATGTCACCAATAAGACTAAGAAGACAGAGGAGCTCCGAAAAACTGTGGAGGACCTTGATGGTCTGATCCAGCAGATCTACAGAGACCAGGATCTGACTCAAGGTAAGGAGGTTCCATCGCACTCCCACCAGGGCAAGGTCTCAGCCTGCTCTCCTCTGGTTCTCAGTGCAGGGTCATCACACCCTTCTGTTCACTGACCAGGGAAGGTCAGTGAGAGTAGCCTCGGGCCCATGTGGAAGTGGCAGGCCAAGTTGAGAAGCTGATGTAGTTTTTCGCAAACTTCTGGGTTGTCTTAGGTACCAGGAAGCAGTAGCAACTCCCTTCTTGTCTCCCCTACAGAAATTGCCATGGAGCATTTTGTGAAGAAGGTGGAGGCAGCCCACTGTGCAGCCTGTGACCTTTTCATCCCCATGCAGTTTGGGATCATCCAGAAACACCTCAAGACCATGGATCACAACCGGAACCGCAGGGTGAGTGGCCACAGGTGCCCTCCCTCGATCCTGTGGGTGGACTGAGTGATGCCTCTTGGGAGGTCCTGTGATTATCACCTCTGCCTGCCTGTGATGAACTGTAGCAGAGGCAGGGCAGGTAGATGTGAACATTTCCAGCCTAGTGCAGTCAGCACAGCTACAGAGACAGGGATGGGAGATAGGGACTCTACCTGGGGGAAGGTGACATCAGAGCTAGATCTTAAGGAGCAACACACTATGGGATATGAGGATCTCCATGTGCACAGGGGCCAACAGCCAGATTGGGTTCAGAAACCAAACAGAAGTGTACAGTGCAGATGTTGTTGGAGGAGAGGGTTTGACTTTGGGGTTCATGAGGGTTGCACTGAGGGGTCTGGGCTTGCTCCTGTAGGCAGCGAAGTTAGTCCCAGGGGACTAACAGGATTACCATTGGCATTGAACTGGAGACTTCAGTTCTCAGTGCAGTGATTCTCAACAGTGGGACAAGGTTGGTGGTCACAGAAACCCAAGATTGGGAAATGCCACCAAGAGGCCTGGAAAGATAAGGAAAGTGTCCATTGGCTTTGGCAGCAGAGAAGCTTCAGATTCTTGGGTTGGGAACTCACAGAGGTGGGGAGAGAGAAGATTGCAGGGAACAGAAAGTGTACATGGCATTAAAACTTCTGGAAAATGCAGGGGAAATGAGTGATATTTAGCAAAATATAAACTCAAAATTGATCCTGAAAGAAATAAAACAAGAAAAAAAAAGCCATAACAACTTGTAACCATAGAGGGGTTTTGAAGGGTGATGAAAGATACTTAAAAGGCAGGACAAGTAGTTGGTTTATAGAGATAATTTTAATACAATTTAAATACTATACTTTTTAAAGTTATAGAGTAATGTAGGTGGCTCTGGCTAAGTACCTGGCTGGCGTGCCTCCCTCCCCAAAAACCCTTCCAAAAGAAAAAAATTCCAGACCGTAGAAATGAATGGAAAGCTTCTAATTATTAGTATTGCTTTGGCTTTTTTTGTTTGTTTGTTTGTTTGTTTGAGATGGGTCTTGCTATTTTGCCTAGGCTGGACTCGAACTCAGTTTTTCCACTGAAGCCTCCTGAGTAGCTGGGACTACAGATGCACGCCACTGCACCCAGCTAATTATTATTGCTTTTGGTAACAGCTTAACTGGGCTGTAATTGACATACACACAATTCACTCATTATGGGTGTGCAGTTCAGTAGTTTCTAGTGCATTCAGAGTTCTGCAGCCATCCCCACAATCAGTTGTAGCACATTTTCATCACCTCAAAAAGAATGTATCTCATTTAGCTCTCATCACCCCCACCAACCTTTCATCTTCCCCCAGCCTTAAGACAACTACTAAATCTCTCTATATGTTTGCTTATTATGGACATTTCATATAAATGAAATCACATAATAAATGGAACAAATATGTGCTCTTCTGTGATTAGCTTCTTTCACCGAGCATAATGTTTTCAAGGTTCATCCACATTGTAGCATGTATCAGAACTTCATTCCTTTGTATGGCCTATTATTCCATTGTATAGATATACCACGTTTTGTTCATCTGTTTGAGCATTTGGGTTGTCTTCAACTTTGGCTATTATGAATAATGCTCTTAGGAACATTTGTGTGCAAGTTTTTAACTTCTTGGGGTGCTGCCAGACTGTTTTCTAAAGTGGCTGCACCATTTTACATTTCTGCCAGCAGTGTATGAGTGTTCTGATTTGCCCACATCTTTGCCAACACTTGTTATTATCTGACTTTGTGATCTAGCCATCCTAGTGGGTAGGAAGTGGTATCTCATTGTGGTTTTCGTTTGCATTTCCCTGGCATCTTTTCATGAGCTTGTTTTTGCCATCTGGATATCTTTGGAGAAATGTCTATTCAAGTTCTTTGCCTACTTTTAAATTGTGTTGTCTTTTTGAGTTGCTAGAGTTCTTTATATATTCTGTTAATAGATACAAGTCCCTTATTTGATATGATTTGCAAATGTTTTCTCCCATTCTGTGGGTTTTCACCTTCTTAATGTGTCCTTTGCAGCATAATAGTTTAATTTTTATTAAGTCGAGTTTAATCTATTTTTCTTTTATTGCTTATGCTTTGGGTGTCATAACCAAGAATCCATTGATAAATCCAAGGTCACAGGATTTACCCCATGTTTTCTTCTAAGAGTTTTATGGCTTTAGCTTTTGCAGTTAGGTCTTTTTTTTTTTTTTTTTCTTTTTTTGAGACAGAGTGTCTCTCTGTTGCCAGGGCTAGAGTGCCGTGGTGTCAGCCTAGCTCACAGCAACGTCGAATTCCTGAGCTCGAGCGATCCTCCCTCCCGCCTCAGCCTCCCAGGTAGCTGGGACTACAGGTGTGCACCACCCGGCTAAGTTTTTCTATTTTTAGTAGAGACAGGTCTCACTCTTGCTCAGGCTGCTCTTGAACTCCTGACCTCAAGTGATCCTCCCGCTTCAGGTTATGATTACAGGCGTGAGTCACTGCACCTGGCCTACAGTGAGGTCTTTGTTCCATTTGAGTTAATTTTTTTGGTATGGTGTGAGATAAGGATCTAACTTCATTCTTCTGCATGTGGAAATTCAGTTGTCCAAGCACCATTTGAAAGGGGAAGGAAAAGAACTATTTTTTCCCCCACTGAATGATCTTGGCCCCCTTGTTGAAAATCAGTTGACTATAGCTACAGGGATTTATTTCTGGACTCTTTATTCTGTTCAGTTCATCTTTATGCCAGGTGGTGCTGTATGTAGCTTTGTAATAAGATTTGAAATCAGGAAGTGCAAGTCCTTCAACTTTGTTCCTCTTTTTCAAGATTATTTTGGTTATCTTGTGTCTCTTGAGTTTCCATGTGAGTTTTAGGATCTACCTGTCAATTTCTCCAAAGCAGCCAGCTGGTATTCTGATAGGATTGTGGCCAATGTATACATCAGTAAGTATTTTATTCTTTTTGATATTATTATAAATGGGATTTTCTTAATATCTTTGGATTTTGCTTTGTATGTGTATAAAAATAGTATTTTTAAAAAATTTTGTAGACAGGGTCTTGCTCTGGTGCCCAGGCCCTGGCCTCAAGTGATCTTCCCACCTTGGCCTCCCAAAGTACTAAGATTACAAGCGTGAGCCACTGTGCCAAGCCTAAAACTACTATTCTTTTTTGTATATTGATACTATGTCCTACAACCTTACTCTGAACCATTAGTTTTTAATAATCTTAATAATATTTAAACTAATGTTTATTAATTCTAACTGTTTTTTAGTGGATTTTTTAGGATTTTCTATATATAATATCAGTCATCAAAAATAGAGTTAGTTTTTCCTCTTTCCAATCTGTATGCCTTTTATTTCTTTTTCTTACGTAATTGCCCTGGCTAGAACTCCAGTACAATATTGATTAGAAGTAGTGAGTGCATGTCCTTGTCTTGTTTTTGATCTTACAGGGAAAAGCACCGGTCTTTCACCATTAAGTATGATGTTAGCTGCACGTTTTTCATAGGTACCCTGGTTTGGGTTGAGGAAGTTTCCTTGTGTTCCTATTTTGTTGAGTATTTTTATCCTAAAAAACTGTTGGATTTAGTCAAAAGCTTTTTCTGAATCTATTGACATGATGATATAGTTTGTGTTTTTATTCTATTGGCATCATATATTATGTTAATTCATTTTGGGGTGTTTGTTTGTTTGTTTGTTTTTGAGACACAGTCTCACTCTGTTGCCCTGGCTAGAGTGCCATGGCGTTAGCCTAGCTCACAGCAACCTCAGACTCCTGGTCTCAAGTGATTCTCCTGCCTCAGCCTCCCAAGTTGCTGGAACTATAGGCATGTGCCACCATGCCTGGCTAATTTTTTCTGTATATATTTTTAGTTTTCCATATAATTTCTTTCTGTTTATTTTTTTTAGTAGAGACGGGGTCTTGCTCTTGCTCAGGCTGGTCTCGAACTCCTGACCTCGAGCGATCCTCCCGCCTCGGCTTCCCAGAGTGCTAGGATTACAGGCGTGAGCCACCGTGCCCGGCCGTTAATTGATTTTTAGATATCAAACTACCCTTGTATCCCTGGAATATATCCTACTTGGTCATAGTATATATTTTTATATATTTAGATTGCTTTTGCTAGTATTTTGTTAATAATTTTTATATCTTTATTCATAAGAGATACTGGTCTATAGTTTTTTTTTTTTGTGATGTCTTTGGTTTTGGCATCAGCGTAATATAGGCCATAAAGAATGAATTACGAAGTTTTTCTTCTTTGGATTTTTTGGAAGAGTTTGTCAAGAACTTGTATTAATTTCTAAGTGCTAGGTATAATTTGCCTGTGAAACCACCTGGGCTTGGGCTTTTCTTTATAAGTAACTTACTAATTCAATATCTAATTGTTGTAGTGTATTCAGATTTTTAAATTTTTTTGAGTCCGTTTTAGTAGTTTATATCTTTCTAGAAATTTGCTGATTTTGTCTAAGTTACCTGATTTATTGGCATCTAGTTGTTCATAGTATTCCTTTATAGTCCCTTTTATTTCTGTAAGGTAGGTAGTGTTGTCCCCTCTTTAATATCTGATTCTAGTAATTTGAGTCAAGTAAGTCGGACCATGTGTGTGTGCCATCACGAATAGCTTTTCTTTCAGAGCGTAGGCATGGCTGGGTGAGGTGGTGTTCACTTGGAGTCAGAGGCAAAAGGATTACTTGAGGCCAACCTAGGCAACATAGTGAGACCCTGTCTCCAAAAAAAAAAAAAAAAGGCAAAAATAAACATAGGTAGTTGCAGCTGTAAGTTTTTCTCTGAGTACTACTTTTCCTGCATCCATAAGTTTTGTTGTTTAATTTATATATTATTTGTGAATTTTCCAGATTATTTCTGTTACTGATTTCTAGTTTTATTCCATTTGGTTGGAGAACATACATTGTATTTCAGTCCTTTTCAACTTATTAAGATTTGTTTTAGGCCGGGCGCGGTGTCTCATGCCTGTAATCCTAGCACTGTGGGAGGCCGAGGCGGGTGGATTGCTCGAGGTCAGGAGTTCCAGACCAGCCTGAGCAAGAGCGAGACCCCCCGTCTCTACTAAAAGTAGAAAGAAATTATATGGCCAACTAAAATATATATAGAAAAAAAAAATTAGCGGGGCATGGTGGCACATGCCTGTAGTCCCAGCTACTCGGGAGGCTGAGGCAGTAGGATCGCTTAAGCCCAGGAGTTTGAGGTTGCTGTGAGCTAGGCTGACGCCATGGCACTCACTCTAGCCAGGGCAACAAAGTGACACTCTGTCTCAAAAAAAAAAAAAAAGATTTGTTTTATAGCCTAGCATATGGTCTATCCTAGAGAATAGTGCTTGCTCACTTGACAAGAATATAGATTCTGCTATTGTTTGATGGAGTGTTCTATAAATCTGTCTTAGCCTAGTTGGTTTGTGATGTTCAAGCCTTTTATTTCCTTGTTGATCTTCTGTCAAGTTGTTGTATACATTACTAAAAGTGGGGTATTGAAATCTCTATTATTATTCTTTTTCTTTTTTTGACAGAGTCTCACTCTGTTGCCTGGGCTAGACTGCAGTGGTGTCACCATAGCTCACTCACTGCAACCTCAAACTCCTGGGCTCAAGCGATCCTCCTGCCTCAGCCTCCTAAGTAGCTAGGAATATAAGCACATGTCACCAAGACCAGCTAATTTTTTAATTTTTTGTAGAGATGGGGTTTCACTATGTTGCCCAGGCTGGTCTTGAACTCCTTAACTTAAGCGATCCTCCTACCTTGGCCTCCCAAAATGCTGAGATTACAGACTTGAGCCACTGGGCTGGACCAGGCCTTATCCTTTATACTTATTAACTTCTCAAAATGTGCTTCAGATATAACTTGATTCCAATGAGATTAACTTGCTCTTGTGTAACTTTGTGTACATAAGTTTTTGTGGTGTTACTGTTATACATATTATACCTGTATATGTTAAAAACCCACAATACATTGTTGCAATTATTAGTCTTTAAGATTTTGTGTCTTTTTTTTTTTTTTTGGCAGAGTTGCTTAGATCTGACATTTTTTGTATTTTAAAGAAGCTGAAGGGCTGGTCCAATGGTAGTGGGTTATCAGAACTTACTAAAATTAGTGTCACTAAATTTGACTAGCTTTATGAAAAATAAACTGAGGGAAGAAAGGAAAGCAATTGCATATTTCTAGCTTTAGTTATTATTAGTCTTCCTAATTCCCACTTCTCTTTCTCTTCATTTGTTCCTGTGGATTCAAATTACCATCTGTAGTTAATTCCTTAGCCCAATATAGCTTTTTTTTTTTTTTGGAGACAGAGTCTCCCTTTGTTGCCCAGGCTAGAGTGAGTGCCGTGGCGTCAGCCTAGCTCACTACAACCTCAAACTCCTGGGCTTAAGCGATCCTACTGCCTCAGCCTCCAGAGTAGCTGGGACTACAGGCATGCGCCACCATGCCCGGCTAATTTTTTGCTATATATATTTTTAGTTGGCCAGATAATTTCTTTCTATTTTTAGTAGAGACGGGGGTCTCCCTCAGGCTGGTCTCGAACTCCTGACCTCTAGCCATCCACCCGCCTCGGCCTCCCAGAGGGCTAGGATTACAGGCATGAGCCACCGTGTCAGGCCCCAATATAGCTTTGCTTCCCCACCTTCTTTGTGCTGTTACTGGCAACTATATTACATTTCTGTATGTTATGGGCCAAACAATTGAGATTTTATACACACACACACACACACACAGTTTTATATAATTGCTTTTTGAATGAGTTGAGAAAAAAGGAAAATATGTATTAATAGTGTGTTTTATAACTACATAATTACCTTTACTGTTCTTTTTGTGTGGATTTGCATTACTGTCTGGAGTTACTTGCTTTCAGACTTCCTTTAGGACTTTCTATAAGGCCAGGTCTGCTAGCAGCAAATCTCAGTTTTTACCTATCTCAGAATATCTATTTTGCCTTCATTTTGAAAGCTAGCTTTATTGGATATAAGATTGTTGCTGACAGTTTTTGCCCCCTCCTCTTTGAGCATTTTAAATATGACATCCTACTGCCTCTGGCCTCCCGTTTCTGATGAGAAGTCCGGTTATAGGAGTTCCCTAGTAGATGATGATTCGTTTTTCTCTTGCCGCTTTCAAGATAGAGTTTTGGCTTTTTAATTATAATATAATATGTCTTTTTGTGGATCTCTTTGTGTTTATTCTCCTTGGAGTTCTGTTGAGCTTCTTTGAT
Source organism: Lemur catta (assembly GCF_020740605.2). Classification (NCBI taxonomy): domain Eukaryota; kingdom Metazoa; phylum Chordata; class Mammalia; order Primates; family Lemuridae; genus Lemur; species Lemur catta. The sequence continues at coordinate 115,137,687 of NC_059128.1, read as the reverse complement.
GTGTAAAGTTTTTCATCAGACATGGGAAGCTTTCAGCCATTATTTCTTCAAATTTTTTTCCTGCTCCTTTCTTTTTCTTCTCTTCTGGTGTTCTCATTAAGCATTTGTTGGATCACTTAATGGTGTGTCACAATTTGTCTGAGACTCTATTCTTTTTTTCTCTGTGATCTTCAGATTGTATAATCTCTATTGATCTACAGGTTCACTAATTCTTCAGTTCAAATCTTCTGTTGAGCCCTTCTAGTGAATTTTGCATTTCAGTTATTGTACTTTTTAGCTCCAAGATTTATATTTTCTCTTTTTTTTTTTTTTTTTTTTTGAGACAAAGTCTCGCTCTGCTGTCCAGGCTAGAGTGAGTGCCGTGGTGTCAGCCTAGCTCACAGCAACATCAAACTCCTGGGCCCAAGCAATCCTCCTGCCTCAGCCTCCCGAGTAGCTGGGACTACAGGCATGTGCCACCATGCCTGGCTAATTTTTTCTGTATATATTTTCGGTTGGCCAGATAATTTCTTTCTATTTTTAGTAGAGACGAGGGTCTCACTCTTGCTCAGGCTGGTCTGGAACTCCTGACCTCGAGCGATCCACCCGCCTTGGCCTCCCAGAGTGCTAGAATTACAGGCATGAGCCACCGCGCCCGGCCTATATTTTCTTTTTATTACAATTTCCATCTCTGTTTGATGAGACAGTGTTGTTATACCTTATACTTCTTCAGGCATTTAGTTCTTTAAACATAATTGTAATTGCTACATTGAAATCTTTGTTAAAGCTGACATTGGTCACTGTCCCAGGCAGTTTCTGTTATCAGCTGTTTTTTTCCTGTGTGGGGGTCAGAGTTTTCTTTGGATGTCTCATAATTTTTTGTTAGAAACTAGATGTCTTAGAACAGCAGTCCCCAACCTTTTTTGGCACCGGGGACCGGTTTCATGAAAGACAATTTTTCCATAGACCAAAGTGGGGGCAGTTTTGGTATGATTCAAACACATTTATTGTGCAGTCAAACCTCTCTGCTAATGATAAACTGTATTCGTAGCCGCTCTCCAGCACTAGCATCACAGCCTCAGCTCCACCTCAGATAATCAAGCATTAGATTCTGGTAAGGAGCATGCAGCCTAGATCTCTTGCATGTGCAGTTTACAGTAAGGTTCGTGCTCCTATGAGAATCTAATGCATCTGATGATCTGACAGGAAGTGGGAGCTCATGCAGTGATGCCAGTGATGGGGAGCAGCTGTCAATACAGATGAAGCTTCACTGGCTCACCCACCACTCACCTCCTGCTATGTGGCCTGGTTCCTAATAGGCCCAGGACCTTACTGGCCCATGGCCCAGGGATTAGAGACTGCAGTCTAGAAAATATGTTTTGGCTCAGGGTACTGGTCTGACCCTCCCTGACCCAGGGTTTTGTCTGTTCAGTGACTAGCCAGATTCTTTTAGTGAGGTCTCTTTTGTCCCACACAGTGTGAAGCTCTGATGTTGTGCCTTGGCCAAGGAAGCCATGGGCATGTGCACAGTCACCCTGGGATGACAGTGGTTTTGGCAGGACTCTCTGTGATCCCAGAACACACTCAGCTGTTAAACTCCACTAATTGCTGGCTGACTGCTCTATTGTTTTCAACAATGTCTTGGGGCATAAATTGTTTCCCAGTCTGATCCTATTAAATCTGGGCTCCTTTACAGGGATGGTTTTTGAGGCTATTGTCTGAGATTTATTCTAAACCCAGGGATGGTGTCTTTGTTGTTTTACTGGTTGTCTCTGGTAATTTAGCTGACCTGTGCTTTAGCTTGTATCACTATCTATCAGTCTCCTTTTAATTTCTTTTCTTCACACCCTCCATTGTTTTGGGAGAGTCTTTTTTTTTTTTTTCTGAGACAGAATAGAGTGCCATGGCTTCAGCCTAGCTCATAGCAACCTCAAACTCCTGGGCCCAAGTAATCCTCCTGCCTCAGCCTCCCGAGTAGCTGGGACTACAGGCATGTGCCACCATGCCCAGCTAATTTTTTCTATTTTTGTTGCCTGCCTAATTTCTTTCTGTTTTCAGTAGAGACAGGATCTTACTCTTGCTGAGGCTGGTCTCAAACTTCTGACCTCAAGGGTTCCTTCTGTCTTGGCCTCCCAGTGTGCTAGGATTACAGGCATGAGCCACCACGCCTGTGGGATGAGTCTTTAATCCCAATTCCCTACACTCTTACAAATGAATCTTTTAGAAAAGATTGGGAGCTTGCTCTTTTAAGACCCAGCTCTATCCCTGGGCAACATCTCTGAGCCAAGGCTATAGGGGATGGGGACAGAGGAGTGCTTCGCTTTGAGTGACTCTGCTGCTTTAGGAGAGAAGAAGGGGGAGGTGCGGTGGGCTATAGCCTCTGGTGTTGCTTTGCCTTTCCTGGCATGGGACCTCTACTTTATAAACAAGCCAGAGCCCTGGTGGGCCCCAGTATTCTTTACTTGCCATGCCCAAGGCCAAGCTTCCATTCCATGTGAAGGGCTGAGTAGGAGATATGAGCCATTACCTCTTAGCTGTACTTGCTGAGAACTTAGCCTCAGCAGCAGGTAGGTGGGGGCAGGATAAGAAATGCTGACATCCTGCTCTTCCTGGAAAGATACCATAGCCCTCTACTGAGAGCTGGGTGGAGTGGGCAAGCCCACTGTATTGGCTATACCATGTGGAGTGGAGTTTCCATCATCCTGAGCTAGATGAGACAGGGAGGCAACAAGTCATGTTTCGAACACCATGACTCTCATTTTTCTTTTGGGTTTTAGTAACTTTTCCTCACTAAATATTTCTTAATTCACTGTATATCCTTCGAAACATTTCCAGAGACTTTTCAATGGTTGGGTTTTTGTTTTTTTTTTTCAGTTTCACTAGGTAGTAGGTCCATCCTAAAAACTGGTCTCCCCCTCCCCAACCCTGGGTCTTGTTACTGTATTTGCTTGTGTATTTGATTAGTGATTGCCATGCTAGAAGTCTATCCTCTCTAATATTTAGAAAGCTTTTTTAACCTTAATTCCAAAAATCTGATAAAGATTATGTCGATTAGTTTACTATTAAAGATTAAGGCCAGGTGGGGTGGCTCACGCCTGTAATCCCACCACTTTGGGAGGCCAAGGCAAGACGAGAGGATTGTTTGAGGCCAGGAGTTTGAGACCAGCTTAAGGCAACAGAGTGAGATCCTGTCTCTACAAAAAAAAAAGAATTAAAAAATATATGTATAAGTTGTAAGTGGGGCTTGTTTCTGGAATGCAAGGATGGTTTGATAAGAAATGTAATTCTGCTTTTGACCAGGTGCGGTAGCTCATGCCTGTGTTCCCAGTGAGCTATGAACGTGCCACTATACTCCAGCCTTGGTAACAGAGCAAATCCATATCTAACACACACACAAATCTAGCTACATATTATTGGTATAAAGTACTGTATATGAAAACTATCTTTATGTGCAAATAATGTGATTATGTTCTCAGAAAAGCTGAATGATTCCAGCAAAATTCTCCTAGAATTAATAGAATATTAAAGTTTTATAATACATTGTAGAATTAAGTCTAACAGTGGCCAAGAAGATTATACAAAGGTCAGTATTGAGTTCAGGGACTTGCTTTACCAGATATTAAAACTTACTACTACAAAGCCATTGTATTTTAAAACAAAGAAGTGATATTGACACTGTAATTAAAACAGTGGAACCAGAATAGAGAGTCTACCAAAAGATCCTAGTATGTTTCAGAACTTAATATTTGTTAAAGTTGGTACAGATCCCTTATCTGAAATGTTAGGACCAGATGTTTGTCTGAATTAATTTTTGGGTTTCAGAAAAACAATATGGTACAGTAACTGACCTCTTCAGCAGGATCTGGGAAAATGCCTTGTTGAATCAATAAATCTTCAAGTTACTGGCATAAGTAGGGTAAATTAAAATGGCATAAAAATGTAATGTCATTTCATTTTTTGCTACCAAATGAGTTTTGGGGGAAAACTTTTGTTTTCTAGAGCCTTTTGGATTTCAGATTTATAGATAAGGGATTATAGAGGTATATGCTAATTCAGTAGGAAAATAGTGGTTTATTTTAGAAATTTCTGGAAAGTTAGACCCCCCTGCCTCATACCATAAACAGGTATTCTGAAAATCTGAATTTTGGAGTAGGGATGCCCAGCTGGTAAGTATAATGTAAATATCCCAAAATGCGAAATCCAGAATACTTCTGCTCTCAAGCATGGTGGATACTGAATCTCAATCTGTATTAAATTCTAGAAATTATAAATGTGAAAAATCAAGATTTGAAAATATTTAGATTATTTTTTTACCTTGAGCAAGCCAGGAAACCCTAAGGCCAGAAAGGGGTTGACCTTATAGAAACACTAGGCACACGGCCCCACCTGCATATCATAGTGCTCAAAATCGCTGGTGGGCAGGGAAGTGCCAAGGGAGGCAATATACATTCTTTTCTCTTTCATCTACAGTAAAAACACCCAGCAGTGTGATAACATCCAATGTTCATGGGCAGGCAAGAGGACCGGTTCATTGATTTAATGCAGGTGGAGGAAGCATGACTTGCAAATTTTTTGCTGAATAATTGGGCACTATCACCTTGGGGGACCTGTCTGGTTAGAATTAAAAACACCTACATGGAAATATATAAACTTATTCTGGTTATTGTTGCGAAAATCTGGAAACAATGTAAACATGCCTCAGGTGGGAGAATTTGTGGTATATCCATCTGGGGGGGAGGATAATGTGTTGGCAAGTGAGAAAGAGATGTGGAGGAACAGGTCTGTAGGTCTGTAGTGGTGTCTTAGTTGTGTATCTTTAACCTATGGGCATGCATGAGATCTGTGAATACTTTCCCCCAGTCATAGAAAAAAACGTGTAAAGAAATAAATGAAGGTGGAGGAAAGGAGTGCAAAGAGCCAGTGAGATGGCTTCCTGAAATATGCAAATACAGTTGGCTGGGGCTCAGTAGGGTTCCTGGCAATGGGCTCTCTCACCTCAGCAAAAATAGCTTTATCATTCTCTCTCTGCTTATGGTTTTATAATGATGAAAGTGAGATTTGCCTGTACTCCCACCACTGAGGAAGTGACCCAGCATGTTGGTGTAAATCCTTCCAGCCAAAATGGCTCTAGAACACTATACAGCCTGCCCCATCACACACCTTTCTTACTATGCCAGTGGAGAGATGAGTCTGATTTTAAGGGGTTGCTTGGTGGTGTTTTTGAATGTACGATTTATTTAACCACTTCTCCACTGAAGAACATTTAGGTGCTTTCCTATTTTTCACCACTACAAGCAGTGTGCATGTATATTTCCAATCCTTAAATTTAGGATAGGTTCTGGGAAGGAATTACTAAGACAGATTTTTATTTTTGATGATAGTCCATCAAACTGCTTTCTAAAAAATATGTAAACAGTTGACCCACCAGGCAGAGAAGTGTCTCTTCAACCTTGCTTTACTGAGAAAAATTCTTCATCCTTGGAATCCTATGGGTTAAAAGGACATATATCATTTAATTATACTGTGAGACATTTGCATTCCTTCTTTTAGATCTTCCTGTTGATTGCAGTATTCTTTGTCTATTAGGGCAGCTGGCTCCTTGCACATTTGGCTTCAGTAGGTTTCTTAATTTGTTCACTGTTTATAGTTTTTATGTAAGCAAATAAGATTTCTGCAATACAGCTGTAAAGATAACACAGATATGTATTTTCAATCAATCACATACAGTAAGTATGGTGTGGAAGGATAGGGCATTTGAACAAGAATCAGATCAGGTCGTGGTTCCGTTCATTGGCGGGGCTAAGCCCCTGGTGGAGGTGCGCAGGTATGGGGGTCCCCCTTCATCTGGTGGGGTGGGGGTGGGGGCTTGCAGGGCACCCTGAGCAGCCTCTCCAGCCCCTTCTGCCCTGTCCGCAGCTCATGATGGAGCAGTCCAAGAAGTCCTCGCTCATGGTGGCTCGCAGTATCCTCAACAACAAGCTCATCAGCAAGAAGCTGGAACGCTATCTGAAGGTGAGGCGCAGGCCCCAGCCGTTCCCGTCCCCAGCCTCATCCCGCACGTCCTCCCCGCTTTCAGTGTCCACGTCCCTCCCCGCAGGGCGAGAACCCTTTCACCGACAGCCCGGAGGAGGAGAAGGAGCAGGAGGAGGCGGAGGGCGGCACCCTGGATGAGGGAGTGCAGGCCGAGGTGGCAGGCGTCGAGGAAGGTGCAGAGGGCGCGCCGGCGCAGCCCCCAGAGCCGGCCCCTGGGGCCGAGTCGCCACCGCTGCCGCCCCCGGAGGAGGAGGAGGAGGAGGATGCCGTGCCCCTGCTGGGAGGGGCGCTACAGCGCCAGATCCGCGGCATCCCGGGCCTCGACGTCGAGGACGACGAAGAGGAGGGCGGCGGGGGCGCCCCGTGACCCAGGCCGGGGGCGGGCGGGTCCCATGTGGCAGAGGCTAGAAGCCGAGCTTAATAAAGTTCTTTCCACCCGACCTCGGTTGCCAGTCGGTGTGCGGCGTGGGCGGGGCGTCAGGGGGTGGGGTGCAGAGCGACGGGCGCGCCTGCGCACGGGACGGGCGGGCTGGGCGCCGGGCTCGACTGTTCACGAGGCGCTGCGGACGTCGACCCTGCGCAAGCAGAAGGGCTGGCTAGGGGGCCAGGGGCGGGTCCTTCGTCAAGGTCAGCCAATGGCAGCGCGCGGAGGTAGTGACGTGTACGCCTGGTCTTCCAGTAGCGGGCGCCAGGAGGTGCGTTGAACGCATGCGTCCTGTGGCAACCTAGAAAAAGGGGCTGCTGGCGGGCCGCGGAGACATGGAGCAGGGCTACGGAGGTTTGTGTCCGCTGGTTGGCGCGGGGAGGGACGGGAAGGGCTCGTGCGGGTGGTACTGCCACCGCCAGGCAGAGGGCCGCCGACCAGGGCCTTCGTTCCGAGCGCGGTTGCCGCAGGCCAGACCTACGGAGAGGCGGCCGCGCGCGCGCAGCGCTCATTGGGCCTCGGTGCCGTCGTTCCCGGGGAGCCACGTGCGGATTGGTCGGCGGGGTCGGAGGAGGCGGGCGGGGCTCGGCGGCGGTCGCTGAGGCGGGCTTCGGGGGGCGCATTGGGCCGTCCGGACCGTTTTTTGCCCGCAGCCCCAGCGCGGCCCGTGCCGGCCCGGGCGGTCGGCGTTCGCAGCCCCTGCTTCCTCTTCTGCAGACGCTACAAAATGGCGGCGCCGGGGGCGGAGCTACGGCAGGTCCCGGGGTCCGGCCCGAGTCGCCGGGGCTGCGGCTGGAGCCGGGCGGGGGGCTCTCCGCTCTCCAGGCTGCCGGGCCTTCGGGGTTCGGCGGGGCGTCTGCTGGCTCTCGGGGCCCGAGGCGCCTGTCGCGGAACTGTCCGGGCGGTGCGGGGCCGGACCCTTAGCCGCGGTGCAGGCGGCTCGGGACTTAGCCGCCCGGGGCGCCCCCTGTGTGTCTGCTGCGTGCGGGCCGTGGGAGGCAGAGACCCGGCGCGGAACAAGACACTAAGAGACAGATTCTGAGCGTTTTCTTGTTCAAAGCTGGAAACTTGATGTGCCTTGGGCCTGGTGACAGATCGGCCGTTCTCCTTTGGGCAGTCTCTCGTGGCCTCAAGGAGGCAAAGGGCTACGTGGGAGGGAACGTGCCTTTTCCCCACTTGGCTTCAGTGCTTGCCGACAGTCGGTCCGACCTTTGCGAGCTACCTGCTCCCAGCATTTGGAGTCAGAGCCTCCTGGGAGGCCTTTGCTCTGTGCTAGAAGCCAAGTTTACCCACAGAGAACAGTTGGAACACGCGGTTGGGGCTTGTTCGGTTGCAAAGGCTAGGGAAGACTCAGGACTTGAGAGGTGGCAGAGTAGCCAGATCCTAGCAGCAGAGATTACAGAAACAGAGGTCCCAAGGTGAGACTATATGTGTGGTGTGCTTTGGGTGTCAGCTGGGCCCTAGGGGAGGCTCAGCCTGCCTCTCCCGGCCTTCAGCAGTCTGGATCTCACCATTCTTTGGCTTCCCTCCCATCAGGTCTTCCTACAGGTACTTTATTCCTATTTTATGCCCGTAGTTTGGAGAGATTCCCCCCGCCCCAAAAACCTTTCCGCTTCAGTGAAGATACTGCAGCCTCTCATTTTTCTGTCTCAGGGTGTTTTCAGGTTAAGTGAGTAGTGTGTGCCACTCAGACCAGAGCCTTACAGAGAAGCAGTCAGTGCTGTGAGATTGGTCGGTTGCTGCTAGAATCTGCGCTCTGCCTTTCTGCCACATGGCTATGGAAGGCTGTATAGTGTGACAGGGAGGATTGGGCGTAGCCTGTAGAGGTGAGCAGAGGGGAAACCCTGGATCAAGTCCCCTAACCTCTGAGCCTTCGCTCCCTTGTCTCTGAACAGCATGGGGGACAACCGCATTTGCTGAGTGCCTGTCATATGTTGGCCCATGTTAGGCACTCAGCTAGTGGTGGATGTTGTTCTGGTAAGGGGGCAAGAATATATTCTTGTTTCATCAAAGTGAGATCATTCATTTGACAGGCATGAGTGGTCTCTTGTGCCCAGCTCTGTGCTGGGCTCCAGGGACACAGAAGTGAAGAGAACACAGTTCCCACTCTCCTGCCTGGAGGGGCCAGACAGATGCTGCTATGGTAGGGGATCTTGAGGAGTGAGGAGTGTCATCTGATGCTGCTGTAGGGCCAGGGCAAGCCCTGGGACTTGAAGGCCCAAGGGAGCAGTGGAGTAAGTGAGGCCTAAAGAGGAGCACTTTATGTCACCCAAGTCCCAAGTTCATCTCCAGGTATAGGGTACTGGTGGTGGACTGAATGGGTTTCCCAGCTGCATAGTGGCTGGGCCAAACTGGGTGGGGACTGTGCCTTAATGCTGAGTGGCTTGTCCTGGGTCATCAGTTGTAGACTGAGGCTTGGAGGGGTGAGCTCCTCAGCCAAGGTCTCACCGCAGGGCAGAGCTGACTTCCAAGCTTGCTCCCCTCCCCTTTTTTTCTTCTTTGGCCTCAGAATGTGGGTATGCAGTCAGCCAGCTGTGGGGTGGGTTTTATACGGGGATGGTGTCATGGTTATGCTGCATTGTCGCAAGACTAGCACCAAACTCCTGCAAGGAGATCCGTTTAGGCGTTTTACAGATGGGATCTTAACTCACAGGATCTTCTTTTCGCAGGCTATGGGGCGTGGAGCGCAGGACCTGCCAACACCCAGGGTAAGTGCGTCCTGCCTTGTATGTGAGGCGTGGGCGTCTCCCACACCCAAGCTGAACCTCCTGCTCATCGGAGTAAAGTGGAAATAGTAGGCCAAGGGTCAGCAAACGTTTTCTGTAAAGGGTCAGATAGGAAATATCTTTGTGGCTCTGTGGACTACAGTTTCTAGTACAAAAGCAGGCATAGATATGTTACAGAGTGAACGTGGCTGTGTGCCTGTAGTTATTGATGGGCACTGAAATTTGAAACTCATAATTTTTGCATGTCGTGAAATACTTTTGGTAAAATTTTTTTATTCTAAGTAAATAGCTGAGGATATAATCAAGCACTTTTTTTTGCTATAATTAATAGGCCACTTTTTAGTGCAGCTTTAGATTTATAGAATTCGCCTGATAGTAGTAAGAGTTCTGTACACCTACCCCACCTCCACCCCAGCAGTTTTTTCTTTTATTCAGATCTTGCATTAGTGTGATACATTTGTTACAGTTAATAAGCCAGTGTGGATAGTAATAACCATAGTCCATAGTTTACGTTAATATTTACTTTGTGTCTTATAGTTCTGAGTTTTGACAGAAGTATAAGTGGTGCGTCTCATGTCAAAATTCATCTGTCCTTGAATATTCTTTGGAATTTTTTCCCTCCAACCATTTAAAAAATGTAAAATCCGTTCTTAGCTCAAGGGCTGTACGGAAACAGGCATCGGGCTAGATTTGGCGCAGGGGCCTTTTGCTGACCCCTGCTCTTTAGTCTGGACCATGATGCTGAGCTTGTTTGGAGGAGCAGGATGTGCTCTCCGGTGGAGAGGCACCAGGTGGGGCAGGGTTGCTCTTCTCCCCATCACCAGGCGTCCCAGGAGGAGGCTTTCCAGGTCTCTCACGGCACATAACATCCCCTTGCTCAGTTGAATTGAGGACATGACTTTCCACCAGTGCCCTCCTGTGAGGTTTGCAGTGCCTGAGCTTTGGCTCCTGGTGGGAACTGGCCCTTTACAAGGGCTCTGCCTGGGGCCCTGGCCCGACTGGCCTTTCGGCTGGTGGCCCACACCGGATGAGCTTCCTGGAGAGCGTGCAGTGTCCTTTCCTGTGCCCTGTTGGGGGAAGTCAGGCTTGCCTAGGAGAGTGGCTTTGACTTTGCTCAGCCAAACGTTCTGCAGGAAACACATTCTACAGGCGCACGATAACAGGCAACCAAGGGTGTGACCCTGGGGCTGTGGATGGTGGAGTGAGGTGACAGCTGGCCTTCAGTGGGGTGGTGTCGGTTGCCTTCGTTTTGCAGACAGAGCTGTTGTGTATTTTTGTTTCCCCTAAGGTGCATACGGAACCGGTGTGGCCGGCTGGCAAGGTGAGCCCTTCTGTGCGTCTGCAAGTGGGCAGCTGGGCCTCTGGTCAGCCCCCAGTGGGTTGGGATACAGGCACCCCATCCTCCGCCCTAGTTGTGCTCACACTGTCCTGAAGGCCGGGCAGGTCAGGCTGTCAGGGAGGTCTGGCACGGATTTCCTGGCTCTGTTGCTGAGGACATGGTTGACCAGGGCTGCTGTTCGGAGCAGGAAGTGCTGTGGAGGGCCGAGGCCATGGAGGCCTCAAGGGGGCTTGCTGGACAGGGTTGGGACTGAGTGGCAGCTCTTTGTGGGGTTTATCAACAACCCGAACTGCCATTTCTGGGCTCTCAGCAACCTTTGGCTTTGCATGGAAGCAAATCCTAGGGTCTGGCACAGAAAAGCTGCTGCTCAGTGCCAAGGCTGCCCTTCCTGTTGCCTCTCGGCAGGTCACAAGCTCAGCATAAAGTGATGCCAGCAGTGCTTGGTCCCACGACCCTTTTCCTTCTCTATGGGTGGTTGGTGCTCTTCTCTAGAACCGTCCGCCACGGACAGGTCTCTTGGCTCCTAAGGTCTGACTTGGCTCCTCCTCTCTACGACAGGTTATGAAAACTACAATTATTACAGCACCCAGAACACCAGCGTTACCACAGGAGCAACTTACAGCTATGGCCCAGCCTCCTGGGAGGCCACCAAGGCCAGTGATGGTGGCCTGGCAGCAGGGGGCCCTGCTGTGCACATGGCCTCTTTTGGCCCAGAGCCGTGCACCGACAATTCTGACTCCCTCATTGCCAAGATCAACCAGCGCTTAGACATGATGTCCAAGGAAGGAGGCAGGGGCGGGAGCGGCGGCGGTGGGGAGGGCATGCAGGACCGGGAGAGGTGATTATGGATCCACGCCCCTTCCCCTGAGACCCTGTATGCCCACCTTTGTGCACTTGGGAGTGGGCACCTGTTCCTCGGGGAGGGCTTTTTCTCGCCTCCCACCTGTGTGTGGCATGGATGAGTTGGGCCTGTTGCAGGGCATTACAGTAGGACTGTGGTGGGGCTTGGGGAGTGGCCATCGGCTAAGCTGCCGCAGACTCCCCATCTGTACGACAGGCCACTCTTGTGGTCAAGGGCTCCATGCCCCTCGCTCAGCAGTGTTCAGAAGAGGGGGTTGGTCTGTTTTGTTTTCTGAGCATTTAGGTGGGGTGCAGGGTGGTTTAGTTCACTGTTCTGAATATAGGGAGGTAGCTGGGCATTGAGGTTGTACCCAGGGAATGTAGAAGTGGTTGGCTGGGGCGGCCCGGGCGGGGTCCCCAACCATCCCCAACAGGCTGTGCTTCCTTTGCAGCTCCTTCCGCTTCCAGCCCTTTGAGTCCTACGACTCCAGGCCTTGCCTGCCTGAGCACAATCCCTACCGTTCCAGCTACAGCTATGACTATGACTTTGACCTGGGGTCCGACCGCAACGGCAGCTTTGGTGGGCAGTACAACGACTGCCGGGACCCAGCCCGAGAGCGGGGCTCCCTTGATGGTTTCATGCGGGGTCGGGGCCAGGGTCGCTTCCAAGACCGCAGCAACCCCAGCACCTTCATGCGCAGTGACCCCTTCATGCCGCCCTCAGCCTCCTCTGAGCCCCTGTCTACTCCTTGGAACGAGCTGAACTACGGGGGTGGCCGGGGCCTGGGCGGCCCCTCCCCCAGCAGGCCACCTCCGTCCCTCTTCTCCCAGTCCATGGCTCCTGACTACGGTGTCATGGGCATGCAGGGGGCGGGCAGTTATGACAACACGATGCCTTATGGATGTGGCCGGTCACAGACCCGGATACGGGATCGGGATTGGGACTGGGTAAGCCCTCTGAAAGTTAGGTCGGGGCAACTTTGCTTTTCTTTTTAACAGCTTTATTGAGGTAAAATTTCTACACCATGAGATTCACTCATTTGTAAGTGTACAATTTGGCTTTATTATTAAATCTGCAAAATCTTGCAATCATCACCATCACCACAGTTTAATTTTAGAACATTTCTATCAAACCAAAAAGAAATCTCTGCCCATTAATAATTCCCCATTCCCTTCCACCAACCCCTGATGACCACCAGTCTGCTTTCTACCTTTGTGGGTTTGCCTGTTGTGGACATTTCATACAAATGGAATCGCACAACACGTGGCCTTTTGTGTTTGGCTTCTTATGCTTAGCATGGTGTTTCCTTTTCAACTCCACCCACATACGTTGTCTCTCATTGCTTTTTGAAAAGACCTTTTCTGCCTATGTTCTCCGGTCTTCATTTCTTTGGGGATCTTTTAACAGTCCAGGTAAGTGGTACATAAGATGTGCTTGTGTCCGTAGCCCAGGAGGAGAGGGTTTGACCGCTTCGGACCAGACGGCATGGGCAGGAAACGGAAGCAGTTTCAGATTTACGAGGAACCGGATGCCAAACTGGCCCGGGCTGACAGTGAAGGGGATTTTTCTGAAAACGGTATGGCCTGGGGCCCAGTGGGGCCCACTGGGTGTGAGACAGGTCACCTGCCCGCCTGGTTCTTGGCTTGCCCCATCCATCCCATGGGCACTCAAGGGTGGCATGTTTCACCCCTGCTCCCTCACCCCCTCTGTGGCCAGGACAGATGGGCACTCCGGACAGTGAGCTTGGGAGGGTAGGAATGGAATGGGGCTGCCTTCGAGGGCCTGACTTTTCCTATTCCTTTGTGTCTGGCAGATGACGGAGCTGGTGACTTCCGGTCAGGAGATGAAGAATTCAGGGGTGTAAGTTCACCCTTTATCAGTCACACCCCCAACCCTTTGTGTCTAGTGTGAGATTTCTTCCTTCCTCAGTCGTTCTTCCTCACAGAGAGACAGGAAGAACTGCCCTGGTAGACTCAACTCTACCTCTGAGTGGATTTTTCTTTTTTTTTTTTTTCTTTCTTTCTTTCTTTCTTTTTTTTTTTTACAGATAGGGTCTTGCTCTGTTGCCCAGGCTGGAGTGCAGTGGTGTTGTCATAGCTCACTGCATCACTGCAGCTTTAAACTCCTGGGCTCAAACGACCCTTCTGCCTCAGCCTCCTGAGTAACTGGGATTGCAGGCATGCATCACCATGCCAGCTAATTAAAGTTTTTTCGTAGAGACAGGGTCTCGCCATGTTGCCCAGGCTGATCTCAAACTGCTGGCCTCAAGCAATCCTCCTGCTTCAGCCTCCCAAAGCATTGGGGTTACTGGCGTGAGCCTCGGCACCTGGCCCTCTGAGTGGATTTAGTACCTAGACTTGTAGCTAGGTTTCTAAGAGTTTTCTACCTGCAACAATCATTTCCTTCCTGAAAAAGCTCCTTGCTCCTCTCCCCAGCCACCGCTGTGTCAGTGTGTTGGGCCTAGCTGCCAGGCTGGTAAGCACAAGGACTGTGTGGGCCGAAGCTGTCAAACACTGGAGGCGTGTTTGCCGCCAGCTCTGTGCCGGGTGCTAATGACCCATGTCTGCATCTTTCCATTCTCACAACAAGGCCCAGGAGAGCAGTGTCTAAGGCTGTTTCTGAGCCAGGACCACCCCAGCACCCGGCGAGGGTGCCTTTGCCGCCCTGTGCAGATGCCCACCCAAGTGTCGGGGTGTGGGGGGAGCCTGGCCATCGCAGTGTGGGAGAGCTTCCTCTAGGTGACAGTCTGGGAGCAGGCAGAGTACGGTGGATCTTCAGCTTTTCTGAGAGTCTCGCTTGTTCCCTCCTTGGGTTGCTTAGGTCTTGAGTCTGGGATCTCTGCAGATCTGCCCGTTGCTTCCTAACCCTAACGTTCAGGCTCACTGCCTGCAGAATCAGCTCTGCCCAGATACTCAGATGAGTCATTTTTATCTATAGCTGGTTTGTTGAAATACTGGGTAAATATAAACGAAGGCTCGAGAAACCTGGTGAAGCCCATTTTCAACCAAGAATGCAGGAACTAGCATCCCACAAGTCAGAATTCCTTACCCTACAGTTTGGTGAGTGGGCTCTTCCATGCAGGTTGGCCTTTGCCACAGGGCAGGTAGTTCCGTCACTCTAGAATGAACTGAAAGAGGGTGACTTCAAAATAAAAGAGTTGTCACCACGGAATCTCGGAAGGCAGCCAGGAGTGGTAAATAGAGCACACAGGTTTATCCCAAGGCTCTAGGCTCGTCCTGACACACTGTGGCATGAGTGTCTTGGTGGCACAGTGTCCTGGGTCTAGGATGAGACCACTCAGTGGGTAGTGCCAGGGAGCTGGGCTGCTTGTGGAACATTCTGGAAACCATCTCACCGCACAACTTTGCATGTGCCCTTTTCCAGGAGGACGAATTCTGCGACTCCGGGAGGCAGAGAGGTAGGCATTGCCCAGCGTCCCTCGCAGCTTTCCCGCATCTGCCGGCTGCCGTGTGCTCATTGCCCGGCTCCCAGCTGGGGGCTTAGATGGTTGGGCCACTTGCTCAGGGCAGAGGAGGGGCTGTGGCCACCGGGTTGGCCTTGACCACAGCGCTCACCTGAGCCTTTGCCTCCAAGTGTCTGGGGCAGCATTTGCTGGAAACAGGCCCGTTTGCCTCACTTGATACAGGCTGCGGAGACGGAGTGAAGCCTGTCTCTGGGTGTCCGCACCAGCTCATGGTGGGAGGAAGGGAGAGTCTCAGAAACATAGAGAAGAGGCCCCCCAGCCCATCCCCTGTGTGCCTCCCCAACCAGGGCAGGTCCCTGTACTGTTCTCTCCTGGGATTCATTCTGTCCAGTTTCCTCAGCTGCCAGCCCGGGGCTGTGCTCTCGGCTTCTGTGGTGGGGATACCGGCAGCTGCAGTGCCTGAACGTGGGGGACAGAGAGTGGAAACCATCTGGGGTTGGGAGCTCAGTGGTAGGGGGCCTGTCAGGTGCACCCAGGCCCAGCAGATCCTGGAGCAGCAGTCACTGCTCAGCAGGCTGTGTCGTTTCCAACTTAGGAGACCTAAGGGTCCAAAGGAAGTGGCAGAAAGTAGTCACACCCCTTGGAGGGCCGTGGCAAAGCAGCCTAAGATGCAGAGGTCTCGAGCTCTCTCAGAAGCCACTTGTTTGTTGCCCTGTTCCCGTGGGTCTGTCCGTAGCTGGTTACCGTGAGGATCGTAAGCTGGCTCCTTCGTAGCTCTGCTCCCTTAACTTCTGAAGGCTCTTGGCTCAGATGCTCCTTCTCTTGTGTTTTCAGGCTTAGACGACCCTCTGCGGTCCCCCCACCCCATATCCTGAAGCAGTTCTGCCCGTAGCATGGGACCACACCGAGCATTTAGCAGCTCGTGCGGCGGGGCAAATGCTAAAGCAAAGGTGACATGTTTGTTGCGCGCAGGTCCTGCTACCTACCCGGGATGACTTTGCTATTAAACAGCAGTCATAGTTTCAGGCAGTGACCTCTTGCCAAAAACCCCACACGCCCTTTTGAGAGGCTTCTGAGCAGCGCACACCGGTCGCCATCTTCGTGGGACAGTCTCGGGACTGGCACCAGGGGTAGGGGTTACAGTTCAGATGCTTATCCAACCTTTTTTCAGCATCCAGCTCTGGCCCTGAGCCTTGGGGACCCGGCCTGGCCTCATGCTGGGACACTGGCTGCACGGCGCTCGAGGAGCTCCTGTGCTGGCCCCAGGGGACGGACGGGAGGACCAGTCGGTCTCTTCCCACTTTTGTTTCTAGGATTGCTTCCCACGCAGCCCTGGGAAAGCCCTAGATTGACGGTTTCTGTGAGTGGAAGGTGGAGGTTGGGCCAGCAAGGACTGTCAGACCTGCTGAGGCCCTAGCTGAGACGAGGCTGGCAGGATGCTCGTCATGGCCCACCTAGAGGTGGGACTGAGGGCGGTAGAGCGGCTGCTTCATTCCTGCTGCCTCTTTACAGGGGAGAATTGGCTTCTCCTTAAGTGATGCTGGGAGAAGACCCCATTGCAGGGTGCTAGCCTGGACAAGCAGGACGGGGAAGGACGAAGAGCAAGGGCCCATGGTGCGCATGGGACCGGCAGGCCACGTCCCTGGCCCATCCTGGCCTTCCCAGGTCATTGGGGGAGTGAGGTGACTCCTCTGGGTTCTCACCCGAGACCCATGCCCGTCAGGAGCCTGTGACGGTCCCTCGGGTGTCCTGACCCTGCCATGTGGTGGAGGCAGCAGCCAAGCCACAGCACCAGCAAGGCCCTGGAGCGCGGCTCCTCGGCAGGTCCCTCAGAGCAGCTCGAAGGAACTTGTCTGTTACAGGAGAGAAGGATGAGGAGGACGAGGAAGTGAAGAAGAGAAGAGAAAAGCAACGGAGGAGAGACAGGATGCGGGACCGGGCCGCCGACAGGTGAGAGCGGGCCTAGAGCCCCTGGAGGTGCCCGGACCTGGGCATTGTCAGGCTCTGTCCTTGCTCCCCAAGGCAGGGGAGCCTGGTGTGATCTGACCCCAGGCACAGTTCGGGAGCTGGAGCCAAGTCAACGGGAGACTTAGGAGATGAGTCAGGAGTATGGGAAAGCCCAGCCTTGCTGGTGGGTCTGTGTGGCCTGGACAAGCCCAGCAGGGGGCTCTCTTGCCCTCCAGCAGACCTGAGGGGTGTCCCCGTCCCCTGGCTTGGTGTCTGACATCCCAGACAAGTGACCCTTCATTCAACAGAGCTGCTAAGAAGGCACTTTGGGTACCTTGTTCAAATCCAGACCAGCCCTCAAGTTTGCCATAGCAGGTCTATGCGTAGAGAGATGGTCCTACCATCAAGATTTTGTTTTGAAGTAGGAAAAGCATGTAATAATGTCAAGCCCTGAGAGTGTCAGTGTGACCACACCACCCGCCTTCTTCTCCCAATGCAGTAATCAGGTGGCTTCTGTCTAAAGGTGGACATCCCTGGTGACCATGTGAGCACCTGGGGAGTCCTCGACCTGAGGGTTCAAATGGGACAGTGAGTTCTCTGTGCAAAGAAATGCCAGGTGATACAGAAACTCATTGAAACCCTTGTTTTTAAATATATAAATGATGGGTAGAGTAGACCTATTTTCATGCCACATGGTAATTGAGATGACATTTTTCTAAAGAAACATTCAGGCTCTGCACTGGTGACCAAGGATCTAGAAGGGACTTAGAGGAGTGGTTACAGAGGAGGTAAAGGTGCAGCAGGGAGGTGTGAATGCCCCCACCCCACCCCCATCTCTTCCTTAGCTTCCTGACAGGCCTGTGCACAGGACCTGGCAGATTGTCTTCTTCACTCTTACGGGGCTGGGGGGCGGCGTCCGCAGAAGTGTCTCATGGCGCTTAGCAGTTTGGAAGTCAGGTGATGGGGAGCCAGCAGAACTGTGGGTTATCCTCCCGAGGGCCTGCACTCCTACCCCAGGAGGGCTGCAGCCTCCAGGGCAGAGCCAGGAGAAGAGCGCCCCACTGAGGGCGCCTGGGGGTCTGCAGGTCACTCTCCTCACTGTACAGCAAAGTTACATTTGCTGCAGCTTTGAAAGCAACGTGACAAAGGAGCCTGATGTTTTATGCATAGAATTTGATAGAACGGGGCTTTATGTTGAGTCCCCTGGGAGAACTGGTCTCGAGGTATGTTAGTTTTGGATTGTGCAAGGTCTTCAGGTCAGGAATTTTCTCCTCACCTAAAACCAGGTTGCCTTGTGGCATCCCACTAACTGCAGAGACGCTATGGGGCTATGGGGTTAGACACTGAACCCCCGGCCCTCAGAGCAGTCAGCTGGAGCTTAGGGAGTCCACAGTTCTTTTTTATTTTTTTGAGACAAGATCTTTCTCTGTCGCCCGGGCTAGAGTGCAGTGGGATCATCGTAGCTCACTGCAACCTCAAACTCCTGGGCTCAAGTGATCCTCCTGCCTCAGCCTCCCAAATAGCTGGGACTACAGATGCCACCGCCACACCTGGCTTATTTTTTTACTTTTAGTTGAGATGGGGTCTTGCCCTTGTTCAGGCTGGTCTCCAATTCCTGACCGCAAGTAATCCTCCCACCACAGTTCTGAACCACTTTAGGGTGTTTTCTTAGGGGGTTTGGGGATGTCAGTAAATTGCTGTGTGAGTCATTTTCCTGAATACTTGCAAGGCTGTATTCCGGTTCTTCAGCCAAGGAAGCCTGGGGAGCTGCTACTCTGGCACCCCCCGAGGAGTCAGAGGTCTTGGTTCAGAAACTGCTTTCCCGTTTGCATTTCAGCTCTGCCCAGAGATGAACTGGTTTTCCCCACTTCACTGCTCTCCTCATTGTCCTTCCCCAGGATCCAGTTTGCCTGCTCCGTGTGCAAGTTCCGGAGCTTTGATGACGAAGAAATCCAGAAGCATCTGCAGAGCAAGTTTCACAAAGAGACGCTGCGGTTTATAAGCACCAAGCTGCCTGACAAGACGGTGGAGTTCCTCCAGGTACAGGATCCTTGGCCTCCATCTCGGCATTTCCTGATGATTCTGCAGGCACCACATTCCTCACAGAAAATGGAAAGGGAAGGGAAATAGGAGGCCTAAATTCGGTCAAGCTTTCTTTTCCCAGAACAAAACAGTTGTACAAGTCCCCAGGTCACAGAGGGACAGTCAAGCGCTCCAGTCATCATAGTTCCCACTAGCCCTGCCCACCGAGCTGCTCTGATAGCTGCGTGCCCACCCTTGGGGCAGCCGAGAAGTGTCCACTCTGCTGGCCTCTCGGCTCATTTGCTGCCATCTCCCACCCTCCAGGAATACATCGTAAACAGGAACAAGAAAATTGAGAAGCGGCGTCAGGAGCTAATAGAAAAGGAAAGCACAAAACCAAAACCAGATCCTTTCAAAGGTGAGTTGTGATCCTGGGGCACCTGCTGTCCTGGACGGCAGTGAGGTGTGTGATGGGGCCTGTGAAACCTGGTGCAGCCCGGGCTGCTGAGAAAGTGAAGTCTAGACCCGAGGGAACGGCACTTAGCAATGGAGAGAAGCCCTCCTGTGTGACCTCGAGTAGATCACATCCCTGCAGGCAGCTTGCTGGAGTGATTTAAGCACCCTGATGTCTCTTCCTCCTCGGTTCGGAGAGGAAGGATCAGAAGGGCAAGAGAAGTGGAAGTGCAGAATTCCCAGGTGCACAGCCTGGCTGTTCTGACCCCACACTCCCCGTAGAAGGGCAGGCCTGTTTCAGAGTCTGGCTCAGCTGAATCTTAGTGCCGCAGGGAGAATGCGTGGGTGTTGTCAAGGGAGAGGAGGAAAGCGTCAGTCACTTGCTGTCCCAGATCCCACAAGACTCTGGTGTCATCACAGGGATTGGCCAGGAGCACTTCTTCAAGAGGATCGAGGCCGCCCACTGCCTGGCCTGTGACATGCTGATCCCAGCACAGCCGCAGCTCCTCCAGCGGCACCTGCATTCCGTCGACCACAATCACAACCGCAGGGTAAGTCCCCTCCGACTCGGGGCGGGGGCGTGGGGGAGCATTCCCGGGCTGCCAGCAGGGGTGCAGTTTAGAACCTTCCGTGTCTTACTGGGAGTGCTAATATCTGGGGTCGGGGGCTCTTGCTGTATATTTCAAGTCTGTCACTTCTAGCCACTGATTGTAAAATCCATCTCGATTTTACTGAAATGTGAGAAAATGTGTTGCTTGGCTTGATTAGATATAGTACCTGAGATTCTCCTGATTTGAGAATGTTCCCTGTAAGCCGCACAGGTAAATCCCCCAGTTGCTAAAAATCTGTGAACTTCTGTAAGCTGAGGTGGAAGGCCCCCAAGCTGAGTGGCCGGGGAGGACCTAGGTTAAGGAACTGGTTTGGTCCTTACTAGCAGATGGGGCCTGAGGCTAAATCTTTAGCCCAGAGGTCAGCAGTGTTTTCTGAAAGAGTCAGAGAGTAAATATTTTTGGCTTTGCAGGCCACAGGGTCTCTGTACAGTGACAAAACTGTGCCACTGGTGCACGAAAGCAGCCACTGACAGTAAGGAGGTGTGGCTGGCCACCTTTGGTCTGTTGGCTGTAGGTTGCTGACGCCAGGTTTAGCATCTTGATCCTTAGTTGACTCAGGTATTAAATGGAAATATCAAAAAATGCCCGCCCATCTCACGGCGCTACTACAGACCAGCTGTTGAGCACTGCACCAACGAGGGATTATGGTACGAATAAGTCATGCTCTGCAACAAACGGTTGATGCATTCATACTTTTCCTGTTGGACTTTTTTTATTATGAAACCAACATAACCCAAAAACCGGAAAAGAAAGCGCTCACCTTGTTCCCCTGCTTAGTCCACATAGCTTCTCATTTGCAAATGTTCTCGTTTCATCCTTGCTTCAGCAGATGGTTCCTGGATAGCAGTGGCCTGTCTGTGCTTTTATCTATTAAGATTATCAAACTCTTCCACTTTGTTTCAGTCTCAATTGCAAAGTCTCTCTCTGTGGTGCCTTCTTGCTCTCATTCTTAAAGTCCCACATTTGGTTCCCTTTGCAGTTGGCTGCTGAGCAGTTCAAGAAAACAAGTCTCCATGTGGCCAAGAGTGTTTTGAACAACAGACATATAGTCAAGATGCTGGAAAAATACCTCAAGGTTTGTGCTGGGGAGTCAGTGGACAGGGAGAGCTTCTAACATACAGGGGGAACTCTGAGCATGGACTGTACCCAGGGGACAGTATTTCGCATGTCTGAGTCTTCTGACCAATTGAGGGACATTGAAATGTATCAAGCTTGGGAATGTGACAGCTAGGGATTTCCTTACTCGCTGCCTGGGGCCGTGGGGATCTGGCGCTGTTGGATTAACCAGCATGCAGGGGTGAGTGCTCTCACCAGGAGAAACCCTGATTGTCTAGCTGTGAAATACTGAGCAGATGACACATGCTTTTATAAAAAATCTGCCAGACGTGATGGCTTATGCCTATAATCCCAGGACTTTGAGAGGAGGCCAAGGCAAGAGAAGGACGTGAGGCCAGGAGCTCAGGACTGCAGTGAGCTATGATCACACCACTGCACTCCAGCCTGGGCAACAGTGAGACCCCATCTCAAAAAAAAACAGTGCAAAATGTTTCCGGTGAAGCTTTTCCAAGATCTCTTTTCTGCAACTGTAGGCTCTGAGAGCCTTTAAGATTAACTCACATGGTCTAGTTTAAATGTTTCTGCCATGGACAGTGCTGGTCCTAAAAAACATGAAGTCCCAGCAGTCCTGGGGCTCCTTTGAGCTCTTGTTAGACCGCACTGACCTGTGTTTCCTCTTTGGCCAGGGTGAGGACCCTTTCACCAATGAAACTGTTGACCCAGAAATGGAAGGAGATGACAATTTAGGAGGTGAGGAGAAGGAAGAGACACCTGAGGAGGTGGCCGCAGAAGTCTTAGCCGAGGTGATTATGGCCGCAGTGAAGGCCGTGGATGGGGAAGGAGCACGGGCTGCAGAGAGCAGTGAAGTCCCGGCTGAAGGGGAAGGCCCCGTGGACACGGCGGCGGCCAGCAGCAATCTCCAGGCTGAACAGCCTCTAGAAGAGGAGACACCCTGTGAAACAGCATCTGGGAACGGGACCACTGAGGCCAGAAGTGAGGCTGAGACACTGGCAGCCGAGGCAGAAAGCACAGGCACAGCGGCCGTTCCTGCCCCAGCTGCCATGGAAGCTGAAGTGGAACAAACTGACACAGAGTCCAAAGATGCCATTCCCACAGAATGATCCTGATTTCCCTGTTTCAAGGGATGTGCTGTAGAATGCATTGCTTTTTCTTCCTTGATTTGTAAGCAGTACTAGGGTGTGTGTTGCTGGAATATGCTGTAAACTAATGGGTGAAGAGACCCGGCCATCTCCTTCCGAATGGTGTAGTTCACGGACTTGTTCCGTACAGTTGAGTGGCTTCCCGCCTGGGTTTAAAAGCCGCAGAAGTTGTACGTTCCCCCCAAGCAGCTGTGACATGTCTCTTTACACTGTAGTTGGAATAATAATAAAGATTGGGTGATTAGGTCTTGATGGTATTATGCTTTGCTTGTTAGATACAGCCCACTGGCTGAATGTCTCTTTTTATTTTTTTGGTTGTTTAATTTTTTTTTTCTTTTTTGATTGTGAACAGCTCAACAGTAGGAATCTATTTTGCTTTATAAAGGATTTTTTTGCTTTTAAGTTTCAAGCGTTAGCTTTGGCTTCAGGTTTTGACCTCTGCTTTTTGCAGCGCACTGTATGATTTGTGATCCTCACAAGATGTGGCAGCATCTCTCTACCACGTGATGCTGGTCACTTCGCATCAGTGAGCTCTGTCAAAGGTCTGGTGGGTCTGACTGACCCGCACCACTGGAAGTTCACCACTTGACCCTCAAGAATGAGGAAACTTCGCGTAGGGCATTTTTTTCCAATCTTCAGTCCTTGGTGAATCACTTTTTATCATACTTTACCTCATTTGTGATCCACCTCTAGATTACTTCAGGTTTTCATTTTCTTTAAATTGAGTTATTCCCACTTAAATGTATTTAAAAGAAAACTTGATTATTACTACCATAGATGGAAAACCAATGTAAGTTGCCATAGGTAGAGGCTATCTGTAAAAAGGTAATATAATGGAATAGGCATGTTTCACTTTAGATAAATACTATTCCTTTGGAGGTTTCTGAGTCTGAGAAAGGAAGGCTAGCATGTGTTGAAGGGTGGCACTCAACAGTTACATTTTCATAGAATCAGAAGACTTGGAAGATCTCTTTTGAAATGGTCCTGCTGTGTCTATTTCCCTGAAAACCTTTGAACTGTATACATCTCATGTTTTGGGAAGTCTTGGCCAGTGGGAAATTACTAGAACAGAGGCAGTAAAATATTTAATGGGCATCTATTGTATACCAGGTGCTAATTGATGATAAATTTCTAACATAGGGCGCTGTTCTCAAGGAACCTTATTGGAGTTGCGAGGTGAATATGAAGAAGTCACTATTAGAACAATAAATTGCTTTATGAGAAAATGGTGCCTGTGAATCATTTCTGCCAGTAGTTCCTTAATGCGGTGGAGACGTAGCTTAATTGCAGGGTGAGCATCCCCTTCAAGGCATGTTCTCTGAAGGCGAAAAGCTTTGTTTGGCGATGGTTGGTTTATTTTGTTTGTTTTTGATTTTTTTGTAAAAATAATCCAAGGCCTATCCTTAAGTCAATCTAAATGTCAATGAGGCTCTTCTACCCTCCACCCCATGTGAAATGACATGAATCATTTTGTTCCTATACTTGGGGTTAAATCTAGCCCTTGTGCCCCAAGTTGGAGAGTGATGACGTGGATTGCACAAATGGGATGCACTTATGTTTCCTGAAATGACAATAATGAATTGCAAGCTTCCTCATTTGAGACAGGAGCTCATATTTATCAGTTATTTCCCTCATTTGCAGAGGAGAAACATGACGGGGGCTAAGTCAGTTTAAGGGTCACATGTCAAAGATGTGGGGTGACCAGATTAATATGCAGGTCCATGAGACCAATGGTCGTGATCTTTCCATACAACACCTAATTTATTATTTAAAAACAAGTCTGAAGAAATTGGCAACCCCTGCTTCAATTCCTATGCAAGAAATCATAAGAATGGCAGCCTAATCTCAACTTCACATTAATCATGTTACCTACTTGTGTGATTTTATTAGGTTTTCATGGAATTAGCACAGTTGCTAAAGGGAAAACAATGTAGTTAAGCAAAGTGCTCATTAAAGTACACAATCATTAGTATTATTAAATCTTCTCCAATTAGATTGGGGACCCTAAAGGAAAAATTGTCACTGCCTGATACAGTGGTCCTTGCTCACAAGAAGTGCTGCCAGTAGTAATGAGAATAGCAGAGTTCTAGAAGAGCCTTTCTGCATTTTCTTTTTTATAATAGCTTCCTGGAGGGTTCAATAAAAACATGCGCATAATGGATTTAAAAAAATGGGTATGACTTTGCACTGGTTTAACACTAAAGGAGGCTTCTCAATAATTAATAAAATTATTGAGGGACTTAATCTTCCACAAGGACACTGAGGCCTAGGAGGGTAGGTGATTATCTGCAATCAGATGTACAGTCTATCCACCGCCTATGAAAACACTACTTGTTGAGTGTATACTTTATAGAAATTAAATGAGAATTCAGTTTTGGGATAAGAAATCTTCATCCTCATGGGGTTGTTTATGAGAATCAAGTGAGATTACAGACTTAAAGCACTTGGCATTGTGTGAAACAGTGGCTCAATTTTGGTTTTTTTGAGCGAAAATTCACATAACCAAAAAATGGAACCATTAACTTTTTTTTTTTTTTCTCTGTCTTAGAGACAAGGTCTCACTGTTGCCTAGGCTCGAGTGCAGTGGTATGATCATAGTTCACTGCAGCCTCAAACTCCTGGGCTCAAGGGATCCTCCTGCCTCAGCCTCCTGAGTAGCTAGGACTAGAGGCACACTTCACCACACCCAGATAATTTTTAAAACTTCTGTAGAGACAGGGTTTCACAATGTTGCCCAGGCTGGTCTCCGACTCCTGGGCCCAAGCAATCCTCCCGCCTTGGCCTCAAGGCAAAATGCTGGGATTACAGTTGGAAGGCACCATGCTTGGCCACCATTAACCATTTTAAAGTGAACAATTCAGTGTCATTTGGCACACTTACAATGTTGGGAAACCACCACCTATATCTAGTATTAAAAGAAAAACTCTAGGCCGGGCGCGGTGGCTCACGCCTGTAATCCTAGCACTCTGGGAGGCCAAGGCGGGCGGACTGTTTGAGCTCAGGAGTTCGAGACCAGCCTGAGCAAGAGCGAGACCCCGTCTCTACTAAAAAAATAGAAAGAAATTATATGGACAGCTAAAAATATATATAGAACAATTAGCCGGGCATGGTGGCGCATACCTGTAGTCCCAGCTACTCAGGAGGCTGAGGCAGTAGGATCGCTTAAGCCCAGGAGTTTGAGGTTGCTGTGAGCTAGGCTGACGCCACGGCACTCACTCTAGCCTGGGCAACTGAGCAAGACTCTGTCTCAAAAAAACAAAAAACAAACAAACAAAAAAATAGAACGATTCTCAAATTGGGAAGTCCCCAGAAACAATAGGTTTACAGTGACTCAGGGCTGCCAGGTGGTCAGATAATACTCATGAACAGAAAAAGGAAAGTGACAGACTGAAAACAGAAATGAAATGCGGAAGCTGGGTTGGTCACAGCTCCACGTTTGCCTTGTTTGAACATGGTTTGAACCGTTGGCTGCCTGCAATTGGCTGAAACTCTGTGATTAGTACCAGAGTAGGTTACAGCCTGTTTACACGTCCAGTTAACTTATGGTTCAATATGTACAGAGAAACCTTTAGGCTGAACTTAAAATATGTAAAAGGCAGCTTTATGCTAAATTTAACATGACTTTCAAGGCATTTTCATCATCCTAAAAGGAAACTCCATACCCATTAGCAGTCACTCCCCCTTTCCCCTCCCCTCAATCCCTGACAACCAATAACCTGCTTTCTGTCCTTGGATTACCTATTCTGGATATTTCATATAAAGGGAACCATATAATATATGACCTTTTCAGTCTAGCTTACACTCTGCATAATGTTTTTGAGCTTCTTCCATGTTGTAGCATATATCAAAACTTCATTTCTTTTTATGGCTGAATAATATTCCATTGTACATATACGCTACATTTTGTGTATACATGTATCTGATTAGTAAGGATTATTTCTACCTTTGGGCTATTGTGAATTATGCTGCTAGG
Organism: Lemur catta; assembly: GCF_020740605.2. NCBI lineage: Eukaryota > Metazoa > Chordata > Mammalia > Primates > Lemuridae > Lemur > Lemur catta. Next base: position 115,111,699 of record NC_059128.1, on the reverse strand, counting down.
AACATTCGTGTGAAGTATTGGAGTACCTGTTTTCAATCCTTTGGCATATATACCTAGGAGTGCAATCACTGGGTGATGTGGTCATTCTATGTTTAATTTTTTCAGGAACCAGTAAACATTTCTGCGGCAGCTGCGCCATTTTACATTCCCACTAGCAATGTATGGGGGCTCCAATTCCACATCCTTACCAACATGTACTATTTTCCACTATTTAAATTCTAGCCATCTTAGTGGGTGAGAAGTGGTATCTCATTGTGCTTTTGATTGGCATTTGCCTAATGACTAAAGATGTTAGGTATCTCCTTATATGCTCCTTGACCATTTGTATATCTACTGAAGTTCTTTGCCCATTTTAAAATTGGATTGTCTTTTTGTTGTTAAGTTGCATGAGTCCTTTATATACCTTGGATACTAGACACTTAGACATATAATTCGCAAATATTTTCTGCCATTCTGTGGGCTGTTTTTTTGTTCCCTTAATAGTGTTGTTTGATACACAAAAATTTTTAATTTTGATCAAGCCCAATTTATTTTTTTCTGTTGTTACTTGTGATTTTGGAAAATCCAAGTAAAGATTTACCTCTTTATTTTCTTCTAAGAATTTTATGGTTTTTGCCCTTATGTGTAGCTGTGTAATCCATTTTTAGTTAATTTTTATATATGGTGTGAGGTAAGGTCCAACTTCCTTCTATTCCATGTGGCTTATCCGGTTGTCGTAATACTACTTGTTGAAGTATTCTTTCCCCACTGAATGGTCTGGGCAACCTTGTCAAAAATAAGTTCACCATGGCTACATGGGTGTATTTCTGGACTCTCTGTTCTATTCCATTTTTCTATATATCATCCTTATGCCAGTACCACACTGTAGCTTTGTAATAAGTTTTGAAATTGGGAAGTGTGACTGACTCTTTATTCTTCTTTTTCAAGATTGTTTTGGTTTTTCTGTGTCCCTTGAGTTTCCATAAGAATTTTAACGTCAGCTTGTCAATTTCTACAAAGAAGCCAGCTGGTATCCTGATAGGGCTATCTGACAGAGGATCTATAGATCAATTGGGGTAATATTGCCATTTTTACAATATTAAGTCATTCAATTCACGAACATGGATATCTTCCCACTTATTTAGGTTGTCTTTAACTTTTTCAAGCAGTGTTTTGTAATTTACAGTGCATAAGTTTTGTACTTCTTTTGTAAAATTTATTCCCAAGTATTTCATTTATTTATTTATTTATTTATTTATTTATTTATTTTTGAGACAAAGTCTCATGCTGTCACCTTGGCTGGAGTGCAGTGGTGTCATCATAGCTCACTGCAGCCTCAAACTCCTGGGCCCAAGCGATCCTCCCACCTCAGCCTCTGAGTAGCTGGGAATACAGGTGCACACCACCACGCCTGGCTAATTTCTTTTTCTTTTTCTTTTCTTTTCTTTTTTTTTTTAAGTAGAGACAGGGTCTCACTCTTGCTCAGGCTAGTCTTGAACTCCTGACCTCAAACAATCCTCCTGCCTTGGCCTCCTAGAGTGCTGGCATTACAGGCGTGAAACATTGATATATTTCACTGCAGTGAAGTGAGGGCTTTCAGTGCATCCATCACTGGAGCAAGGCACATTGTACCCACCAAGCAACCTCCCATCAACCACCCCCTCCCACCCTACCCCACCTCTCTGAGTGTCCACCGTGGAACCATTTTCTTAATTTCATTTTTGGATTGTTCATTGCTAGTGTATAGAAAAATAACTGATTTTTGCGTGTTGATCGTGTACCCTGTAACTTTGTTGAATTTGTTTATTAGCTCAAATAGGTTTTTCTGTGTGTGAGGGCTCTTTAGGATTTCCTCTCTATAGATCATGTCATCTGTGAACAGAGATAGTTTTACTTCTTTCCTATTGGATGCCTTTAATTTTTTTTATTTCAAATTATTAAGGGGGGTACGAATGTTTTTGGTTACATGAATAGCTTTTGTAATGCCTGCATCATGGCTATGGGTGTACCCATCACCCAAATAGCGTTCATTCTACTCATTAGGTAGGTTTTTGCCCCGCCCCTCCCCTCCTCCCCGCTGCTTGATTTCGACTGACTTTTACTTTGGATGCCTTTCGTATGTATTCCTTGCCGGATTGCTCTGGTTAGAACTTCCAGGGCAATGCTAGCATCCTTATAAAACTTCTTTTTAAAGTATATTTACACCCTCAGTGATCTTTCTCCTGTCAATTCCACTAAGTTTATGTGGAAGACCATTTGTTCCCACAGATACTATATAATTCCAGCCAATCCATTTAAGCTGGATTCTTTGAATAAAGAACATAAAGTAGGCCGGGCGTGGTGGCTCATGCCTGTAATCCTAGCACTCTGGGCGGCCGAGGTGGGTGGATCACTTGAGGTCAGGAGTTCGAGCCCAGCCTGAGCAAGAGCGAGACCCCGTCTCTACTAAAAATAGAAAGAAATTATCTGGCCAACTAAAAATATATATAGAAAAAAACAATTAGCTGGGCATGGTGGTGCATGCCTGTAGTCCCAGCTACTCGGGAGGCTGAGGCAGTAGGATCGCTTAAGCCCAGGAGTTTGAGGTTGCTGTGAGCTAGGCTGACGCCATGGCACTCACTCTAGCCCGGGCAACAAAGCGAGACTCTGTCTCAAAAAACAAAAAAGAACATAAAGTATATAACATATCTTTGGGGGGAGTCTAAGCCTGTGAGTCGCAGGTCAACAAGCGGGACTTTTATGTCTGCAGGGCCTAGGCAGTGTGGGTGCACAGACCGTCATGTCTTCACCCAGCAACCTACCCAGAGCTACCCACTCCAGACAAATCCTGAACCTGCCCTATGGGAAATGCTTGGGGAATTTAAATTCTCAGATGCATACAAAGATTTAGGAATGTTTCTCTAAACAGGGGTAAAGAAGAGATCAGAAATGCATGCAAATTTTTCTTATTTGCTTCAAGGAAATTTTCTCTGAAAGAACTGCTATGTACTTATTGTCCTCTTTAGGGATAAGCCCCCATGGGACAATAACTTCAGGGTAACAAAGTGTATAAATGTGAAAATTCTCTGCTACAATGGTCCCCCAAAGGAAAATTGTAGCCTCTTTAGAGAGACTGAAGTACTCAATTCCTCCCCATTGGAGGACAGTGAGAATGATAATACGATTACCCATGAACTAAGATCACAACAGTTCTCCCCAGTGTTTGAAATACACTTTGTCTAGCTCAACAATGGCAAAACCAGAAGGAGCTAAAGGGAGAAGGAAGAATCTGCCTGCCAGTATTCTTTGACCTCACAAAGGCTGAAAAATGTTTTCACTAGGAAAAGGGGATATATGGTCCCAGGATGTATGTTGTTAGTTTTCTATTGCTGTCTAATAAAGTATTCCAAAAGTTAGTGGCATAAAATAGTACACACTTGATAATTTCTACGGATGAGCAAAATCCGGGGGTAGCTTAACTGAGTCCTTAGCTTAAATTACAAGGCTACAATCAAAGTGTTTGTTAAGGCGGTGGTCTCATCTAAAGGCTAGACTGGAAGGATCTACTTCTGGCTATTGGCCAGAACCTACCCCTCAGTTCTTTGCCACACAGGACTTTCCAACACGGCAGCTTGCTACATCAAAATGTGCTTGATAGGTCAGTGTGGTGATTCATGCCTGTAATCTCAGCATTTTGGGAGGCCAAGGTGGAAGGATCGCTTAAGGCCAGGAGTTCAAGACCAGCCTGAGCAACAGAGAGAGACCCTGTCTCTACAAAAAAAAACAAAACAAACCCCCACCCCCAGAAATTAGCCAAGTGTAATAGCATGCACCTGTAGTCCCAGCTACTTGGGAGGCTGAGACAGGAGGATCACTTGAGCCCAGAAGTTTGAGGCTGCAGTGAGCTATGATGCCATTGCACTGTAGCTGGGGTGACAAAGTGAGACCTTGTCCCCCCACAACCCACAAAAAAGTGCAAGATTTATGTCAAGTCTTTTGTAATCTAATCACAAAAGTGACATCCCATCACTTCCCCACCTCCCACTCCAGTACCTAAGAATATAGGTGCATGCCACGATGCCTGGCTAACTCCTTTTTTATAAGGCTTGGGTCTGGTCTCCAACTCCTGGCCTCAACTGATCCTCCTGCCTCAGCCTCCCAGAGTGCTCAGATTACAGGCCTGAGCTACTGAGCCCAGCTCCCATCACTTTTACATATTTGATACCTTAGAAATGAGTCACCAAGTCCAGCCCGCACTCAAGCAGAGATTACGGAAGGTATGAATACCAGCAGGCAGGGATCACTGGGAGCCAGCTTTGAAACTGCCTATCACGGAACACTTGTATACACCTAGATATAGATGCTATTTTTTTAAGAGACGAGGTCTCGCTCTGTCACCCAGGCTGGAGTACAGTGGCACAATCACAGCTCACTGCAGCCTTGAACTCATGGGCTCAAGCGATCCTCTCGCCTCAGCCTTCTGAGAAACTGAGAATATAGTCATGCACCACCACACCGGGCTCAGCATTAACTTTTTCTATTAACTTGTCTTGCACTTTTCCTCATATATATGACTCATTCTTTTTTCTCCTTTGAAAAATTTTAAAACACAACACAAAAAATATGCATAAAGCACCCACATAGTAGGGTGCTACAAAGCTAATGCATAGTAAAGAAAACAGAATACTTTTCAGTCATGCAAAATGAAAGAGTTCTAGAGCTACACAACATTGTGCTTATATCAACAATAATAATGTATTGAACAATTAAAAATCTGTTCAAAGGGGCAGAACTCATGTGTTTTCTTCCTCAATTTAAAAAAAAAGCAGGCTGGGCGCGGTGGCTCACATCTGTAATCCTAGCACTCTAGGAGGCTGAGGCAGGAGGATGGCTCTAGGGGTCAGGAGTTCAAGACCAGCCTGAGAGTGAGACCCCATCTCTACTAAAAATAGAAAAAAATTAGCCGGGCATGGTGGCGCATGCCTGTAGTCTCAGCTCCTCGGGAGGCTGAGGCAGGAGGATGGCTTGAGCCCAGGAGTTTGAGGTTGCTGTGAGCTAGGCTGACGTCACGGCACTCTAGCCTGGGCAACAGAGCAAGACTCTGTCTCAAAATAAAAAAAAAAAAAAAGCAAATCAGCAGGGCCATATGGATCTTTAATTTGGAAAAAAAAGAAAGAAAGAAAAGAAAAACAACATTGATATACCTCGGAAACCTGCCATCCCCACCCACCTGCTTCGTCCCTTCCTGATTACGCCATCAGGTAACCAGTGGTGATTACTTATTGGTTTTTGTTTTTGTTGTATAGTTTCACTTCCCTAAAAAACTCAATCTATTTTTATCTGTTTTGGAAATCTACATGAAAGTAGAATCACTGCATACTCAATATGCCTTTGCTTCTTTGGTTTTGTGTCGTTGGTAAGAATCATTCATGCTGTTGGGTGTAGCTGTGGTTTGTTCATTTTCATTACAATTTATTCATTCTACCATCCATGAACATTTGGGTTGTTTCCAGTGTGGGTGCTTATGAACACTGCCATTCTGAACCTTCTCTGAACCTTCTTAAATGTGTCAGCAAGTTTCTGTGGGATTGGAATTACTGGTCCATAATGTATGTAGAATTTTAGCTCACCAGATAAAGCCTGATGACCAGTGGTGTATGAGAGCTCCTGTTGTCATTGTTTTTTTGTGTGTGTTTTGTTTTTGAGGCAGAGTCTTGCTCTGTCGCCAGTGCTAGAGGGCTGGAGTGCAGCAGCATCATCATAGCTCACTGCAGCCTCCAACTCCTGGACTCAAGCAATCCTCCCACCTCAGCCTCCTGAGTAGCTGGGACTACAGGTGTGTACCACCAGACCCGGCTAATTTAAAAAAAATTTTTTTTAGAGACGGGAGTCTCACTATGTTGCCCAGGCTGGTCTTGAACTCCTGGCCTCAAGTGATCCTCCCACCTCAGCCTCCCGAAGTGCCAAGATTACAGGTGTGAGCCACCATGCCTGACCACTTTTTCTTTTTTTCATTTCCCACCACCTAAAATACATAATAAAACTTACAAAATGTATTGTTTCTTGTCCATATCCCTAATTCTGGGATTACAGGCATAAACCACTGTGCCCTGCCAATATAAAAATTAATAATGAAATGTTTTACATTTGTCTTTTCATTTCAAGTGCTCAAGAGCCACATGTGGCCAGTGGCCATCATGTGAGTACAAGTCTAAAAGTGAATACATTAGGCCGGGCGCGGTGGCTCATGCCTGTAATCCTAGCACTCTGGGAGGCCGAGGCGGGTGGATCACTCAAGGTCAGGAGTTCGAGACCAGCCTGAGCAAGAGTGAGACCCTGTCTCTATTAAAAATAGAAAGAAATTATCTGGCCAACTAAAAATACATATAGAAAAAATTAGCGGGGCATGGTGGCGTATGCCTGTAGTCCCAGCTACTCGGGAGGCTGAGGCAGTAGAATCGCTTAAAGCCCAGGAGTCTGAGGTTGCTGTGAGCTCGGCTGACGCCATGGCACTCACTCTAGCCCGGGCAACAAAGCGAGACTCTGTCTCAAAAAAAACAAAAAAAAACAGAAGTGAATACATCAAAGTGATTACAGCAGTTACTCTGGTCAGGGAAGGGAAGAGAGACAGGGCATTCTTTATTTTTCCTCTCTATTCTTGTGTATTGTTCAATTAAAATGGTTTCATATATTATTTTATTAAAAATTAATAATGGAGGCTGGGTGTGGTAGCTCCAAGGCAAGAGGACTGTGTGAGGCCAGCAGTTCAAGACCAGCCTGGGCAACACAGCAAGAACTCATCTCCACAAAAAAGAAAAACACTTAGCAGGGCATGGTGGTGGGCACCTGTAGCACTAGCCACTTGGGAGGCTGAGGAAGAAGGATCACTTGAGCCCAGGAGTTCAAGGTTATGGTGAGCTATGATTGCACACTGCACTCAAGCCCAGGTGATACACTAAGACTCTGAATCTAAAAATAAATAAATTAATAAATAATAATAGATATTTAAAACCAGTGCTTAGAATTATTTATGTATTTCAAGTTTTATTCCTTAATATTTTCATTAATCTCTTCTGGATTTTAGTATTATGAACATGGTACTAACAGGAGAAAGTAAAAAGAGCTTATTTAAAATGTGAACCATTAAGTAACAAGACTTTTTATTTAACAGATGCAATTAGGTAAACATTTTCTGAGTTTGAGCTACCTGTGAGAAGTTAGGCTAAGCACCACGGAAAACAAAAAGAATGAGACATCATCGTCCTAGAAGATTTTTTGAAACAGCTTTTGAAACTGTCTTCACAGCTTGCATACTCTCTTCAGGTTGGATTTAATTTCCAGCAATAGCCAGAAGCGATCCAGTTGGGACCAGTATATCGAGCTAAATATATGGTTTGTCTAAAATGAAGTGTGACTCTGTAGTAAAGTGACAGATTTTGTTATGCGACTTGCAAATTGGTAGCTCCAAATTACTTCCAAAAACATTTATTGTCAGCAACAGTAATAAATTAAGTGGATAATGTAACAAGACAAGATTAACTAACAAGGAAGGGAACCTTAAAATAGATACATTCTGGTTTCCTTAAAAAAAACCAACAACAACAAACCAGTGATTATTCCATATTCACACAGCACTGTGTACCTTTTTATTCTTTTTCCATTTCTGATCATCTTCTGCACGTTGCAGAGTGTGCAAAATTAGGAGCCAGACGATATTTACAAATTTCAATATTTGTAATACAGGGTTAGAAAGATGCTTTAAGAACCAGTTACGATTACAACCTTTATTTCTTGCAACTAATAATTTACCTCATGCTTTGTTAAAATAAAGGGGAGGATATAGCTTTTCCTTTGCTTAGGACCCATAAATGTATGATTATCCTCTGTTAAAGTGTGAACAAACATCACAATAGAGGAAAAAAAATCGATTTAACTGGTATCTTATTGTATCAATATGTTCTGAAATAAGGGACCATCATGGAAATTTCTCATTACCCAGACTTTAGATAAAGGCAAAAGGGCAGAGGAGGCAGTTATGTGTCCAGGTTTGAAAAATTTCACGGAACCATCATATGAAGCCGCAAGAGACCTAAGCCTAACTTCCTCTTTTTTTAGGGATCAGGAAACTACCCAATGTTTACTAAGATCTTCTGGGCTTCAGGTGGGATGTTCTGCAAGCCCCAGAAGAGGTCGTGTGATTTTTTTTTTCTCCAGAGTCTAATGGGGGTACACACTCCCTGGAGCTGAGTTGCGGGTTGAGTCTGAAGAATGACAAGGAGGTCAGCAGGGGGAAAGCAGGGGGACAACAGCAGAGAGAACGCATTGGGCCTGGGGACCAGCACCTTCTAGTACGAACGAAGATGCAGCCTCGGCGTTGCTGACAGCCTCCTCTCACCTCCTTTCCCGAATTCACTTCACCCCAGCCCTGGCACCCCCATCGCGGCTCTTTCGCCCACGAGGGGGACCTCCCTCGGCCTCTCCCATCACCAGTCTTTGAAGGGGTCTCTCCTCACCGTCTTCCCTCTCTTTCAGGGTCTGTCATCAGATCCCTCTGAAAACTGTGGCCAACTCTCAGCCTTCAGACCTTTTCCCCGAGGCCCAGCCTTCGGTCTGCGGGTCTCCCTCAGGCCCCTCCCTGAGTCTGCGAGGTTCCTTCCCCAAGGAGCCCCCTTCTCCCTCCTCCCCCACTCACCTCGGCGCCACAGTCTTCCCCGAGCTCGTTCGCGTAGGCCGCGGGGGCGGGGCGCGCACGCCGGGCGGTGGCGCGGGGCCGCGCGCGCAGCGTGCGCGGTGACGTCAGAGCGCTGGCGGCGGCGGCAGGGCTGTTTGTTCTGCTCTCCCGCAGCCCAGGAGCCGAAGCAGTGGCGGCGGCGGCGGTGGCTGCCGGCGGTGCCCGCGGGCGAGCGGGGCCTGTGAGCGCAGCGGAGCAGCAGGCGCGGCGGGCGGGCCCCGGCGCCGCGCAGGCCAGCCCGGGGAGGGAACCGCGGCAGCGGGCGGGCGGCCGGCGGGGGCGGCGTGCGGCCTAGCGTCTCAGGTGAGGACCGGTGCCCTTCTGGGCGGCGGGCGGCGCGGGGCGGCCGGCGGGGTCTCGCGGCGCGTCCCGCGTAACCTGCATTGCGTAATGGGGCCGGTGCGCCACCACCTACGCCATCGGCGCGGCGCGGCGCGGGGGCGGGGAGGCCGGGGCTACGCGGGCTCGGGCCTGCGGGCCTCCCGCGCCGCTCGCGCCGGGCCGCGACGGCCTGCGCCGTTGGTGTCGGCACGGCGGGGCTGCTCGCGGGCGTCCGGTCGTTCGCGCCGCCGCCCCCTGGCTTGAGTCGGCTGGCGGGGCGGGGGCGCGGGCGGGGGTCGCGGGCGCCGCGGCGGGGCGGGCGGCCGGGGGCGGGCGGGGGGCGGGCCGAGGCGCCCGGCACTTCCTGCCGCCGCCATTTTGTCAAGTAAGGAGGAGGAGGAGGAGGAGGAGGAGGAGGAGGAGGAAGCGGCCACCGCGGTGTCCGTAGCGCGCTTGGCCCGGGTAAGTCCGGGCCCGGCATGGTGCCCGCGAGCGCCGCCGTCCACGGCCGCGGTCCCCGGGGCGGGCTCGGCCTCCGGCGCTCACGTGGACCGGGCCGCGCGCGCTCTCTGTTTGGCCCCTGGGTCATTCTGCCCGGGCTGGGGCACCGCGTCCCCCGACCCCGTGTCCTCATCTTCCTGGCGGTCCCTAGAACTCTGCAGAGAAAGGGGCAGGTCCTCTCCAGAGGGAGGGGGCTGCTGCGGCGCGCCAGCCCGAAGACAGGCCCCAGGGGGCGGGAGCGGTGCCCTAGGAGTCGAGCTTGGCCCTCTTGACCCACCCATTCCCTGCCTGGCAGCCCCTCGCTGGGTGCTTTGTTTTGCTCTGTCGGTGCTGGCCGGCTTCCTTGCCACGGCCTCATTTATTTGTGGTGTCGTGTGTGTGGTGGTTTGGGGTGGGGATATGGGGGAGTTGTGATTCAGCGAAATAAAATGACCCCCCCACCCGCAAACGGAAATAGCACAACTTCACCCGACTGAGATGCCCCCAAGGCCTGGCCTTGGATGAAGATGGGAAATCCCACTTTGGTGTAGTGGACGGTGTAAATACTTCTGTTCAGGTCCGTGGATGAGTCATGTGCTTTTGCTGAGTGGCTGACCTCTCTTTAACTCAAGAGCATGCTTTGTGGGTTTTTTTTTTTTAATTTTTATTTTTAATTTGCTTGTTTACGTTTCGTGCAGCCGCATCGGGTTTATAGTCTCGGTCGTTGGGTTCATTTATCTCTGTGTGTATGTTCGAGGCAAATGACCTCTTGGAGTCTGTGCTTCACGAGAATTGAAATGTCTTTGCTTAGCTTCAAGAGGGCTCTACCAGTCCGTGGTTGCAAAAACCAAGTCGCAGTGTACCTCTAAGCCAGGGGGTCTTTGGTGCTGTAATAATGGTTGGGAGATTTTTATGAATGGAACTGTCAAGTGCGCCGCAAATTCCTTGGAATTTGTAGTCTTGGAAGTTGTAAAGAAAGCGATACTTAGAAGGATTTATGAATGTGTGTTTTCAATTTCAGGAAGGTTTTGGATGGCACAATCTGTTTTATGACCTTGCCAATAATTTAATAAAACATTGAAACACTTCTTTCGATTTAATTTGGATGGGATTATCTTTCCACCAAGGCATTGTAGATAACTAACCCATTCCCCCAGCCAGGGAAAGATAAATGTCTCAGATGGTTTCCATTGATCAAATGGAGAACAAAAAGCCTAATCTGAATCAAAATGTATTGTCTTGTTATCCGCCATAGCTCTTTGGTAGGAAACAGTATCTACAGGTTCAAACTGGAGTCTCTTAAGATGGTTTTAGTTGGTGTTAACTGGAAAGAGTAGAGCTCACCTCCATGTATCTTGGTTAGCGTTCAGTGCAGCGGAATTGTTGCTGAAGATGAGGAACTTTGCCTGCACATGAAAGTTAGACTTGAAAAGTAGCTGCATTTTAAGAATTGTTCCGCTACTTTGGGGTGCCATATGCCTAGCTTCCCTAGCTTGGGAGGGCAGTGAGGAGGAAAAAATTAGCTAAGAATTGTGAAAGAATCAGTGGCCACTTAGTAAAATTTCCACCAAATTATTGAATTGTTTAAAGGAATTTAGACTTTGTTTCCAAAAGTTACCTTTTTGAGCCAGTTGTGATCTTTGTACTATATTGCACTTTTGCTTTTGGAAGTTGGGGGTGCACAATATTTTCCCATTACACAATTCAAGTTATTGAATGACTTGAGCTTTACAGATTTGAGAGAGAGATTGGAATTTTTTGTTTTTAAAGCAAGAACCATTTGGTACCTCAGTGATTTGAAGATCTGGGGCTATTAAATATGCTTTTGACATCCGATTGTTGTAGTCTGTCATGATTATGTGGATGTAAAATGTTTTGATTTCTGAATTTGAATAAATTTGTAGAGCAGACCAAGTTTGTCTTTATGTTCCTGGCAAATCTATAAAAAGGAAAGAAAAGCTTGTTGGAAACTGCTATTAATGTTTCATAAATCTTTGTGATTTTTCGTGTTTAGAAAGGGGTGGATATTTGCAAGGTGAGAATTGTGGGGAATTCATTGCTGATACTGACATTTCATTTAATACATAAGATGTGAGTTTGTAAAAATAAAATTTCCTTAAGTAAAAATGTTTTTAAAAACCAGAATGTAAGTTTCATGAGGGCAGGGTTTGGTTTGCTTGGCTTTGCCTATCCCCTTGTATCCTGTGTCGGGAAGAGCACACATTCATTCTTTGAATGAATAAATTAGAGAGACAATTGAGCAGGAATTTGGTGTGCCCATAATACCAAATGCAAATATTCCTCTTAAAAATATTGTTAGCAGTGGACATAATTGGTCAATAGTGACTTGCAAGGAATGTGAATTTTAATTAAGATAATGTTTAGATCTTAGGAATTGCAGTAAGTTTATTAATAGTTTGAGCAGCTTGGCATGCATTTGCTTCCATGCACAGTCTACTGTACATTTCCCACTTAGCAGTTTGAAATGTGGTGAGTGGGTTTGGGCTTGTGGTTCAACCCTGACCTGCAAAAAGTATTTTAAGAGAGAGATGAAGTGGGTAATAAACACACGTATGGGTAGCATTTCTTAATGTGACTCGCATGTCAGTAGAAACTTGATCACTTTTTAAAAAAACATTGAACGCATTTCTTTTTAAGATACTGATTTCATGTGTCCATGATGAACCAGTCCGTCTCTACAGTTAGTCCCTGAGCTCTTATGCTATGTACAAGGGAAGACAATTTTGATCATTAATTTTTAGTGTATTCACAGAGTTGTGTAACCATAGCTGCAACCAATTTTAGGACTTTTCTATCCCCTCCAAAAGATATCCTTAATCGGTTAGCAGTCAATTCCCATTCTCCCCCTTCCTCCCCCCACCAATCCCTGGAAACCACAAATCTGTGTTTAGATTTGCCTGTTACGGATATTTCAGGAATCATATAATATGTCACCTTTTGCAAAGAAGCTGTCTGTCCCAATCTGTCCGCACCCTGGAGGGGAGTAACATTAGTTGGTCCATATCACTTGAAAATGAGATTGTAAGAGTTTTTCTCATTAAATAAAAGTAGTGTGTGGTCATTTTAAAGAATTTGGAAAATATAAAATGTTAAAACAATGTTAAATGTTAGGGAGTTACCTCTTAATCTCATTTTTATTTCCTTCCAGTCTTTTTCCTATACTTGAGTAACAAAGTTGGCTTGTACTCAAGTTTTTTTTTTTTTTTAAATACTACATTGTGAACATTTCCAAAATGTTCTGTTTTAAGTGGATACTTAAGTATCATATGACTGTGCCATAACTTAATATTGCTATTTGTGGACATTTGGACATGATTTTCAGGTTTTCTCCTTTTTCATCTCTAGAAAGAGGATTAGTAGATCAAAAAGTCTGTATTGTTGAAAATTTGTTATAAATTATTTTTCTAAAAGGTTGCATACATTTCCATTTTTCCAATCAGAGCTTGGCAGTGTCTTGCTTATAAGGGTGAGGTTAACATTTTTTTCCTCCACAAATGATGATTGTGTGAAAACAAAATGTGTTGAGAAGCAGAAGTGTTTCTGGGCTCTTGCTCTTTGACCTTTCTACCCTCTCTTGCCCAGAGTTGGACTTTGTTTCCTGAAATCAAGTCAGTCTCCAGACCCTGAGATAGGAGCCCAATATTACCAGAATGCTCTAGGGAGGGTGACCCTAGAAGGCACGAGTGGCCTTTTGACATCTATTCTTGTCTCTTTTTTCTGTTCTGCTCCAGAGACTCTTGATACCACCAGTGTGGCAGACTCAGACCCCATTTGGAGTCCTGGCTCTGCTGCCCACGGTGTGAGCTTCAGCCTGTTGTTCATCCTTCCCGGAGCTTCACTTGCTCATCTTTTAGATAAGAGTAAAAAATATGTGTACCTCAGAGGGCATAAAGCACAGATCTTTGCACCAATGCCAAGGTGCCCTCTCAAGGTTAGTTTAGCTACTTGCTGACATTGCCCAGGTAAAGAATAGAAGTGGGAAGAGAAAGCCAGAGTAGAGCTGCTGACAGTTAGGAAGTGCAGCAGCTGATCCAGGCAGGGCACTAAGTGACTTTAAGGTCCAGGGGTGCTGTGTCTTTTTTGAGTGACCTCTGGGTGGAGACCCATGGAGGAGGCAATTGAAAGGGGTTGTGTTTGTTTTTATCTGATAATGAGATTAAGAGTGGTGATAATGGGATTAGTAGAAATGTGGCAGCTCTGGGGCATCCACCCTGGGATGTTTGCTCCCCAGTTTGGGAAAATGATCCTGCAGGGGAACTTGGGCCAGTGTATCCTGAAGCCTAAAATGTAACTTATCCATTTTATGAAAACCTGGTTATCTGAGCAAAGGCATGGCCAGAGAGCTAGAAGGCACTGGTAGACTGAAGTTTTTCCAGAGCACAGGCACAACATCTCTTCGAACCTTCTTGCCTCCCTTGCCCGTGATTCAGATTATCTGGGCTTGGTGAAAGGATTCTGGGCCCCAGGAAGGTGTAGGCTCTACACTGTAGGGTCTCCCTGGAAGGGTTTGATAGAGTGAACCAGGCAGTTGGATGTGCAGAGCTCCTGACTGAGAGCTTGGGGTCCTACTAATAGACTTTGGGTCTTTTGACCAGAAGAACCAGTTAGTGCCAGTCCCTGTTACTGGGAGCCATGGGTGTGCAGGTCCAGGAGGGATGCCTTTTGTCTATGTGAAATACAGTTGGAGCTTGTATTTCTTTTGGAGGTTGGTTAGGGAATCTGAACATTAACTTCAAATTACAAGAAATTGAATAAATACGACATTTGTTCTATTTGATCTGTGCACACTTAGAAATACTTCTCCTCCCATCATCACCCCCCCACACACATTTACCATAGGCATAGGCTATTCTTTGATTTTTTTCCCCCCTTTGGCTTGTGTTAGCCTGTTCTGCCCACTGTGGGAAGGTTCTGGGACCTCGGGCTGTGGCAGACAGAGTTGACTGGGTTTCGGTGGGACTGTGTACCAGAGAGGGAGAGCTGTGGATTTCTCTATCAGGGCTCAGTCCCAGCCCCACCCCCTTCTGGCCTTGACCTCAAGCAAATGACATAATCTCCATAAGCCTCAGTTTCCTCTTTTATAAAATGGGATCAGCGTGCCTACATACTTTGACAAAGATGAGACCATGTGGGTACTGACTGGGGCCTCAGATCTTACTGTAGTAAGATGCTTGAGGCAGGAAAGGCAGAGACTAGGAGTGTTGCTCTGCTCTCTGCCTGCAGGACCTTGAGAAAGGCCGTCTAGGTCCTTCCTACTTTGCATGTGGTCACCTTTATTGTCTTGTCTCCATGCTAGTCTGAAACTCCTCATTTGTTCCTAGCTGCTGTTACATCAGGAGACACTGGCACACTGTGGAGCCAGCGCCAGGGGAGAAGCGTTAGGCTTGGTATTATGCAATTTTTCAGAAACACAAATTAGTAAATCTTGTTTGCTTGTTTATGGCTAATGTCCCCAGTTCTACCTCAGGCAGTAACATACATGCCTGTGGGTGGATTGACTTTTGAGGTTTGTTTTGTTTTGTGTGAAAGAAAGGGAAGAGGGTGAGATAAATTTGGGGATTTTATACTTTAAATATTTTCCACGCTGTCTGAGGAAACATCTATTTTGTGGGAGTGGATCACTATTGTTAGCATTGAAATGAGAACTACATGGAGAGTGTGGGACCTGCCAGCCCTAGGAGTGGGTGCCAGTGTGGGCTGACTGGGACCTGCTGTGTGTCCTTGGGCTTGTTACCTACACTTCCAAGCCTCAGTTTTTCATATGTAAATCAGAGCAGATAGGTTTGGGTTCCAGAGAACTGACAAGAACCTGGATTTTCAGAGAAAGTATTTCTTTTTTTCTTTTTAAGAGATGGGGTCTAATAATAATTTATGTTTAATAAAGTTGAGAGTGGCTCTGCATGCTAGAACTCTTCTTAAACTTGGGAGGGGGTTGGGCTCTCGCTATGTCGCCGAGGCTGCACTTGAATTCCTGGGCTTAGGCAATCCTCCTGCCTCTGCTTCCCAAGTAGCTGGGACTACAGTAGAACATAATTCTTTATATGTGTTTTTCAAATTATGGGTCATGAAATGAGTTTAGTGGGTTGCAATTGGTGTTTGGGGGTGGTGGGGGCAAGGAAATGACAGGCCAGGTGTGGTGGTTCGTGTAATCTCAGGACTTTAGGAGGCTCAGTTGAGGCCGGGAGTTTGAAACCAGCCCGAGCAACATAGCCAGACCCCATCTCTAAAAAAATACATATAAGTATATTTTATATATGTAGAAATAAAAATACACACATATATAGAGAGAGAGAGCTGGGTGTGGTGGCAAGTGCCTGTAGTTCTAGCTGTTTAGGAAGCTGGGCACTTGAGCCCAAGGAGTTCAAGGTTATGGTGAGCTGTGATTGCACCACTGCACTCCAGCCTGTCTTTTTGGGGAAAAAAACTGAAAAATCAGAGGGTGCCACACATTTCAAGAATATTTCATAAAACCTTTACTGTGATGTTACCTGTTGTGTACATGATAAAATGTGTTTCTTCCTGTGTGTCATGTCAGAGAAGTATGAATAACATTGTAGTCAGTGCTACTGGATGGTAATGTGGGTAACTTTATTTTGTGTATGTGGCTGTTTTGCAGTCTGTTTCTTTATTATTTGCCCAAGAGTGACTATCCTGGATGTGCTTTCTAGTAGCAAATGAAGGACATCGATGTTTAGTTTCTTTCCTTACTTGTACCCACTGCTTACTAGAAGCTTTGTAGGGGGTGGGGTGGGGAAGTTAAAAGAGCATGTTTTCGTGAAGGTGTAATAGGTAGTTTGCCACAGGTGAAACAAGAAGTATATGCAGCAAACTGTTGTCCTTTATTCTTGAATGCTGTCGCTCAGATTCTGTCGTCTGAACTTTTTTTTACCAAGATGACTGTTCTGTTAGGAAAAGGCTGTATTAGATAGGTCTTTCTCTGATATAAATAATGTAACTAGTTAAAGCAAAAGGGAATTTGTTGGCTGATGTGACAAGAAGCTAGGGTGAGGCTTAGGGAGTAGTTGGATCCAGGGGTCCACACAGTGACTTCAGAGCTTTTTATCGATCTGTCGCTGATATTCTGACTTCCAGGTCAAGAATGAATCTTACCCTGTAGCCAAGGACTCTAGTTGAATCATTGCCTATCCCTGACCATGTGCAGAACGAGGATGCTGAACTGGCTTGCCTCAAGCCCAGTGCCTTAGCTGGTCTCTGTCCTTTGCATGCGCATCCCAAGGAGTAGCTCCAGTAGCACCTTGCTCATTGTTACGGGGCACGCAAGATGGGAGACTTGTTGAACAGAATTTCCTATGTTGGAAGTAGTGTGTGCTCCCTAGCTTGAAGCAAGAACTTTTGAATGGTTGTAAAAAAAGCTCATTTTCCGTGCTAGTTCGTAAAACAGAATTAGTTAAACCAGTTTAGAGTGAGTTCCTCATAAAAAGAGTAAAATGAAGATGAGTAAGGATATGTTTCTCCCTGATCTTTTGGTAGAGGTTGAAATGAAAGGCACAGTTTATCTATCTTATCTCGTGCCAGCTACAGCAAGAGCTGCTGTGGAAGCTCTGGGAGGAGTCAAGCCAAGTCTCAAGAGTCACTTGGGTGGGTGGGAGAACTCAGTCCAGTGTGATTGGGTCCAATTTGGCCAGAAAAAGGACCTGAGGGAACACAGGGTGAGATCAACTTATACCATTGCAGGAGCCTACAGGAAAAGAGCCTGCAGGTCTCTTGGATAAGAGACTAGGTAGATAATAAGTTCCAGTAAATGCTTACAGGAGTGAAATTGTAACGGGGACCATTTCAGTAGACTGGATTCGTTTATTTTTCCATGCTTGCAAAAGCTGCAGTTGTAATTTTGCTATTTGCTAAGCTATTTCTATACTCAGGTTCTTGTAAAGCTGGCTGCTTGGCATTCCTCTAGTATTACAAAAAGTCTACTCAGAGTTCCATAATCAAAAACAAGTGTTAAGGTTAAGCTCTATTATAATAATTGTTTTTCAACATTTTCAGTCCTTTAAAGGGCTCAAAATAATTGAGAGTCCAGTGGCCAAGAGTGAGACTGGCCCTGCCTCACTAGAGCATCTAACTTCAGGGGAGGTTGGAGGTCCCCTTGAAAATGTGGGGACAGAATTGCACACATGCATGAGCACTGAGCCCTAAAGACCATCTAAGGAGCATGTACTAAAATGAATTTCCTGGATTTTACTCTGAGGATGAGAAATTTATTATGATAATTGAAAGTCTCTTGATGGTTTTGAAGACTTTCACGTGTATCTTGCTTTTGTAGAATTTATAAATTTATGACTTGGAAACAGTGTGGAGTGCCCATTTTAGTTTGTCTTTGTAAAAATCCTCCAGAGGTTTTACAGAGCCATCAGGTAACCTGTGTATCAGCAGTGGTGTAAACCTGCCTAAGGCCCCTGTGTTCCCCACTTTTTCCTGGGGGTGAGGAATTTCAGAATGGACCTATCACTGCAGCTATAGATGAAGGTCTTTGTTCTAGGCTCTTCACTGAAACCACTGCTGTTCCTAAAACTGTCTCCAGGGTTTGGTGTTGGCCTGGAGCCTTTGCTGCAGAAGGTAACCCAGTGGGTCGCTAGCCAGCCTGATCTTTTCTCAGTAGGCTTACAAACTAAGATTTATGCTGAGGTCCCTTATATAGCTTAGTGCCTGCTCTCTGCTGTGGGACATTTGCTTACACATGCACTTGAACCTGTAGGTTGAGGAAGAAAGCTTGTTGGACAGTACCATTCTTCAGCATAACATGCTTATGCTTACGAATATGGATACACTATACCAGGTGGTGTGGAGGATGCCACTCTGCTCTCCCTCCCAACATCCCTGTCTGGTGGAAGGAATGAGAAATACAATACCATAAACTTGAATAATTCATACTTATGTAATTGGGGCAAAGTTGAGTCAGAGGATGGAAAAGAACTCTACTATTTATTACAAACTCCTTCACCCCACTCTAATCTCTAAAGTTTGAAGATTAAACTTATATGTGTTAATGGATATTTTCCTTCATTCATTTACTGTTGTTGGCTTTAATTAATCCCATTTCTCTGCTCATTTGAATTGTACTGTTATTGAACAGGCATGACTTTTATGACTTAAGCAGTTTCCCCTTTCTGTTCTGTAATTAGGAGAAATAAGATTGTGTACAAGAAAAGAGTTTTGGAAAAGGTGGTGCTATCCATGTGTAGATTGTTTTCATAAATAATCTCCATAAAAAATTACTTGACTCTGAAGTGCTTTCAATTATGAAAAGCTGCTAAGTAATAAAGTTGTGTGTGTCTCTTCATTTGTTTTCCTTTAGACGCTAGGAAACCATTGAGCTGACAGATTAGCTCAATCTGGAAATAACACCACCTTCAGGTTCATCTGTTTCAAGGTAATAGCTCACATATCTTTGTAATCCCAGGAATGCAGTTTGAATTACCAGTGTTGAAGTGAGTTCTCTGTTGGGTCCTTTGGAGTTGTGCAGCATGCTTCCTGTAGCTTGCCTATTCGAGGTGTCATCTCTCAGGACATCTCTGGCCTGTTTGCTCTGGTAACCCATGTTTGTCCTTTGCATTTGTGAGAGCTGGTGACCCTCTCTGGCCTGTGGCTCTTTCCACTTGCCTTCCAGACCCCCCACTTCCTCCCATTGTTCACCTTAAGGCAGTGCTTATCTTTGATTGTTGACTCGGTGGAAAGTTCAGGGCTTTTAGCAAATAGCTGACTGTGAATAGGCTTCCCTATAAAGTATAGAACCACATTTTCTGAATGGATGCTTGCTGTCTCCCTTCATTTTTCTCTATTTCTTTCTTACCGCATGCCCGTTCTGAAATAGTGAAGCCAGACATCAATCACTCAGATTTCTGTGTCAGCTTTAGTGGTGTATGGAGCTATAGAGCTGGTCACTCTCCTCCCTGACTACGGGTTTGAGCACACTGCTGTTGATCACTCTGTTTTAGCAAATATTTCTGAATCTCTGCATATTCCTTAAGTCCTCAGAAGACAACCTGATGAACAGGGTACTAGTATCAAGCTGATGCCCGAAGAGTTCAGTCACTTGGACAGGGTTGCAGGGTCCCAGAGCTGGTACGCGGCAGTGCCTGGCTCCAGAGCCCACTAACTTTTGACTGCTGTGTTACAAGCTGTGGGAGGAGGGAACCCCCCACGTATAGCTTTGCTCTCAGGGAACTCTGATGGTGGCACAAGGTAGAGCTGAGAAGTACTCTCTGAGAGGTACAGGCAGACAGTCCAATTAGGAAGAGACCTTCTAGCTGTGAGCATAGGAAAGGAGCTAGCATTTAGTCTGGTCCTTCAGTGAGGACAGTGGAGACTTGGACAGAGGCTGGTACGGGTCTGCAGGCAAGCACCTGTCCCTTGGAGGTGCTCACGAGGGCTGGGGGAACTGTCCCAGAAGGGATGCAGAACCCTGACTGGGCAGGTCTCCTTTTCATCCAGGCATCTGAGCAGTAAAAACAGCGCTGCCCTCCTGAGGAGTCTCTCACGAAGACATTGACATGAACGGAATTAACCTCAACCTGAAGAAGTTTCCACTAGAGCTTGAAGCTGCCCTGATTTGGTTTCACTTCCATTTTTTCCTTTGATATGCTAGTGAAAGTCTGTGAGTACAGAGAAGGGGTTTGGGGGAAGTTAGTAAACTGGAGTAAGCGTGTCTTTAGTCCAGGGGCCTGGGGCTTGTTAAAATCAGGGGTGTGAACTGGACGATCTCTCGAGATTATGGTGAGCCTCTGAGCCTCTCATCTGGAAGTGCTGCTTATTGTCGGGTGGAATTGAGTTTCAGCTCACGCTGCTTTTCCCCACTTAGGGACTCCCAGTCAAGGGGAGTTTCCTGAGGTAGACGCACCAATGGGACTCCACTCAGCACCCATTTCCAGTGTGTGTGCTGGACTTTACTAAGTAGGACTATATCAGGCACTGTGCTGTGTTCTTTGTGAGCAGTGAGGATTTGATGGTGAACAAAGGTGTTTCCTATGTCTGTGTCCTGTGTACAGTTAAAACATGACTCAGGGAGAGGGAGGCAGTTGTTTCAGGGATCTTGATATCTCCAGTGATGGACAGTATCTCCATGCTAGAAAGATGGTGATTTATTTAACAAGTGTACCCCAAAGGATTTTCATTTTACTTTTAAAACTTTTCTTTGATTTTGGAAAATGACAAACAATCTCATTCAGTAGGAGATTGACTCTGAGTAGCTGTGAGAAAACCGTTGTCCAGAGAAAATGGTAGAAGTGGTTAAATAAGCTCTGTGCAAAACTTGACTAGTAAACTAGTGGGAAAGTACGTGATCAGAATATAATAGATTTACTGCAGCATAATTATTCTCCTGCTTTTAAACCTCCACTGCATATAGAATGGAACCAAAACTCCTACCTTGTGGCACCCTGAGCTCCTGGGTTCCGTGACATACTGCTGCCTCATTCTGTTTCTTAGATTCTTCACTTTCAGACAACCGCACTCCCCCCATCTTCCAAGGTCTGGTTTGGACCTTACTTACCTTACTTTCACCTACCCAATTTCCAAAGCAGTACTGTCCAGTGGAACTTCTGCAGTGATGGAAGGGTTCTACAGCTGGGTTATCCAGCCTGGTAGCCACTGCCTCATGTGGTAAGTGAGCCTTTGAAGTGGGCTGGAACACTCATAGTGTTGTTATTATCAACCTTCTTTGAGAGGTTTTAAAGAAAATGGAGTCACTTTAGTTCCCTGACCATGTGGTGCTTGTGGGGTGTTCTCATGGACACTGACATTTAGGCAGTTGGATGCCCAGGTCTAGAGTGCAAAGGTGGGTCTAGACCAGACTGGAGGGCGTTGGGCATGGCCAGGAGGTTAGGGAGAGAGAAGAGGGGGACTGGGGCCAGCATTTGGGTAGAGAAGATAGGGACTGAATCCTGATGTTTGGAGATTGGCAAGTCTTCTCCCCATCTCTCTCCACCCCCATAGGAAGTTGGAAATGGAGGCACCCAATAAGGTCCCAGACTCGGGAAAGCCAGGCCAGTGTGGGGTAAGAACACAGGTTGGCAAAAAATCGCATTCTTTGGGGAAGGGCTTTTCATTCCAAAAGTATCCATCCTGCAGTGAACTCCAGTTACCCAGATAAGTATCATGTTTTCTAGTTTTGCCCTTCTGTTGGAGCCTAGAAAATTCCTCACCTCTCTTTGGAATTTGCTTTATCTGACGTCTTTTCATTTCATTCGTAGCATGCCTTTCCCTCTCCCCCTATTTTGTTAGCAGAACTTTGATAGCAGGAATGGCCCGTTTTGGCCCATCAATTTTGTGTATGGGGAATGTGAACGAAGGTTCAACCAGGAACTCTTGAGGGCTGACCTGTGGTTCTAGAAGGTGCCAGGTGGGTCCACTTAGAGTCAGTCAGCCAGAGGTTGAGATGACTTAAAAGAATCACCTGGTAGTTCAGGCAGGGTGGCCCCTGAGTTCCTAAAGCAGAGATTCTAGAATTTGGTCTGTGCACTCAGTCTTCCCTCTCCGTTATCATGGGGTTTTTCTAGTAAGCATTTGATGCTTCTGGGCATTGATAGGTTATTTGTGCTGAATGCCAGTAGCCGTCCAGGTTGCTGGATGCCAGCGATAAGCAAGGTGGACGATGCCCACATGCCTGTTTGCTGAGTTCATGTGCTAGGGGACTGCAGAGCGGACGGTGTGGCCTGCTTGGTTTTATTCCATGATCATAGACTCATGAAATGTAAATATTTTTAAGTTATTACTAAATCGTGGCATTCACTTTTATCAATAGTGGGTGCTTACTGGGCACTTACTTTGTATAGCATCTTGTTTAACTCTTACACCACCCCTGTGAGGGTCTTCTCTCCATTTTAGAATTGAGGAACATGAAGTGAAGCCACTTGCCTACTTTGTGTGTGTGTGTGTGGTCAAAAACACATAAAATTTACTGTCTTAACCATTTTTAAGCATAGAGTAGTGTTAGCTATATGTACATTGTTATGTAACAAATATCTGGAACTTTTTCATCTTGCAAAACTGAGACTATATTCATCAAACAACTTCCCCTTTCCAAACCCTCCCCCTAACTGATGGCAGACACTCTTCTGTTTTCTGTTTCTATGAGGTTGACTACTCTAGATATTTCATATCAGTGGAATCAGACAATATTTGTCTTTTTGTGACTGGCTTATTTCACTGAGCATAATGTCTTCTAGGTTTGTCCATGTTGTAGTATGTCAGAATTTCATCCCATTTAAAGGCTGAATAAGATTCCATTGTGGATATACTCAGTTTTCTTCGTCCAGTGATCTGTTGGTGGACACTTGGACTGCTTCCACCTCTTGGCTATTGTGAATAATACTGCAGTGAATGTGTGCACACGTAGCCACTTGCCTCCTTTTTGAACACAGTTTAGAACCCAGAACTTGGCTGCAGAAGCTTTCTGGGGGCTACAAATTCCCCACATCCTACCTGCACACGGAAACTAATGTGGGGTTGGGAAATTTTACTGGGCAGCTGTGACAAGTGGACACAAAGCTATGGGAAGTGGTTCCAGGAGTGGCACAGCAGTGTCTAACCAGGTGTCTTTCAGGGCACTCTAAAAGACTGGGTAGAAATGGATTGGACCCTATCCTTTCCACACTTCCCAGGGTCTCATCTGGCATTTCATCCCAACCCACTTTGCATAACAATTTCCACAGCAAGCAGTTTGAGCTGTCTTGATTTCAACTCATGTGACCCTGAAAAGGCTTACGGAATCAGTGTCACTTGACATTTCTCTATATTTTGCCTCAAAATGTGACCAAAGCAGGTTAAGTTTTGAAATGTTTTAAGTGGGAGGGCCCTTGTCGACTCTTTAGCAGATGTAGCAGAGGTGAGAAGTGCCTCCAGTGACACCATTACTGGCAAGCTCTGCCTCTCTGCACTCTGTTTTTCTGTGATGTAAGCCTGGGTGACTTGGATTGCTTTGTCCTCCACTCCTGCAGTGTTTCTTGGGTGCTGAGTGTCAGTCCTAGGAAGGGCAGCGTGGAGCCTCAGGACTGATTGCCACACTACACAATTTGCTCCTCCAAAAGGAAGCGTCTTTGATTTTTTTTTTTTCCATTTTCTGAAAATCTGGTTGCATTCTTATGAATGAGACCATCCGTTCATCAGTTCATGGATGTTTTGGTTTCCACTTTTTGGCTCTTACAGATAATGCTGCTGTTAATGTTCATATACAGGTTTTTTTGAGTGGGGATGTGTTGTCCTTTCTCTTGGATATACACCTAGGGGTGGAACTTCTAGGTCATGTGGTACCTATGTTTAACCTTTTGAGGAATTGCCAGACTGTTTTCATAAGTGGCTGCTCTACTTTACATTCCTGCCAACAATGGATGAGGGTTCTGGTTTCCCGACATCCTTGCCAACACTTGTTTTGATTATAGCACAAATTCCTATTAAACCTACCAGAAGTTAAGATAAGGAGTTTCCTGCCTATACTTCTTATCCCCTACCTTTCAGTCATCACTTTGAGCAGCCATTGAAGGATAAGTAGTTGTGTTTTCTCAGTGTTCTTGGAGGCTACTTCTGCTTAGGTGAGTCTTGTCATGTGATGTAACCTTTTGCTTGGTGGCCCCTTGTGCATGGTGTGGTCAAGAGGTTGCATTTTAAGTCTGTATCATGGGACTTATTTTCTTTTTGCTTTTATTCAAGTAATGCTTTCGCTGGTATTTTCAGGCAATACAGTGCTGAGATCTTGAGGCAGGGGTTCCAGTCCACATTCTCCCTCTGTTTTCTGCCCACAAGCATGCATGTGTACCTGAGGCTAAACCTGCATTTCGGAACGCGTCTCACGGTACTCATTGCTGAACAGCGGTTGAGGGTGGAGGATGAAGACTAAATCCATCAAGGATCTTACTCAGGTGATGCCTCACAGCTTTTGAAAGCAGCCATGTCTTTGAAGTCACTGTTTGTTTTTTTTTTTTTTTTAACTGTTAAACAGCCATTGGCATTGCCTTTTTTCTTTCCCCCCTTAAAGAGAGACTGTCACTATGTTGCCCAGGCTGGAGTGCAATGGCACCATCATAGCTCATTAGCCTTGCACTGCTGGGCTCCAGTGATCCTCCCACCTCAGCCTCCTGAGTAGCTGTCTAGGACTATAGGCATGCACCATCACACCCAGGTGTGTGTTTGTTTGTTTTTGTTTTGGGGGGCATTGTTTTGTTCTGGAAAGGGAAAAAAATAGTCACTCAGTGTTACATTTTGTGCTTAGTTGAAGTTTCCTCTACCTCTGTTGTGTTTTATTTACACTGGCCGTTAGAGCTTGCTGAAAATGGAATACATTGCCTAAGGAGATGTGTACATGACTGTCACTGTGACTGGTGGTACTAAAGCTGAAAATAGACATTCACTTCTGAGCCTCTGTTTCCCTGTCAGTAAAATGGGATAATAAAAGCACTCCGTCCCCTGTTGGGATTGTAAAGATCTTGTGTCTGGGACCAAGTAGCTCTGTTTGTCACTGATGAGACTCAGGCACAGCAGAGAGGATTTTTCACTGAAGATGCTGAGAGACTCAGTCATAGGTGACTGAAGGTGCAGTGGTTTGGTTAGCACTTTGATTCTGATTTGTATACCACCTTGAGGAGATGTGGCATCTGTGTGTTCCCTACCTCATTTCCTTGCCCATCCTAAATTTTGAGTTCAGTAGCCTATTTTTGGTTTTGTCTTGGTTGTGTATACAGGTGTACTTTGTTTTATTGTACTTCGCAGATACCGCATGTTTTTTCAAATTGAAGATTTGTTGCAACCCTGCATCAAGCAAGTCTGTTGGCACCATTTTTCCAACAGCATATGCTCACTTCATATCTCTGTGTCATGTTCTGGTAATTCTTGAAATATGTCAGACTTTTTCATTATTTTATCTGTTGTGGTGCTCTGTGATCAGTGATCTTTGTTGTTACTATTGTCATTGTTTCAGGGTGCTACAAACTGTGCCCTGTGACCATATAAGAAGGTGAACTTAATGTGTATGTTCTGACTGTCCTGTTGACTGGTCATACTCCATCTCTCCCTCTCAGGCTTCGCTATTCCCTAAGACACGACAATATTGAAATTAGGCCAATTAATAACCCAACAATGGCCTTCTAAGTGTTTAAGTGAAAGGAAGAGTCACACGTCTTTCACTTTAAATCAAAAGCTAGAAATGATTAAGCTTAGCGAGGAAGGCATGTTGAAAGCCAAGATGGGCCAAAAGCTAGGCCTCTTGCACCAAACAGTTAGCCAAGATGTGTATGCAAAGGAAAAGTTCTTGAGGGAAATTAAAAGTGCCACTGTCATGAACACATAAAAGATGAGAAAGTGAAACAGCTTTATTGCTGATATGGATAAAGTTTTAATGGTTTGGATAGAAGATCAAACCGAAATACATTTCCTAAGGCTATAGCTGTCATAGATAGTAATTCTCTGACATATCTGGGCAAAGTCAGTTGAAAACTTTCTGGAAAGGATTCACCATTTTAGACACCATTAAGAACATTTATGAATCATGGAAGAAGGTCAAAGTATCAACATTAACAGGAGTTTGGAAGAAGTTGATTCTTACCCTCATAGATGACTTTGAGGGGTTCAAGACTTCAGTGGAGAGAGTTACTGCAGATGTGGTGGAAATAGCGATTATAAGTGGAGTCTGCAGGTGTGCCTGAATTGTTGCAATCTCATGATCAAACTTGAATGCTTCTTGTGGATGAGCAAAAAAGGTGGTTTCTTGAGATGGAATCTTGTCCTGGTGAAGATGCTATGAACATTGTTGAAATGACAACAAAGGATTCAGGATTCGAGAAAGTTGGCTTCAATTTTGAAAGTAGTTCTGTTGTGGGTAAAATGCTGTCAGACAGCTTTGCATGCTACAGCAAAATCTTCTGAGAAAGGAAGAGTCAATTGAAGTGGCAAACTTCACTGTTGTGTTATTTTAAGAAATTGCCAAAGCTTTGTCGCAGTGTGCCAGTTTATAAGAGGGAAAAAAAAATTGCCACTGTCACCCCAGCCTTCAGCACCATCACCTTAATCAGTCAGCAGCCATCAACATTGAGACTCTGCACCAGCAGAAAGGTTATTACTCCTGAAGTCTCAGAAGACAGCCTTTTTTTTTTTTTTAGCAATAACTTCTTGTTTAAAGTTCAGCCATGTTACAGTAGCTATAGCTTGTTTTCACTGAAGCGTGAATGTATCAGTTTATTCTCGTACTGTTTGGGTCATTAGAATTGTTTTTAGTGGAGGATGGAGGAGGTGCCATTATGAGGAGTGTTGCTATGAGCATTCCTCTGCCTGTGCATGCATCTGAGACGTGTGTAAGTTTCTCAGTAGGTGCCCAGGACTGGAATTCCTGGACCATCATGGATGCTGTCATACCAAATCGTTTTCAGAAACAGTTGCATCAGTTTACCGCTCCATATCCCAAAGTGTTGAACCACATTTTCACTATCATTGGATTAATAGACTTATTTTTTTGCCAGTCTTGATGGCTATAAAATGTCATTGTGACTTTAGTTACAGGGAAATGCAAATTAATGAATCTGAGCATCTTTTCTTGTGTTTATTCATTGTCCTTGTTTGAAATGCCTGTTTCTGTGTTGTGCTAAATTGATTTGCAGGGTTGTTTGTAGAATCCCAAAAAAACCAGATCTTTGTAGGTAATTTTGCACGTCTTCCCTAGTTCAGTGTCTTTTTATTTTTCCACTTTTATAATATCATTTGATGAACAGAAGATCTTGGGATTTTATTTATTTATTTATTTATTTATTTAGGTTGTTTTAGGGTTTTTTGTTTTGAGACAGAGTCTCGCTCTGTTGCCTGGGCTGGAGTGCTGTGGCATCAGCGTAGCTCACAGCAACCTCAAACTCCTGGGCTGAAGCAATCCTCCTGCCTCAGCCTCCCGAGTAGTTGGGACCACAGCCTCCTCTAGTAGCTGGCCTTCCACTGCACCCAGCTAATTTTTCTATTTTTAGTAGAGATGGAGTCTCACTCTTGCTCAGGCTGGTCTTGAACCTCAGGTGATCCTCCTGCCTCGGCCTCCCAGAGTGCTAACATTACAGGCGTGAGCCACCGAGCCTGGTGGATCTTTATTTTAACGTAGGTGAATTATGGATCTTTGTTATATGATTGGTGGGAAGAGCACTACCTTGCAGTGAAATATATTGTGTTTTTCCTTTTAAAGTTGTAAGGTTTTGCCTTTCCAATTTATGCCCATGATCCATCAGGAAATGATTTTTGGGTATAAGGTGAAGAGTTGGGCATACTCCACATCTCTTATAGTATGACCACAGATAAATTGTTGATTTCTTCTAGCATCAGCTTCCTTGGCTGCAAAACAGGGATCCTAATCCCTACCGTGTGCAAGATTCTCATGAGGTTGGAAGACAACACACAGACACATTGAGTCCCATGCCTCGGTAAGCATTCGGTAATTGCTTGTTGGTGTGAGTCCAACTGAGTTGGTCTGAGTCCAACTGTGTTCCCTAAGCATGTGGACGCTCAGGAAAAGTTGGCGCTTAACTGAGAAAGTTGCTGCTAGTGTTATACATTGCCTGCCAACTTACTCCAGGCATCGTGGCCAGGCTGTGTTTGGCTGCTTGACAAATCCCTGAAAGGCGCTGGTGGCCTAGAGAACATATAGTGTGCAGAGCCTGCCTGATGCCGGCAGGTGCTTAGTCAGTCCTAGAGCTGATTTCTTGTCATATCTGATGCATTCTAGAAATGAAAGCATAAACTTGTGTTTTAACTGCTTCCTAGCTCCCTGGTACAAGGGTGAGTCCAGATGCTGCTTAGTTAGCCCAACACTTAAACCATGGTGGGGAGCCTCAAAGCATTTAATGACCCTCCCAGCCACTTTGGGTAGAAAAACTTCTTTAGTTAACTACTGGTGACCACATATGCAGCACACAGTGTGTGTTCCTGCAGGCAGAGAGTCGGCATTTGTGTTACTGAATTTCTTCTCTGAAAGTCTTGTGAAGGGATAGAATGGGTTTGAGTTTGTGTGGTAAGTGTTAAAAAGTTAGCAATCAGAGAGGCTTTGAGTTTTCCTCTGAAGGAGGTAATGAAGGTCATCCTTCACTGTGAAGGCTGGGTGGACATTTCTTTGCATACCCTGAGCTCTTTCTTCATACCCTTGGTGGTCAGATGTCAGTGTGAGGGCTTCTGGTGCTCAAACGGTGTCAACACCAAGCATTGCTCATGGAGTCTGTCTTTTGTGATGGATGTTCTTGCTGGCATCTTGATCAGGGGCTTTGTCACCTACCTTTCACACCGGGGACCATTTAGCTGGGCATGCAGTAATTAGCCATCAAATGGGGGGTGGTCCCTTTGTTATCTCTGTAATGTTTATACTTGAAAAACTGGAGACATCCCTATGTAAAATAGCTGGGATGTGGCTGTGTGAGCTCTGGCCTTTTCTGATGGGGTAGTGGCTATCACATCATAATGAAAGGTGAAAGATAGGGTCTGTATATACAGTGTCCCATCAAAACAGAACACAGACTGAAGGGACAATTGCTTGTAAGTAACCTTGTGGGCTACTGGTGGAAATAGGTGTTATGATGCCAGGGAACGTTTTTCCTACTTGAAACTTTGTTGCATTGTATTGTAATGACAGTTACATTTTAATCAGAAGATCTCAGTGGACAGGCAGAATTGTCTTGTTTAACGCAGCTTTTTCCTTCTTATCCCAAAAATGTTCTACTGTCAGAGCCAGTAGGGAGTTTTCAATCTCTGACGCTTCGTGCCTAAGAATCCTCCTCCCCTCCCCATCCCTGAAGAGGCAAATATCTTTACTAGTTAGAGATTTAATCAAAACTTAAAAATTAGGCCAAGGTCCTCCAGGAAGCATTAGTACAAAAAATATTCTAAACAGAAGCTTTGTTCTATCCGCACAGTTTAGTTTTAGTTTTCTCAAAAGATTAACTGTCTGTACGTTAAACACTCTCTGGAATGGCTGTGTATTAACTTTCACTGCACTGAGCTAGGAGTAGCTTCCCTTATCCAGTTGATGTGAACGCAGGGATCATGTAGCCCACATGGCTTTTTTTATTTTTTTTATTTTTTTACTCTTTTAAAATTGTTAGTCTTGCTGCTTTGCTCTTTTAAGTCTAAACCACAGGTCACAGAACCCAATGTTTAACTAGAGTCTTCCTTTCAGAAAAGCAATTTTTAATTCTCAGTTGTTCAGCAAACATGTTTCAGGAGCTCTCGTCTTGGAGGAGCTCCCAGTCTACCTAGGATAGATGGATCTTTTCCGAGAGTAGAATAGTTTGGGTTTTTTCCGCCTCATTCTCTGTGATTGAATATTGAGCAGTTCACATACATCAGGCCGCATTTATAAGCCTGCTGATTGTTGGGACAACCCTGGGGGTCTTGTGAACTACTTCATTTTACATACAGGAAACAGCCTAGCAGTGTCTGTCACTGAGAGGTCCCCCACGTTAGCGTTAGCATTGGAGCTTGAGGTTCGTTAGACCAGGCTGTCCTTGCCCACTGTGCCTGCAGGTCTGTCTCTGCCCTCCCTCGAAAGTATTGTTCACCAGTCCGAATGGGGGCCTGCACAGGGTTTGTTGGTTTGTTTATTCACTTTCCTATAAGTTTATATGCAGTAAAGTTTATATGCACTGTTGACAAAATGCATCAGGAATCAAGATACTGGCTATTTCCACCATTCCCCCAAATTCCCTTTGTGCCTCTGTGTAGTCAGGGCCTCCTCTAAGCCTCAGCTCCTGGCAGCTATTGATCTGTTTTCTGTCCCTACAATGTTGCCTTTCCTGGAATGCCACATTAAGGGGAATCATACAGTACCTGGCTTTTTGAGTCAGGTTTCTTTCATTTAACATAGGTCATCTGAGAGTCATCTCAGATGACTGTGATGTAGGAGCGGTTCAGTAGTTCCTTTTCATTGCTGAGTAGTGTTCCAGTGTATGGATAAACCACAGCTTTTTTTGTACTTAGCAGTTGAAGGACATGGATACTTCCTAATTTTGGATGTTTGTGAATGAAGCTGCTAAAAATAATTCACGTACAGTTCTCTGTGTGAACATGTTTTTCTTTGTTTTGGTTAAAGACCTCTAAGTGGGATGGTGAGGTCATTAGAATAAGTGTATATTTAGCTTTGTAAGAAACTGTCAGATGTTTCTGGAGTGTCTGCATCATTTTTCATCCCTGTCATTGATGGATAAGAGTTCTAGTTGCACATCTTCAGTAGCACTTGGTATTGTCAGGTTTTTTTGGGGTGGGGGAGTGCAGTGGATTCAAATAGGTGTGTATTGGCATCTCCATGGCTTTAATTTGTATTTCTTAATGACCAGTGACATTGAGCATCTTTCATGTGATTATTGGCCTTACATAGCTCTTTGAAGTATCTATAAATCCTCTTAGATTTTTTTCATTATTTTTGGGTTTCAGTGTTCCAGATATATTCTAAACGCAAGTCTTTTGTCAGATAAGGAATGTGAAAATATTTTCTCTCTGCAGATGTTTTTTTCTTAACTTGCTATAGTTGTGTGTATTTTCTTCCTTTTTTATTTGTATGTATGCATCTTTTTATTTTGTCTACAGATTATGCTTCCCCTACCCAACGATGAGTTTTCAAAACAAGCTCCCAAGTGATTCTCTGTGTAGCTGGAGATGAGAACAGGCACTTTGCAAGCTCTCTCCAGAGCAGCAATTAAGTCATGTTGTTTGCTTATGAGCCTTGAAAGGCCTGGGTAGGCGAGATGCAGAAGCAGGTGGCTGCTTGCCTTAAGGACAGATAGCACTGGAATGTTGGCTTGTTCCCCTGTGTAATGCCAGCTTGTTACTGCAGTCTTGCCCTGGGGAGAAGGAAGCGGAAATGCCATGCCAAGGAGCCAGTCATGCTGGGCCACCAAAGGAACCGTGGATGCATGACCGTGCTCCATGTTTCTTTACGTGTCCATATTATTGAAAGTCCTGCCTAAGCCTGGAGAATTACAAAATAAACTGCAAATTGTGTGAACCAGCTTTTTAGCTGGGCTTGGCCATAGCCTGAATGTCCCAGGCCATATCTGTTTGTCCCTTCTTTATCCCATCCCCCACCCTGCCTGGAGACTCTCAGGTTGATTATTGTGCTGACTGAGCACATATATCACTGCGAAAAAATTTTGTGACTTTCTGTGAAAGTAGTGGAATTCTCCAGCAACCATTAGTCTGAATTAGTGGAGGATTCTTTTTAAAATTGGAGATGGAGGGTTAGGCTCTGTCCATTCATTGTATGATGATCACCCTCTATTAATAAGCGTGATGGAGCCTCCTAACTTAAGACAGACGTGTGGGTCACAATGGGCAGCACCCAGCCGGAGCCTTTTTTCTGCCGGGAATGGAAGGCACTGCCTGCTTCTACAAAGTGGGATGTCCCTCTCCACTCTCTGGTGGGCAGCTGTGATGTGGCTGAGTGTATTTGCTCTGCAGGTGTCCACTTCTACAAGTGTTTGTGATGCTGCTGTGACTGAGGAAGGGCTCTGTGCAAGCAGAAGGCTACTGTTACTCCTGGGGCGTGACCCATAAAGGTGACATGATGTGCCAGCAGTTACCTAAATGTTAGAATCCCAGGAAATTAGCCTGGGCTGCTTAGTGTGATCTCTTAGTGTGGGACCTATTTTCTTTCTTTAGGCCTGGGGTAGAGTTGGATTGATTATTTAACTAGGGATGCATGATTTGGCGATGTTTCTGTTAAGCTGGTTTTCTGGTTGTAGGAAGTGGATTGTTATACTTTTGGTTTACTTCAAAGTGTTAGGGAAGCTGTACAGAAGTTCTTTCATCCCTTTTTCAGGGTGAGATGCAGAGAGAAGGGCTATGACTGCAAGCTTTTACAATAAGAATGCAAGGAAAGCATTTTGCATTTCCTGTCTTGAAAGCCATTCAAGTGAACCACAGTCTTGTACAGACTTAGCTAAAATTCAAGCAAAACCAAATATTCCAATAGTACTTTCTGTTTGTGGACGTCTGCCTATATTTTTGTCCTTTGCAGAGCCCACCAATAAACTGGTGCTTAATAAAGTCCAAATTGGGTTGTGAGTAATTGGGCCTGCTTACGGCAGGCACAGAGAGCCGTCTCTCAAAATTGTTGGCCTTTGCATACCAAAACCTGTGTCAGGCAGCCCATTGTGTGGTGGCTCTCCCGGCTGGAGACACTGCTGGTTGTAAGGGGGGAAATTCCTGTTGGGCTTCTCTTTAACCTAGTAGATGAGGCTGCAAAAAATGCCTGAGGCTGAGGTTGGGGATGGGAACGCACATAGGCAGTGCCTCTTCTCCCCTGCTACTGGCCCTTTGGGAGCCCAGGGTGTTTGGGTTTCCTGGGTTGGGTTCTTACATGCTGCTGTTACCATTTCACCTGCAATTTCCAAGTGACCTGGCTGCTTTCTGCCTCTTACATCATGTCCTGTGATGAGGACTGGCCTCATACAGAGGAAGTGAGGGCTCTCCTAGCTGGGGCTCACAGCAGTATTCCCTTTGTCAGCTGGCAGGGCAGCTCCCATGGGACCTGAGCCCTGCGAAAAGGCAACTGCAAAAGAAGACAAAATGTTGACATGTTCTGAAAAAGACCCATTAGCTATGCAAACATAAAGTTTCTTGTATTTATTTGTCCCATAGACACAACAAAGGAATGTGTGGGAGTATGTCTGGCTTTGATGAGTAAAAGACTTGAAAAGCAACTGAAGCCCAGGGTGATTTTAAGACTGTGAAGGCAAAGTCGGGCTCTCAGTGCTTCCCTATTTTGGGGGTACATTGTTTATTTGGGATGGTAGGGGAACAATATATTCTGTCTGGTATTGTCTTAGCAACAGGAAAGAGGAAAGCTCTCGAGTTGATTGAGGCCTGCAGAAGGAACAGTTTGGAACGCTTTGTAGTTTGTGCTGCCTGGTCAACAGGAGGACACAGGTCCCCCTGGCTTTCTGGCATTTGAGGATGCTGTAACAGAGACCAGGCCAGACCTGGCTGCAATGCTGTATCTTTTGGTAAGATGATGAGAATGTAGCCAAGGGCTGCTGCTAATTCACATCTTGTGATTTTTGTGTGTTGAAGGGGAAGGAACTTATATATATTTTTTATCTTCTGTTAGAAGCTATGTTGATTGCTTCTACATATGTTCTTTTGTTTAGTCCTTGCAAAAATACAAAGTGGATGTTACAAAATCCCCCCATAGAGGGGCCTCAGGCAGAGGTGACCCTGGGCAGGGTCTGAACCAGGATTTTCCTTGCTGTGAAGTATGTGTGTCATCTGGGAGGGGGGTTATCGCCGCTGTGATAGCCTACCCTCTACGAAAGGGGGCCAAAAAGGGTTATGTAGTTCAGACAACCAGATAGAAATGGCATTCTTCAGATAGAGAGGCCTCTGTCACCACCTTTGTTAAGGGGATTTTCAGAGGATTTAGAGTAAGTTGGTTTGTCTCCTTTTGTCACCCCCCCACCCCCCCCTCACCCCCGGTTTTCAAACCTAAAGCTCTGCCATGCTTCAGAAGCTCAGCATTGCTGAGAGGTCAGGAAGTTTTGCACACTGGCGTGCCATCTCGCACACTGTGTTGATCCTCTTGGCTCCCTGCTCACCTTAGCACCCACGACATACTCTTCTGTTCTTCTGCATCACTGCCATCCCAAGACACACTGGCTAGTCTGTAGACGTCCTGCCTGTCTCTGGGGCTGGGGGACCTCTGTCTGGGGCTTTGGGCTTTGTGTGGCTGGCAATCATGGTTAATTTCTGGCTTTTGTCAAACATATTGGGGCCTTTCAACCTGCCAAGCACTCACTGGATGCTGTCCATACCAATATGAACTTGTAAGAAGGGAAGCAAACACAACTGCACCATCACAGTGTGGTAGATGCTGTGGTTGTTTGTAATTTCAAATTTCAATTCTTCATTGCTGTTCTGTAGAAAAGCAATTGGCTTTTGTGTGTCCTGCAACCTTGCTTCTTAGTTCCAGGAGGGTTTTTTTTTTGTCAATTCTTTGGGATTTTCTGTGTAGATAGTCATGTCGTCTATGCACAAAGACAGTGCCATTTCTCCCTTGCCAATCCGTTTCCCTCTGATTTCCTTTTCTTGTCTTACTGCATTAGTTTGGACTTTCCAGTACCATTGAAAAGAAGTGGTGAGAAAGGGCATCCTTGTTCCAGATCATAGGGAGAAAGCATCTCATTTCTCAGCATTCAGTAGAGCTTCTGATTGTGATAACACAAATTGCAGACACAGGAACAATTGGGAGTGCTACCCAAGGTCTTGACTTGAGATGGGCAAGGGTAATAGTCTCAGGGAAGGCTTCTTGAAGGAGAGGGTTTAGCCAGATGGGATGCTGTGGAGGACAGGGTATTCTAGGCAGAGAAGGCCTAGTAAATCTAAAGGAAGAGATCAGGCCCCAGGACAATACATGTGCTAGCAACAGTGAGCACCTCTGTGAGAGAGACGGAAAACCTGACTCTAGTCCTTGGGCTCCTGTCATGTGCTGGGTTCCCCGGGGTCTCAGGGATACAGTCTGTGTAGACACCAGACATACATACGCACAGCTTCCTTCAGCAAACTGGTTCTCTGGGGTAGACAGGCTCTGCCAAGGTTCAGTTTCAACTGTGTGATTTATTCTCAGGGCTACTATCCCTCTTCATGGAGCTTATATTTGGTAGCAGAATAGGAAACTATAGGCAATACAAAGTAGTTATTACAGCATTGAATGTTGAGACAATTGGAGGAACCATTCATAGCTGAAGCATAGTTTTATGTCCTCCCTTTTGGAGGTGGACGTGTTAGTTCTTTGCTCTTTGAATGGCCCTCTGGGCATGGGGCAGCCTGGTACCTTCACGATCCTCGATTGCCGTGCACTTCATCACTCAGGGCCCCAGCACCCCACACTGTCGCTCTGCATCCCAGAGATCTTGGACGTCAGCCAGGCCCTAGAGCCCCAGGCTCTGAGGAGGTCAGCGATTCTGTTCATTTTGGATTAGCCTTGGCACCCAGCCATCATTTACAACATTCTTCCCTGGGAAC
Organism: Lemur catta; assembly: GCF_020740605.2. Taxonomy (NCBI): domain Eukaryota; kingdom Metazoa; phylum Chordata; class Mammalia; order Primates; family Lemuridae; genus Lemur; species Lemur catta. The sequence continues at coordinate 115,076,211 of NC_059128.1, read as the reverse complement.
CTGGCAGAGAAATCCGAAGAATTGGCTCTGTGAATCTTTGAAACACAAGCCTGTCCTAGGTTGCTGGCTGCCTGTGGTATATTGAGAAGACTTCTGCAAAAACAGTGGGAAAGGAGAAAGAAATTAGCCCTGGATTTCTAGGCCAGCTCTTTCGGAGTGACCCTCCCCACTGCCCACCCCCACTCCCAGATGTCAAGATAGCCAAGGTAAGGTTGTGTTAAATGCTAGTGGCAAAAATCACATGCCATCATTCCCCTTTTCATCCCCTTGGCTTTCAGACTAAGAAATGCAAGTGGGCCCAGGAAATCTGTTCTGTGTGAGGTTCTTTCCACCTAGCTGGCCAAGAGCACAGTGAGGGCTTGGTGCCTGTTCTCCAGATGTGTCTGGAGCAGCTAAAGTTTCTCCTTCCCTGTGAACTGCACGTCCAGACCTTTATCTGTTACAGCTGCAGAAATGCAAAGGAAGGAGAACATTTTGCCTTGGCGTTTTCATTTATGTTTTACTCAACATAGAAATGTTTAGCTTCAGATTATGAGAAAATTGCTGTGAATTGCATTTGTGAAAACTCAGACTCCTGGTATGTCTTGGCATGGCATCGTGCTCCATTTCTTGATTGTGTTCAAAATCGGGTCTTGAATATTAGAATCATCTGGGAAGTTTTCGAAAATCACAATAGTTGGGCCCCCGCTCAGGATCCTTTTCGTTGGAATGTGGGGAGTGTAGGCATCAATATTTTTTAAGGTTTCCCTTATGCTGCCAGCTGTGTCGTTCTGCACACCACTGCTTTGTAGTAGGCCTCACCTTGGGTCAGGTGGTCAGTGTTGAGAATCTAGAAGTAGGAGTCTTGTGAGAAGAGACATACACTGGGCAAGGTGCAGAATCGTCTGGGCATGCTTGGCTAAATGCTTTTTTTATTCCACCTGCTCCTGGATTCTTCCTTTGCTGTCTATATTGCAGAGCACCACCTTAGTCTGAGGATGGAGAGGATGATGGTCTGGTTTATTGAGGCCCAGTTGACAGTTTTGGCTACATTTGGGCCCTGATGAAATCTGGGAAATGGGGCCCTGTCTTTAGTGCTGACACTGTTTCTACTAGTCATTTGAAATGGAAAACTTTCTAGAATGAATGAATTACCAGAATCTTTGCCCTGAGGTAGAAATGAGTGTGCCTTCATCAGTGTTCATAGTAGCACTGTTCATAATAGGCAGAAGGCAGAAAGTCCAGATGTTTATGTGTGAATGGATAAACAAAATGTGGCATATACATACAATGGGATATTTTTCAGCCTTTAAAAGGAATGAAAATCTGACGCATGCTATCCGTGGATATAGGAAAAAATCCAAAGTGTTTTTTTATTCTCTCACTCAGCAGTCACAATCAGAGACTTCTGTGACCTCTGATCACCAAGAAGTGTGTAGGAATTTCTCCCCACTAACAACCAATCATTTTAATTCTTCAGTGGACATCCCGGATATCCTCTAATTCAATTCAATTCTGATGCTGTCTACCTGGAGATAGCATCAGATCCCACGGGATGAGGGGTCAGTTGCACAACACTGTGCCTCTAACTGACCGGCTATAAATCGGGCTTTCCACAACCCCCTCCTTGGAGTCAATTAATTGGTTAAAGAGGGACACAGACCTCAGGGAAACACTTTCTTACTGGTATCACAAAGGATACAGATGATGAGTTGTAGAGTGTAAGGTATAGGGGAGGGGTCACAGAGCTTCTGTGCCCTCCCTGGGCAGACCACCTTCCAGGAACCTCCGTGTGTTTGGCTCTCTGAACCCTGTACTTCTGGGTTCTTAGGGAGGCTTCATTACATAGATGTGATTTATTAAATCATTGGCCATTGGTGATTAACTGAAACTTCAGCCCCTCTTCCTTCCCCTGAGGTTGGGGGGAGGGTGGAGCAGAAGGTCCCAACCTACTAATCACGTGGGTAGTTCCCTGACAGCCAGCCCCCATCCTGAAACTATGCTGGAACTCGTTCTTCAGTCAGTTCGTTAACATACAAAAAGACACCACTTCGGAGATTCCTTGGGTTTAGCAGTTGTGTGCCAGGAAATGGGGATGGAGACCAAATATGTATTTCGCAATATCACTTGCTACAACTTGGATAAACCTTGAAAACAGCATGCTAAATGAAAGAAGCCAGACAAGGACAAATCTTGTGTGATTCCACTTACATGAGATACCTAAAATAGTCAAATTCATAGAGACAGAAAATAGAATAGTGGGTAGTATAGGCAGGAGTGACATTATTGTTTAGCACCTAGAGTTTCTGTTTGGAATGATGAAAAAGTTTTGGAGGATAGTGATGATGGCTGTACAACAGTGTATATGTACTTAATGCCACTGACCTGTACGCCTAAAAATGGCTAAAATGGTAGATTTTGTGTTCTGTTTCTTTTACCACAAAAAAAAAATAAGTGTGGGGACAACTCACTCATTATCTATCGTATCCTCTGAGGTTGGGGGGTGGGGCTGAAGGCCCTAACCCTCTAAAACAACTGGTGCCACACACATCAGCTAAGGCTGTTGGCCCTTGCCATGGCAGTTAAATTTTTGGCTGATTTTTCTTTTGGTAAAATGGTGTAGCTTTCTCCTTGCCTGCTATCAGATTGCCAGCTGCTCGTGTGCCTTTTACTGCTGCTCCGCCCTTTTAATGGGCTGCTTCTGATCTGGTGTCCTGGGAGCCGAGATAAGCCTGGCTTCTCCCTGGTGTGGGCTTTGTGGTGGCCTTACCCAGTGCCACCCTCCTGGGACTTCTGGTTTGGGGCTGCATTGTGAGCCTCAAGGGGTCAGGAACCCTACAAACAACCACTGTAGTTAACAAGCTAAACTGTACAGTTTCAGGTTTGTTTTTTAGCTTTGGTTTTTACATGTGCATTTGAGGTTCAGCTAATCTTGTTTTGAGTCTATTATTTGTTGGTTTTTTTACTCCAGAGGTTACTGTTTTGAATGGTGCTGCCATTGGCCTCCTTGATCTTTTGGCATTGACAACTGTTGTGAAGACCCCCCAGGCATGCACTTGGCATGGTGGTCTGGCAGGAGCCACCCTTTCAAGGATACTTAACTCCAAGAGGAGTTAAAGAGTAGGACACTTGACTCTCAGCAATGAGCAGAGAGTTACTCTCCTTCCTTTGCTGGAATTTTCCCTGGTCTAAAACTGTGAGACCCAAGACCTAGAACGCTTTCACTTTGGGGATGTGGCTTTTCAAAGAAACTTCTGTAGATGTTTTCTTATTTGCTCACAGTGCCTTACTAGGCATGCAGTTTTCTCCGTAGCCCATTGTGTAGTCAAAATAATACCAAGGGCTTCTGGGTGCAGCATTTCCAGCAGCAAACAGACACACTTTGGCATATAGATAAGTCATCCAAGTCTGCAGCCATAGGTAATAGGACAGCACTCCCTACATGGTTGTGAAATGAAGCTCTTTTTGCCTTCGGCCCTTGGAAGCTGTGAAACCTCTGAGAATTCCAGCATGCGGAGACGACCAGGGTCATTAAGCACAGTGGCTTATTGTTATAAACTCTTTTTGTCTTGTCTTCTTTTTAAAGCAAGACAGGGTCTCACTGTTACCCAGGCTGGAACTCCTGGGTTCAAGGGATCCTCCTGGCTCAGCCTCTCGAGGGTATCTGGGATTATAGATGCAAACTACCACACCCAGATTTTTTTTCAGGGAGTGAGGGCAGGGTAGAGACAGGATCTTGCTGTTTTCCCAGGCTGGTGTCAAACCCCTGGCCTCAAGTGATCTTCCCACCTCAGCATCCCTAAAGTGCTGGGATTATAGGAGTGAGACACTTCACCTGGCCTTATCTTGTTTTCTTTTTTTCTTAATTAAAGGTGGAACATATTTGTGAAGTGAAAAACTTAGCTTTGGTTAGCAGACTAGCTGTCATTCAACACTGCCTACAATTATGTTTGTTTATGGAATCATTTTGTTACTATCTAGCAAAATAACTGGTGTACCAGAAGGAATTACCATCCTTCTGGCTGGAATAGTGTGAACCTAGGAGTTGCTGTCATTGTAAACTGCCTGAGGGGCGGAGTCAAGGATGACTGAATATCACTTGTCTCAGGAAAATGTGCATATGCTTCTTATAATCCATGTCTAGGCAAAGTAGTAAAGCACACAAAACCACCGCAGTTGTAGTATGAGACTGGCTTTGATAAGCTGTTGTCTTATATGTAAATTCTCAAAGGTGTAAGTAAATTCAGTCCTTTTTCATTATCTTTGAAGATGACAGCTAAAGATGCTGTCTCCCAATGGAAGTTGTGGTATTAAGTAAGCCACAAGCCCCCAGTATTCAGAATACATATCTATCTGGGGAACCAGCTTTAGAGTAATTTGCACACGGATGAGATGTTCCAGTGGAGAAAGTTTGTCCTCTGGGCAGACTGTCCTTCTGTGTAATGCATAATACAGAGGAAATGGGAAGAGATGAGGAACCACAGAGCCTTACTTGTGAAAGTCACAAGGAGTAGGAATTTAAAAGCCTTATGCCATCTGCCCCTTACTCTTTCCTGTTCTCCATTGTACTTACCACCTCCTAGTATATCACATAATTTTAGTTGTTATTTTTTTCTTCTTAATTGTCCCTGTGAACCCACAAGGGTAGGTGTCTTTGGACTGAATTTCAAGAGCCTGCAGTGTTGCAGGGTATGTAGAGGGATGGATGAATCGGAAATGCAAAGTTTTCACCTCAACCAGGAACACCTCAAGTGACAGGGAGATGTACTGAGTCATCCCCCAGCACCTGCTGCATGGCTAGCCTCAGTCAACCAGGAGTTGGTTTGGAACCTGTTCTTCACCATAACACCATCTGCTTATAAACTACTCCAGGAGCAGGGCACAGCAACAGTCAGAAACAGGTCCAATAAACAGGTACATGTTAGTGACAGGGTGAGGTGGGGATGGTGGTGAACACTAGTAGTTGGGTCACAGGAGCAAAGTTAATGAAAGGAGCAAGCTGACCCCTTGTTATAACCTATTGATTGGGGGTTTTGCAGTGTCTAAAGTGCCATAATGGCTACTTCTTCCCATATGGGTCCTGCTGGGACCAAACATACCGTCTACCTCTATAATGCAATAGATTTTTTTCTTTTTTATTTATAAGGAACACTTTTTAAAACCTCAATTCAGCCCTTGTGTTGAAATAAAATCTGTAGTAGCCTGTATCTGTATCATTATCTCTTAGAGATAGTGAACCTAGTCATGAGGGAACTTGTGTCTGTGAGGGGCGGGCAATGATATTTTCATAATTAGGGATCAGTATGAGAATGGAAAAAACCAGAAACATGAAATCTGTGGGCTCAGAGTGAGAAGGAGGTATGTGTGCTGTGAGCTTGTCCCTCTAGGGCAGAGCCTGGGCCGGCAGAGTATGGTGGGGCTCCAAACTGGTCAGGTCAGTTGTTTGCCCCTAGAGGGTCTTCCCACAAGTTGGTGTTTTATATGTTAAAATGAATGAAATTCCTTTCTTCCCCATGCCCGGAGCACATCTGTTTGGGTGGTGTTCTGGGTGTATACTTGCTCTCATTTATTATTAAAGGGGTTCGAGTTGATACTGCATTTGGTGAGGGTTTTTCTTTTTCGGCACGCGTGATACATTTCTTCACCTAAAAGCATAATGCATTTTGATGCTATTTCTATGGCAACCGGTGAATTCCAAGGGAACCAATTCTATTTTTGTGTTTTAACGTGGTAACAGGATTAGTGAAGGAACATCGAAAATTCCATTATAAGTCAGTGCTGCATTTTGAAGAAATTGAAATAGTCGAGTGCTAAATTTTTAGCATTGACTCCATTTGAGCATAGTTCTAATAATCTACTTAACTTAGTCTTGGTTCTAAGTGTCATTAGGTTTTTTGGGACAGGAGGGGGGCCTTGATAGGAGCTTCTTTTTAATCCCAAATGAATCCTCAGTGAAGTCCTTATGGACGTCATTCTCCGGGATTCAGAAGTACACACACCTCTGTCGTTGGGGGCTCATGTGTCCATTGTGTGACTGGTGACTCCTCCCATCCTGGCAGTCAGGGGTGTGTGTGTGTGTGTGTGTGTTTTAATCTGTTGTTCCTTGAAACCAAACCTCTCCAAGAACTAAAACAAAAATGTGAATTCCTCCTCACCCTTCAGGCTACTTCCTCAAGAAGTCTTCCTTGACAGGCCCCCTGTGTTTTCCTGTCTGTGTAGGCAGAGGCCTGGCTGTGGGTGGCACCCTGTGGGCAGAACCCAGAGACTGGGGACTCACAGTGCCCTCATGAGCACACTCCTGCCATGGCCCGAGATCCATACCTTTCCTAGCTTCCATTCTCCCGGTTTCATCAGATTTAGCTATTTTAAAAGTGGTTTTGAGTCAGGGAAGTAATGCCCACCTATTCTGATTCTAGCTTTCTACTGGAGTCATTTGGAGATGACATAAGAGAAGCATCTCAAGCCTACCGAGATTCTTTCTTCAGGGCCTGGCCTCTGGCTCCTGGGCACTACTTGTCTGAACCCAGGACCCAGATAACAGTGGCATGGGGGGCTGTGTTGGGAAGGATTGGGGGAGCGGAACAAAGGCAACCAGATGTAGAAGATACAAAACATATTTTGCTTTCCCTGGATTGTTATGGGCAGTGTGGCGTAGCTCACTTTGTTTAGCTCCTCCTGTTTGGGGAACCTTGCCTATTGCAGCCACCTTGGCATGGTGGGGATTCCATGGCTGTGGAGGGCTGAGGAGTCGGTGCCTGCTCCTCTGACCTTTCCCTCCCCTCAGCAGATGGTACTGTTTCATGTTCTCTGGCACCAGTGAAAGAGCTCATTCATGCCATTCACTGAGCAGTGTGCTCAGAACTCGGCCCTTGTCCATCTGCTGGGGAAGGCTCCCGCCGCCCCACTTGGTGGCCACCCTCAGGCGTTGACTTCCTCCTGTCGGCAGGCAGCTCTGCGTGTCTGCTGGGGCCCAGCGCTGGCCTGTGTAGCACCAGCTGCTTGGCTGCCATGGCGAGAACAAGGGAAGACTGTGAAGCCGAGCCATCCTCTGTGAGCCAGCAGGGTGTGGAAGGCTTAGGCAGCGTCAGTAGTTCCGGGTGAATTGTGTGTGTGCCTCATAAGTAGCGTTTGGGAAGGAGCTACTTTTTGATAGAGAGTAATCGTCCAAGTTATAACAGTGTTCCAGTCCCCTCCTTCTAGTGATAAGGGAAGCCCAGGGACCCAGCAAGGTTTTTGCCTAGGCTTTGGAACCTTCTTTGGAAGTTAACTTTTCATCTTCCCTTCCCTCTTTTTGTGTATTTTACCTTGGTCCTAAAGTTCCTTCAGTATCTGATGCCTTTGTGGGCCAGGCTGGGTGGCTAAGGCAGGAGGATTGCTTAAGGCCAGAAATTCAAGACCAGTCTGGGCAACATAGTGAAATCCCATCTCTACAGAAAATTGTAAAAATTAGCCTGATGTGGTGACACACACCTGTAGTCCTAGCAGCTTGGAAGGCTGAGGCAGGAGGATCACTTGAGCCCAGGAGTTGGAGGCTGCAGTGAGGTATGATGGTGCCACTGCACTCTAGCCTAGGCGACAGAGCAAGACCCTGTCTCCAAAAAAAATCCTTTGTGTACCTCACTTGTAACATTTTCTAGAGTAGATTCCATTCCCCCCCCCCTTTACATCAACTGTTCAACTCTTGGAGGACAAACTTTTCCCCCACTCTTCTGATTAAGTTGCCAGCAGCCTGAGTCCATATGGCCCATATCTGCTGCTTTTAACCTGCCTTGCTGTGTTGCCATCTGAGATGCTGCTGGTTTGATATCCTTTTCTGGGTGTGCTCCTTTCTGGACATAATTTTCTGAAGTGGTCTCATTTAGCCTCATTACTCAGCTGCTGCTCTGCTCTGCTCCCATATGGAAGACCCAGGTAACCTATTTGGGGTTTTTTGTTTGTTTGTTTGGTAGTTTTTAAATCAGAGATGGAGCTGTCTTTGGAAATTTGGAACAATTTGATGGTTCAGCAGTTGAGATTGATCCCAGCTTCCTCATTGGCCTCAACAATTGGGAGTCCAGTTGATTCAACTTCTTAAATTATCTTTGAGTCTGACCACATCCTCCTCCTCTTTTTTTGGTTTTGTTTTGTTTTGTTTTGTTTCTTGCAGTAGCCTCCAAGCTAAACTTGCTCTCCATCCCCTCAGCAATATTTCCAAAGCATGGGATGCCTAACCCCTAATTAAGGTGACTTTAGCTACTGCAGGAAGATCCCCATCTTCCAGGTGCATCAGATGCTGATCTTCTTTTGTGCAAATCAGGAGCACCCCAGAACCTTGGGCCTGCAGCCATGGCGGTTTTCATTGTACTTATTTTTACACTGGCTTTTGCTTTATAGCAGCTGATGCTACTTTTTAAATTAGTGATTCTTTTTTCTTTTTCAAACTTTTGATTTTTGTATTTACTTTTTTTATTTTTTTTTTTAAAGGCGAAGTCTGGCTTTGTGTCCCAGGCTGGAGTGCGGTGGCACAATCATAGCTTACTGCAGCCTCCAACTCCTGGGCGCAAGCAGTCCTCCCACGTCAGCCACTTGAGTAGCTGGGACTACAAGTGCTCACCATGCCCAGCTAGTGTTTCTATTTTATTTTATTTATTTATTTTTTTAGAGACAGGGTTTTGCTGTGTTGCCCAGGCTGGTCTCGAACTCCTGGCCTCAAGTGATCCTCCCACCTTGGACTCCCAAAGTGCTGGGATTATAGGTGTGAGCCATTGTGCCCGGCTTAATGTTGAAAATCTTTACATCCTTTAAAAAGTAAATTCATCCTTTAAAAAGTAAAATTAACATTTTGCCAGATTTGCTTTATTATCTGTGCATAATTTCCCCGTCCTAAGTCCTTTGATAGTAAATTGCAGATGTGATATTATATGTCGGTATTATTCAGCAAACGTCTCTTTAAGAATAAGGGCATTCTCTTGAAAGCAGAGATCAGAACAGATACTTATACACCTATGTTCATAGCAGCAACTATGCACAATAGCCAAAAAGTGGAAGCACCCCAAGTGTTCATCGATGGATGAATGGATAAACAAAATATGGTATATCCATAGTGGAATATCAGTCAACCCTTACAAAGGAAGTTCAGAGGTGCTATAAGGTGAATGAACCTTGAAGACATTACGCTAAATGAGATAAGCCAGCCACAAAAGGATAAATACTGGGTGATTCCGCTCATATGGACCTAGAGTAGTCAGAGTCATAGAGACAGAAAGTAGAAGGATGCTTACCCAGGGAGAGGGTGGGGAGTTAGTGTTTAATTGCTACAGAGTTCAGAGTTTCAGTTTTGCAAGATGAAAGAGTTCTGGAAATGGACGGTGGTAATTGTTGCATGACAGCATGAATGTACTTAATGCCACTGAATTGTACACAGTTAAAAATGCTTAAAATGTTAAATTTTATATTATATATACTTTATCACAATAAAAGTAAATAAAAAGATGATTAGAGTTTTTTACTTTTTTTTTCTTTGGAATATGGGCATGTCCTCTAGAACCACAATAAACATTGTTACAAACAGCAAAATCAACAATTGTATTGCATATTGAGACTTCCCATGTTATCTCCAGGAATGTCTATCTCCCCATCCACACAGGTTCACATATCACATGTGACATGTTAAATAAATATATTTTAGTTTGTAAAAAGCAAATTGATTTAAAGCACAGGTGGATCGGTGGGTGTGGAACTGACTGGGGTCTAACCAGCCCCGAATGTGTAGTGGTGTGGGTCCTTGCTGCCTCAGAGCCACATTCCTATAAGTATGTTTGGGACACCTTGGATATGTGACTCTACATTTTCAACTTCAAGTTTTATGGAATCTAAACACAGGTAAAATATTTAAGTGTGTATAGCACACTTAGATTTCAAAGATTAGTATAGGAAAAAAAGTTATGTATCTCAGCTTTTTATAGTGATTACATGCTCAAATGATATTTTGGATATATTGGGTTCAGTGAAATATACTGTGAGTTTCACCTGTTTGTTTATGTTCACGTGGTTACTAGAAAATTTAAAAGTGCATGAGTAGCCCCGTTAGATTTCTGCTGGATACATGCAGATGTGGTGCAAGTATGGAGTTTCACTTCCATGCAGCAGCCCTGGCTGGTACCCTCCACCTGATCCTCCTCTTACTTCCCTTTCTGTGTTGCTGAAGTCTCTGGGTCCTGTTGTTTTTTGGTGAATTCTCTTAACTGGAGTCTCTTTCTCATCTTTTGTAACTAGGCCTCAGGCCTGAGTGCCCTGGTGCCTGATCATGACCTTTGCACAGCACTGGGTCAGCTTCTCCTTGAGGTGTTAGGCTGGTGGAAGGGAGAGGCTCCGCGGGATCTCTCACCTGCCAGTGGGAGAGGTCAGGACCTTTTGGTGTTTCTGGATATGTGGGAGGAGCCCCGTTCGCCTTTCTGTCTGGCTTTTGGCCCCAGGTGCTCAGGTCACAGACATGGGAAGCATTGGTGGGAGGGCATTGGGACTCAGGAAAAGGGTAGGGGCACCCACTCAGTTTGGCTCCTTCCCTGGATGAGACGTGCCAAGTGTGGCATCTGGGAAAACTTGGAGAGTGATTTGGAGAGCTGGGGAAGGGCGATGTGGGCCTGGTGCTGCCTAGCATGTGGATCTGTGGCTTTCCCCATGCATGCTTCCTAAGCCAGTTGCTGAACCCAGGGTGAGTGCCAGTCCAACTAAGCTGGGTATCTTTCCTGGTGTGCCTCTTGCCTCCACCCATCCCTGGCCATTTAAGTCTCCCTTAAAGTAAAAAAGAAAAAAAATCCTTTCTTCCTGATTGAAAAGTATATTCATGTCATTTCAGGAAGTTGGAGAAAACAAATATATAAAGCAGTAATAAAAATTAGCCAAAGATCTCTATCTTGTGATCTCTTTTCTACTCGGGTGTACATGTGTACACATTTTCATTTATTTGCTTACTCTTTATGCTAGACCTTGGTCTAAAGCTTTGTATGTGACGAACATTATTTCTGCATCCTTAAATACTTTTGTTTTTAATGCAAAGGTGGCAAGGAGTTCCAGAAATGCTGCAGGTTCAGTGGGAGTGTGATAGTGCCCTGGGATTTGGTTTCTGTCTGGCTAAAAGCTCCTCACCAGTAAGTGGCTCTTACTCTTCTAAGTGGACTTGAAGGACAAGCTGACCACATCTGCGGGGGAGTAAACATAGGCTGTGGGACGGACTCTGAGTCTGCAAGATGCCAGCCTGCCTGCACTTCAGGCTCACCTGGAGCACAGCACCCAGGACTGCTACCTACGAGGGCTGGAGAAAGGAGCTGGAGGACAATGTGTGAGGAGACATGCTTTGTACCTTTTCTCTCCGGCACCTCCATCCACTCTCCTTGGAAGTTAGGTGTAATTAATGGCAGACAGGAAGATGAACTCTCATGAAGCATTACATCCCTGCCTAGTTCTTTGCTTCCTTAGCTGTTCTCATCTGAATGGTGTGGGTTTTGTTCATTCGTCTCCTTTGCATTCTGAAAATTAATTCAGTTAGATTGTCTGGGCAGAAGTAGACATTGAATGTTTGCTGGGGGCCTCCTAGCAGTGTGTGAAGGGGGTGTCTGAGTAGCTTACTCTTGCCTGAGGAGAGAGAAGCCTGGAACACAGTCACAGCTGGAGAGAAGGCAGGGCCCCTTGGTCTGTTCCCTAGGGTGGCACTGACTGTCGCCCTAGGGAAACAGGGTGACAGTCCTGAAGATACAGGACTGGCCTTTTCTGTCCCCCTGGGGGTGTATAGCACATATAAATCTGACAGTTTAGACACTGTCAGCTCTCACTGACTGGTCGTCTTTGGGCTTGGATCTGTCTTCAGTTCCTGCCTTGTCAACCAGGGACTGGGGTCTTTCCAGCTCTGACATTAATTTTGTGTCACTTTCTGTATTTCGTTTTCTTTGAAAAAGGTGATTCTGTACCTGATGAAGGGTGAGGCAGGGTGAGAGGAAAAATCATCTTTCCTGGAGCCACTTTTTGAGAGTGCTTGGATAGTAACTGATGTAACCTCCTTTTTTCCAGATCTTTTGTTTTAAAACTCAAGTTTCACAATGAAGAGCACAGGCCCAGGGTAGTGTCATTGAAGAAAAGATCATCCCATCAATCCCAGCTCTCCATCAAGGTAGCCAGGCTCTGGCATCTCTAAACACCGAGTCAGTATATGCCCTGCCTTTTGTGGATTGTCTGTCTGTTCCTGGCTCCTTGCTGTGTCTCCACGTCTCCTCTTGGCCGTTGAAGGCCTAGTTTGGCTTTGCTTCCCAGAGAGGGTTCTTGGTGGCTGTGGTTAAAGTGATCCTGGTGGGGGGTGTCAGCGTTGTAGTGTCTCTGGAAGCATTTGTGTGAGAGGGCTTTGTGTCCCTTTTGTGTCCCCAGCGAGCATAGGTGGGTTCCAGGGATGCCTTGAGTCACATTGTCCACTGCTCTGCGGGTTTGAGAAGAAACTTAGAGGCATGATTTGTTCTTGCTTAGTACTCATCCAGGCTGCTTCCCAGTGGACGAAATTGTAGGAAAGCTGATTGGAAGGCCACCTTCCCCACTCATGGGTCTGTTCCATGTGTTCAGTTTTGTTTCTACTTACATGCAACAGGCCTGTGTGCTGAGCTGGCGCATTCTGGAACATTTCATCCACAGGCAACGTGGTTGTGGGCCATGCAGATGGTTCGTTTGCATCTAGTTCATCTCCCTTTCTTTGGCCCCCCCAAATTCCCAAACAGCTTGACCTTGACACATAGGTGGAAGTTGACACTAAGGTGCTTCCCTGGTGTGTGGTGTGCTGGAAGTGTCATAGTTTTCTTTTTTATAGTTTTAAATTTTGTTCATGGGGATCATGAACTTGATTTGAACTTTTTTGTTTGAAGTGGGAAAATTCCAGAAGACTAGTGTGACATCATCCCTGGAAGCTTTCTGCCAGGGGCAGCCCAAGCCCAGATTACCAGCCTAGTTTGACTGAACCTAAGTTTTTCACTCTTCAACTTCTTTCTCATTTCAGTTCTTCGTGTCCTCCAGGAAGCCTTGTCTCTCACTCTTGCTGCCTTGCAGATGCTTTCGTTCTCCAGTGTCCCTGAGTTTCCTTCCTACTAGGAAACCCCCTGTAAGCAGAGGGAAATGCCCAGCCTTGCCCGCCTCAGCACATCGCTCTCTGCCCATCTTGGAGTCTCTCTCAAAGAAGGGTTTTTCTACATGAATCCACAGTTTTGTTAACTTTGTTTCACATTATGGTGCAGATGAATCCCAGTGCTGCATACCTGGCACCAGCTATGTTGGAAAACAAATAACTAAAAAGGTGTAAAGTGAAGACAAGTAAAGGAGATGGAGTAATAGCTTTAAAAGAGGCAACCAGGAGAAAATGTCACTCCTTTTTTTTTTTTGTTTTTCTTTTTCTTTTCTATCTTTCTTTTTTTTTTTTTTTTTGAGACAAGTCTCACTCTGTTGCCCAGGCTAGAGTGCCGTGGCGTCAGCCTAGCTCACAGCAACCTCAAACTCCTGGGCTTCAGTGATCCTTCTCCCTCAGCCTCCTGAGTAGCTGGGACTACAGGCATGTGCCACCATGCCTGGCTAATTTTTTGTATATATTTTAGTTGTTCAGCTAATTTATTTCTATGTTTAGTAGAGACGGGGTCTCGCTCTTGCTCAGGCTGGTCTCGAACTCCTGAGCTCAAACGATCCACCTGCCTTGGCCTCCCATAGTGCTAGGATTACAGGCGTGAGCCACCATGCCCAGCCGAAAATGTCACTCTTTACCTGTGAAGGGCACAACCTAAGACACACTCAGGGCACAGCCAGGGTCAGTGGGAATGCATAGTTTGAATTAATGACATGATATTTCTATCATAATCTTTAACCCTCTATTTTGGGAACTTAGATCACGGCTGCTTTGGGAAGCAGTCCCTGGGGGCCAGCTCACCAGGCAGGGACAGACAGACACCAGTAGAAGCCAGTGGGGGCTTGTGAAAGGGGCAGATTGCAAAGAGGCTGGGCATTGCTGGTGTGTGTGCTACTTGGTTGGTGGGTTGGTTGGTTTTTCAATGTAAATAGGTGTGGTTGACCCGCTACCATATCCCACTTCATTGTATGGTTCCATGTGCCCGCTCACCTGCACATCGTTGCCTCATTTTGTCTCTAATTTTGCATTCTGCTTTTCTAATGCAGTGTCATAGTGCCTGACCTTCACCAAGTCTAGAAATCTATGGAATAGGCTGCAGACTGTGGCCTGTGTGCCAGTCAGTTTCATTGGCACATAGCCAGGTGCATTTAAGGTTTGTCGGGCTGCTTTCATGTTCTGGCCCTGGCAGAATGGAGTATTTCAACAGACTGTGTCCTGCAGAGCTGACGGTATTGACCCTTTAGCCCATTATAGGAAAAGTTAGCCTAGCCTGTCCCTGTGGAAGTATGTTTCAACCCAACAGTTTGGATCTTGAGCACATCATCATTTTGTTTTGGTTTTGCTGCATGCTTCTCACAGGAGCATTTTAAATTCATGAATCCATCCACCCAGATTTAGCCATCAGTGCCAGACGTAAGCCACATGTAACAGTGGAACCTTCACTGTGCCTGGGCTGCTCATCCCTCCAGCTGCTGGCAGCTTTCACAGGCAGGAGATGGTGCAGCATTCCCAGGGCGCTAGTTTAATTGGCCTGCTGATCAGTTTCTAAAGCAAAGAGACAGGAATTCTGGTTGGCAGGGTTGTGGCCTGCCCAGTCCCTTTGTCCTCCTGGCTGTGCGAGGTTCTTGTGCATCTGTGTCCCCTCCAGTGAGGGACAGGGGGCTTGAGTGTGGTTCATGCTCTTTCCTAGCAGAAAGGCAGGCTGCATGGTCTGAGGTAATGGGGCCCTGCTTGGCAGGTCCAAGGGGTGGGGAGCAGGGTGTGTACACGCTACCTGAAGGAGGATTAAGGCCTCTAAGAGCTGCCTTGATGCACAGCCACTGGCCCTGCTCCAGGCGGTGCAGTCTGGCTGATGACACGATTGCTGTTCTCACCAGCTGCCTGAGCCGGTCAGATGGAAAAGTAATCCTGTGCTTCCCCACTGACACAGATTGCACAATTAAACAGGGCAGTCATCGTGAATGTGAGATAGCTGCTGCTCTGCAACCTATGAGGGAAACGGGCTTTCTGATACCGATATGTGATCAGCATTTCAGCAAAGATGTTCTTAGGATGAGATAAGATGTAAATTGACAATATTAATATTGAGAAATTACCAGGTTTTTACCAGAGTTGGGGTCCCCTGTCCCCTTCTCTTTGTCCCTCAGTAGAAGCTAGCATTTCCCCAGATCTTTACACAAGAGCCTTGTAAGGGTAGGGAGGTGACCTCCTCTGCCTGAATGGTATATGCTACTGTGAACTTGTAATTTCCTGAGGGGCTGGTATCAGCTGGCATCCACTGGTTCGTGGCTTGGCCTAAAACAGATTCAAGCCATGTCCCTTCGGGCCTCTTAACTGCTTGAGAAGCATAAATGACAACTTGGTGTCCACTCCCCCTGTCCTATACTCTAGGGCTTCCGCAGGGAAGTGTGATTTCACCTAAGTTGGGGCTTCATCTCTTTGTAAGCAGATGGCCAGGTGCTGTGGGAAGTTGTCTGAGCTCTGATTTGTTTACAGGGATGAAATAATTCTTTAGCAATATCACTACTAGAAATCTGTCTTGAGACCCAGCTTCGTGGGCCATGTGTCACTTAGGTGCTTCTTCAGGTAAGGCAGGCCTGCTTATGGGGACACAGAAGCGTGGTACAGCTGGCCAAGCTGAGGACCCGCTGTGCTTGGTGAGCAGAGACAGCTATGGAGCAGAGCATTGGAAGCACACACTGCCAAGTGACCTCCAGCCGACTAGGTCATTCTACCTCTGTGTTACCATGGGAATGATGATGATGATGATGAAGATGAAGCAGCTGCCTGTTTTGGGGGATTGCTGTGAGGATTAACTAAGCCGATGTAGGTCAAGTGGTTTTTAGGGTTCCGGCCCAGGAAGCAGCAGGTACCTCCTGGCGAGTTTTCCTAGTATGTGTCATGATGTAAAGCTCTGCTAAGTGTGGTCACCACATTTCACAGGCAAATTCAGAAAGCCTTCCCTTAACTGACACTCATGTTTACAACTGCTCTTGTCTTCCCTGGCATCTTGTTGTCTACGTGTTTGTCAATTTAGGAGGCAAGTAAGTCCGAATCAACAGGACAAAGTTGAGGCAGGGTCACTGGGCTGAGAGACCAGGACTTCAGATGGAACTACAAGTACGAAGTATAGCTGGTCCCAGCCTGCTTGTTTTATTCAGCCTCTGGAACTGAGAACTGAATCTCTAGAAATCAGCTGATTTCTGGACAGTCATTTGTGGTCTTTTCTCTTTTCCTCTCGATTGCTTGCCCTCAATGCCAGCACTGAACCTGCCCTGCACATCTCTTTATCTCTGTCCTGCCTCCTCATCTCCTTCCTGGTCTGGGAATAGGTTGCTTGGGGCCAGGCTGCTTTGTGAAGAGTGGGTTCAGAACAAAAGCCCTGGAGACCCTAAGAGCCCCGACAAAAGATAGGAGCTAAGTGGGGGTCGCGTGGGACAGCTACAGCTTTACAAGTGGAATCTCCATCACAGTGGGAAATGTCCCAACTTTCTGAACTTGTTTTGGATTTTTTGTTTTCTGTATCTCTACATTTCTGGACTGTTGGCTAGATTATAAATAAGATTAGTGTCAAAGTAAATGAAATACTTTCTGTTGAAAGTTGGATAACGTTACTGTTGTGTTGTCTGTTAAATACTGTCCTTAAAATTTTCTCAAATCTCTTAAATATTGTGATAGCATTGTTGAAAGCAGGCATGAACTTGGGAAACCTTCACGTTTTTATTTTCATTATCCCAGAGGTTCCCAAACTGTCTTGATTCACAACATGCTTAAGCGTCTCAGTTTTTTCAGTGCTCCTAGGCCAAAGGAAATAGCCAACATTTTGTTTATTAGGTAGTTCGGTACAAACAACTGAATAAGTACTAATGTCCCAACAACTGTTTAGCTGTTTGAAAATATTTAACACAGGAGTTGAAAGGATAAATATTCTTACATAACAGTAGTTACTTTCTAATGGGGTGTTTGTGCCTGTGGGCACTGCACAAGTCCTCAAACCTTTGAACCAGGTTGGACACTACCACATGCATTTCCTGTTTATATTAATTTTTATGTGGTCTTTGCTTTTTATTATAGCAACTGCTGAACGCTATGCTTTGCAAGCTGTGACATTGATGAGAGGAATATAGTGCAATCTAACATTTAAATTACTAATTGCCTTGTGCTAATGCTAAGAGTTCCTGCAGTGCCCCTCTGAGTTCACCATGACATTCTGGGCACCTTGGCATTCAGTTTGGGAACCACAGCACTGTCTAACTTTGCTTCATTTTGTTCTTATTCCTGTAAACGAGGAACATGTAGGATTTCTGTTGGGAGTAGATCCAAAAGTAGAGCATCCAGTTGGATCATGTAGCTTCTTTGGGTTGAAAACAATAGGTGAAATTTTTTTCCTGCCCTTTGACCTCCAGCTAGCTTTTAACAGGGTGAATGGTGGCTCCTGCCTCTTGGCCATAGGTCAGTGTGAAGATGAAGAGGGAGCAGCATTTTTAATCTTTTAGGTAGAAAACTGTGGTTGAAGATAACCTGCTCTGTTGCTGCCCCACCCCACCCCACCATAGACACAAATACTCCCTTCCTCCGCTTCCCGGTCTTGTTCTCTTTCCCTCCTTCAGGGGTGCTGCCCTGTCCCTGCAGGTCAGTGCAAGTCCCTCTCTCCTGTACATGGCCAGAGCAGCCCCGTCCTCCTTCATGATACTTCCCCCAAGTATAGCTTAATTAACCACTCTGGAGAGTGGCGTGTTGACTAGTCCCAGGGCTGGGTTGTGTGAGGACACATTGCCTGAGCAAGTGACTGAGTTTGGCAGCTACCACATTGTCCACATGAGAGTATTTTCCATTTCCAGAGTTTTGAGATTGAGCTGGAAGCCCCGGAGTGACAATCTATGTGTGGTCACTGTAGGGTACACATGCTGTGTGCTGAGAGGATAGGAATGAGATAAAGATGGGCCTGCCCGAGGCTTCCCAGATGTGTGCACTGAGCTGACCATGGAAGCCACTAAACAGAGATCAGAGAAGCACCGGGTGCTGTGGGCCAGGGTGTGTATGTGTCTTGGCAGCAGAGGTAGCAAATGAAAGGGCAAAGGTGACGGTGATGGGGGTCCATTGTGGCTGTGTTGTTGGAGCATGTATACTTGGGGCCCTGGGTAGTGTGGGGCGGGGGTGACTGCTGTGGGAAGAATTTACCCAAGGAGGCTGACCTGGCCAGATATGTGCCTTAGAAAAGTTGCTGGCTCTGACCACCGTAGGACTTCTCACTGGTGCCTCTCTTCCTTGACTCATAACAGACTAGAGGTTCTGGCTGATTTCCCTTGTGTTTTTTTTCACTGTTGGTAAGAGTGGGTTCTTGAAGTTTCCCGAGGATTTTACTTTCCTGCGGTCATGGGAAGGCTGAGCCATAACATGCAGGCTGTCTAGGCTTAGCAGCATTGCGATGGGTCAGAGCATGGCCTCTTGAGGTGTAGGTGCTGCGCAGGCCCGGAGTGGGTACAGAATGGGAGTCCTGGGTGTCTCATGGCTCAGTTAATGTTACCTGGTGATTCCCCTTGTGGGGGCCATGAGTGTCACTTGTCACTGGTGGTTATTGGAGCCTCCTAGAAGGAACTTTGAGGTACTGTGGCTGCCAAGTTCCATCTGTTGAACACGTTCTGCTTTTGCATTTGAACTACGACGTGCTGCAGTTTCCTTCCTCATGGACTTGACCTCAGTCATTATGTGTGTCGATCTTGTACCTAGCTTATGTTAGGGATGGTGGCCAGCCTGTCATGACTGTGTATGTTGGACCCTTCTGGCATGTGTGTTCAGCTTGCGGGGGTGGGGGGGAGGGTGGCGAGGGGGCTTCTATGGTTCCAACACCAACTTAAACTGCCTAGGAATTGGGTGCCAGGTTTAGGACCACCCTGGGTGCTTAGACCTGGTCTTTCTACTTCCTGGATAAGTTATTTCTTTCTGCCTCAGTTTCCTTATCTGTAAAGTAATGATGCCAGAAGCAATGTTAGAGTTATTGTGAGGATTTAACTGTTACTATGCTTCAAATGTGAGCTAGCTGGCTAGCTAGGAAGGTGCTTTGGCTTTTGTAGTGGTTTAAAGTACCAAGATGAGGCTTTTCAAGAGTCCAGGTTTTCTGTAGAAAAATCTCCCTTCATCTTATGAGCAGGAAATTCAGCTTTCTTGGCTCAAGGACCTGTCTGGGCCTGGCATGAAGGTGAAGAAAGGTGGTCACCAGCCCAGGACACAAGAAAGTCCCCCATCCCTTGGTTTTGCTGCAAGTCCCTTTGGAAAGAGAGAAGGCATGGGCCAGTCCAGAAGCTCTAGAAATCAGTTACCTTGGCTTCATCTTGCCTCAGGGAGATTGCTTAGAGATTTCCAGGATGTCATTACTTAATGGAAAATTTATGGAGGCTGCTTGCACTTGGTGGGACGAGCTGGCCCCCTGGTGGCCTGTGCCCTTGTGGCTGACCTACTCTACTGTTCTGAGGTGGAAGCTTGCCCTCCAGGTAGGGGCTGCCCCTGCCTCCACCTGAAACAGCCATGGCTCACCTGGCATGTGCTCCGTGCACATCGGTAGAAACCAAACTGCATGGCATTCTTTAACCTCACTCGCTGCATACTCCCCGCCCAAGCTCCAGGCTGCTTCAGTGCTTCAAGATTTTCCCTTGTGTTGGGGCCATGTCAAGCTTACCACCTCCTGTCCCTTTGGATATGTTGGATCTTCTGTACTGAAACCCTCTCCCAGCAGATTCCAGGCATCCTTAAACCCCACTAACATATTTCTTTCTCTGTGGTGCTGTCCTTCTGCCAAGACCTGTGTCCAGTCATTTAACGTGTTCTGTCAAATCCCTCTGTGCCTGGATCAAGGCTGGTACACTGGACCCAAGGTTCCTGGTGAGCTAGCTTGTGGCTGGTGTCATTTTTCCCTTTGTCTTCTCCTGTCTCACTGGCCCCCACCTCGAGTTTCTGTAGTTGCCAAAGAAGTGATTGCCCACATCCACTTAGCCGAGGACGATTTGGGAAAAAGCACTCTGCCATCCTGTGATTGACTCTCCATCTCCCTTCCCGCTTGTGTGCTTGTGTTAATAGCCATTCCCTGCAAACTCCCGTAGCCTCTGGCTTCTCAGTGAAGCCTGCAGCCTGTCCTGGCTGTCCCCCTCCCTACTCTCACCTCTGGAGAGCCTCAGGGAGCCAGAGGCCCTCTCTGCTTCAACCAGCCCTCCCTCTGATCCCCCTGGGGTCCTACAGCTCTCCTGGAGGCTACGCTGCCCTTACCACTTCGCCTTGCCCCTGTCTTGTCTTGGTACTCATATACTTAAAGGTGTTTTTAAAAGAATCAGTTTGCTGTTTTGTTTATGGTACACTTATTTTGAAAGGAGACTATATCAAAGCCATGCATGGAAATCAGTAAAATTAAATACCACAACAGCAAAATGACATTATTAGATCGTATCCAGATAACATAATTGTCTTCTAACACCTCTGAGTACAAGCTTTTACACTGGCATCAGGCTGGGACTTTCCTCGTCAGGTAAGAGTGAAAAAAGATGGAAAGAGGGGAAAGTCATCCTGAGTGATTACACGCCATCCACCTAAAGCCAGTCTGTGCTCCCCTAGTGGCTTCCGGGACACAGTTTGCAAACCCTCCCACATCCCCACTCTGAGCCCTGTCATGGCACTCTGATGGTGGCTGTAGACCCTGCTTCTCTGAGGTTGAAGTGCCTCCCATTAGCAGCTAAACTCTTGGCAAATCCTGTTTTCTTTCCATTCATGTCAGGAACAAAGACACACCCTTTATGCAGTCTGTCACACAGCTGGACACTGCTTCTAGGGTGTTGCCTCCCTCTCACCATTCCTCAGGCTGGGCTGCCCCTCTCTGGTTGGCAGTGATGTGTTCTGGGCCAGACACCCGCCTCCAACACTGTGTCATGTGATTCAGCCAAGGCCCTGGGTCTTTTATCCCTCTGTACTCTTCTCATCTCTGTGCAGGCTCTTTGTGAGGTTTTGCACCTAACTCCCAGCCGCTGGGTGCTCCCCCTCCCTGGATCTGTTTGTGGCCTCCCTCCTTCCTTCTTTCATTGGGGTGTGTTTACTCAGGCCTCTGGGTTCCAGAGCCCATATTGTCATTTCCAAGCTTCCAGCCTTGCCTGAGCTGCCATCCATTGTATTTCCAGGCCCTCCTCATGCACCTCCCTTGCACCAACGGGCACCTCTGTCCCTGCAGCCTCGTTTGGTTCATTCCACAGGCACCTCTTTCTAGGACCATGTGGCACTTGGTTCTGGCCAGACTTGGACTATATGTACCCATGATGGGATGGGGGATCTCCTCAAGCAGGTTCACTCAATCGGATGTCTGCCTTTATAAACCACTGAAGTCTGTGATGTTTGCTTGTTAAGCTATTACAGTGTTTCATGAAGCCAATCATCAAGCAGAGTTGCTTCAGGGAAACGCCTTGTCTTGATCTTGTACTCCTGGGCTCACTGCTCTTTTCGCTAGGGGCATGCTCTCCACAGGCTGCTGCCCAGCTGTCACCAGCTCCAGTCCCCATCACACACTGACACGAGGTGTCTGGTTTCAGCTTTGGGTGTCCCTTCACCATCCTCAGCACTGTGTTTGGGAGACGTACCAGGATGTGGCTTGGTATCCCTGAAGCCCTCCCTGATCCCCTTCTTCCTGAGCTGGGTGTTCTCTGGGTTGCTCCCTCCCCTTTTCACGTCTCAGGAATACCCTGGGAGAGCACAGATTGTCAATTCTACTCTGGCATGGTGGGCGTGATTGGACCTCATGAAATACTTGTTTAGCAATGGATATAAGACCCCCTTTACACACCTAGCCAGCACTGCTCTAGCACGCCCTCCCTTCAGTTCCTTGGACGTCTCCATGTAGGTGGCATGAGTGTGTTTCTTTCCACAGTGTTGTCCTCTCCTGTGAGCTGAAGCATTAATGAATTATTCAGGTTTTTAAAAATGAGTTGCATTCCCACTCTGAATAGACAAAACTGAAGTATCTTAAATCTCTCATCTATTTGGTGATTAAAGCAAAGAACGATTCAGTTCTCAGACTGAATCCATGAGATTCAGACTCCGGTCAGCCCTCTGTATCTTGTTACATCCAAGGATCCAACCAACCTTGGATTGGAAATATTCAGAAATGGTTTCAAGTGTGCAGTAGGATAGATACGCATAGGTCATGTGCACATATGCTACACCGCTTTATATAAGGGACCTGAGAGGTCCTGGGACCAACCCCCACAGATACTGAGGGAAAGCTGTACAATGTGTTCACCACTGCCAATTGTTTCTTGACTTCTGAGTTGGATTTGCACCCTCCTTCCTCCCTTCAGAGTCTTGTACTAGGTGGCCTTGGGCTGCTTCCAGACAGGTCCCTTCCCTGTGGCGGCCTCTTCCTTAGAACAGTGCTCTCTTCATGCCTCTCTTCTGTGCCTGCCGTCAGTGAGAACATTGTGGAAGGAAGAAGCTGTCTCTCTGGAGATGTTGGTTTTTCCAGCTTCTTGTCAGCCTTTAGGCTCATCCTGCAGCCAGGACCTTGGTGTAGGGGGCATGTGGCTAGGATCTGTGCATGAGGCAGTCAGCTGCCACACACGGGCTGGGAGGTCCAGCTCTCCACAGCCTCTAAACATTGACTACAGAGTTGGCTTTCTGTAGCAAGTTCTCTCCTGGTGCTTTTAAAATTTGTTAATTTGCCAGAACTGCATTTACAAGGAGGTTTGTGGGAGCCTTGGTTTAAATTATATTTGGACGGAATTACAAAGTAATTCATTGGCAGCTAGGGTGCCTAGTATGTGCTAGGCATGAAGCTATTTCTTGACCCACTGAAAGTACGTTCCAGAATGAAAGCCATGACAGAGCCAGCCAGTCTGCCGTGTCTTTTCTTGTCCCCTCTGTCTGCCAGTCTTGTGATCCTAAAGCCTGCCCACTCTTCCTCGTAAGCCCTTGTCTGACTACCTCGGCCAGAAAGGTTTTCTTAACTCCTCTACTTCGTAATTTTATTCCTGAAGATGGTTGTCAGATGCAGGCAGCCCCTGATTTACACAGTCTCTCATATGGCTGGGTAGGAAACTGTCACAAACAGGCAATACACAAAAAGGATGCAGACAGCCAGTAT
Organism: Lemur catta; assembly: GCF_020740605.2. NCBI lineage: Eukaryota > Metazoa > Chordata > Mammalia > Primates > Lemuridae > Lemur > Lemur catta. The sequence goes on along the minus strand of NC_059128.1, from coordinate 115,052,995 downwards.
GTGTTTGAGTGGATGTTTATTAGAGTATGGGAGCTCTCAGCACTGTAAGGTGTGGGGTGATATGTTTCTGCGGGGCAGTTTGGCATGTGTGCATAGCCCCTGACCTGCGGTTACACATCTTCAAGTTTGTCCCATTGGAATAAATGGACAGGTATACAAAGTCACCCTTGCAAGGATTCTTGTGGCAGGGTTTGTGGGGCTGGCAGGGCTCTCATGGTCATCCAGCTGTGAGGAGGGCACCAGAGGGGTGCTCAGACAGGCATTGGCACTGGGGGCCTGTGTTGCCCCTTCTTGTTAATAAAATGGCAGGTTGAGTGTAGATTCATTCTTATGTTATCAGCAGTAAACTTTTGGACTTCTCTCATCAGCAAACATGGATTTTTTAAGTTACCAAGAAAATGTTCTCAGCATGAGGCTTTGCCTCGAGCACTTGGCAGTGGACTCTCTGTGGGCCATCAAGGATGGGTGGGCCTGGCCTTCCCGCCCCTCCCTGCCTGGCCCACCAAATGGAATTACTGACTATTTTCCATACTTCCTGAGCCACAGATGCAAACAAGAATTTTAATGTAAATATCATATCTGAGGGCCTGCAAATCATCCTCTCCCACACACAGGTAGCATCCCTAAAAGGCTCGCAGTGGAGAAAGGGAGGTGCAGGTTTGTGAGATGTGGCTTTATCTTACCTCCTTCCTTGGAAACTCTGTAGCTCCCAGAGCCCCTGCTGGCCCCTTGTCAGTTCTTACCTCCAATGCCCTGATCCCCTCTGTTGGTGCATCATTTTTCTTCTCTGCTGGATGGCCAGTCTCTGAGAGCAGCAGGCAGTGGGTCCCTTTGGATAGACAGTGCATGGAGTGGCTCCTCTGGCCAGCCTGACCAGTTACTGCCAGCAAAGCTCAGTCCTTGGAGGCCACAGTTAGAGGGACTTGTCATTACAGCGGTACCTGTCTACTCACTGGACTCTGATGGGGACTCTTCTCTTCCTTGTAGAGTACCCAGTGAAGAATGTGATGGGATCACTAGCATGTCTGCGGAGAGTGGCCCTGGGACGAGATTGAGAAATCTGCCAGTAATGGGGGATGGACTAGAAACTTCCCAAATGTCTACAACACAGGCCCAGGCCCAACCCCAGCCAGCTAACACAGCCAGCACCAACCCTCCGCCCCCGGAGACCTCCAACCCCAACAAGCCCAAGAGGCAGACCAACCAACTGCAATATCTTCTCAGAGTGGTGCTCAAGACACTATGGAAACACCAGTTTGCGTGGCCTTTCCAGCAGCCTGTGGACGCCGTCAAGCTAAACCTCCCTGTGAGTAGCTTGGGCAGGGCCCAGGGGTCTTCGGGGTCTCCTCCTGCAAGTTTCCTGGTGAAGGCAGGCTCCAGGGGAGGGTGGAGGTGCGTTTGGAGTCGTGGTGAGAACTCAGGGCCCAGGTCTGAATGCCAGCACCAGCAGGGCCCTTGAGGGAGTGGTTTCAGCAGTCTTGAAGAATTGCAGATGGGGAGGAGAATGACTGAGCTAATTGGCTTAAACAGTAACTGGTTTCTTGGATATCAGGATCCCGGGGAAAACTGTGTAAAAGTTGAAACAAGGGGGGATGGGATGCTCACAGACTCCTTCCAGTCCCATGGTGAGCTGAAGTCAGAGCACGTGGACAACTTGGCCCCCTTCTCTTTTCAGGTGTGGCTGGCTAGGCCCAGGAGAAGTAGATGTGGCTGGTGAGACTATGCTGGAAGGGGACTGGCTTGCTCCAGTAGTGGTCGCTAGCAGCAGCAGCAGCAGCAGCATCACTTGGGTTGCAGGGTAGGGAAATATAGTAATTCTTTCCCAGGGAGCAAGTGCGTGGAGGCGGCCCTGGCTGGAAAAAGGGCGAGTTGAGAGGTGGCCTTGGCTGTAGCTGCACAGCTGGGAAGCAGCTGTGCCCTCCCTCACTATCATGTCTGCAGTGTCCTTACTCTTGTTCTTTTGTACCCCCACTCCTCTTCTCTTTCCCTGGAGTTCTCAGCTTGCCCATGTCCCTAGCAGACAGTTCTGCAAGCACAACTTACATCTCTAACTGAACCGCAGGGAGCAGGCAGAATACATGCTTTAATTTTTTTCTCTTCTTCCTTGTCTTTAAACTGCCTTCTGCTGTTTGCTGGGTCCCATATACCCCTAGGCGAGTGGATTAGGTGATTGTAGCTGCTGGCACAGGCTGGGTCTGCAAGTGCTGGAACTGCTTGTGTGCAGGGCAGCCTTAGCCTCTGTCAGGCGTCCAGACTTAAGAAGAATGAATGCTCCAGTGTGACCCTCCTGGCTTGAAAGTCATGTCTGTGACAGCTGTCCAGTGCTATCTGTCCACTGGATATGTGTCACATGTATTCGAGGGAAGAGAATTGGGATGGGGCACTGAAGATCTGGGTCATGAACTGCCTCTGGAAAGGGGTGTGGGCAGAGATGGGCCACACTGGCCATTGACCAAGACAAGAAGTGGAGACAGTCAGCCGTGGTGTCTTGCAGGTCCCTCGGGAGAGGCTGCATTGGTCTCTAGCTGGGCTGGGCAGGGCCCACAGTTGAGAGTGACATCTCAGAGCAAATGCAAAGAACCAGGAGAGAAGTAGTTACAGGGCGTAGAACCCATGGGGCACCAAGGCTTTTGCGGGGGGGGGGGGGGGTGTCAGAGGCCTCCAGAAAAGAGCAGTTTCCCAAATTTCCACATTAGAGGCTACAGGGAGGTCAGAGAGGTGAGGATTCTGACCTGACCATCCTGTTGGCCTTTAGGGGAGGGCATTGGTGACCTTAGGACGATGTGATGCAGAAGTAGAAACCAGACTTGCCACGGTGTGAATGACAAGGTGAGGATGCAGAGCCACCATTTCAAGAAGCTTGGCTTTGAAGGGAAACTGTATCAGGGCCAGGAGAGCAGAGGGGTCCATTTGTTACAGGAAAACACAGAGGGGACTGAGGCATGGAGGGCTAAGAAGGGAAGGGGGGCTGGAGGACTTGAGATCACTGAGGAGGCAGCAGCATCACAGGTGACATCGAAGGAATGGTGTTGGCCAAGTGGGACAGACACATGTGGGTGTTCAGTTAGGCCAAGGGGTTTGGGAGTTCATGGTCAATCTCTGAAGTGGAGGATGGGCTCCCAAGGATGGCCAGGACTCTGAATGCACCTGTCCCTGTAACTGTTGACATTGCCCTTAGCAGCTCTGATGTAGGAGGAAGGGGACGATTAATGGTGGCACTAACTTGATGTTTTCAGATACGGGAGAGTGAGGAGCCCAGGAGGGAGGTTGCCTTAGGAGAGTGCTCTCAAGGCACTGGTGCGGGCTGACCCAAAGGGGCTGGTTGCCTGGGAGCATCATCATGCTAAAGCCTTGTTTTCTGGGGGACCCCCTCCTTCAGTAGATGTTAATAGGGCGAGCAAAGAAAAAAAAAACTCCTTCTTTTTCTGTTTTCTGATGCCTTACAGATATTCACCTGCATTTTGGCCTCCTTTCGTTCCCCTAAACCCACTGCCCCAGCTGTCAGTTCCTCACCCCGCAATATTCTGCCTTTGCTCCACCTCCTCCCAGCACCATTCTTAGAGATAAAATCTAAATTTCCATTGTGGCAGATGTATTTGGACTTGGTTCTCTTGGGAAAGGAGGTCAGAGCATAGAAAGTCCGGTTTAGGTCTCCCCTCCTGGCCACCTGCCTGGAGCACTTGGGTATGTACTTAAGCCCTTACCAGGGCAGGGCCGTGACCTTTGCCAGCCCTGTACCTGTAAGTGGGTGGCTTTTGCCTGCTTTCTCGTGGGTGTTAGAGCAGGTCAAAACCCTGTACCCCATGCTCACCTTTCCAGTACTGTCCACTATTCCTGGGCAGTGGGTTCTGTCCTCCCTGCAGCAGCCTCTCTGCCCCCAGCATGCTTCTCTGCCATTGGGACCCTACTTGTCCTCAGTGGGGGGGTAATGGCTGCAGAGAATTGGTTCTCAGTGGAATGTTCTGAGAGACCTGAGCTGGGCCAGCCGCTGGGGGCTTGCTGTCTATGTGCAGCCCCCCGCTGGGCCTCTTTAGTCCTCCAGCCTGGAAACCGAGGCCCTGCTTGATTTGTCCCTGAATTCCTCTGGTAGTTCTTAGAAATAAACTTCATTTTAAAATAGGTTCATGGTTAGAGGAAAGTTGTGAGGATAATGCAGAGTTTGACTTCCTTGAGGGTTGTCAGACATTTACACCTGCTCTCTGGCTCCTATGTGGCACGTGGAGAATAAGAGCTGAAGGTTTGAGGATTGGGTCTGGATATGTTTTTTTTAACTGAGGATTTCAAAAGCTGTCCAGATTCTTCATTTGGCAGTTAACCTGGTTAGTTGTTCAACCATGTCTGGGTACTAGTGAAGCCTTAGTGGTAGACTGGGCATGTAAAAGAAATGTAAGTCCAGTGAACTTGACTGACATTCTTCAGCGTGACAGGAAGCAGGGAGTGTGGTGGCTATGGGTGGACTCCAACACTGGCGCCATGGGGATTTGCATTTATGTACTTGTAAAATTTTAAATGGCAGGGACAAAGTATTACCTGCCACGTGTGGTTTTACTAGGTAAGAATTGCGTTTTAAAAAGTCATGTGCTTTCCACATTATTTATTAAAAATGAAAAAATATTTCAACATTGAAAAGAAAAGAAAAAACATAAATTTTGATAAAGACAACCTGATCCAAGATAGGGCAGTTAGCTAACTTGTACGTTTTCCCTCCAAATTGCCAACCAGCATTTGGGAATCATTCCCTGATCCAATTTATCTTGAGTCCCCTTTATCCCTCACCGATGCCGAGGAAGGGCTTCAGCCTGTGCTATAGCTCCTGTCGGTCTGTGGAGCAGCCTGGCCAGCCCAGCATGCGTGCCACGTGGCTGCTCAGGTGACACTGGCCCTTTGATCTCTCTGCTCTCCAGGATTACTATAAGATCATTAAAACACCTATGGATATGGGAACAATAAAGAAGCGCTTGGAAAACAACTATTACTGGAATGCTCAGGAATGTATCCAGGACTTCAACACTATGTTTACAAATTGTTACATTTATAACAAGGTGAGCTGTGGGGGCAGGCGTCCAGCTGCCCTGGGGGAGGCGGCGGGTGTATCAGGAGCCAGTGGGCAGGGGTGCTGGGAGCTGCTGGGCTTCGAGTCTGGCAGGAGGAGACCCTTGGAGGTGGAGGTAATGGGACCTGTAGTTGTGCCTGTGACTGGGTGTGTTTCTTTTGCGGGGAGGAGGATGCTGCCATGTCTAGTTTGCAAGCTGTCCTTGTTACCCTGAAGCATGTGCTTCTGATGCCCTTAGGATTTTGGTTCCTGAGCATGTCAAGTAGAGAAGGTGTGAGGCGGATAGTGATGATTCCCATCAAAGTCCATTTGGGTGATGTAAATGGTCAGGAAAGAGCCTGCTAAAACGTAGTTGTGCAGAGGTGTGCGCAGAAACCTCCATGTGAGAGAGGGTGTGATGGGGCCAGCGCAGAGCTCAGTTGCTCTGTGGGTGATGGTCTCCTTGAACTGTGGACATGACTATTGCCATGGAATCGAGTGTTCCCCTGATCTTACTTGTAGACCTGAAGGTCACTTCCTAACCCCATAGCCAAACTTCTCGGCTCGGCTGTGCCATGAAGCCAGATCATTTGTTTACAGTTCAGACCACAGATGTGATTAAAATCAACCCTTTCAAATAGAACGACTCTGGAGGGAGACACTATACAGAACTCAGCTTTTGACCTCTGCTGGTGTAGTGGGTAAAATGGCCCAGAAGAGATGGGTAGGTGAGTTTCTTGAAGTTTACTGTGTTTTTTAAAGTCTCAGCTCTCACCACTTAGGTTTGAGCGAAATGTACACACCAGGCTCTCAGTCTAGCTGAGTGGGAACAGCATGTTACGGACGAAGTGACAGAGTGGGGATCCCTAAAGCAGTGTGAGATGGACAGTGCCCAAGAGCCCTGGTGAGCTGCCTTGGGGGTACATTGGGGAGCACTGTTGGGGCCCTATTAAAGTATCCTGGCAAGAAATCCTGTGTCATTCAAGTATTCCTAGGGAAGTCGAACTGTGTCAAAGGAGGTCCTAATGCAGGTAGAGCCCCGGTCAGTGATTGGCTGAGCTTGGTAGATGCTTAAGGCATTAGGATGGTTTTGCACACAGCCCAGAGCTTAAAAGATGAGAAAGGGAAGTGCAGGCAGACAGGTGCAGGCTCAGCACACCTGTAGGAGCACAAGCCTCCATGATACCTGGTAGCCTAGCCATCATGGCTCCTTGGAGTACAGATTGGGGAAGGACCCTGAATACGACGCTTCAGGCTTTGGGGCAGGGGGTGGTATGTGGGGTGCCCTGTCTACACAGGTGGGGAGGGGAGGGCTTTCTGACCCTACCCCATGTGTCTCCTTGTCCAGCCTGGAGATGACATAGTCTTAATGGCAGAAGCTCTGGAGAAGCTCTTCTTGCAAAAAATCAACGAACTACCCACAGAAGAAACCGAGATCATGATAGTCCAGGCAAAAGGAAGAGGACGTGGGAGGAAAGAAGCAGGTAGAGTACTGAAATAACGAGTACGTTGGCTGTACTTCTCCCTCATCTCTGTCCCTTTTTGAAGTTCAGGGGAGGACTGGGAATGGTGGGACAATGGACATTATTTACTGATTTGGTGGGCTGCAGTTTGGTCAGAGTGGAAGCAATTTCAATGTTGGAGCCACCCACAGCGTCATGTGACCCTGTGGTTTCCTCCAAGCAGAAATGATTTGGCCCTGCCTTTTCTGAGGGTGGCAGATGGACTTACGTTATAAAAGAAAGTATAAGCAAGATGGGTTTTTTTGGTTTTCCATTTTAAAGAAATCAAGGTGACCAGAAGCATTTTTAACTAATATCCCAATCCTTGAGATTTGTTATTTGAATTATCTTAGTGCAGGCATGTCAGAAGCGTGCCTGCCTGGTCATCTGAAGGCAAAATTAAGCCCTCCTTATCTGTCTCTGCATGTCAGCCCTCTCAGTTCCCCCCTTCTGCCTTGACACAGGATTCCGGAGGCCAGCTGGCAGAGAGTTGCCCACTCAAAAAAATGTTTCTCTCTAGGAAAATCTCTTAACAGCTGCTGTCCGCGTTGTGTCCCTTGCGGCTCTATGCTGCAGAGGGGTGGTATGTGCGAGGTGCTCCCTGGGTGTGAGTTGCTGCTTTCCCCTGGCCTCACCCTGCTCTGGAGTGGTGGCGGAAAGGGGGATGGCTGGCTCCCCTGCAGCACCTAGGGGTAACCAGGGAGAACTCGTTTGCATATCACACCTTTCTTGGCTGTTTCACGTGTCAGGTCATATCCCTTTTCCTTACTTGAGAAGCCCCGTCCTCAGTCCCTGGGACCAGGGGTTTGGGCCGCATGCGGGGCAGACATGGTGATAGCTTCTCTGTTCCAGTCTGGGAGAAGCCCAGGAGTGGTGCCTGGGGAAGGAGAATTGGAACACTCAGCAGAACCTCGCCCTTGCTCCTTGAAGCACACTGGCAACCTAGGTGCTGCCCAAGGACAGCCCACAGGTGAAGGCTACTTTTCTGAGGCACTGGGTGTCAGTCCATTTTCATGGCAGCCCACGTGCATGCAAAGGATGTGGCAGTCTAGGTCATGCTCCTGGGCTCTGACGCCCTGGTCCACCTGCTCATGTGAGAGCTCTAGTCATAACCGCTTATGTTTGGAGCTGGTTGGCTGTGCCACGTGACCGTTGTGTGCTCAGGATTGCCTGCACAGCTGCTGGGAGGCAGCCCAAGCCAGCCACAAAGGGCAGTAGCAGTCCAGCCATCTCCTTTGGCTCTAGGAGGTCGAGGCCTGCCGGTTTCCAGAAACCTTGGTGAGGGCAGCCACTGCCGGTCCCCCTGCCAGAAGTGCTTCCTTACCAGGCAGCGCTTCTGGAATCAAGGGCAGCTGTCGCTGGAGGTGCCAAGGAGCATTTTGCTGCTCCCCATCCACGGTTTCGGTGTCCACACTCAGCGTGTGTTTCCTGTGACTTCAGCCTGGGCCTCCACGCTTCATGAAGGGGTCTTTGTGCCCAAGTTGGGAGTTGCAGCCACGACACCCCAGGAAGCAGGAAGTGTGGTTTGCCACTGCTCCCTGAGCACTGGGGGCAGGTGGACAGGTTTGGCAAAGTGAAGTCTGTCTTTCAGGCAGATGTGTGGTGCTGTCCCTACAGGGTCAGCGTGGATGTCAGCACAGCCTCTGACTCTCTGTCCTTTTTACGATTGGCAGGGACGGCAAAACCTGGAGTCTCCACGGTACCAAACACCACTCAAGCATCAACTCCTCCACAGACCCAGACCCCTCAACAGAATCCTCCACCTGTGCAGGCCACACCTCACCCCTTCTCTGCTGTCACCCCAGACCTCATCGTCCAGACCCCTGTCATGACAGTGGTGCCTCCCCAGCCACTGCAGACACCCCCACCGGTTCCCCCCCAGCCACCACCCCCACCCACTCCAGCCCCCCAGCCCGTGCAGAGCCACCCGCCCATCATCGCGGCCACCCCACAGCCTGTGAAGGTGAGCGTCTGGGTGCTGGCAGGCTGCTGCCATCAAGGACAGGAGGGCTTGCAGGAGACAGGTGGCCCTGTCCTTGCCTGTGCTTTATGTAGAACCTGTCCTGGCTCCCAGGCACTGCCGGGTGTTTCTGGGGGGATCATGCCATGTTTAAATTACAGTCCAGAAGCAGCTGCTCTACTGACCTAAAGATCCCCTAATCATGTCACAGCTCCCCATGGGTCCCTACCCTGTCCCTAATTTAGGCTGTATGTATTTGCAGGTAACCGTCTAAATACTCTTCAAACTGTGTTCCTCTGCCCCATGGGCACTGGGGGGGAGGTCCCTGGTCTTAGGTAGGAAATGGCTTCAGGAGGTTCTGTGGCCTCTGAGTGAGCAGATCCTGCACTCAGTTGTGCACTTTTTCCTGCTGCTGGGAGGTCCTGTCCTAGCTGCAGAGCGGAATGGTGGGATAAGGTCTCCCTGTCCTCAGTCCTGTGTCCCGTGAGTGTTGGGACCCTAGACAGGGCCTGGCTACAGGGGTGACCCTGAGGGGGCAGCTGTGCCACCTCTGACTGTGCCTGTCATGCCTGTGCTCCTGGCAGACAAAGAAGGGGGTGAAGAGGAAAGCAGACACCACCACCCCCACCACCATCGACCCCATTCATGAGCCGCCCTCACTGCCCCCGGAGCCCAAGACCACCAAAGTGGGCCCCCGACGGGAGAGCAGCCGGCCTGTGAAACCCCCAAAGAAGGACGTGCCCGACTCTCAGCAGCACCCAGCACCAGAGAAGAGTAGCAAGGTCTCAGAGCAGCTCAAGTGCTGCAGCGGCATCCTCAAGGAGATGTTTGCCAAGAAGCATGCCGCCTATGCCTGGCCCTTCTACAAGCCTGTGGACGTAGAGGCGCTGGGCCTGCATGACTACTGTGACATCATCAAGCACCCCATGGACATGAGCACAATCAAGGTGAGCATGGAGCTCAGGGCAGGCCCACCCTGGCCTGGGGCTCTTGAACTTGTGTGGCTGTGTAGACCTTTCAGCGCCCTCTGCTGGAGCTGTGGGGACGTGCTCTGAGATAGTGTGCTTGGCCATTTTGGTAGCCCCCTTCCGCTTGTTCTCTGAAAAGCAAGAGGAGCCCTGTGGCCTCAGGGGCCCAGGGCCCTGGATTACTGGCACAGAGGAGATGCTCCATGAGAGTTCAGGGCTTGGTGACTTTGCCGGGCGCTCTGTGCTGGAGAGGACCCTCTGTGTGGAAGGCACGCTATATGTGCTGACTTGTTCACTGTAATGTTTCAAGGCGTTTTTGGTTTTGTTTGTTTTAAGACTTTTTTCCATTTTTCTCCTTCTGGCAGTGGAGTAAGTCTGCCCAAATATGGGACAGGCATAGTAGGGGACAGGGCTTTGTCCCTTTGACCAGCATCCTTTACTGTGTCAGCTTTATGCCAAATTAGAACTGGGCCCAGCCCTCCTTTCTTCCCTCCTTCGGTTCTGGCTTAAGCTCTGCCGCCTCTGTGGAGTCTGTGTTTGCCTGCCCTTCAGGCAGGCAGGGGATCCTGGTGGGTGAGCTTGGGATGCAGGGAGGGAAGTTCCCAGCCCTGAGACTTGCTGTTGAGTGTCTCCTTGTCCGCCTGATGCTGAGAACTGGGGTATGGCCTGTCCCCCCACTAGGGTCTGGATCAAACCGAGAGAGCCACTGAGAAGCCTCACCTCCCTGTTGGAACATGGACAGTCATGGCTAACAGGGACCTATCTTGTTTTCCAGTCTAAACTGGAGGCCCGTGAGTACCGCGATGCTCAGGAATTTGGTGCTGATGTCCGATTGATGTTCTCCAACTGCTATAAGTACAACCCTCCCGACCATGAGGTGGTGGCCATGGCCCGCAAGCTCCAGGTGAGGCTTCAGGGAGGGCGTGGTCACCTGCAGCAGAGCAGGCTGAGGTCCTGGTGGGACCAGACCTCTATGGGCTTTGGCAGATTGTATTTCTTTCGTGTTCCTTAGGATGATGCCATGTTGCTTTGGAAAAGTGCACTCAGCTCAGGCTGATGCATGTGCTTTCAGTTGAGATTATTTAATTATTATTAAAGCAGGGTGGCTGGTGATGTTTTGGCATGTCCCACCGAAAGCCCCTCCCCACCCTCCACCCACATGGCAGGGCGGGGTTTGGCCAGAAGAGCATGTGTGTGCTGTGCATGGGGTCAATCTCCTCAAAAACAGACCTGTCTCAGGTTGGCAGGGGACACTCTTGCCTGTAGTAGACCGTTGTCACAGTTACAAGCTGAAGTAACTGCTTGATTGTGGCTATTTCTTCACCAGAGCCTTGAAACCTTTTGTTTTGCCTTCTAGCTGCAGACTGGCCATTTCCCTGTGACCCCGATTCCTTAATGGGTGGTGTTCGTGGGCCCTTTCCCTCAAGTTGAAAGTCCCAGGTGGTGCACACTGCAGAGTGCACATGTGAGCAGGGAAGGGGGGAACAGATTGCAGAATACCTGTGTAAACTAACTGCACTTTTCTTTGTTTTAAAAAAAGGAAGAATACACACCCAAGATTAAATAGTGATTACTTTTGGTTAATAAGATTGGGTTAAAAATTTTGGAGAATAAAGTCAATATTTAGTACTTCCATAATCTTTTTTAGTTCTTTCAAATTATACATGCACAATCATAAAAATTGCCAACCTTTTCTCCCCAAGGCCATGGGTTGCTTCTGCCCATGGGGTCAGAGAAGGCCATGTGGCTGGGCTACGTGCTGTTGTGAAGTGTCATTGTGTGCTTTGAGCGGCTTCTGTCTGTGAAGTGCTTCCAAGGCAGAAGTGATGGCTTGTGGGGCCATTGCTGTGCTAGGCAGAGGTCTGCCTGCCTCCCTCCAAGGTCTGCTAGTTCCATGAGTTCTCCCAGACTCACCACTGTAACACCCCTACCTCGTCTACTGCCTAAGGCACTGCCTCCCCTGTTCTAAGTTAGGGGCTTCCTTTGGTTCAGAGGACATGTCCTGACTCTCTTGATGTAGAAGAAAATCACTTCCCTTGGGATGTTGGTTAGGCTCATTCTTACTAGTATGGACCTGGCTCTTGTTATTTAAATGCATGCTTGGACTTGAAGGTTTTTATTTCTACTGGTCATTTCTTAGTTTTATTTTCTCTGACTCTGGAGGTGGGGGTTTGCTCTCTCTACAATTTGGTATTGTGTGTGTACTTTACGAAGACAGCTGCCCCTTCACTGTTTATGTTTTGTATTTCCCACTCTTGAAGTTGAGGCTTTTTAAATTTTAATGCAGTTTTTGCACAGGGCCATGTGGTGGCAGTGGTACCTTCAGATTTGTGCCTTAGGCTCCTCCATCCTTCCCACTTTCTTGAGAAGATGGGGGTAGCTTTGCCCACACTGCCCAGATTGATACCTGTACCCTTTATTTGCCCTCATGCAAACAGCTAAACCAAAGCACATTATCTGCCAGCACCAAAGATTGCTATTTTGAGCTACTTTATTAAAAAAAAAAAAAAAAGAAAGAGAAAACATCTCTAATGTATTCTAGGTCTCTCTTCCTAATTTTTGTGTCTCTATTTTCCTGTCCCATACTGACATCCTGGAGCCAACTCCTTTTCACAAATCTCTGCTTTTCCAATAAAAATTTGTTTTTGTTTTCTTTCTCTTTTTTGGCATTTTTCTACGTCTGGGAGTAGAGTGAGTCTGCCCAGACATGGAGTTCACCTGTAACATGCAAGGCCACTGAGATGTCTGCCACACAGCAGCCTTTTTAACAGAAGGGGTTTTTTGGGTTTTTGTGTGTGTGTGTGGTTTTTTTTTTTTTTTTGAGACAGAGTCTCGCTCTCTTGCCTGGGCTAGAGTGCCGTGGCATCAGCCTAGCTCGCAGCAACCTCAAACTCCTGGGCTCAAGCAATCTTTCTGCCTCAGCCTCCCGAGTAACTGGAACTACAGGCATGTGCCACCATGCCTGACTAATTTTTTCTATATATATTTTTAGTTGTCCATATAATTTCATTCTATTTTTAGCAGAGACGGGGGTCTCGGTCTTGCTCAGGCTGGTCTCGAACTCCTGAGCTCAATCCACCCGCCTTGGCTTCCCAGAGTGCTAGGATTACAGGCGTGAGCCGACAGAAGGGTTTCTTCCTGAACACTGACTCTGGATACTGGGCCGAGTAGACTGGGCTTTGCCCTACAGGAGGGGAGAGGGGTGCCTCTGCCCCCAGCCTGCTTTGCCTGCTCCAGGGCAGGTCACCTCTTCACACCAGTGGATGGATGGGGGTGTCTCTTTGGCAACAGAGTCAACGTGGAGCTGTTCCTGGGCAGGCTTCTTTCCTGGCGAGCAGTTTTGTTTGTGGCATTTGAGGCTTGTTTTTCTCCTTTTTCTGTGAGTTCTTCTATATTGGCATGGTTTAGAGAGCTAGATTCTTCATCATAAGCAGGGAGGAACAAAGCCCCAGCCCTCATTCACCTCTTTAAGAGGTTCTGGGACCTGCTTAATTAGATCTCTTAATTAGGCTGTGCTCAAGTTGTAGGATTTATCTGGAAAGCTGCATGGAAAGTATCCACTTGATTTTCCTCTTCCAGCTTCTAAATTCTAGCTATGGCCACAAAGACGACCAGGTGCCTCAGGAGTCAGGGTTTCCTTAGGAGGCCAAGGCTGGCTTGGGCTGAAGGGCTCAGCCTGCTGGTGGCAGCCCCCTTCACTATCTGCTCTGTTACGAAGTGAAGAGTATTTAGGAAGTTGGGTAGTGATTATGACCCATGTGACTACCAGAGTTTTATTTCAAGAAAAAAGTGGCATATTCAAGGATGTGTATAATTGTTTTTACAGCAGAGAAAAGTAAACTGAAAAGTATATTGGTATCTCTGCGTTAGATCCCAGAGGCAGGAAGCTTTTGAGGTAGGGGTGTGTATATCATGTCTTGCCCTCACAGGCATGTCCCCAGCAGCTGATGGGCCTCCCACTGCATGCGGCCTCCCAGCACCTGAGCACGTTTATTTCATTAAAGGGGGAGGCTTCCCCCATGGATGTGATGTAACCTAGGGTAGGTGACCCTGCTCACCATTCAAGCAAGAACAGATACTTGTCTGAAACCAGTGGGATGTGTTGGAAGTGATGCAATGCTGAGTGGGGAGCTGGGCTCCCTTTTCCCTGATGAGTTCTGGCTTTTGGGGTCTGCTGCTCCTCACCATCACTGCCCTCCCTCAGGAGACAGGTGCATCTTGTTGCGTTTCACTGTCCTCATGGCACCCCCTGACTACATTCTTGCCCCTCTGTCCTTTCCCTTCTTGGTGCCATCCTTCCTGGTCTCTGCAGCAACGTTTGTCTTCTGGCACTTGGCGTGGTGTCCACCTTTTGTGCTTAGGTTTCAGCATCCCTTTCCAGTCTCTGGTTCATCCTGACCCCATACTGTCTCCACCTTAGCACTGAGCACATTTACCACTGTTCATGTACTTGCCGGGCTTTCTGTTTCCCATAGACTGTGAGCTCCTGGAGGGCGGGGAGTTCATCATTCCTGTTGACCACAAAACTGGTGCTTGGGGCAGACATGTGACTGTTGGAGCCACCCAGCAAGGTTTTCCTGCAGCAGCCCTGGGCCCGTAGACACGAGTGTCCCGAGATACCCCCTATTTGGGCGAGAGCAGGGTTCTCGCGTCCTACAGACAGGAGGGTGATGGGCTCATATAGCTGGACACCAGCAGCTCCAGCCCTGCTGATGCTGGTTTCTCATCCCCCTGGCATCTTGTCTTGTACTCTATGCTATTTGGTTTTTGGGCCTCAGGAAGGCCAGGGCCACGAGCACCCAGGGAATAGGAGGGCTCAGAGCAAGTGCCACCTGCCCCAACTCCCCATTTCCACAACAGCCACAATCTAGAAGGGGAAGTGGGGATGCCTTCATAGTAAGGGCGGTGCTGCCTCCAAGCTGGACAAGGGGACTGGGGGGACCAGGCTCACAGACAAAGTGACCTGAAGCAGCTCCCACTTGATAAAGGGCCTTCCCTTTCACCTGGGAAGGAGAGGTGGTCACCTCCCTTCATGATGTCCTGTCACTCTGAGGCACATTCGCTTCTCTAACCTGCTGCCCCTTGGAGTCAGTCAGGGCCCTGAGCCTACCCACTCCCATGGCCCTGCAGGTGGGGAGGGGCACTGCTCTCTTGGCACATGGCCAGGTGCCGCAGCGCTGGGGTCTTGCCCGCTTGCCTCACTGGGGGCTTCTGCTCTGGTGTGAAGCTTCTGCCTTTTCCTGCCTGGGCCCCCTCTCCCTGGCGGGCAGGGTGGTGATAGTCTCTAGTGGTCCCCTCCCATGTATTTTCTTCCTCCCCTCAGACCTGCTCAAGGATTTATTTCTGAAGAGATAAGAAAGTTATTGCCCTTCCAGTACTTGGTGGTCAGCAAAACTATTTAACAGAATGTAGGCAGGTGCCTTGCTGGAGGGGAGGACGCTACACCACTGGGTGGTCTGGAGGGGAGGGGAGCAACACCACGGCTATGTGGGATGCCTGCTGCAGAGGGCACCCTCTCTGCCTGCTGCTAGGACAGGAAACCTCAGGGCTTGTCTGCTGGGCCATCAGGAAGGGCTTCTAGGGCTGTTCCGTTGAGTGCACCCCGGGTTGAAACAGCAGTCTTGGTTCTTGAACCCATGTGATGCTCTCTGAAGTATCAACACACACTTGGGGGAAGAGTCCTTTCATTTAATCAGTTGCCACATTGATCAGTTTATTCCAGGCTTAGAGTACGTCCCAGAATCCTGCTAGGAAGCCAGCCCTGTCCTCTCAGTCATCACAGGCTTGATCACGGCTTGATCACTTTTGTCCCCAGAGTAGGACAGGACTTTGCAGCTGGTGGGCAATCCATAGCCAGACCCTGTGTGTCCAGACAGGGCTGCTGTCACTGAGCTCAGTGACCCCACATGGTTCCATTGGGTTTCTGGGTGTTAGAGTTGAAGGGTCTCAGTCTCCTGGAGTGAGAGCCCGTGGCCTCTGCTTAGATTGCTTACACCTCACAAGGTGGCAGCCTCCCTTGCCTGCCTTCAGCGCCCCCACACCTCCTGTGCTTGCCCTGCATGCCCTAGAGACACTTCAGCCAGCCACTTGGCACTGCTTGGTTAGGTGTTCCGTGGGTGATTTGAGGAGTGGGAAGGCAGACTCAGACACGTGCCCACTGCTGCGGGGCCTGGCCCCTGAGTGGTTGTGTGCTCTGTGCCAGGTATACTCCTACCTTGGGGCCTTTGCGTGTGCTATTCCCTCTGCCTGGAAGGCTCTCTAAAACCAGAGACCCTACCCACTCCCGCTGGAGTGCCAACCAAAGGCAGGCAGAGCCTCCTGCCTGGGAGTCATGGACCTGGCAGGCGCCTTAAGGGACTGTTTTCTAGGGGTTGGCCTTGGCCTGCCTTCTGTGGCCTGGGTCACATGTCCTTACATGGGCTGTGTTCCCCAAGGGGTGAGTGTCCAGCCACCTCAGGACCACCTTGCTCTTCAAAGTGAGAGTTGAGAGAAGAGTAGTGAAAGAGTTGTTAGAGGGCCTCAGCCAGCCCGTTGACCCTGTGTTAGTGGCAGAGAGAGGGTCACCGTGCTTCAAGCCCTCTTCACTCTCTGATTGCTTCCTGTTGAGTTGGCCCCAGCAGCTAGTGAGGCCAAGGTGATCCTGGGTCACGGCCTGGGCACCTAGCAGCCCTCACGGGCATGGCTTTCCCTTCCCAGGATGTTTTCGAAATGCGTTTTGCCAAGATGCCTGACGAGCCTGAGGAGCCAGTAGTGGCTGTGTCCTCCCCGGCAGTGCCCCCTCCCACCAAGGTTGTGGCCCCACCCTCATCCAGCGACAGCAGCAGCGATAGCTCCTCGGACAGCGACAGTTCCACAGACGACTCCGAGGAGGAGCGAGCCCAGCGGCTGGCTGAGCTCCAGGAGCAGGTGAGGGCACCCCTGACTCTATTCTTGGCCCCTGGAATCCATGGGCCAGGGCAGTCTTCCCAGAGCATTCCAAGGGATGTTCTTGGCTCTGAGGTCCCACGGATGCAGAATTGCCACTGATCACCTTGTGGCCTCTTCTCCTCTGCTAGGTCAAGTGCATGTTGATCATACGCATATGTATACTATATGTGTTGAGGTTGGGGGATGCTTGGCTGTTTTATGGGTAGAGTTGAGACTTCTGGATCCTTCCAATGTCTGGAAGGAGGAGGTTGAGCTGGGATGCCTGTCTCTCCTGGGCCTGCCTAGTTGTTTCTCTCCCTGCAAGCCAGTGACGAAGCCTTAGTGCCCAGTGTGTCTATATGTTTTGCCCAGCCTCTTAGGGACCCTCCTCCTGGGACCAGGGTGGCCACGGGGCTTAGCGTTTGTCGGCTTGAGCAACTCCTCTGGCACGGAGCACACCGGCAATCCTTGGGGTTCAGGGAATAGATAGGCGTGGGCACTTGGGGAATGTGGTTACTGTGGTGGGTCACAGAGCCGAGGGCCAGCCCTCCGTCTGCCTCCCCCATGCCCGCACCCTGATGCTTGGGGCTTCATGCCATACCATGTGGTTGAGAGCAGATGCCTGGGCCTCGTGTGATGGTAAGGAGGTCTCAGCCCTGGGTGTGTGTCTTGCCTGTCTGGTCTACAGCTCAAAGCCGTGCACGAGCAGCTCGCAGCCCTCTCGCAGCCCCAGCAGAACAAACCAAAGAAAAAGGAGAAAGACAAGAAGGAAAAGAAAAAAGAAAAGCACAAAAAGAAAGAGGAAGTAGAAGAGAATAAGAAAAGCAAAGCCAAGGAACTTCCTCCCAAAAAGACAAAGAAAAATAACAGCAACAACAGCAATGTGAGGTCTGTGCCCCCCAAGAATGCCCTGGGTGGGGACCCTTCTTCCAGGGGCAGCTTTGAGGCCATTCGGGCCCTCTGGCCCATTCTGCCCACATGGTAGAGGGGCTCACCCTCTGCAGCATCAGCTAGCCCAACGGGGCTGGCAGCACTCAAGTGCAGGACTTAGCTGCGTGCTCTCTGCGCTGTTCTGTGGGGGTGAGGCCTTTGGAGCTCAGCGCCTTGATGAAGGAGGATAGCGCAGTGCAGACGCAGGCTCGGGGCCCCACAGCACAGCTCCACCTCCAGCAGCTCCTGGGGTCATAGTTTGTTTTCACTCTCCACTGGGTGCTCCCAAGGGTCGAGTTGCCCATGTCC
This sequence comes from Lemur catta, assembly GCF_020740605.2. Classification (NCBI taxonomy): domain Eukaryota; kingdom Metazoa; phylum Chordata; class Mammalia; order Primates; family Lemuridae; genus Lemur; species Lemur catta. The sequence goes on along the minus strand of NC_059128.1, from coordinate 115,035,388 downwards.
CGTTTGCTGTGAAGGCCAGCAGGTGGGGTGTGGGAAGCCCCCCACTCATAGAGGAATGAGTGCCCAGCTTCCTCAGGGGACCCACTCTTGACAGTGTCTGCATCGTCCCTTCGTAGCAAGAAGGAGCCAGCACCTATGAAGAACAAGCCCCCTCCTGCATACGAATCGGAGGAGGAGGACAAGTGCAAGCCCATGTCGTACGAGGAGAAGCGGCAGCTCAGCCTGGACATCAACAAGCTCCCTGGCGAGAAGCTGGGCCGCGTAGTGCACATCATCCAGTCTCGGGAGCCCTCACTCAAGAACTCCAACCCTGACGAGATCGAGATCGATTTTGAGACCCTGAAGCCATCCACGCTGCGGGAGCTGGAGCGCTATGTCACCTCTTGTTTGCGGAAGAAAAGGAAACCTCAAGGTGCACTTGGGCCCTGTGGGCTTGGGGGTCCTTCCCACGGGTACCCTCAGTTAACTCTTCCTTCTTCATTCAGCCCTTTCCCTCTGCGGGCTTTTGTTCTAATTATAAAATCTGTGTCCTTGACATAGAAACCTCTGGAAGGTCACACTCAGCCCTGGGCTATCAAGTGCCTTTCCAGACCCCTCTGGCTGGTGGCTGTCTGAATTCACCCAAACCTCGGTGTCTTGACCCTTGCTTTAAGCAGCAGCTGCTTTCATTCCAGCTGACTGGTGCTGAATTTGCCCTGAAAACCACCTCCCGCCTCTGTGGGGCATGGTCTGTGGCATGTGGCCATGAGAAAACCCCAAGAAAAGGCATGTCTGCAGTGCCTTAGAGGCCTGTGTGCCGATGCAGTGGCTTAGGACTGAGTCAGCTTCTGTTCTTTTCTAGCAAGGACAGCTTGGCGTGGCGCCCTTTCTGGGGACACTCTTCCAAGCATCTCTTTCGTGTTATATATGCCCCATCTTGGCTCACAGCTTTCCCTTTGGGACTATGGGACTTAGGATCTGTGTCAGGATATTCCACACGGCCTTTGATCCCAGCTCAGACTGGCCTCTGGGGTCCTTGGGCCTCTCCCTCAGGTATACCACATGATGACATTCAGGCACTGGGCAGCCATGCCGGGAGAGCCCTGGGGCTCTCTCCTTGTCCTGCTCTGTGTCTGGGTGTCATGTTCCCTTTGGGTCCTCTTCACTCCCTCCCAGAAACGTAACTGAGAAAACCCAAGCCCAGCAGTAACTGTGTTAGGAAATTACTCCTTGCCTGGTCTCTGGATCCTTGATAAACCCCCCAAAAGATATTCTGAGAGATTGGAGGGCCTTGAATTTCCAACAAAAGCCAAGTCTTTGGCTGGTGTGTAGCAGGCTACCAGTGGGAACCAGGGGGCCACTCAGGTCCTGGGATGATGGCAGCTGGTGGTTAGGAGCAGCCCTCATCAGCTCACGGGGCACAGGCTTCCCACTGGTCCTTCGTCCCAGTGGGTGGGTTGTGCCTGTGGCTACAGCATCCTTTCCTGGATCAGGGCCCTGCCTGACGCGCTTCCTGTTGCTTGGATTGCAGCTGAGAAAGTTGATGTGATTGCTGGCTCCTCTAAGATGAAGGGCTTCTCGTCCTCGGAGTCGGAGAGCTCCAGTGAGTCCAGCTCCTCTGACAGCGAAGACTCCGAAACAGGTTAGGTGACTCGTGTATTAAGCATCTTGTCGAATTCCACGCACCTGTGCCTGGCACCACCTCGGTCCTGTGCCCTTGCTGCTAGAGAGCCCAGAGACGGTAGTCATGAGAACTTGCTGGGCCCTTCTGCCTGTCCATCTGCCATGTTAACTTTCTCCCTGGGGGTGGTGGGAAGCCCTGTTCCCTGTGCAGCAGTGTCCATTCTCTCCACATGGACCTCACACTGTGCCTGCTCAGGCTTGGACTGGGGGCACTAGTGGCCAAGGACGTTGGCATTGCAGAGCCCAAGGTGGGGGTGGGGACTGGGCTATGAGGATTGTGGGTGTGGGGTCCAGATGGTGCCATTGACCTTGCAGTGACCCCACCCAGCCTTCTGCCCCAGAGGAGACTCTGCCGTCCCTACCCTTGCATCACAGTCATGCAGCGTGGCTGTTCCAGGGGAGGTGCTTTACTGGGCTCTGGCAGGTGTGGAGCCACCTTCAGCTGGCAGACGGCACAGCCAGTCTGCTCTCAGCCGGCGTCACCAGGGCTCTGAACGCTGCCTGCTCTGCCCCAGAGTGTGAACACTGCTGTTGGCTGTTCCCGACTTCGCTTTAACTCTGCACGCACCTGGACATGTGTGTCCTGCACTTCTAACAGCCCCCCTTCTCTCTGTGGGCCTGCACGTCTGCCCCCTGGCGTCCCCTCAGAACCCACCTTCTGAGCAGCAGCTTCATCCCTCAGAGTAGGAGGTGGGAGCAGGTGGTGGAGCTGGGGGGTGGGAGGAGCTGCTTTCCTCCAGATGTGCACTTCCCTCATTATTCTCAGGGGAGCAGATGCTCAGACTGGCCTGGAGGGGAGGATAGGGAAGGAGCCGTGGTGCCCAGGAGGCCTGGCGACCAGTGCGTGCTGTGAGGCGCAGCTGACAGTCTGTGTCTAGGGTGAGCAGAGTTGCCACTGGGCAGGTGCAGCTCCATCAGCTGAGCCAGTGTGCTGCTGCCCACCGAGAGCCAGCCTCAGGGTCTCAGGCATACTCCCCCTGGCAGGCGGGGGTGTGCAGATCACAGTGGGACATGTGTTTGGCCAGCAAACATTCCTCATGTGCTCTTCCATGGACTTTATTCCACCTCCGGAATTTTATTCTAACTGGAAATAAGTGCTAACCCCCACGCAACCAGTGCATGTAAATAACACTTTGTGCCAAGGAAGGTTGAGGATCCCTCACGGCATCTGGGAAGAGCCACCTTACTCCGAGGTGCATGTGGGTAGGATGGGTGGGGGCAGGAGTGCCTCTGGGCCTTGGACAGCCGAATGCCTTCTGCTTCCCAAGTGAGTGAGGGGGTCTCACCTTGGGTTTGGCTGAGGGATTCTTCAGGACTCCAAATGCCCTGGACTGCTTCAGTTTTGATGGGCCCAAATGAGATGAAATCCCTTAAGCCACATTCTGTATCTCTACCATGATCATGTGCAGAAAATGCCCTGGGCAGCTCCGCTGGGCCATTGGCGCTCGACACCATCCTTTACCCTTTCCTCTCTCTTTAACCCACCCCACGTTGCTTTCTATGCATCGTCCAGCAGGGGGCGCTGCACCCCAGGGCTGCCCAGAAAGGGTTCCTCCTCTCAGCAGGGTGAATGGCCACATTCTTGGGTCCAATTAGCATTCCTGGTAGCCAGTGACTTTTCACTTTCAGCCAAGCCTCAGGATTTTTGCGTCTCCTGCGTTTTTTCTAGCAGACTGCTGCTACCCGGGGCTTCACAGCCTTTTCATCTAAGGATCCTAGTGATCAAAAGAAAACCTCAAAAGCTGAAATTAGCTGTGAGGGGACTACTTTGTCCCTGGCCCCCATGTCCCTCTTCCGGGCTCTTCTGCTTTACATGGGAATACTCCTGGCTTCCTGAGTGACTGCCCTGCACCACTCCCGCTGCTGCCTGCTGTGGGGGTGGCCATGACGGCATTTCCAGCAGCTCTGTGTTGCTGCTGAGATTTTTTTTGCTTTTTCACCCCCCCCCCCCCCGCCAACCCCCTAAAGAAAGTGGGAAGATTGTGCAACAAGTAATCTGAGAGTCCTGGGAACAGCTGTTCTGGCGGGAAGGAGGATGAGATTTACAGTCTTGGAGCCCACTTGGCTCCCAGGCTCCCAGCTCTGGCAGTAAAGCCCTGGCCGTGCTGGGCTGCCTCAGCTTTGGCGTCTTCCTCTTCCCAGGCTCCCTCCCCACCTTGGGTTTGCCTGGCTCCCTTTTGTCTTCACCCATCAAACAGGAGCTTTTCCTTTTCCTTCTGTGTGCACTGGATGAGCTCTGTCTGGGCTGGCAGGGTACTTCTGCTCTCAGGAGGGGCCCACTGTGAGGGTTTTGTGCAGCAGATCCCTAAGCGGGAACCCACACCCAGCAAATACAGCCTTCTGCCACCGCGTCACACATACTCTTCCTGGCAGGGGTTGGGGGCAGCTGCTCTCCTGGGTCCAGGAAGCCAGACAGCCCCAATGTCTGTGGCCAGTTACAGGCAGCTCTGCCTTGGTGGAGTAGGGCAGGATGGAAGTGGGTATTGAAGGTATTTCTCTTTGGTCTTTTGGGGCTTAATTGTTTTGCCCTCCTTGTTCTTGTGTTTCCATTTGGATTGGAGCCGAAATTCCTGAAAGGGCCTATTTTTGTCACTTGTACTAAGGGTCAGTTCTGCTGACTCGGCCCTGAGACGTGAATCACCAAAAGAAACCGAACAGAGGCACCAGATTGGGGTGGGGGCGGGGGTGGTACACGGACCCCTCCTGGCAGCTGTCTATAGGCAAGGATGCTGTGGACTAATGGGGTGTGGGGCTGGTCCTCTGGGGCCAGGCTGCAGTTCAGGGAGGCGATGCACAGACAGATAGGAGGTGGGCAGGAGGCTGCTTTCACAGCTTCGTCCCAGGCCCCCCTATATTCCCCTGCCTCCTGTCCCAGCAGCATGCGGTGCCAGGGGCCAGCCCTAGCACTTTCTCTGAACCCAGCTGTTACTAGTAGGGTTGTGGTCTTCCATTGAGCTGCAATGCCAGCTGAAGCCTGGAGCTGCCTGGGGGTTCAGTATTGGGGCAGGCGGAGGTGGGGCACAAATGCCACCGTCCCCCCACCCCAGGGAATCTACAGACCTGGGCTGGGCTGGGTAGGCTGAAGGAGGGAGGCGTGGTTCTCTCCGTCCCACTGCTTCCCAGGTGGGCTGTGGGCAGAACTGAAGTTTTGCTGTCACCAGTGCTGGGGTTGGGTCTGCCTGGATGTGGGGCAGGGCATGTCCTAGGACTCTTCCCTCTGGCTTGCACTCGTCATGTTGCTGATGTCGGCTCTTCCTAAATGCTATCCACAGGTATTTGTGGGCAGGGGTGACCCCACAGCTTGTGTCCTTCTCAGGAGCGCACTCTACCCCTAGATCCCTGGGCTGGAACAGTGCCAGGAGGTATGGGGAGACCCTCTCCAACTTTGGCCTGGTCTTCTAGTTGCAGCAGGAGCACAGCCCAGCTATTTTAGTCTCCTGGTTTCCTTTTCTCAGGATTGGAGCGAGTGGGTGTTTCTTAATAGCTCCAGGGGAAAAAAGAATGCTTGATGTTTTGGAAAGATTTGAGCCTGGAAGTGTAGACAGAGGCCATGGGGTGTTCTTACCACACAGCCAGCCACGGCTTCCTGACTCCCAGGGTCTTTGAGGAACTCATTCCCAGTCACATCTCAGAGCCTGCTGCTTGCCTGTTCCAAGAGTGTGGTGCTTGCCTTGGGGAAGGGGTCAGGCCCCTGGAGTGGGTGGGAGTAGAAAAAGACCTGGAAAGTGGAGCTGTAGCCAGTATGTCTGCACAGCCAGGTGACATCCCACACACACCCTCTAGAAGTTGCAGCTGGAGGGATTCTGGGGCTCATGGGTGCGTGAGGGGGCGAGCCTTATGGAATGTGGCTGGGAGTGATAGGCCACTGGTGGGCGGGTTTTTCCCATGCGCACACTTGGGGGCCAGGGAGGGATAGTGTGTCAGTTGCATCCATGACTCCGGCAGAGGCATCCGCTCTGCTGCGTGGGTGGCAACAAGCCCAGTGCTTCTCCCTAGTCTAGGAAGCCATGTTGGATGCCCTGGAAAAGAAAAGAAAAAGGACAAGATTTTTCTTCCTTGACCTGTTTTTGTTTCTTTTTGCTCTCCTTAACAACGTGTCACTGTTTCCTCTCTTTATAGCTTGTGCTTTGGGTTTTGGGGATCTAGAGGAATGCAGAGGTGAGGCTGTTGGCTTTTTCCCTCTCAGCTGGAGGTATGGACTCGGGACCCTCTAGCTCCTCCTTCCTCAGAGACCATGAGAGACTATACAATACACAGCCCCCAGGGAGATCAGCTCAGAGGCAGTGGACGCCTGGTGGGCTTGCCACACCTGGCTGGTGGGACAGGCAAGGCGCCTCTCAGATTAAACAGGAGCAGCTTGGGGAGCAGCGAAGGAAATGCCGGTGTGTGCTCGCAGAGGGCACACATGGATCTCGTTAGTGAGAACAGTTCTGTCTAGCAGCGTAAACAGTCTCAGGGCGGTTTTGGAGATGTCCACCCATGCTGGATCCGTGGCCTTTCTAAAGTGGGGAAGGTGGGTCTGTCCCCGCCGAGGCTGGCCAGGCAGCAGGTGGGGCTCCTGGTCTCCAGCGCCGTTCTCATGCCCTGTCAGCCACCGGGGCACAGGAGGCTGGCTTGGTCTGCAGTTCTTCTGTTCTTGTGACTTTGAACGATACATTCCACACCATTTCTCTCACACTGGTTTCTCTCTCCCTCTACGTAGGTCCTGCCTAATCATTGGACACGGACTCTTAATAAAACGGTCTTCAGTTCCAGATTCCTTCCCAGCAAGCTATAGCTTAAGTCCATTTTCTTCCGTGAAAGGGACAGGACTCCATCAAGTTATGGAATTCCTCAGAGCCCTGGGCCTGTCCCCCGGGGTGTATTAGTCATGTCCAGCAGCACACGCCTAGTCCCGCCTTTGGGAAGGCTGCCTGCCTGGCCAGCCGCCCGGGCCTCCCTGTGTAAAGACTGCCTGGCTGTCCCATCCAGCCTCCCTGGTCACCTGGGGTTCTCTGGGTGGGTGACATCTCCTGGAGGGTGATGACAATCCCCCCACACGTGCATACATGTGGTGCTGTTCCATGTGCAAAGCCCGATCGCAAGTGTGTTTCCTCTCTTCGTCCCCTCCCTCTCTTTCTGGGACTCTGGACCCTAACTGCTTCCCTCCCGGACCTCGCAGTGACGTTAGCCCAGGAGAGCTCTCGTTCAGTGTGAGGAAGAACACTCTGGCCTCTAGAGCTGTTCCATGAGGAGTGCGTGCTTTAGCAGTGAGGCCACTGGGCCTCGAAGGCTCGGTGGGGCTGTCCTCACAATATGCCTTCTGTCTGGTGTCCTGTGAGGCTTGAGCCACGGCTGACCCACAGCCTCCTGAAGTCCTTCCTCTCCGTTGTTCCTGTGCATTTCCAAAAGCTTAAGTTACGTGGAAGGCATTTTCCCAATTTCTTTGTCCTCTTCTCAAGTCACATAGGGGAAGTACCTCCTAGGCAGCTGCCCATTCCTCCCAGGTGGTTGGAAGCCTCTGCTCCGGGAAGCAGGCCGCAGTGTGCAGCAGCTGCCAGGCAGGCCACTGGTGAGGGGCCCTTAGGCCCCTCATCCTCACCCCAGGCAGGGGCAGGATCTGGGCCAGTGGATGAGAGGGCGTCACAAGCCCTCAGGCTGTCCAGTGGACATCTCCAAGGGGCATTACCACTGTGGACATCCTCCCAGAATGATGACAGCCCCTGGGGCCGGGGCAGGCGAGGTTGGCCATGTCATCCAAGCCCTCCCACGGGCCCTGAGTAGGCTTTTTGCTCTAAAAATAAATGTTAGCCCTTTTTTGGTCACAAATCCAGCATCTCAGCAGAAAACTGCCTGACATAAAAAAGTCCCCTAAGGAACGGCATCTGCATTTTGGGGGCTTTTTTTTTTCCCCCCCATTTCTTTTTAAAATTGTAGTTTGTGTGTACTTCCTAAAGGCCTGTCCATCTTCTGGAACTGGAAGCAGGCTGAGGAGGTGCTCTAACTATCGGCAGGCCCTCAGGCGCTGGCTCCCCGCCTGCCTGGAGAAGCCTTGGCAGCTCCTTGGGTCCTTGGGCTCAAGTCGCTGTAACTGCCCCAGATTTGCCCTGTCCGTAGGGTCTAGCCTCAGTCTCACCAGACCCTCCCAGAGCCTGGCAGCACTGCTCAGGAGTCCCTAGGCTGCTCCTGATCCTCTCTGGGCGTCCAGCTTCCAGTCAAGCTCCATTTGCCAAACAGACTATTTTGAGCTGCCCTTTGGCCTACGCCTGAATGTGTTTCCAGTGCAACTTGGCCTGGCTGGGCTAGAGCAGGCGGGGGAGCCTTCATGCCCAGCGATTCCCACAGGACGGTTGGGAAGCTGCTGGCATTGTCTTTCTGGGAAGATTCTGCTGTCTTGGACCAAACGACAGCTTGGATTCCCACAGTGTTGGGCCCGTGTGCTGCCCCCACCTCCACCCCTCCGCACACACGGGCTGTAACTGCAGGCTTTCCAGGGATCCTGCCCTTCTTGCCCGTGGGGCTCCCATCTGGCAGAGAACGCCCAGGGCCCATTGAACTTGAAAGCTCTTTAGACTTAAACTATCACCTGTGCTTGGTGCCCCAGAAACAGAGCCAGAGAGGACAGTGCCTGCTCACTTCTCCATGTTGGCAGCCTCCTGTGTGTGGGCAGCAGGAGGTGCCGGCGGTTGTTGCCACCAGCTGGCTTTGTGTCCCAAGGAGCTGTGGTGGGGGGGGGAGGAGCCAGTCAGTGCAGATGAGGGCTCCGTTCCTCTGCCCTGACCCTGTCCTCCATCCTGTCTCCTTTGCTGGAGTGGGGCCCGGGGGGGAGGGGGTTGGCGGGGTGGGAGAAATCAGTGTTTTAATCAGATTTTACAAAAACATTTTATTTCTTTGTACAATTACCATCCTATGTAAAGATGAAATTTGTGTTGAGTTGAAGATTGTCATGGAATAAAGATCACACCATACTTGAGGCCATCTTCATGTAACCCTTTCTAGAGAGTTTTGTGTGGGGGGTGTCTTGGGGCTGGTCTGTTGTGAAGCTTTGCACTTCCCATCTTGTCTTCTTCTTGGTAACTCTGACACGAAGCTCGGGCCACATGAGCCAGACAGGGCTGCCCTCAAACTGGCACCAGCACCCCTTGGCCCCCACCACCAGCCCCTTAGTCATCTCATCCTGGAGGCTGCCCTGTGCCTCCTGCCTTCTCTCCCCACTCCAGGCCTGCCCTACCCAGGTGCCCCAGTGTTTCCAAGGGGCCCTGGAGATGAGCCCTGGGATACTCCCTGTGACCTTTCCAAGGCAGCCAAGACACACTGCCTGGAACCCCCAGAGGCCCCACACTGTGCTTTGCCCCCATGTCTTCTGCGGCCTCTCCTCGCAGCCTGCAGACAGATAACGAGGGGTCAGAGCAACCACCCCTCTTTTATCATGGGAAAAAACAAGGCTTCCTCTAAGGCCATGAGACGCTGACCCTGGGTTCCCCCCTTTCCCCCCCCAAACCTTCTCCCCATGACTTGGTGGCGACTGGGCACATCTCTGAGGCCTCTCCTGGTCACACTTCACATAGTGGCCCTGCTATTCCCCCTAGCTTCCTTCCTTTGTTCCCTGGGTCCCCTCACAGGTATGCCCAGCATGCAAGCAGCTGTCCCAGCCATCCTGGGATAAGAGCCTGTCCTAGAGGAGCCCCGGCCTCCCCTACGTCCCTGGCTCAGTGGCCTCAGCTGCTGTGAGGCATCAGGGCTCTGTGGACTGGGCCTCCCCTGGTGTGCAGGGTCCTGGTCCTGGGGCCTCTGCAGCCAGTGCTCCTCTCCCACGCTATAGCAGCCAGCCCTGACCCATATTTACCCAAACTGTCCCATTTTGCACATCTCCCCCACAAGAGCACCCCTCACCACATTTTGTACTCTCACCCAAAGAGTCCAGAGCCCTGTATCCTCGCATCCAGATTTGGGGTTGGGTCCCCAGTTCCCAGGTGTTCCCAGTTGCTGCCCTTTGCCATTTGTATGAGGACATATGTCTGTAGCTGCTGGGGTCTGTGTCCATGTCTTGTCTCTTGCATGGAGTGCTGAGCTCTCGCGGGGCACAAGGTTCCTTCTCATCCCTTTTTGGTGGCTCACTGCACCCCAGGAGCCATGGACCTCACAGAAGCTTAGCATGGCCCTTCATGAAGCAGATCCAAGCAGAAGTAGCCTTGATTTGGGCAAAGCATGTGTCCTCCAACACCAGCAGCAAGAGCTGGCACCCTGGCAAGGAACCTCGGGGGAAGCCAGGCAGAGCCAGGAGGTGTTTCTCGGTGACAGGAATCCTAAAGGCACCAGACCACGGGTCCAGCCTCCACCCAGTGGTTGGCAGCTGTGTTATCCGCCAGCCTGTGAGCACTGGGCAGGGCTTGTTTCCCCTCTTTAGGGCTCATACATCATCTGTGTTTGGCTTAGGGGCATACAGCTGGGAGAAGTCCCTTAGCATAAACCTCTGGGGTGGATGAGGACAGAGGTGGGCACCCTGGCTCTTGAGCACACACAGCTGAGGTGCCAAGCTGTCGACTCCCAAGGAGCCAGGACATGTGCTGCCTTCTCTCTGCAGCATGTGGACTATGTCCCAGGGCAGGGACTTCTCCAAGGTCCATCTCCCCTGAGCAAAGGGAAGCTGGCCAGCTTCCTCCTCTGCTGGCCATGGCAGTGAGCACCTACCCCATTCGTTCCTGGTCATTCTAGGGAGGCCAGCCTGTTGCCTTCCCTCCCTAAAAGTGCACACACCATGGTTTTTTCCATTGTCACCTGCTGGCACTTCCCTCAGCACTCCCGGGGCTCTGTGGCCAGGCCATGTCACATGCCAGGACCCTTGTCACTCCTAACCTGAGCATCTCTGCTTCCCCTCAGAGGACGGGAAGGAAGCAGGCCTCAGTGGACCGTGCAGTTGGAGGCCCCTGAGTTGCTACTTTTTAGCTGCGTGACCCTGGACAAATCCCCTCACTTCTCAGAGCCTCACTTTCCTCAACTGTCAGACGAACATGGTCATTTCCAACAGCACAGGTTGTTCCAAAACAGAGCAGGTTGGGGTCCAGAGTGTGCAGACACTGAGTCACCATAGCAGTGTCTGACCTGCAAGTAGGGGAGGCAATGGGTGAGGGCCCCATAGCTCTGCTTCCCATGCAGCCGCAGCTCAGCCTTTAATGGCGCTGGTGGTGTGCCGCTTGGCAGGAGAGGCTTTCTCAGGCACAGTCCCTGCAAGGAAAAGCAGCAGGCCAATGGGTAGGTGACACCTCACGTGTCTTTCCCTTCCCTGTGATGACCGGCTCATCCTGGACCAAACCTGGCCACCCTCTCAGCATCACTGGCCCTTCTCCTGAACGCGCCCAGTTTTCTCCTCTCTCCATGTCCGCGCCAGCTCACGTTTGTCTTTCCCAGAGCCTCACCACCTTCTCTTTTCCTCTGCAGAGATGGCTCCGAAGTCAAAAAAGAAGGGGCACCCTGGGAGGGAGCAGAAGAAGGTATGTGGGCTCAGGGGCCTCCTCCACTGGCTGTGTGGGCCCCAGTGGGGCCCTGGGTCTGGCCTGGGCTGGTCCTGTCTGCCTGACGTCAGCCTGTCTCTCTGTCTCTGTCTCTCCATCTGCAGCACCACCACCACCACCATCAGCAGATGCAGCAGGCCCCGGCCTCTGTGCCCCAGCAGCCACCCCCACCACCCCAGCAGCCCCCACCCCCTCCACCTCCACCACAGCAGCAGCAGCAGCCGCCCCCGCCCCCTCCGCCCCCGCCCTCCCTGCCACAGCAGGCAGCCCCTGCGATGAAGTCCTCGCCCCCGCCCTTCATCGCCACCCAGGTGCCCGTCCTGGAGCCCCAGCTCCCAGGCAGCGTCTTCGACCCCATCGGCCACTTCACCCAGCCCATCCTGCACCTGCCGCAGCCTGAGCTGCCCCCTCACCTGCCCCAGCCGCCCGAGCACAGCACTCCACCCCATCTCAACCAGCACGCGGTAGTCTCTCCTCCAGGTGAGACGTGGCCCACCGGGGTGTCCTTCCACCTTGGTCCTCCCATGCAGTGACTGGGCGTGCTGGGCCATCTTGGAAATTAAGGGAGATGCCCTGGGACACAACTTGCATGGAGTTAGCATGTTGATTCAGAAGAATTTGATTCAGTTTTTCTGCTAAGCTAAGTGTTAGCTGAGAAAAGATGGAACCCCTCTGCAACTCCTGGCCAGGGGTGGGGAAACAAGCTCATCCTGATCAGACTCCTGTGCAGCCTGGACAGCATGTACCTGGGGGATACAGTGACAGGGTTTGCCCGCCTGTGGGGCTGGGAAAGGGTTGTGAGAGTAGGTGACAGAGCTCTGCACAGAAACCTGAAGGGCCAGCGTGAGCCTCAGGGGCAGGGAGGGAGGGAGACCGACCATAAGTCAGCAGCCTGACCCCACACCCTTGCTGGAAGCTGTCTTTATTCTGGAGTCTGGGGTCACGGAGGGTGGGGAGAGCTGACCGGTTGGAGGGAGGCCAGTAGGAGGTCACTAGAGTCCAGACAAGGTCAGGATGGAACAGAAAAGGCAGGCTGGGGCCACAGGCATTCAGGCCTCACCGCCTTGGTGTTGTATCCTTCCAGCTTTGCACAACGCGCTGCCCCAGCAGCCATCGCGGCCAAGCAACCGAGCCGCCGCCCTGCCTCCCAAGCCCACCCGGCCCCCGGCCGTGTCGCCTGCACTGGCACAGCCCCCCATGCTCCCACAACCCCCCATGGCTCAACCCCCTCAAGTGCTGCTGGAGGACGAAGAGCCACCTGCCACGCCCCTCACCTCCATGCAGATGCAGCTGTACCTGCAGCAGCTGCAGAAGGTGCAGCCCCCCACGCCGCTACTCCCTTCCGTGAAGGTGCAGTCCCAGCCGCCACCCCCGCTGCCACCCCAGCCCCACCCCTCTGTGCAGCAGCTACAGCAGCAGCCACCACCTCCGCCCCCACCCCAGCCCCAGCCCCCACCCCAGCAGCAGCACCAGCCCCCACCACGGCCTGTGCACTTGCAGCCCATGCAGTTCTCCACGCACATCCAGCAGCCCCCACCACCCCAGGGCCAGCAGCCCCCCCACCCGCCCCCAGGCCAGCAGCCGCCCCCGCCACAGCCCGCCAAGCCTCAGCAAGTCATTCAGCATCATCCTTCACCCCGGCATCACAAGTCGGACCCCTACTCAACAGGTAAGTGGCCCCTTCCCCAGGACTCTAGGGAGACCCAGAGTTTGTCCTCAAGAAGCCAGAAGGGTTAGCTTGTACTTCAGACTGTAGTGGGCTGAGAATCAAGCCTCAAAGGCACCGGCTACTTGGAGGGGTTGCCTGGGAAGGGGGTTGTCGGTGCTTCTTGCAGTGTCTTTGTCGGGTATCTGTCTTGCTTGCAACCTGAGATCACCCAGAATAAGGCTCCTATTGGCCCTTCTCCTAGAATTCAGTCAGGAATGTGACAACACACCGTGTGCCCTGCTAGCTGGGGAAGCGGGAGCCCAGGGGAGGCATCTGATCCACCTCTGGAGCTTGGGGTAGGCTTCCTGGAGGAGGTGACCATAGGACACATAGGAGTGAGTTGAGTAAGTAGGGTGGGGAATGAAGTCCAGGCAGAGCTGGGGGCAGGCCTGGGGCATTGTGGTCTGCTCCAGGCCCACGAAAATGGGTACCTCCAGCCTGTAGGCCCTGGGGGATCCAGGGGTACCTGCTCTTGGCCTTGTGAGGCCCACTTGGCAAATCAGGGCGCCATGGTGGGGAGCACTGGGCAGGAGCATTTAACACATTAACTGCCGTGTGAGTTGTATTTAGCTCATGTTAGTTTTGAGTCAGGGTCCTTACGAAGCATATGTAACTCACTCGTCTTTTCACCTTGGGAGCTGTGTGAATTATGTTTTCAAGTTGCATATAACTCACACACAGAAAACAATAAAAAACAAATTTTTCACCAAATTGGGAAGAATCGTTTTATTTTCAAAGTTTTATTCTATTTTCATGATAAAACACTGTGGCCCCAAGGAAAACTTTTTTTTTTCTAGTTTGGCAGTCAGTGTGTTAAGTGTCAGTAACCGAAGCGTCCTGGCTGGCCCTGGCAGGGGGACATTCCAGTTGATGCCAGTGGCATGGTGGTGCTCCAGGGTCAAGGTGGAGGTTCCTGGACTCAGCAGTGTAGACTGTGCAGTGTGTCTTGGGGATGGGATGCACTGGGCGCTGCCTGCAAACTGAGCAACAAAGCAGCGACTGCTTCTAAACTTCGCAGAAGCAGCTTGGCGCCAAGTGGATTGCCGTATGCTCTGAGCCGAGAGCAGCTTTCTGTTCACCCTGGGAAAGGCTGGTGTGGGCCTGGCAGCCGTGCAGCTGTGCCGCTTCTCACCCTGGGCTTCCCTGTGGGGAAGGTGATGGACAGGGATACAAGGCCTTCAGAAGAGCCAACACTAGGTGTGCCTAGGACCCACAGGGGCCAGTGCTGGTTCCCTCTGGCCCACTCTGCTTTAAGTCCCTAGACCCCCACCCCAGCTCCTATAGCCTAGGATGGGGCACAGGGAGTGGCGTGGATTGGAACACCTGGGGTTTTTGGCCAAAAGCCAAGTTGTCAGACTCCCAGGGAAGCTCAGCAGGCATCCCTGGGCACCCAGCCAGCTTTCAGGCGCCATCTCTGAACCACTGGGCCTCCCCTTTAAAGCCGACAGCCTGCTGTTGCCCAGGTCAGCCTCAGCAGGTGCTCCAACTGCCCTAGGTTGGAGGCTTTCGCAGTCGCATGCCTGTGAATCGCTGGGGGCCAGACCCAAAGCCTCCCAGCACCAAACAGGGATGGCAGTGTCCAAAGCGGTCCTGATGTGCTGGAATCGGAGGAAATGTCAAGGCCAGCAAAATCAGCCACACAGGTGGTGGGCCTCGCCACCACGTGGGCTCCAGCTGTGATGCCTCCTGGGGTTAGGGGCGGGCCCTGGCTCTAGAGAGAGGCAGGGAGGCCCACCACACCTGGGGTGTTACTGTCTGTTCCGGGCCCACAAAAATAGCTACCTCTGGCTAGTGGGGCCCCTGGGAGACCCAGGGGTACCTATGCTGGCAGACAGTGGCTCGGAAGCAGGCTCTAGAGGTCCTCGATGGAAGGGCTAGCACGTGGAACCAGGTTAGGTTGTCGAGCGTGAGGCACGGGACCGGACCAGGCGCAGGGGCGTTGCACAGAGGCAGTTTCCTCTTGTGGATGGTTTATCGAGGCCCCTTTCCTGCAGGCATTCAAGCAGGGGGTATCCACGTGTTAGACTGGCAGGACTTGGCTCCTCCAGGGCTCCGCTTGCTCACCGCTGAAGCTGAGAAATTAGAGTTAAGTGTCCATTGTTCCTTCCCCAAAGGCCAGTAGTACCTGTGCCGCACGCTCACACCCGTGGCTGCCTGGATCCCTCCCAGCCTTGGGTTGGATGCAGGTGGCAGGCTAGCCAGTTTCATAAAGCAACCCCAGCTCCAGGCTTCCCCCTCTGTGGGACGTGCAGGCTAAGTTAGGGAGCAGGACTGTGGGGAGGGTCCTGGGATCCCCACCCCCGGAGACCAAGCCACACAGGGACAGAAGTGGGCGCCTGGGTTGAGCTTTGCAGGGTTGGAAAGTACTGATATCCAACCGCACTTGAGACCGATGTGTCAGGGTCTGTGTTTCTCAAAGCTTTGTAAGTCTGACACACAGGAGGATCTAACACCAGGACTGGCGCCTCAGGGCTCCTGGGAGCCTGCTGCATGCTGGGGTTGGGGAGTGACTGAGCGGTCCATGGGCCCCATGCTCAGAGTATTGGGGGCACCCAGCCCCTGGGGGAAGAGGCTTGTCCTCACCAGGCTCGGTGGCATCTGGGGGGGTCTCCACTCTTTGAGCCTGGCCAGTGACCCTTGCCCCATGGCCTGGCTGGCCATGTGCTGTTGCTGCTTCCAACCTGTCCTTTCCCCCATTATGATTCTCTCAAGGCCCAAGTGGCCCTCCAGCCCCTGACACACTTCTTGTCCCCTGTCCTAGGTCATCTCCGCGAAGCCCCCTCCCCGCTTATGATGCCCTCCCCCCAGATGCCGCAGTTCCAGAACCTGACCCGCCAGTCTCCGCCCCAGCAAAGCGTGCAGCCTAAGAAGCAGGTAAGGCCAGGGCTGGGCCAAGGCCCCCAGGGCCGGCCAGGGGGCGCCTGCCGACCTCACTGGTCGCCGTGCCTGTGCCGTCCCAGGAGCTGCGTGCAGCCTCCGTGGTCCAGCCCCAGCCCCTGGTGGTGGTGAAGGAGGAGAAGATCCACTCACCCATCATCCGCAGCGAGCCCTTCAGCCCCTCGCTGCGGCCGGAGCCCCCCAAGCACCCGGAGAGCATCAAGGCCCCCGTCCACCTGCCCCAGCGTGAGTGCTCTCCCTGCCCACAGCTGGGACTCAGGCCCCCAGACCCACTGGACATGAGCTTGCTATGGGGCTGGTGGCCCAGGCCCTTGGGCTCTTTGTGTTCCAGGGCCAGAGATGAAGCCTGGGGACGTTGGGAGGCCTGTGATCCGGCCCCCTGAGCAGAACGCACCCCCGCCAGGGGCCCCTGACAAGGATAAACAGAAACAGGAGCCGAAAACTCCAGTTGCACCCAAAAAGGTAGGGACAGTAGGCCCGTGGGTGCTCCTGCCCCTTGACCCAGGACCCATGGTGGGCATGTCCTCCTGCCATCGCCTTCAGGCACAGCAGGCCCCTCACCTGCCCCTGGCCTCTCTGCCCCGCAGGACCTGAAAATCAAGAACATGGGCTCCTGGGCCAGCCTGGTGCAGAAGCATCCAACCACCCCATCCTCCACAGCCAAGTCATCGAGCGACAGCTTCGAGCAGTTCCGCCGAGCTGCTCGGGAGAAGGAGGAGCGTGAGAAGGCCCTGAAGGCGCAGGCTGAGCACGCGGAGAAGGAGAAGGAGCGGCTGCGGCAGGAGCGCATGAGGTGGGCAGGGCTCCGCGTGAGACGTGGGACTCCTTGGGTTACACTGGGGGCCCCCGAGGCTGACAGGCCCTGCTCTGCCCAGGAGCCGAGAGGACGAAGACGCACTGGAGCAGGCCCGGCGGGCCCATGAGGAGGCACGCCGGCGCCAGGAGCAGCAGCAGCAGCAGCAGCAGCGGCAGGAGCAGCAGCAGCAGCAGCAGCAACAGGCAGCTGCGGTGGCCGCTGCTGCCGCTGCCCCCCCTCAGGCCCAAAGCTCCCAGCCCCAGTCCATGCTGGACCAGCAGAGGGAGCTGGCCCGGAAGCGGGAGCAGGAGCGAAGGCGCCGGGAAGCAGTGAGTCGGGGGGGCCACAGTGGAGACTGTTGGGCAGGGGTCTACCCCAGAGGGCTGGGAATGGGGACCTGGGGCTTGGAGAGGGTGTGGAGCCAGGGACCCCAGGCCCTGCTGGTCTGCAGTCAGCCTTCAGGCTCAGCGTGATGGCCTCGTGCCACGAGGGTGCAGGGTGGGCACTGAGGGAACAGTCCCTGGGAGGTCTGAGGGCCACTGCAGCAACAGGGGCAGTTGGTGGCTAGGTCACCCCACCTCACTCCCTCCCTTCTTCCTCTTTCCTTCAGATGGCAGCTACCATTGACATGAATTTCCAGAGTGATCTATTGTCAATATTTGAAGAAAATCTTTTCTGAGAGCACCTAGGTGGCTTCTGACTTTGATTTTCTGGCAAAACGTTGACTTTCCATAGTGTTAGGGGCGGCGGTGGAGGCGGTAGCAGCAGCCAGGGAGTGTCTCTGGGCCTGGCCCTCCTGCATGCTATGCCTGGGGCAGGCCTGATGGGCAGCTGAGGATCACAGAGCCTGTCTGCCTTACGGCCAGCTGGACAGACGTCCTGCCACCCGCCACCCCCTCACAGGACGTCAGCTCAGAGCACGCCTCGTTATGAGCAAGTGCCGGCCGGACCCAAACCCTGCGTCCCCACATGGGGGTCAGAGGCCCTTCTTTCCGCCAAATGTCTACACAGTATACACAGGACATCGTTGCTGCCGCCACCATGACTGGTTTTCTGTCCCCGAGAACATGACGTTTGCAACGTCCCGCCCACCGGGAGTTCTTCCCCACACCCCAGCCATTGCCGCTCACTCCCAGGAGACCAGGGCAGGCCCACGTGGGCTGGAGGCGGGCGAGGCTGGCCCACCCCCTTGCTGGCACTGACTTTGCCTTGAACAGATCCCACCCCTCCCCTCCCCCCACAAGCCTTTAATTGAGAGCCACTCTCTGTAAGTGTTCGCTTGTGCAAAAGGGAACAGTGCCGTGGAGGTGTGTGTGTCCATGGCAATTTGGGGCGAGGTGACTGCCCCGAGTGTGTGTGGGCAGGCCCCGCCCGGGGAGTGAGGCCACCAACCAAAGTCAGTTCCTTCCCACCTGTGTTTCTGGTTTTTTTTTTTTTTCTATATATATATTTTTTGTTGGATTCTATTTTATTTTTAATTTTCTCTTCTCCTCCAGACACAATGGCACTGCTTATCTCCGAAATGGCGTGATCGTCTCCTCATTGAGTGGCGGCTACCACCGCGCTGTGGGTAGTGTGTGACCGTGGCTGTACTGTATAGTGAACATAGTTGGCATATCTTTGTTTGAAGTTTGTTGGTGACTCCACCAAACTGGTGTAAAAAAAAAAAAAAAACTCAAAAAAAATCGACAAAAAAAAAACAAAACACAAAATGCAAAAAAACAAAACAAAAAAAACTGCTTATATTTTACTCAGTTTCAGACTTTATTAGTCTATTTTTAATTATTAAACCAGAAAGCTGCAGTTTCTTTTATTTCTCTTCCTTCCCTACCCCCTCATTCGTTGGCTTCTTTGTTTTTTAATGTCAAATCTGTTTGAGTTGTTTTTTACCAATAAAGGAAGGGCCAGGGGACAAGGTAGGCACCAGGCGCTGGGGGAGGGGGGGGCTGCAGACTGAGGCAGGTTTCCCCGCCCTGTGCCCGGCCCCAACTAGCCGGCTGCTCCTGCCCACGCTTTTTTTTAATTTTATAATTGGAGCCCTTGGTGAGGTTATGCGTGCCATGAGAACCCACTCTACACCACAACGCTGGTGCCTCAGTGTTGGCCAAACTCTGGAGTCGCTGACTGGTTTGACTTTCATACGGTGAATATGCATTTGGTCTGTACTGATCATGGAATAAACACATCTCTCTTTTTTAATGCTGGCGTCTCCCTGACATTTCTTTGTGAACCAACTGTTGCCTAGGCTAGGCCCAGGGCCCCCCTGGACCCCAGACCACCTCTATAATAATTACCACCAAGAGCTACCTAGCCTCTCTCCCTTGGCCTGTCCCTGCTTTCCCTGGGCAGGAGCTGCTCAGGCTAGTAGCAGCCACCCCAAGCTGAAGCTGTGACATGGAGCCCAAGTTCCCGTTCTGTGGACCCTGGCCTGGGTGGGTGACATGCTCCAGCAGAACCCTGGCCAAACTCCAGACAGTATTCTTCCCTTTCACCCTCCTCTGTCGTGGTCCTCCACTCACCAAAGGACTTGGGCCACTTCTCCTACCTTGCTTGCCTCTACCTAACTCCTTTCATTTAAGCTCAGGGCTAACCAGATATTCTTAGGTAAGTGTACAGCCCCTAAATAGGATCCTCGTCCCCCACGCACATACACACACGCACACGTTCCTGCCTGAGAAAGCCCACGGTTGGCCTCCTGGCCAGCCGTGCCTGTGTGCCCACCCACCTGTATGCACATGCCCTAGCCACAAGGCACAGGTGGCGCTCAAGAACAGCCCCCTAGGATGTAAGATACAAGTGTATAATTTATATGTATCCAGAGACAGACAAACATTTCTAGCACTGTTTATTAACGTACATCCCCCCTTTTCAGCCTGAAAGGCCCTTTATTGTCTTGTGTTTAGATCTGCCAAACCTCCCAGCGAGGGGCCCCCCACTTCCTTGACGTCCCTACCCACCCAGGCACTTCCTCATATACCACTGTGCTGGTTCAAGTGTGACATATTTGGGTTCTTTGGGGTTTCTTCCATTTCATCCCACCCCCTGGTTTTTGTTCCTTGTTTTGTTCAAAAACTTCCCCAGGCTGGTCCAACTGTTGAGCTGGAGAGATGGTTTTGTATGCACCTTCCTGCTGAAGATTTAACTCTGCCATGGCCGCCTTCCCACCTCCTTGATGGGTGTTTCTCTAACTGGGTTGTAATTAGAACTGGGATCTATTTAATTTCTCCAGTCATTTCCCAATCCTTCCCACAGTACTAGAAATCTTAGTCCTATACAAGAGTAAGAGGTGTGTACAAGCCCCCAATGTACTGTATGCACGGATCGCTTGGCCAATAATTATGTCAGTGAATCAGACTTGTATTAAACACTTTAGACATTTGTAGAAGGGAATTCGTAGACTTTTCACTTATATACTAAAGGTTCTCTTTTTTTTTGTGCAGTTCTCATTGCAAAAATAAACATTTGTACTGAATATAAAGTTAATTCCTGTGACTACTGATGTCTTTTTGTTTGAGAAGGGGTTGGGAAGAGGTGAGGTGAGGGCGGGGGTCAGTGATCTGTAGCAGAGGAAGACCGGAGGTCCCCAGACACCCACCAGCCATGCAGCCAGATTAGAGGACTCTGGAAGATCCCGAGAACATCAAGTTGTCAGAGAATTGACTTGATGGAAAGTGTAAAAGAAACCAAAGTTATGATATTAGGCTAATCATGCAAGAAAAGAAGACTAGGTGGTTAAGTCCAGGGAGAACAATGTGGGACACTGTAATCATAGACAGCTATCTGTTCCACTCTGAGATGCACTGTTTACTGAGAACACCATAAACCACTCTTCACCTTTAAGTAATAACCTCATGGACTTCATTATGGTCCCAGGACAGTATGATGTTTAGCAGCCTTGACAATAAATTCAAAGGTATATAGATAAAAGTGGGAGGTAGAAGAAGGAGCAGGAGGTGACAAAGGATGGTGGATGGTTTAAAGTTAGATGAAACCAACACAAAAAACAGCACGTCCAGTGGTGGTGATGTGAGCAAGTCTGTAGGTAATGCCCCAAGTTGGCAAATGAAGAAATAGAAGCACATTTAGTGATACCTAGGTAACTACCAGAAGATATAAAAGCATTCCAATGGCTGCCCCCAGGAGGAAGGGAGGTGGAGATTGCTGTCTTTCTCCGTGTTATTCTGGATTGCTGTTTAGCCAGATTTATAGCTTTAAGGCAAATGATTTCATCCTCGAATTTCAGGTTCATGATCTGTACTACAGGGATCTGTACTACCTCCACTTATAGAGTTGCTATAAGGGTTAAATGACTGGGCATCCCTAAAATGTTGAAGGATCTTGGGGGCAGGTTGCAAAACAGGAGGAAGAAGCTGGCTCCTTGCAAAGACTGGGCTCTGTGACACCGGGCCCTATCATGTCTGGCCCTGCCCTGCTTCCTCTTTCCGCCAGTAACTCAGTCGGCCCGGTCCTTCTCTGGGGAGCCGGGCCTGCTCTATAGGAGTCAGGGTATCCCGCCTCCATCGGTTGCTACCAGAACCGGGGCCTCACCACTTGCGGATTGGCTCCCCGACAGGGACCTGTCACTTGGACATCAATAGCCGCCGCCATCCAATCACAGCCGTGCAGGGCGGGCCGGAGGGCCTGCTGGGCCAACTGGAGGACGGCGCTGGGCCGAGGCCGCTGGACCCTCCGTTGGAACCAGGGCTGCATGAAGGTGCTGCTAGGTCATCGGAGCCAGGCCGAGGGGAGGGGCTCTCGCTCTGGGGCGGGGAGCTCCCGGCGGGCGGTGGCCGGGGCTCCCGAGGCTTCCTCGGGCCGCTGAGACCGCCTGCGCCTGCCCACTAATCCTAGCCATGGCATTGCCTGTCCCTCTTCTTCCGCTTCTGGGCCCACCCAACCCGCCATATTAGGTTCCGGTCCCGCCCCCTCACCGAGGCGGCCTTCACTGCCCAATGTTAGGCCTCGCCTCCTCTAGGCTCCACCCACTCTTCCGCCCACCCGCTCAAGCCACGCCCCCTAGTCCTTACACCGCTGCTAGGCTAAATTGGGTCCGCCTTTCCGGCTCGAAGGCCGCACCTACTCTGCATATACCCCGCCCCCTCTCTCCTGGCTCCGCCCATTTCCCCTCAGGGTTTCCTGCCCCAGGTTTGTCCCCGCTCCGAATCTACCTCTTGTGTTTATACGGCACGGCCACCTGGTGCGGGAGTCCTAGTAGGTCCCTGCCCCTGTCTTAAGCCCCGCTCAGGCCTCTCTCGGCCCCGCCTATCCCTCCTCTTTTTCTCACAAACTCCTCCCCAGCCCCCGCGGCTGGGTCCCCTCAGGCTCCGCCCCTGCACCCTGGCCCAGTTCCCCATCCCTGGCGCGCCCAGGTGTTTGTTTACCTGGCACTTAGGTAAGTCTAGAGCTGCGGCGGTTTCGGTCCTAGCCGCCCATCTCTTCCCTCAGGGCGTCCCGCAAGCCCCGACGGCACGGAGGGGCCCCAGACCAAAGGCGGTGGGCGCCCCGCCTCGCCGCTGCTGCGCGCGCCCCTGGCCCAGGCCCCTGACGGCAGTGCCACCGCCGTCCCTGAGCGTGGGGACATGCCGGACCTGGTGGTGACGGCGCTGCTGGCGCCGTCGCGCCTCTCGCTGAAGCTGCTCCGCGCCTTCATGTGGAGCCTCGTGTTCTCCGCGGCGCTGGTGGCCGCGGCGGTCTACGGCTGCATAGCACTCACGCACGTGCTGTGCCGGCCCCGGCGCGGCTGCTGTGGGCGCCGCCGGCGCGTGGCTCCTGCCTGCCTAAGCGACCCCTCGCTGGGCGAGCACGGCTTCCTGACCCTCAAGGTGAGCCTGCGCAGGGTGGGGGGCACTGTCGGGGCCACGGGGGCGCTTAGGGGCGCCGAGGGGTGAGCAGATCGGGACTGTGTTGAATCCATACCCGGGTCAGCACAGAGGCCTGGGGTTCAAGCCTAAGGAAGGGGGGTTTCCCAAGCCTCAAACCGTGCCCCACCCCACCCCCACCAGAGCTCGGGCCTGCGTCTGCACTATGTGTCAGCTGGACGAGGCAATGGGCCCCTCATGCTGTTTCTGCATGGCTTCCCCGAGAACTGGTACGTCTGGGGCGCACGGGACTCCGGGCAGGTGGAGCTCGGACTAACCAACCGCTAGGGCACCCAAGAGGTGGGGATGAGGGCTGGGTAGGCTGGGATGCACAGAGCATATAGGGCCCAGAAGGGTTGCCACGGGACAAGGAGACTGCGCCAGGATGCCCGGGATCCCAAGGACCTGAAGGGATGGGACAAAGGGGTGTTGAGGATGAGATGCCCCGGATTTGGGGTGCAGCTAGTCTTAGCCTCTGACTGAGATTCCCCATCCTTCTGGGAAATCTGGAGCAGGAAGCTGGGGTTGCCAATGGCCTCTGCTGGGCATAGGATGGAGGCGCAGCCTGGGAGCCCTGACTCAATTTCCCTCCCCGCCCACCGGGCAGGTTCTCCTGGCGCTACCAGCTCCGGGAGTTCCAGAGCCGCTTCCACGTCGTAGCTGTGGACCTCCGTGGCTATGGTCCTTCGGATGCGCCGCGGGAGGTGGACTGTTACACCACCGACCTGCTGATGGCAGACATTGAGGATGTCATCCTAGGCCTGGGTGCAGACACACCCCCATCCCAGAAGCCACCTTCCCCATCCTGCACACACCCATTCTCCCTTCCCCCTCCCCCCAACCCCTGCTTCCTCCTTGCTGGGACCCATGTCCCCACCCCTGCCTCAGCCCTACCTGGCATCTCACACCAGCTTCTCTGACCCTCAGGTTACTCCAAGTGCATCCTCGTGGGCCATGACTGGGGTGCTCTTCTTGCCTGGAATTTCTCCATCTACTACCCATCGCTGGTGGAGCGGATGGTTGTGGTCAGTGGTGCCCCCATGTCAGTGTACCAAGGTGTGTTGGGGAGTCTGGGACACTGGGCTGTGCCTGCGTGCAGGGGTGTGTGTGTCTGACTATATTTGCAATTTTCTGTGCACCTGTCAACATGCCAGGGGCTGGGGGCGCAGCAGTGAACCCAGGTTTCTTGCCTTGGGTCACTTCCCAATCTAAAATCGGTGACAGTGCACTTAGGAGTAACCCACATTCTTTGAGCACTTACACAGTAGCAAGGAGCCTGTGTACAGTAACCTACTCAAGGCTCCTGGGCTTATGAAAGTGTTATTCCCCTATGTTACAGCTGGGGAAAACTGAGGCAAGAGAGGTTAAATGACTTTCTTCTGGCAGGGAGGCACAGATAACTAAGCAACTGCAGTAGCATGAGATGCCATCTTTGGCTACCCACTGTCTATATCATATCACCTGATTTTAGTTCCTGGCATTGTAGTCATAACTACATGATCTCTCTCTCTCTCCCTCCCCTCCCCACCTTGTGGTTATTTCTTTTCCTGTCTCCCCTTCTAGACTCTAGGCTCCCTTGAGGGCAGGGAGCCTGTCCCATTCACTGCTATGTCTCCAGGATCTAGAACAGGGCCTGGCACACAGTAGGTGCTCAATAAGTGTTAGCCGAATGAAGCAGGGGAAATGCATCCTGGCCTAGGCAGCGGATGGACACTAGTGAATGTGGGGGCTCCCCAGAGCTGCAGATGGAGGAGGCCCCCCCCATTCTGTGGACAGGGACCACCCAGCACTATCTGGGTAGGAGGGTGGCACCTGGGCCAGGAGAGCTGCCTAGTGTCTTCACAGACTCAGGCAATGCAGTGGTGGCATTCCTGAGGCCGGTGTGCCTGACCTGGGCATGTGTAGGGGTTCAGGTGTGTGGGGCCTAACAGGCCTCACATCTGTCCCCCAACCCACCCACCCCAGACTACTGTCTGCGCCACATTAGCCAGCTCTTCCGTTCGAACTACATGTTCCTGTTCCAGCTTCCCTGGCTGCCTGAGAAGTTTCTGTCCATGTCTGACTTCCAGGTGCAGTGGGGTGAAGGCCTGGGGATGGGGGGAGCAGGTTGGGATTGGGCTGGCTGGGCACTGAAGCCAGAGTTCTGATATGTGCCAGATCCTGAAGACCACCTTAACTCACCACAAGTCAGGCATCCCACACTTGACCCCCAACGAGCTCGAGGCCTTCCTTTATAACTTCTCACAGCCCAATGGCCTCACCGGGCCCATCAACTACTACCGAAACCTCTTCAGGTGAGAACAGATGCAGGGCAGAAGCTCAGGAGAGTTACAGGGGCAGAGGGTGGGGGCATCCATCCTTCTGCCTGTCTGTCTGTCTGTCTTGGCCACAGGAATTTCCCCTTGGAGCCCCAGGAGCTGGCCACACCCACACTGCTGCTATGGGGGGAGAAGGACAAGTACTTCGAGCTGGGGCTGGTGGGGGCCATTGGTAGCCGCTTTGTGCCAGGCCGGTTGGAGGCCCACATCCTGCCAGGGGTCGGGCACTGGATCCCACAGAGCAACCCCCAGGAGATGCACCAGTACATGTGGGCCTTCTTGCAAGACCTGCTGGACTAGTGGCCCTTTCTCACCAGCCTGCCCAGGTGCGTGAACACTCAGGAATGCACACCCACTATCTGTGTGTGCCTGGGAATCCATACAACGTACATAGGTGGGTGGACTCTTGGATTTCCCACAGGCGTGGGACTCCTAGATTGTACATAAATGCATCTGTGGGTGCTCACATGCAAGCATGGGTGTGTGCACATGTGAGCAAGCACTTTGACCCTGGGAACCAGGTATCCCTCTGCTCCGTGGAGCCAGATGCTGGGACCAAGTGTCCTACCTCTCCTCTCCCTGGGACCCCACTCTGCTCCTTGCCATAGCCAGCCAAATCATAAACTTTGACCTTCCCATCCCTGGCTTCCACATCTAGTCTGGGTCTTCAGCTAAATGCTACAGTGCTGCTAGCCATATCTGTCTGATTCAACTTAAATGTAAATTAGTTTAAAATGAAATACAATTAAAATGCAGTGACTCAGTCATGCCAGCCATATTTCAAGTGCTCGATTGCCACATCAGTGCAGAAAGATCTTTTAGACAGTGCTGAAGAGGGTATTCATAGTTTAAGAGTAGGGGGCCTCCCTGGCTGGCTTTTGACAACCTCACCAAGCAGGGGACCCTCGTGGGCAGGCAGGTAAGTGTGCAGTCTCCTCTCCAGCCAGACCCAAGGCAGCTCCCACGATCCCCCTCCCCGTCCTGACCCTAGGCCTTGTCAGGTCAAATTCTCTTGCCCCAGCCTGGGCTGGCCTGCATCTCCCATCCCTGGGAAAACGACTTGCGGCTCTGGAAGGACGTGCGAGATTCTGGACTCAGCGTAGGAAGAGACCAGCTCCCAGAATGTCCCTCTGTGATCTGAAGGCTGCCTTTCCAGCTCCTGGAATCTTCTGCTCCAAATTAGCCGCACTTTCTGCTGACTTTCTGGTGGCCTCTGGCTCCAGTTTCCAAATGAGGGGGTGACAAGTGGAGGGTAAGCACCCAACTCCAGGCTTGTCACAGCATCAACTTCTATCTCCCTGGTGTCTGCCTAGCCATTGGGGACAGTGTCATTCATCACCTGCAGCGTGAGGACCTAGGGGATCAGAGAAATGCATTCTCCTGTCTCTGGGATGGGCCTGCCTGCTGGTCGCTCCCCCCCTCCCTTGCTCCTCCCTTGTCCCCAAAGTAACATCCTTTCACTCAACATAGGTGCCAGGCACTGTTCTAGGGATAGAGTGTAAACCAGAAAGACACAGCCTTTCTCCCATGCAAGCTGTGACAGGGCCCATGTAAGGCTTCCCTGAGGAAGCACAGGAGGGACCCTAGCTTTTGGGGGGACGCACTTTAAGGGGGAGTGGAAAGCAGTGAATGGGAAGGTCCAAGGCGGGAATAGCCCGGCTATTGGAGTAATAACGTGGAGGCCCGCAGGCCCTGCGAAAGCAAAACGAGCGAGGAGCCCTGGGAAGAAGACGCCACAGCCAGACCGCCAGGGACTGCAAGGAGTTTGATTTCGATTCTCCAGGGAAGCCAGGGGAGGGTTTTCAGCAGGGGAGGGACATGGTTTGCATTTTGAAGAGCTCCCTGTGGCGGCCGGACAGTCCCACGCAAGAGTGCGTGAGCGGAGGCCGGCGGGGGGCTGGGTGCGGCCTCAGCATAGGGCGGGCCCTGGGCCCCCAAGGAGCAGGTACCCAGCCCCCAGGACCGGGCCCCCTGCCAGGGTGGGAGCAGCGCCCCCGCTCTGGGACGAGCAGACAGGCGGGAGGCGCGGAGGATCCCTGAGCCTGGGGCCCTGGGGCCCCGGAGCCTGAGGTGAAGGTTGGGGGCGAGGAGGCCTGCGTACAGGATGACGACGGCGTCCAGGGGGCGGTGGGGTTGGCGACGGTTGCCAGGGTGACGGGGGAAGGGTTGATGGTTAACCAGAACGGGTAGCGGTTGTCTGGGTGACCGGAGGGGCCCACGCAAAGGCTGACGGGAGGCCTGCGACAGTTGCCCGGGCGACTGGGGTCCGCTGACTGTTGCTAGGGTAATGAGAGGGCGCCCTCTTCCGCCTCCGCGGCTGCGGGCGGGAGGGAAGCGGGTGGGCCCCCTGGAGGAAGCGATCGCGTTGATTGGGCAGAGTCCTGATGAGTGAGCCAATAGAAACTCGCGGCTCGACCTAGGCCCGCCTCCCCCAGCCTGAGCCAATCCGGACGCACCTTTCTTCTGGCCAAGGGATTTGGCGCACACATCTATTCAGGCGGGAGCTGGGCTCTCGAGGGCTCCGGCTGGGACTTCCCCTAGAACCGGCGTTTTTCAATCTCCCTGCCCGGAGCCCCTGCCTCCAGACCATTTTCCGTCACTTCATTCATTCATTCATTCATCTGCCCCTGCCACCAGCTTTACGCCCGCACCTTAGGACGGGCGAGCGAGACAGCGCGGGTCACAGACGCGGACAGCAGGGTGTGGTCGGGCACTGGTGGAACAAGGAACCGGGAGGGGCACTCACCGGCCAGGAGGAAGGGAAGGCTGCCTGGCGGAGGTGGCCTTGGAGCTGAACCTTGCAAATTTGTGCTCCGACCCACGGAAGCCTCCCACGCATGGATGATTTAGGGTTTCCATGAAACTGGGAGGGAAGTTTGGGTTAGGAAGACGTGGGAAGGTCGAGAGCTTCACGTGCCAGCGGGGGAGGGTCTCAGACAGGTCTGTGTGTCTGGAATATTCCTTGGGTGCTGGTGAGGGGGTGGTAGGGAGGGCTCGAAGGAGGATGGGCGTGGTCCAGGCAGTGTCATGGAGCAGGGGTATAGTTTGTGGCGTCAAAAGCTGCTGAGCCATCAAGTGAGAGGACTGAGTCATGCAAATCCCAAAGTCGTGGGGAAGGAAAGCTGGGATTGAGGATGGAGGGCTTGGATACTCTGAGTGAGGTTAAACGGGGATGCAGAGGGGAAGACGGGGACCCTGGTTGGGGACCCGGGGGAAACAACTGACACATTCAAACAGGGTAATTTGAGACAGGTTTGCTACAGGGACTATATATAGTGGGGTGGGCAGGGTTTGGGAAAACCAGCAGGGGTTAGCGCGGAACCCAGGGCAGGCACCCGTGGAGAGCCGTTACCATCTCTGTGTTCCTGTTGGGGCAAGGGGAAGGAAGGATGTTAGCAGAGCTCAGGGAGAGAGTCGTGTGGACAGAGCCTTTGGGTAAGGGATACAGCCAGCTGAGGTGACCCCACAGGGAGTGATCCAGGAGGATGAATGTCCCATTCTCACTTTCCTCCAATGTCATCTGGCAGTGCCTCCTACTGGCCAAACCCACCCAGAAGCCAGAGGACGAGAACTGTGCAGGAGACAGAGTGAGTGGAGAAGGGAAGAATGGAGTTGGGGGTGGGAGGAGGTGCAGAGCTGGGACTGGGCAGATGTGAGATGGACGTTCACTGTGGATTTCACTTTATCATGGAAGAGACCTCAACCTATGGCTCAAGGAGGAGGTCATGGAAGCCCAGGGGAGTCCTCCCCTTCTCTGAAGTAGGAGGAAAGGGAGTTGGGGGGTGGCAAGTGCCACCCCTACAGGAAAGAAGACAAGCTTCTGGGCCCAGGGAGGCAAGGACAGGCAGTTAGGGGACATCAAAGCATCATGGTTTGGAGGTGAGCAAGAGAACATGAAGTCCAGAGTGAGGCCAGGGCACAAAAGGTTGGTGGGGTCTGGAGCCCAAGAGCTTGAGGGGGACAGGACAGAGGACAGGGCATCAGATCCAATGCAGGGTCTTGGAGCAGGGAAACCACACCCTACTCCCCTAGAAGGGGTGGAGAACAGCCTCCCCTCCTCCCCTTCCCCAATCTGCAGACAGAGCTGCAAGTGCTCCATTGAAGTGGGTTCCCTTCCCTCTGTTTCCCTTTCTTCCCAACTGTTCTCACGTCCCCTCCCTTGGGAAGCACCCCCCCCCAAGACCCCATCTTTTCCCTTGACCAAGCCCCTGTTCTAACGGTGGCTGGATGTATCCGTGTCCAGACAGGGAGTGGCCCGGGGGGCGGTCTCAAGAGCTGGCCTTGGGTACATTCAGGTCCCAGCTCCTGATTCATTCATTCAACTGACAGTTATTTCACTTGCTGGGCACCAGGCTCTATGCTAGATATTGGGGATTCAGCGCTGACCAAGGGAGATGCCCACAGAGCTCGGAATCTGATGGGGGAGGCTGGCAGGATCATGGGGAAGGGTCAGAGCACTGATTGAGGAGGAGGAGGAGGCCAGTGAAGGAGCCCAGAGAAGGCCGTGCGAAAGACCAGCAAGAGCTCCCTCGGGAGAAGGCAGAACTTCCAGAGTGATTGTTTACGAACTAAGTCAGATCAGCTTCCCCTGCTAAAACCCTCCAGTGGCTTCCACTGTGCTTGGGCTAGAATCCCAGACTCTCTGGCCTCTTGGGACACTGCCCCACCAGCTTCCCTGACTTCCTGCCCCTTGCTCACTCTGCACCCAGCACTCTGGTCGCCTCGCTGTTGCTGTTCTCCAGCCACCCATTTCTCTTCTGGGCCTTTGCACTTTCTGTTCCCTCTGCCTGGAACACCCTTCCCCTGGTTGTTTCCCTTGCAGGCTTCTCTCCTCCCTCAGGTCTCAACTCTGATCCCCTTCTCAGCGAGGCCTCTCCTGGCCTCCCCACGCTGAAATCTCTCCTTTCCTCTGAACCCTCTTGTCTCGATGGTTCTTACTTGTTCACCTTCTTGTTTTTCATATGTCTGCCCCATCAGGGACAGGAACCAGCTCTGTCTTGGGTCACCTCTATGTACAACAGGGCCTGGTACCAAGTAGGTGTCCAATGAGTGTTTGTTGAATGACTGAATGAAGGTAAGAAGAGCCACAGGATCAGAGTGAGCGAGCAGTCAGGTGAAAGGAGACTTTAGGGTATGGGAAGCATGCTCCCAGCGGTCCAAACAACCTGTGCAAAGGCTGCAAGACAGGGTGGTAGCACTGGCAAAGTGAAGAGGGGCTGTGCCACTGGCATTGGAGGGCGCCAGGGAGGCAGTGTCCAGGGGACCTGGCCCCAGCTTCCGCACAGAGGGCGGACTGCGGTCCTGGGAGGAAAGGCTGAGGGCACATTCTCAGGTTCCTGGTCAGTGGGCCGGCAGCTGTGTCTTGGCCTGGCCCCAGGTCCTGAGTCCCCAGGGACTGAGCTCACTGAGGAGAAATGCAGTTCCCGGCCAAGGCAGCCAGCAGGGGAAGGGGAGGGGGCTCAAGCCCACCCTCACCACGTTGGGAATTGTGTGGCCGCGGGGTGCAAGGCCGTGGGAATGGTTGTTCTGACTGTCCTGTCTCCTGGGGATCCAGACAACTTGGGCCAGTTCTGCCACCATGGATTGAGGGCAGCAGCCGGAACTTGGAGCAGGGACCCCACCTTCTGCTGAGTGGGTGCTTTGTAGATGTGTGCTTGTTCCTTTAGTCTCCATTCCCCCGTGCCATCCTTAGCCTGTGTTGTCACCAATACTGTCTCATCTCACTCTGCACCCAGTGCATCCAGGTTCCTTGATTGCTCCTTGTGACGAGGAGCTCAGCACCTCCTAGAGCATCCATTCCAGCAGAAAAGCGTGTCTCTGATTGTCCATGGGAGGAGCTGCCCTTCCCTGAGGGCCCTAGCTTTGCCCCTCAATCCCCAAACCTTTCTCTGGACCCACAGACCCCAAAAATGGTACTGAAGAGAATGGTTTGGGCCCCGTGGCGCAGCTCTTCTGGGTTGGGTACCCCAAATCCATCAGCCACTTCCTGCTTCATGCCCAATCCCTGCCAGGGATTGCTGGGACCCTCAAGAAGCTTCATCCTCTGCCTGGCACCCATCGAGCCCCCAGTCTTTGGAGGGGCGATGAAGCACTCTAACCCCTTGAACAAGGCTGAGCTGAAGTAAAGGGCACTGGGAGGGTTCAGGGATGTGGAGGGGCTTGGCCTGGGGGTGGGGAGGGCTTCCTGGAGTGGGGCCCTTGAAGAATGAATAGGAGGTGACCAGAAACAGGAATAGGGGGAGGGAAGGCATTCCAGAAAGTGGGACCAGTATAGGCAAAGGGATGGCGTGTGTGAGAAACAGCAGAGCAGTCCCTCTAACTAGAAGAAAAATGCATGTTTGGAGAGGATACATTTGCTGTGAGTTCCTGCTTGAGGAGGAATCAAAAGGGTCATTCAGGCCAGTTGGGTGTCCCAGGCAGAGGAAAGAGCCCAGGCAAAGGCCAGGAGAACATGAGGCCTGGTGGATGCAGATGGGTCTTATTTTATGTTTTTTAGAGACAGGGTCTCACCTTGTCACCCAGGCTAGAGTGCAGTGGCATGATCACAGGTCATTGCAACCTTGAACTCCCAGGCTCAAGCGATCCTCCTGCCTCAGCCTCCTGAGTAACTAGGACTACAGATTCTTACCACCTCACCTGGCTAATTAAAAATTTTTTGCACAT
Organism: Lemur catta; assembly: GCF_020740605.2. Classification (NCBI taxonomy): domain Eukaryota; kingdom Metazoa; phylum Chordata; class Mammalia; order Primates; family Lemuridae; genus Lemur; species Lemur catta. The sequence goes on along the minus strand of NC_059128.1, from coordinate 115,003,994 downwards.
ATGGGGTCTTGCTATGTTGCCCAGGCTGGTCTCAAATTCCTGGCCTCAAGCGATCCTCCTGCCTCAGCCTCCCAAAGTTCTAGGATTACAGGCATGAGCTGCTACGCTGCCAGGGTGCAGGTGGAGTTTGACACTGTGTGATGATGGGGGTTTTAATGGGGCTGGAGAAGGTGAGGCCCAACCCTGGAGGCCTGAAAACTGGGCTGGTGGGGGGAACTTGGATTCCCTCCTGGGGTGACCGGCATGGGGGCGGGACTTGAGCTGAGCCTGCCCCATGGGCCTGTTGACTCAGCACAATCGCTGTGAGTCACTGTATGCCCCTTCTTATGCAACTTTTATCTTTTTCTCTGCCCAACCCCTACCCCACCCCTATACTCCATATGGCCTAGAGTCACTGAGGCTCAGGTTCCAATTTCAACTCTTCTTCTAGAAAGCCTCTAGCAAGTCACTGCTCTTCTCTAAGTTGTGCAGCTGTGCCCATAAGATGGGCAGATAGCTCCCCGCTCAAAGAGGGGGGCTGCACCCATAGGACGGGAGTGACACTGCTTCCTCAGCTCCGGCCTCTCAGGGCTGGGCTTAGCTGCCAGCCTGGGCAGGGCCAGAGGTCATCACTGACCAGCCTGGGCAACATAGCAAGACCCTCCATCTTTACAGAAAATAAATCATCCTTGAAATCAAGGTGGGAAAAAATAAATAAATAAGTTATAAGTAAATAAAAAATTTAAAAACTCATCCAAAATATCAGCGGGTGAATGGTGTAGCCATTCAATGAAATATTACTCAGCCATAAAAGGAATGAAGCACTGGTCCCTGCCACAATGTGGATGAACCTCGAAGACACAGTGCTGAATGAAAGGGACCAGGCACAAAAGGCCACATACTGTATGATTCCATTTGTATGAAATGTCCAGGACAGGAAAATCTACAGAGACAGAAAGCAGATTACTGGTTGCCAGGGGCTGGGGGAAGAGGGGAGAATGGAAAGGGACTGCTAATGGGTTCAGGGTTTCCATCTCGGAAGATAAAGGTGTTCTGTAACTCAGTAGAGGTGATGGTTGCACAACACTGTGAATGTACTAAATGCTGCTGAATTGTACTCTTTAAAATAGTCAATAGTTAATTTCATGTTATGTGAATTTTACCACCATTTAAAAAAATCATCAATAAATGCCAAAACCAGTAGGTGAAAGTTTAACAGGCACCAGGATATTCACACAGTGGGGAAACTTGGCCAACAGCACCTCAGTGATCAAAGCTGCACGCCACCAATGTTGGCAACTGACATCAGGTCCCTCCTGATAGGATGCACTGGGGAGGACCCAGCATCGCTTCTGGGGTTCTAGCCAAAGATGTACAACCTGAACTTGGCCACAAGGAACCAACAGGCCAGCTGGCTGATGGACAGTCTTCAAAACAACTGACTTCGACTCTCCAGAAAATGTCATTGTCATGAAAGACAAGGAAGGGCTGAGGAACTGATTCAGATTAAAGGAGACCAAGAGACATGATGATTAGTTGCAACTTGTGATCCAGGAATTAGATCTTGGGCCAACAAACAAACATGTAGTAAAACATATCAGAGAACTTTGAATATGGACTGGGGTGAAAACTGTAGTATGTTTATGTAGGAGAATGCCCTTGTTCTTAGGGAACACACAGTGAACTACTGGGAGCAAAGGAACATCATATCTACAACTTGCTCTCAAATAGTTCAGCCAAGGAAATGGATATATATATGCATATTTCATATATATATAATTATACAGCAAATGTGGCAAAGTGTGGGTGGTTGGAGAGTGGACAAAGGGCTTTTTGAGGGGGGGACAGAGTCTCCTTTTGTCACCCCAGGTAGAGTGCTGTGGCATCATCATAGCTCACTGCAACCTCAGACTGCTGGGCTCAAGAGATCTTCCTGCCTCAGCCTCCCGAGTAGCTGGGACTACAGGCCTGTGCCACTGTGTCCAGCTAATTTTTTCTATTTTAAGCAGAGATGGGGTCTCACTCTTGCTCAGGCTGGTCTCAAACTCCTGACCTCAAGCAATCCTCCCACCTCAGGCTTCCAGAGTGCTAAGATTACAGGCATGAGCCACTGCACCTGGCCTGAACAAAAGACTTATCCAAGTTGTTTGTGCTCTTCTGCAACTTTCTATGTTTAAAATTATTTCAAAATAAAAAGTTAAAATATTGCCTGAAGATTTCTGGGGCATGCATGTGACTGTCTCCCACTCAGACAGATCTTCCACGTTCAACCCCAGCATTCAGCTGCCTTGTGGGTGACCCCCTCGGACTCAGCACCTCACCCCTGCATCCAACCTAGCCAGATACCAGGATGTCAGCCTGGCTTGTGTCTCCTCCTTCAGACCCCTGGCTTGGACACTTCTCTCATGACTCTGCCCCCTCATCTGGGAGCGGGACAGTCCCTCTCCTGGGATGTCTTTCCTCCAGTTCATCTTTCAGAGCTGAGACGCTGCAGCCTCCTCTGGGAAACTCTCTCTAGAAGGGGTGAGGTGTACCACCAATCCCTAGAACAGAGACAGACATAGAGCTGGGACCTCAATCATACTTGCTGAATACATGCATGAACAAATAAATAACCCTCACAGGCAGAAGCCTCACCAGCTATGCTGTGCCCTTCCGTGACCTTGTAACTACATCTAGCCCAGCCCCAAGCCCTCTGTGTTGGGAGTCACTATGCTGGACTTGTGCTCCCCAAGATTGGGGGTTTCTCCAGGGCTGGACTTGGGGTCCCCATCCCTCCACAGGGACAGAGGGGGCTGCAGGAAGGCATTGCAGCGTGAATGATTTGGGAAAAGGCAATTGATCAAACAGAGCGAGATTGGCTGAGTGACAAAGCTGTGTGGGGTACTGGGTTGGGCTGGGGGGCTACGGTGAATCTTTGAGGGTCGCACAGGTTAGTGAGGAGGAAGGGGGTTGCTTTCCTGAGAGGGCTGAGAGTGAGAAGGGATGTGTGTGTGAGCACCCACAGACATGCACGAGACTCCTAGTGTGTGTCCGAGCTCTGAGGCTGCAAAGACACCCTAGGCTTCGGGCCTGGCTGGGCCTGGGTTTTAGGTTTGCGCGTGTTTCAGATGTTCGAGTCCCCACGCAGTTTTGTGCATGGGTCTGCGTTTGTGCGTTGTAGCTGTGTGTTCATGAGCCTCTCCGGACTCGCCTGGCCTCAGTTTTGGGGGTTTCTTGGGGGTCTGTGTTTTTGTCCTGGCTCTGCACATGTATAGGAGGGTGGAGGTGTGGGGGTGTTCACGAAGCTGGGTGTGCCGCATCTCACCGCATGGCCGGCTTAGGTCTCCGAGGGTCCGAGGGTCCCACGCTGTGCAGGTGGAGGGTGGGCAGGGACCCCGGGAGGCCGGCGGGGGGCGGGGGCGCGCAGGGCCGGCCCCGGGGCGGGGCGAGCCGCCGAGGGCTGGGGGCGGGGCGGCCCGACTGCCTCACTTCGGCGAAGTTGGCCGCTCGGAGGCTGGCCCGGGACGCGCCCGGAGCCCAGGGAAGGAGGGAGGAGGGAGGAGGGGAGGGTCGCGGCCGGCCGCCATGGGGCCCGGGGCCCGGGGCCGCCGCCGCCGCCGTCGCCAGATGTCGCAGCCGCTGCCACCGCCGCCCGTGCGGGCGCTGCCCCTGCTGCTGCTGCTAGCGGGGCCGGGGGCTGCAGGTGAGGGGCCGGGACCTGGCGGACGGGACAGGGGCGGGGAAGAGGGAGCGCAGGAGCCCCGAAGTCCAGGGCTGGGCGCGGGGGGAGGGGGCGGTCCTGGGAGCCAGGGATCAGAGTCGGGGCAGGAGCCGGGGGCTGCGTGCCAGTCCTGGGGGTCCCGGGGACTCAGAATGGGGAGGACCCCAGAGGCCCATGAACGGTTGAGGCCGTAGAGGAAGGGGTCCAGGAGTCCGTGACTTGGACTCGAGGTTTGGGAATCCGAGACTCAAGATCGGGGGTGTACTAAGACTCCGGGGCTCGCCCCCATCCCACTCCTGCCTGGAGTCCTGGAAAGAGTACAGTTGGGACCCAAGTACCCCTAAGCCAGAGACCCCTTGCACAAAAGCGCCCCCCTCCCCCCGACACCCCGGGCGGGCTGGGCAGAGCGGGGGGCGGGGAGGGGGCGCGAAGTTCTCGGAGCTCAGAACTCGGAGAAAACTTCCCAGGCCGGAGCGCGGCAAGACCCGGATCCTGATCCGGAGCTGGAGCCACAGCGGTGTCCGCGCCCCCCCTACTTCCCCCACTGCAGTCCTGCTCGCTCCTCGGGCGGCAGGAACTAGGCGGCCCTGGGACCCCACCCCAACGCGGGGAGGGGAAGGGGCGAGGGCCCACGTGCTCCCCTCCGGCTCGAGCGCCCCCTCCCCGACGCCCGAGCCCCTCCCCAGCCGGCCGGGGGCCCCCCGCCCCTCCTCTCCTCTCTCCCCTCCCCCGCTCAGGACAATGGCCGCGCCGTCTAGACACCCCCTCCCCCCGGCCAGCCTCGCGCTTTCTTTGCCAGACAAAGCGGGACCTGCGGACCCGAGGCGGGCTGGAGCTGGGGCTGCGGGGGCGCCCCCACCGCCGCCACTGGAGGCCTGATTGGCGGGGGAGGGGCGCGGGCCGAGGGCCCTGGCCAGGGGTCCCGGGCGCTGCTCTGCGGCTCCGCTCTGGGCAGGGTGGGGGTTGCGGAAGGGAACAACCTCCCCAGCCCAGCCCCAGCCAGGACCGACGAGGCAGGATTGGGCAGTAGCGGCCGCCCGCGCGGGGCCAGCACATACACACATGGCCTGTCACACACTCGCTGGCACACACAGCTCTGGGTCGCACAAATACAGAGATGCAAACGTGCACGCATACACAGACACAGCTCGCAGGCCGACGTGCATACCTGGCTCTCACAAGACACACCCAGTCGCACACAGCTCACACATTGACGTGCAGGCACACAATCAAATATGACCACACATCATGTGCATCTCTAGACCAAGGCCTGGGACACACGCTGCCTGTACACACTCGGACACCCATAGACACAGATTCTGGGACATGCCTAGTCCTAGCTCACACGTGCAGACAGGCACATCCAACCTATACACACCCACCAGTGCACACACAGGTCACACACAAAGACACAGAGCCGTATACCCAGATACACAGTTCACATATGTGGACACACAGCACACGCAGCCTGCACACATACAGAGCACACATCTGTCCACCTACTGCATGGGCATGCAGTCCAGACACAAACAGGCACACTCACAGTGACATGCATGTACAGACTCATTTAGCTGCACAGGGACACAACAGATGCATGCCCAAGTCCACAGGAAGCATGACGCTGGCACACACATGAGTACATAGCCCATGGCACGCATCCCCCTGTGTGTAGAGGACAGTGTCCTTCCTGTCCACCTGTCCCATGGGGAAGGGGATACATGCCATGTGGACCCATTCTCACGTTCAGTTCAACTCATCTGTCTCTCACTGTCTCTCCTTGCTATCTCTCTCTCTCTGCCCTTCTCTGTCTCCTTCTCTCCTTCTACCTGCTTCTAGTTTCTTCTTTTATGTCTGTCTGTCTCTGTTTTTCTCAATTTCCCTCCCTCTTACCATCTTTCTCTCTGACACACACAGATACACACATGCACACACTGTGGCCCCACACCTGGCCGCAAACACACAATTCTCCACTAACTCAGACCCAGCCACACCCCTGACCCATCTGGCAGGACAGTTAGACTCTGCCACACCCCAGGGGGACACAGCCCTCAGGGATGGCAGTGCTGGACAGGGCAGCACATGTCTTGTGCCAGCTCCCCTCCCTTCCACACACACACACTGTATCCTGCCACAGCCAGCGCTGGCAGCCCCTGGAAATTCTGTGCTCACTCGTAGGTACATGCCTTGGCCCCTCTCCCAAGAGCCTGCCCAGCTGAAGTAGGTGCCCGACATCAGGGGAAAGAAGACCCATGACCCCAGGATTCTCTGTCCTTGCCCCAGACCATCCTATAACACTCAGCACCCTCATTTTCTACCTTGGCATTCCCCCATTCTATACATCTTAGCTCAGGCAGCTGGGCAGCTTCCCGAGCCCCCACATCTGGCACAAGTCAGCACCTCCTCCTGCCCGCCCCTGCCTTGTGGTTCCCAGGGCTAGAGCTGGCAGGGACAGCTGCAGCCCCAACAGCTGGGCCTGGGGTGGGGGACCGTGGGAACCATGGATGAGGGGGCTCCTTGCACCCGCAGAGACACCCCAGCCCAGTGCAGCTGTTGCCTGGTGGAGGGAGGGAGGGGGTCTGTCACTCCAGGCTGGGGTTCCTGGGTGCCTGGCTGACCCCCCATCCCCACCTTCCTTCACCCCCTCCACCCACAGCCCCCCCTTGCCTGGACGGAAGCCCGTGTGCAAATGGAGGCCGTTGCACCCAGCTGCCCTCCCGGGAGGCTGCCTGCCTGTGAGTGCCTGGCTCAGAGCCATCAGTGGGCCCTGTGTGGGGAGGCGGTTTGTCTTCCTCTGCCTCTGCATCCACCACGATGCCTTTACCACTCTTCCTACATGTGTGTGGCTTGGGCAGCCTCTCGAGTTTCCCCATCGGAAATTGAGCAGGGGCTCTGGAGTCTGCCTGGGTTCAAATCCTACGTCATGTTGTTGACTGGCCGGGAATTAAACCCTTTAAGTCTCAGTGTCCTGGTCTGGAAAATGGGTCCAGGAATCCCAACTTCACAGAGTTCTTGGCCATGTGAAGTCACGTGTTAAGCCCCTAATGAGGCAGGTATTAATTATTCAACCAATAAACCTTCAGGGACTGATGGCAGTGGGTTGGCAGGGGTTAGGACACCATCCGCATCCTCCTGTATCTCAACATTTGGGCAGGGGGCCACAGGAGGCCTGTAATACAGTCCTGCTCTGCCACTTTCTTGCTGTGTGACCTTGGGCTACTTACTTCCCCTCTCTGAACCTTGCCGCATCTATGAAATAGTGCTTCTCCCTGGCTTAGCTTTCCAAGCCTCAGTTTTTGCATCTGGAAAATGGGGCAGTAAGAACTTCTCCTACGGGATTATAAAGATTAAATGAGACTCTTCATATGACATGCTCACCTGCTCAGTATGTATTAAGTGCTCAATACATAGTATTATTTGGTGGGACACAGGAAATAGGATCTATGCGGGGGAACCTCTCAAGGTTATGGGAACTGCTTGGCTCTTTTTATGCTATAATTAGTAATAGCAGCTCACTCAGCAGCCATTAATTGATTCATGTATTCATTTATTCAACATCATGTGTGCCAGACACTGGGTGAGGCCCAAGCTGGGTAGGTCTGGGGTGACTCTAGAGCCAGAGGAGCCCCTTTGAAGTTAACACACACGCACGCACTTTGGCTGGAGCCGCACTTGGGCTCACCTGTGTGGAAGGCTCAGCATGGCTAAGGGGGCATTCCTAGGAGTTGGGGGGTCTGAGATGGTGGGCTGGGGGAAAGGGTGACCTTACCTGGAGCCACTCACCTGGGAGGCTGAGCCCTGGGGTCGGGCGCCTGCGCAGTGCGGCTCCGAGCCTGGAATACTGCCGACAGGTGAATGCGCCCGCGGCTGCCCCGCCCCCCCAACAGGTGAATCACCGGCATGCGCGGCGCCCGGAGCCGGGATCGCCCGGAGTGGAGCGGGCTCAGTACCCAAAGCTGGGCTGTGGGAACCGCTCCCTACGCCCCACCCCTTCCCAACCTCTTTCAAGGTCTCAAATATTCATGTCCTTTCAAGGATGCCTCAAACTGTCACCCCACACCTATGGACCCCTCCAAGTCTCTCCCCAAGTAGGCTCTGAGTTCTTGTCTCTGTCTTCTAGTCCTCGCCTCCCCCGCTGCACACCCCCCCCAACTCTGCGTTCACCCCTCCGTCTGCCCCAAAGATCCGGCCGTGGGGCGGGGCGCGGGCTGAGGCTGGAACCGGCCCGACCGGTCGGCGGGGGCGCCAGGCGCGGAGCGTGGGAACCCGCCCGGGGCGTCCGGAGGGGGCCGCGCGGGTCGCGCTCTGCCTGGAGGTGGGACCCGCGGTCCTCCGCGCCCGGCACGGCGCGCCCCCTCCTGGCGCGGTCGCGGCCGCGGTCGTCGCCCTGCGGGCTTTGGGGAGAGGGCTGGGAGCTTGGCTTCCGCCGCTAACGCCGCTCGCACCCGTGCTCGGCCGTGCCCCGACCTGTTCCGCTGGGGGCCAGGGTGGAGGCGGGGGGAGGGCGATCTTGTGGGTGACGCTAAAGACTGAGTCACCTGCTTGAGTTCAGTCCCAGCGGTTTAGGAGAAGCAGGAGGGAGGGGACAGGCCCGAGGGGCGGTGGATGGGGCCGGAGGATGGGATGAAGGTTGGCAACGTCGGAGGCGGAGCCTGGACCCTCTCGCTTCTCCAAGCCCCTCCCTCCGACCCCGCCAGTGCCCCCTGGAGATATCCAATCTTAAGACCAACCCCCGCAAATCTCATTTCTCCCACACTCAAAGGCTGCCTTGGTGGGCTTGGGGGGGGGCTGTCGGTTGAAGGACCACCCTCCAAGGTAAGAGCACCAAGGGTGGTGCCCTCTCCAGCCCCCAAACCCGCATGGGAGGCCATATGTGTCCCAGGGATTGTGGAAGTCCTCACGTCTGTCCATGTGAGCCGGAGGTCCCCGTATCCACGTGGGAGACCGTGGATTGTGCCTTGAGTGCTTGCCAGCCCAATGGGTCCAGTTGGTGTGTCCTTCTGTGTGCAACTGGCTGGTTGTCTCTGAGAGTCTGAGACTTTTCATTTGATGTTCACTCTGCCTGGAATGCTCTTCCACACACATAGCCTCATGGCCCCCTCCTCACCTTCTGTCTATGAAAATATAATACCCAGCTCTTCTCCCCACCCTCCTTCACTCTTCCTCCTGGCTTGTATGTTAGTTTTCTGTGGCTGCTGTGACAAATTGTCTGGCGTTAAGAATAGGAATTTACCGGCTTGCAATTCTGGAGGCTGGAAGTCTAAAATCAAGGTGTGGGCAGAGCCTCTCCGGAGGCTACAGGGGAGAATCCTTCACTACCTCTTCTGGCTTCTGGTGGCTCTAGGTGTTCCTTGGCTTGTCTGTCTGTTATAAGGACACTTGTCGTTGGATTTAGGGCCCACCTGGATGAGCCAGGATGATCTTATATTGACAATCTTTTACATCTGCAAAGATCCTTTTTCTAAATAAGGTCATAGTCACAGGTTCTGGGACATGGATGTGATTTTTTGGAGGCTGCCATCCAACTCACCCCACCCTTCATGGTCCCCTGTGCATCTCACCACCCCCTGTTGGCATGTTGTATGTTAATTTGTCATTTGTGTATGTTCTCTTTGCCTGGACCTGGCTATGCAGATCCAGAGGGTAGAGACCACGTTTTTTGTGTTTGCTGCTATATTCCTATTGCTTGGCATATAGTAGGTGCTCAGTAAATAGCCATTGCATGAATGAATGTGTGTGTGTGTTTGCTGTTTGTTTTGTTTTGTTTTGTTGTTTTTCCTGTGTGTTTCTTGCCTGCCTTGTGTGTGTCTCTGTGTCTGGGGACATCTTGCCCTGTGCTGCCTGCACCAATCCATCTCTGTCCACAGGTGCCCACCAGGCTGGGTGGGTGAGCGGTGTCAGTTGGAAGACCCCTGCCACTCAGGCCCCTGTGCTGGCCGTGGCGTCTGCCAGAGCTCAGTGGTGGCAGGCGCTGCCCGTTTCTCCTGCCGCTGCCCCCGCGGCTTCCGAGGTGAGAGGGCAGAGCCTGGAGGGGAGCCCAAGGCAGGCAAGGTGTGGTCAGTCCCAAGCTCACCCTGTCCTGGCTCCTACAGGCCCTGACTGCTCCCTGCCGGATCCCTGCCTCAGCAGCCCTTGTGCACATGGTGCCCGGTGCTCAGTAGGGGCTGATGGCCGCTTCACCTGCTCCTGCCCGCCTGGCTACCAGGGCCGCAGCTGCCGAAGTGACGTGGATGAGTGCCGGGTGGGTGGGCCCTGCCGCCACGGTGGCACCTGCCTCAACACGCCTGGTTCCTTCCGCTGCCAGTGCTCAGCTGGCTACGCAGGGCCACTGTGTGAGAGCCCCGAAGCGCCATGTGCTCCTTCTCCATGTCGTAATGGGGGAACCTGTAGACAGAGTGGCGACCTCACCTACGATTGCGCCTGTCTTCCTGGTGAGTGAACTGTGCTCAGGTGGGCTTGGGGACAGCAGACAAGCCTGGCAGTGACTATCTTCCTCCCGCCTCTTCCTGTGCTAGGGTTTGAGGGCCAGAACTGCGAAGTGAATGTGGACGACTGTCCAGGACACCGATGTCTCAATGGAGGAACATGCGTGGATGGTGTCAACACCTACAACTGCCAGTGTCCTCCTGAGTGGACAGGTGGGCATGGGAGCTGAAGGGGGCTGGGTGGCAGACCTTGGGTGGCCATGCAGCAGGTGGCTGAACTGGTGCATCTGTGTGCCACAGGCCAATTCTGCACGGAGGACGTGGATGAGTGTCAGCTGCAGCCAAATGCCTGCCACAATGGAGGCACCTGCTTCAACACGCTGGGTGGCCACAGCTGCGTGTGTGTCAATGGCTGGACAGGCGAGAGCTGCAGTCAGAATATCGATGACTGTGCCACGGCTGTATGCTTCCATGGGGCCACCTGCCATGACAGAGTGGCCTCCTTCTATTGTGCCTGCCCCATGGGCAAGACTGGTGAGTGGCTGTTTTCCCTGTAGGCAGCATGGAGCCATTGATAGTTATTGAGTGGGGGCAATGATAGAGTCTGACTTGAATGTTAGAAAGATTAGGCTGGAGACTGGATTTAGGGTGAAGGGGAAACCTGGGAGAGGCCTGGGAGGAGGCTGACATGTGGTCTAGGGCAGAAGTCATGGGAGCTCCTGGGAAGTGTAACCTAGAAAGAAAGGGGACCTTTGCAAGTGGCAATGGTCAGAGGAGGTGTTTAGGAAGTGGACTTGGAAATGGAAGGAGGGCATGCCCAGCAGTGGGTACTGCAGGAGTGAAGGCTTGAGGGTGGAGCCCTTTTATAATCAAAAAAAGAGTCAATAGATTTTAAAACCATATGTGAATGTTTGCGATTTATTTTCAAATAGTTCACACACACACAAAAAGATTGATAGATTAAACTAATAATAGTTGAATCTAGGTGGCAGGTAGGCCAGGTGCAGTGGCTCACGCCTGTAATCCTAGCACTCTGGGAGGCTAAGGAGGGAGGATTGCTCAAGGCCAGAAGTTCGAGACCAACCTGAGCGACATAGTGAGACCATATCTCTACAAAAAATAGAAGAATTAGCCGGGCATTATGGCACACCTGTAGCCCCAGCTACTGGGGAGGCTGAGTCAGGAGGATCACTTGAGCTCAGGAGGCTGGAGGCTGCAGTGAGCTATGATCGTGCCACTGCAAATCACAACATGTAAGGGGTGTGGGACCTTTGGGCACAGCTGAGGGTTTGTCCATGACCTCTGCCTACCACTTCCCAGGCCTTCTGTGTCACCTTGATGATGCTTGTGTCAGCAACCCCTGTCATGAGGATGCTATCTGTGACACAAACCCGGTGAATGGCCGGGCCATCTGCACCTGTCCACCAGGTTTCACAGGCGGAGCATGTGACCAAGATGTGGATGAGTGCTCCATTGGTGAGGGGGACACCACCATCCAGGGATGAGGGAAGCAGCAGGGCCTCGGCCGGCCACACCCACACCGACTGTGTCTTGTCCTGCAGGCGCCAACCCGTGTGAGCACCTGGGCCGGTGCGTGAACACACAGGGCTCCTTCCTGTGCCAGTGTGGCCGCGGCTACACTGGCCCACGCTGTGAGACCGACGTTAACGAGTGTCTGTCGGGGCCCTGCCGCAACCAGGCCACATGTCTCGACCGAATAGGCCAGTTCACCTGCATCTGCATGTCAGGTGTGTGGTGGGCGTGGCCAGGGCAGGTCCTGAGAGAAACCCCACCAGGGACATGGGGCAGGGAGGAGGATAGGGTGGAATTTAAATTTGGAGTGGGACCCTTAGGGACTGAAGCCCAGGATGACGTGGGGGGGCAGGGCCAGGGCAGAATCCTGTGTGAGGTGTGGTCAAATGGAGTCATTGGAACCTCAGATGGGCTGGGAGGGAGTCTGGGCCTCAGGACCCACTTGGGGAAGGGGGGTTAGGATGGCGGGGCTGCCGTGGGGTTAAGATGGAGACTGCAACTTCCTGCTAAGGCTGAGTTGGACTTGAGGCAGGGCACAAGGTTATGGTAGGCCCTCGGGCTCGGGGATGACGGCAGGGCATAGTCCGTGGAATGGGGAAAGAAGATGATTTGAAGGCCCATAGAGTCTAGTCTCATGAGCCTTCGACCAGTTGGAACCAGAGCTGGGTGAGTGTCCAGGCTGTGGCTGAAAACTGCCTCTAAGGTTGGGCTGGGGGTGGGGCCAAGGCTGTCTATGAGTCGGAAGGGGAGTACCTCCCCTGTGGAGCCCCCTTCAGACCGGAGGGTAGCATCCCACCTCCCCTAATTCCCCTGCTCTGCCCCCAGGCTTCACAGGAACCTATTGCGAGGTGGACATCGATGAGTGTCAGAGTAGCCCGTGTGTCAATGGCGGCGTCTGCAAGGACCGAGTCAACGGCTTCAGCTGCACCTGCCCCTCGGGTGAGGACCCTGGGACAGGGGCCCTTAAGACGTGTCTGTGCAGATTCCAGAGTGGAATCCTATAAGACCATGCTCGCTGATAACTTATAATAGAAACCACATGTTATGAAAAACATTGAAATTAATGTAAATGCAAGTAAATGGGTTTTCCCACCCAAACAAGGCGGGGCTGGTGAGGGGTGACTGTTCTGACCCTATCTGGGCCTGTGGTCATCCCACTCCCCACCCCAGGCTTCAGCGGGTCCACGTGTCAGCTGGACGTGGATGAATGCGCTAGCACGCCCTGCAGGAACGGTGCCAAGTGCGTGGACCAGCCGGATGGCTACGAATGCCGCTGCGCGGAGGGTGAGGCTGGTTGATAATAGCCCAACAAGAATCTGGAAACGGGGCTAGTGCAGGACAGGGAGGGGGGTGCTGGGGGCGGGGCTGCAACAAGACAGGACTCAGGCAGGGCCAATGACAGAGCCTGAGGGTGGAGCCAATGATGGATCTAAGATATGGGTGGGGCCAAAGGGTCTGGCTGGGTGGTTAACTGGAGGGAGCAGGCCTAATCCCCACTACCTTCCCCAGGCACCTCCCAGGTGCTCCCATCGCCAGTCAAGGGCAGGGCAGGGCTGATTGGGTAAGGACTGGAGGCGGGGCCAGGGTCAGGGGTGGGATTTCACTGTTGGGAGAGTCTTGGCCACAGGTGAGTCCTGGAATTCGGAGCGGGATGTTAGTGGAGGCAAGCTAGGGGCGGGGCCTGAATTGAGCCCGCCTCCTGATGGGCAGGGCCTGAGATAGAGCAGAGGCAGGATTGGGCCATGGCCACAGCTGTGGGCAGGCCCTTGGCAAGTGGGTGGAGCCTGACCCTCTGGCCCTCGCAGGCTTTGAGGGCACGCTGTGTGAGCACAACGTGGACGACTGCTCTCCAGACCCATGCCACCACGGTCGCTGCGTGGATGGCATTGCCAGCTTCTCATGTACCTGTGACCCAGGCTACACGGGCACGCGCTGTGAGAGCCAGGTGGATGAGTGCCGCAGTCAGCCCTGTCGCCATGGGGGCAAATGCCTAGACCTGGTGGACAAATACCTTTGCCGCTGTCCTTCCGGCACCACAGGTGGGTCTGGGGGCTGGGGCAGGAACAGCACGCCTGGAGGGGGACACAGGGTTTGGGAATGATGGGGCACAGCGGTGGCTACTCCTTGCCATGTTCCCCTCCCCCAGGTGTGAACTGCGAGGTGAACATCGATGATTGTGCCAGTAACCCCTGCACCTTTGGAGTCTGCCGTGACGGCATCAACCGCTATGACTGTGTCTGCCAGCCTGGCTTCACAGGTGGGCAAGCGGCTGCCATGGAGAGGGGGTCCTTATAGAATGGGGGTGAAGTCACCCATCTCTGATGATTGAGTGTTGCTGTTATGTTTGCACATTCTTTTCCAACGAGAGTGTCCATGCTTGGCCCTGAGGTTGTGCTCTCTCAGCACGTGGGTATGAGATTGTCTCCATTTTCGCTCAAGATTATTCTAGAGTGTAGATGGTGTCAATGGTGTTAAAGTAATCCTTGGTGGAAATGAAAGTGACTGCATGTAAATTTGGGGACCGGGTTGATCTGGGGCATGGCAGCTCTTGGTTGAGGAGGTGGCTGTCCTAGTTTGCATACGAGCTGATGCGTTATGAGAAAGAAGTTGTCCTTGCTCAGGTGTGTAGATGTGCTAAATGGGGTTAGGTTGTCCCTCCCCAGTGGGCTCCACCGCCCTTGTCCTGGGTCAACGTTGCCTGTGTGCTCCCCAGGGCCCCTTTGTAACGTGGAGATCAATGAGTGTGCGTCCAGCCCGTGCGGCGAGGGAGGCTCCTGTGTGGATGGAGAAAATGGCTTCCGCTGCCTCTGCCCACCCGGCTCCTTGCCCCCGCTCTGCCTCCCCACGAGCCATCCCTGTGCCCATGAGCCCTGCAGTCACGGAGTCTGCCACGATGCACCTGGCGGGTGAGTCCCCTCCTCAACTTCTGACAACGTGTCCCTCTCCCTGGCCCACCTGCCAGCCCTGACTGCCTCCCCTGCCAGGTTCCGCTGTGTGTGTGAGCCTGGCTGGAGTGGCCCCCGTTGCAGCCAGAGCCTGGCCCGAGACGCTTGTGAGTCCCAGCCCTGCCGGGCCAGTGGCACCTGCACCAGTGATGGAATGGGCTTCCGCTGCACCTGTCCCCCTGGTGTCCAGGGTGTGTGCCCCATCTTTCCTCCCCAGGCCTCCTGGCACTCGTATCCTTCTCATTTCCTTTCTACTTTGCTCTTTATTTTTCCTCCTTGTCCCCAAGAGCTTGGGAGGTGGGGATGAAGGTGGGGACCCTGGAGGGAGATGGGAATGGGGAGTCCCTCAAGGCTTTCTCACTCTGCCTGCTCTCCCCACAGGACGTCAGTGTGAGCTGTTGTCCCCATGTACCCTGAACCCCTGTGAGCATGGGGGCCACTGTGAGTCTGCCCCTGGGCAGCTGACTGTCTGCTCCTGCCCCCCTGGCTGGCAAGGTACACCAGCTGCTTCTTCTGCCTCCTCCTTTTCACCTGTTTTGCTCCCAGTCCCATACTGGGTGATGCTGGGGACCCAGAGAGGGACTCACCCCCAGCTCTGCCTTTGACAGGAGCTTCCTTCTGGGAAAGGACAGAGCTGGACACAGACACTTGTAGCCCATGTGGACCAGCTCTGGGGAAGAGGAAAGGATGTGGGGTTGGGGATGCTAGGACTGAGGCTGAGGGTTTGGGGACAACTTCTTGGAGGAACAGTCCTTAAGAGTATGCATTCACCACCCACTGAGATGGAGAAGAGGAAGTTCTGGAAAAGCACATGCAAAATGCCCAGTAGCAAATGACAGCATGGCTTGTTCTTACCTTTGCACATGTTGGTCTGCAGGTTCTTCCGGAGTGCTAGGTCCCTCAGACCCTGTCCTGCACCCTCTAACCCTAGGTGTTACCTTGTTCCTCACTCCCAGGCCCACGATGCCAGCAGGATGTAGATGAGTGTGCTGGCCCCTCACCCTGTGGCTCCCATGGTACCTGCACCAACCTGGCAGGGAGTTTCAGCTGTACCTGCCATGGGGGATACACTGGCTCTTCCTGCGATCAGGACATCAATGACTGTGACCCCAGTAAGTGCAGGGGATTTCTTGGGGGGGAGTGCTGCTCTAGGGAACACATTCTCCAAGGTTGAACTATGTGCCAGCACTGCATTTTCATTTCCTCTTCACAGCTCTCTTACGTTTCCCATTTTATTCATATGGGAACCGAGGCTCAAGGAGGTTAAGTGACTTGTCCAAGGTCATGCCATGAGTAAGGGGATGAGCTGGGCTTGGAGCATAGATCTGTCTGGCTCTGAAGCCTACGTACTGTCTCTGAGAGCAAATGAGTTAAGATTGTATGCAAAGTATGAGATAAAAGGCCCCAAGACAATTCTCCAGGAACGGGTCTGATAGACAAATAACACAAGCCACATATTCAATTTTAAGTTTTCTAGTAGCCACACTAAAAAATAAAAAACAGGTGATATTACATTTCATATATTTAAAATTTAATTTATGAAATAGAAAATAACCTATTTTATTTAACCCAATATATAAAAATATCATTTCAACATGTAATCAATATAAAAATTAATTAATGAGATTTAAAAATTTATTTATTTATTTTGTCATTTCTTTAGAGACGGAGTTTTGCTTTGTCACCTAGATTGGAGTGCAGTGGTGCCATCATAGGTCACTGCAGCCTCTAACTCCCAGGCTCAGGTGATCCTCCCACCTCAGCCTTCCTAGCAGCTAGGACCACAGGCATGTGCCACCATGCCCAGCGTCAATTCAGTCACAATTTCAAGGGCTCAATAGCCACATGTGTCTAGCAGCCACTGTACTGGCCAGCACAGGTCTGTGCGTGGCTCAGGAATTAGAGGAGGCACAACTAGCAGCATCTGCCTGGCAGCTCAAAGGAACCTTTTTGTTCTTCCAACACTCTTCGTCTTCCACATAGCTGAGGTTTCCTGATAGGCGAGGGGGTAAAGCCACAGAAGAGGACAGAATTTGATCCCTGTGACTATAGTGTCCCCTCCCAATTGAACTTGGTTTCCTCCTGAGCTCCACTCTATGCAAGGCATATCTGAGTCAGGCTGGGCTGATGGGCTGACCACCTTCCTCCTGCCCGCAGACCCCTGCCTCAATGGCGGCTCGTGTCAGGACGGCGTGGGCTCCTTCTCGTGCTCCTGCCTCCCT
Organism: Lemur catta; assembly: GCF_020740605.2. Classification (NCBI taxonomy): domain Eukaryota; kingdom Metazoa; phylum Chordata; class Mammalia; order Primates; family Lemuridae; genus Lemur; species Lemur catta. Next base: position 114,987,190 of record NC_059128.1, on the reverse strand, counting down.
GGTTTCGCTGGCCCACGCTGTGCTCGCGACGTGGACGAGTGTCTTAGCAGCCCCTGCGGCCCGGGCACGTGCACCGACCACGTGGCCTCCTTCGCCTGCACCTGCCCGCCAGGCCATGGAGGCTTCCACTGCGAGCAGGACCTGCCCGACTGCAGCCCCAGGTGGGCGGGGCCTCTATTCCCATGGGGCCTGGGAAGGAGTGGGGGGAGAAGAAGGGGAGGGGGTCCTTGGTTTGGCACCCACTTCAGGACTCTGATGACAGATGGGGCTTGGAAGTCACTTTAGAGGGGGCGGAGCCTCCACTTGGCTCCCACCTTAGTGCTGAAGTACCCGGGCGTAAGGGTCAGAGAGTGGAAGATCCCCAATGCTACTAGGACCGAGAAGGGACAGCCAGGGCGGGGCCTGGGAGGGGGCAGGGCCTGACCCACCCTCCCCTGTATTCTCCTTCCCCTCCCCACCCCAGCTCCTGCTTCAATGGCGGGACCTGCGTGGACGGCGTGAACTCGTTCAGCTGCCTGTGCCGCCCTGGCTACACCGGCGCCCACTGCCAGTACGAGGCCGACCCCTGCCTCTCACGGCCCTGCCTGCACGGGGGCCTCTGCAGCGCCGCCCACCCTGGCTTCCGCTGCGCCTGCCCCGAGGGCTTCGTTGGCACCCAGTGCCAGGTGGGCGGAGTGACTGGGGCTCTGGGGGAGGAGCCTGGAGGGATGTTCCGGGTGGCAGCGCCTGCCCGGGACCGGAATGCGACACCGAAGGCTTTCCCTCCAGACGCTGGTGGACTGGTGCAGCAGCGCAACCTGTCAGAACGGAGGTCACTGTGTCCAGACCGGGGCCTACTGCCTTTGCCCTCTGGGGTGGAGCGGCCGCCTCTGTGACATCCGAAGCCTGCCCTGCAGGGAGGCCGCAGCCCAAATAGGTGAGGGGGTGGGGGGGTGAATGGCCCGGTGTGAGGGGCTCCCGGAGGGGGAGTGTGCATGTACCTCTTGCTGGTGTGAGCTTCATGAGGGTGTTCACAGAGCATATGGGCGTGGTGGCGTGGGTGGCTGAGTGTGTGTGACCATGTGACAACTGGCCAGGATGGTGTGTGTGTCTGTCACCATGAGACAGCTGGAATGGTGAGTGCAATGCGGTGTGTGACTGATCTGGTGTAAGCATCAAAGGCGTGTGTGTGTGTCAGGTGACTGAGATTCTGCCAGCTGGAAATGTGTGTCAATCCAGTGGAGTGTGGGTGAGCTCCTGGGGACTGATGCCAGCAGGGATGGTGGGTGATGTGTGTGATGTGGGCAGAAAGGGGTGTGTGGCTTCCTCTGCGCCTGATGCCACTCTCCTCTTTGCAGGGGTGCGGTTGGAACGGCTGTGTCAGGCGGGTGGGCAGTGCGTGGATGAGGACAACTCCCACTACTGCGTGTGCCCAGAGGGCCGTACCGGTAGCCACTGTGAGCAGGAGGTGGACCCCTGCTTGGCCCAGCCCTGCCAGCATGGGGGCACCTGCCGTGGCTACATGGGGGGCTATGTGTGTGAGGTAAGGGGGTGCCCCCCAGGGAGAGGGAAGAGGAGCTTGTCATGCTTGAGTGCATGTGGGCACATGTTTTTGTGTGTCTGTGGATATGTCTCTCTTTAGACATGTCTGGGTTTTTGCTTTTGTGACTCTGGATATATCTTCATGGGTGTCACTTTGGGTAGATATGGTTTGTGTCTGTCTGGGTTGGGTGTGCCTCTGTCTTCTGTTATTTCCAGGGTGCATATATATATATGTCTCTGTGTGTATCTGAGTGTACATCCCTGGTTGTGTGTGTCTAGGGGTGGATATCTGGCTGTTTTACCTGTGTGTTGGCATGTGTGTGTCCCTCGGCATTGGGTGTGTCTGAGTGTATGTGTCCTGCACACGGGGCATCTCTTGGTGTGTGCCCTTTCGTGCTGGGGTTCTCTGTGTCTTCACGGGGTGGGTCCAGGTGTGTCTGTGTCCCTCTGAGCTGATTGGATCCCTCTCTTGCCCCACTGAAGTGTCCTGCTGGCTACACTGGTGATGACTGTGAGGACGATGTGGACGAGTGTGCCTCCCAGCCCTGCCAGCATGGGGGCTCCTGCATTGACCTCGTGGCTCGATATCTCTGCTCCTGTCCCCCTGGGACGCTGGGTATGCCAGGGTCAGGGTTGGGAGACAGGCTGGGATCCTGAGTCTTCACCCCTTCTGACTACTCCCCCTTCCTTGCCCCAGGCGTGCTCTGTGAGATTAATGAGGATGACTGTGGCCCAGGTCCACCCCTGGACTCAGGCCCCCGGTGCCTACACAATGGCACCTGCGTCGACCTGGTGGGCGGCTTCCGCTGCACCTGTCCCCCAGGATACACCGGTTTGCGCTGTGAGGCGGACATCAATGAGTGTCGCTCAGGTGCCTGCCACGCAGCACACACCCGGGACTGCCTGCAGGACCCAGGTGGGGGTTTCCGCTGCCTTTGCCATGTCGGCTTCACAGGTAAGCCTGGGAGAGGGGGCTGGCTTGGGACTCTACCTGCCGGTCTTCCACTGGGATTGATCCACCTGCTCCTGCACGATCAGGTCCCCGCTGTCAGACCACCCTGTCTCCCTGTGAGTCCCAGCCATGCCAGCATGGAGGCCAGTGCCGTCCCAGCCCAGGCCCTGGGGGTGGGCTGTCCTTTGCTTGCCACTGTGTCCCGGTAGGTATGGGTGACGCCCTGTAGGGGAGGAGTGGGCGCCTGGTCTCCGGGGAGGATATGGCTTTAGAGGGGAAGAGGTAGAAGAGGAAGGGGTTCCTGGGAAATGCCGAAATTACCGGGATGTTTGAGGGGAAAGAGGCCGAGTTTGGTATTTGGGGGCGTGGCCTCCCGGGGAAGGCGGGGCTTATCTGCCAGGTGGGGCCTCCAGAGGAAGGGGGAGAGGTGGAGCGGAACTTGGGGAGCTTGGGGACTCAACCTTCCCAAGTGTTGACACCTCATTTTCCTTCTCTCTACTCCACCCTTGCTCCTCTTCCCCATTTTTCCGTTTCTTTTCCTCCTTCCCTCCCCTGCCCCTACCCCCTCTTTTCCCTGTCTCACACCGACCTCCAGCCATTCTGGGGTCCGCGTTGCGAGCGGGTGGCGCGCTCCTGCCGGGAGCTGCAGTGCCCGGTGGGCGTCCCCTGCCAGCAGACGGCCCGCGGGCCGCGCTGCGCCTGCCCCCCAGGGTTGTCCGGGCCCTCTTGCCGTGGCACCAGGGGGTCGCCGCCGGTGGTCTCCAACGCCAGCTGCGCGGCCGCCCCCTGTCTCCACGGGGGCACCTGCCGCCCCGCGCCACTCGTGCCCTTCCGCTGTGTCTGCGCGCCGGGCTGGACCGGGCCGCGCTGCGAGGCGCCCGCCGCGGAGCCCGAGGTCTCCGAGGAGACGCGGTGCCCGCGCGCCGCCTGCCAGGCCAAGCGCGGCGACAAGCGCTGCGACCGCGAGTGCAACAGCCCGGGCTGCGGCTGGGACGGCGGCGACTGCTCGCTGAGCGTGGGCGACCCCTGGCGGCAGTGCGAGGCGCTGCAGTGCTGGCGCCTCTTCAACAACAGCCGCTGCGACCCCGCCTGCAGCTCTCCAGCCTGCCTCTACGACAACTTCGACTGCCACGCCGGTGGCCGCGAGCGCGCCTGCAAGTGAGCCTGTCCATCCTATTGTCTGTGCATCCTTCCCCTCCAATCTGCCTGTCTGTCTGTCCGTCCTTGGGCTGTCTCTTGATGTGTCCATTCATTTGGGCCGTCTGTTTCTCCGTGTACCCCATCTGCTGCTCCCACGTGCCCTGCCTCTCTGTCAGTGAGCCCATGTGTCTGTCTGTCCCTCTGTCTGCTCTTCCATGTGCCCTGCCTTTCTGTTTTTCTGCCTGCCTATGCACTCCATTTGTCCCTCACTACGCCCTGTTTTTCTTTCTGTCCACCCATGAATTTCTTTTATTCCTCTACACACCCACCTGTCTGTCTGCACCCCTGCTTGTCCATCCTTGGACCTAATCTGTCCATCCATTTGTCTGTCCCTATGCCAGTCTGTTTGCCTGTGTGCCCCATCTGTCTGGCCATCTGTCCATCCCTGTGCCCCGCCTGTTCATCCATGTGCTTCTTCTGTCTATCCATACACCCATTTTTCTGCTGCTCTATGTGGCTGTCCTTCCGTCCATGTCCTGCCTATCCCTGCCTCTCCTCTGCCCTCTCTCTGTCTCTTCATGAGCCCTGTCTATCTGTTCCATGCAGTCTATCTTCTCATTCCTGTGCTCCACTCCTTCTGTCCCTGTGTGTACCCCTCTGCCCCCCTGAAATCTTCCCCCCCCTTTATTTCTGAATCCTCATCCTCCCCACTCTCCCCCTCGCTCACTCTGTTCCACCCACCTTGGCCTCTCTGCCGCTCTTCAGATACCCCAGGCTTGGTCCCATCTGAGGGCCTTTGCACTGACTGTTCCCACTGCCTGGAAAGCTCCTCCCTCACCTCCTTCAAGTCTTTGCTCAAATGGTGGCACCTTCTCAGTGAGCTCCTCCCCAGTCACCCCCCCCCCACTTCCTGCATTTTGTTTTTTTTCCTTAGCACTTAATTCCATTTAGTACTCTGTGCGTGTATGTTTATATTTAGCTTTTATTGATGAGTAATTGAAATGCTGTGTAGTCTACTCATCTCCTTTAACATCTGTCTCTACCCACTGGAATGCCAGCTCCATGCGGGCAGGGATTTGTGGCTGGGGCACAACCTTGGTGTCTACAGCAGTGCCTAGCACATGGCAGGCAGCCAGTTAATATAACTGATTTATTAATAGTTAGCCAGCAAAGGACTAGATTTGCAGAAAGCCTGACATATGCCAGTGCATTCTGGTCCCCTCTTGCAAGCATTGCTGGAGTCTTGTGCTGTATGCTGTGTGTGCACGGGGAGGTGTGGGAAGGGCATGGGCCCTCCCTGACCTCGCCCCTCTCTGTCCCCAGCCCGGTGTACGAGAAGTACTGCGCTGACCACTTTGCCGACGGCCGCTGCGACCAGGGCTGCAACACAGAGGAGTGCGGCTGGGATGGGCTGGACTGTGCCAGCGAGGTGCCAGCGCTGCTGGCCCGAGGCGTGCTGGTGCTCACGGTGCTGCTGCCCCCTGAGGAGCTCCTGCGCTCCAGCGCTGACTTCCTGCAGCGGCTCAGCGCCATCCTGCGCACCTCGCTGCGCTTCCGCCTGGACGCGCACGGCCAGGCCATGGTCTTCCCTTACCACCGACCCAGTCCCGACTCTGAGCCCCGGAGCCGTCGCGAGCTGGCCCCGGAGGTGATCGGGTGAGTGACTCCAGCTGGGGGAGCCGGGGAAGCCACCAGGCAGGGAAGGAGCGACACACCATTGATCCAGGTCTTGTGCTTGTCACTTCACTTAACGCATTTACCCTCTAGATGCCAGTAGCACCGCCCCCTAGTCGTGACAACCCAAAATGCGAGCAGATAGGAGCAAGTGTCCCTTGGTGGGGGGTTGGGGATGGGGGGAGCAGAATTGCCAGGTCTAGTGCTACCTCCTTCTGGAGAGGCAGGTGGTTTGGCAGTGGTTAAAGGTATGTGTGAGGTTTGTTTGTTTTTAAAGATATATAAAATAGCGTGTGGTGTGGTGGCGCAGGCCTGTAGTCCCAGCTACTTGGGAAGCTCAGGTGGGAGGATCACTTGACACTTGAGCCCAGGAATCTAGCCTGGGCAACACAGCGAGATTCCCATCTCTAAAAAAACAAATAACAAAACAACAACAAAAACAACAGCCCCCCACCCAACCCCAGAAGAAATGGAAAATGTAGAATTATCCCGCTGGTGGCCAGGTAGAGGACCAGAAGACCACAAGGGAGGTGTGGCCGTTGTTGAGGAGGAAGAGAAGGCCTGAGAGGGGTGGGACCCTGACCCAGAGAAGAGAGCTGGGTTTTAGAGATGGGTGGGGGGAGGGCAGGGTGGGGGGGATGGTGGAGGGTGGCTGATGTGCCAGTCCCTGGCTGAGGTGCTTGAATGATGGGGACATAGGGTGAAAAACCAGGGTTATTTTGGGGCTTCCAGGGTCTGAGGGATGTGGAGGCATTGGGAAGACTCCCCAGGAGGTAGCTGGGGGCTGAAGACATAATCAAGAAACAGGCAGGAGGATCTCTTGAGCCCAGGAGTTCCAGGCTGCAGTGAGCTATGATGGTGCCTCTGCACTCAAGCCCAGGCAACAGCGTGAGACCCTGTCTCAAAAAGGAAAGAAAAGGAAAGGAAAGGGGAAAGGAAAGGAAAGAGGAAGGAAAAGAAAAGAGGAAAGGAAAGGAAAAGAAAGGAGAGGAAAGGAGAGGAAAGAAGGAACCAGAGACATAGGAATTGAATCAGGGTATGTAGTACCGGAGTCCCAATGAAGGAGGGAATTTGGAGAAAGTGGGGGTCTTAAGCTGGACTCCTGAAAGCAGAGCCCAAGATGGGGATTCAGATTCATGTGATGTATTTGGGGGACAGAAGAGAAAAGAAGTAGTGAGGGAACAGGGTGGGGCAGGGGACAACTAGGAAGGAGGTAGCCCTAGCTGGAGACTGGCCGAAGTCTGATCCTATGGGGAGCCCTGGAGTGTAACAGCACCTCAGGGTTGGTTCCCACCTCGTGTACCTTGTATCTTAGCCAGTCACTTGCTGCGGGCTGCCCTAGGGAATGTAGCCTCCCAAGTGGTGCAGTCCCCATTTTGCTGAGAGCCCTGACTTCCGGTACCCACTGTGGGTCGTCCGGAGAAGGAGCAGCTGTCAGCTGTTAGAAGCCAACGCTTATAGCAGCTGGGAGATGAATGCAGCAGTCCAGTAAAGGGCTGCACTAAGAGCTTCCACCAGGATGGGTGAGGAAAGTTACTGAGATGTTGACGTAAAAACAATGTCCATTGGATTCATGGCTTGGGGGACACTGCTGGCCACAGAAAGATAGGTTTTGCGGGTGCACTGGGGTTGGACACCAGCTGGGAGCCAGGTGGACCATGGACACGTGGTGGGTGGAGATGGCTCTTCCGAGCCAAATGCTGGGGAGGGAGGGTGGGTATTTGTGCCAGGGGGTACATCAGGCAGCTGTTGAGCTCTCTGGTCCCTCCCTGCTGTCCTTGCAGCTCTGTAGTGATGCTGGAGATTGACAACCGGCTCTGCCTGCAGTCCCCCGAGAATGACCACTGCTTCCCTGACGCCCAAAGTGCGGCTGACTACCTGGGAGCGTTGTCAGCAGTGGAGCGCCTGGACTTCCCGTACCCACTGCGGGACGTGCGAGGTGCTGCCCCGCCCAGAGGGTGATGAGGGCGGAGCTGCGGGGGCACTGGAGGAGGGGTGGGGAGAAGGGGTGGTTGAAGCCCCAGCCCTGTGGCTGAAACCTCTCCTCAGTGGCTGAAGACTTGCCCCTGTGAATGAAGCCCTACCTCGTGGTTAAATCCTCCTCCCCTCCCCGCACGTCCTCCTCCCCGCTTGGCCCACCAGTGGTTGAGGCCCCACCCCGTGGCTGAAGCCCCGCCCCCATGGCCGAAGCCCTTCCCCCTGAAGCCTTGCCATGTGCTCCTGTGGCTGAAGCCCCGCCCCGTGGCCCAAGCCCCACCCCTGGCTGAAAACCCCGCCGTGTAGCTGAAGCCAGGCTCTCTGCTTCCCGCCTGCAGGAGAGCCGCTGGAGCCCCCGGAGCCAAGCGTGCCGCTGCTGCCCCTGCTGGCAGCAGGTGCCATCTTCCTGCTGATCATCCTCATCTTGGGCGTCATGGTGGCCCGGCGCAAGCGTGAGCACAGCACCCTCTGGTTCCCCGAGGGCTTTGCGCTGCACAAGGACGTGGCCGCGGGCCACAAGGGCCGACGGGAGCCGGTGGGCCAAGATGCTCTGGGCATGAAGTGAGGACCCTGCCTGCTCACCCCTGTTCCCAACCATGGGGACATTGTGAGCCCTGGACCCCAGCTTGACCTGACTCTGAGATGGAATCCCAACCTCGTCCTAGCTTCAGATTCCACCCTGGAACCTGGTGTTCAGTCCCCTGACCTCTGACTCCGTGGTCCCTGGGGATCGCCCCTAACTCCTGAGCCCGACCTTACTGTCCACGTCCCATTTCTCTGTGTCTTGACTCTGATCCCTGTGGCTTCTGACCCAAGACCCCTGATCCCAACTCCGGAGCCCTGACCTTACCTCTACGACCTGTGCTCTGACCCCACACCAAATCCTCCTTTTATGCTGGATACCTCCAGTGTCCCCTCTAACATCCCTACTTCCCACTGTCCTCACAGGAACATGGCCAAGGGCGAGAGTCTGATGGGGGAGGTGGCTGCAGACTGGATGGACACGGAGTGCCCAGAGGCTAAGCGACTAAAGGTGCTGCTCCTCCTATGACCTTGCCCTCAGGGTCCTGGGTGGGGTCCCCAGTGGTTAGTGGGAGAGCCCAGGAGAAGTCTCCACTCTCCCCACCTCCCTGGTCCTCATTGGTGACCTCCCTTTCTCCTTGCCATGGCTCTGTGGCCTCAGAGGGAGGAAGGAGATTTGCCATCAGGGCCCACAGGGTCCCTCTGGGTGAGTAGAAGTTTCTCTACCTCATCCTGCCCCTCTCTAGCCAGGCTTCTGCTCCCAGGCCAGCCTGGGTCTTCCTGGAGCGGACCCCTTGGTGCAGAGACAGCAACTTTGCCTTCTCTTTGTTAGTTCCGACTTTGTTCAGCATGCTCAGCCTGGAAGTGCTCCCAGCTAGTCCTGACTACCATTTCATATCTCGGAGCCACACCCATGGGCTCTGTATTAGTCAGCTAGGCATGCTGTAACAAATTCCACAGACTGGGTGGCTTAAACAAGAGAAATTTAGTTTCTCACAGTTCTGGAGGCTGGAAGTCCAAGATCAAGGTGCTGTTAGGGTTGGTTCCTGGTGAGGGCTCTTTTCCTGGCTTGCAAACAGCCACCTTCTTGTTGGGTCCTCACATGGCCTTTCCTCTGTGCCTCTGTGTATGCATGGAGGGGAGAGAGAGAGAGAGAGAGAGATCAACATCTGCTGTCTTTTCCAATTATATGTGTATTAAGTGTATCCTGTTAGACACGAGTCCTGTTGGCTTATGGCTCCACCTTTAATACCTTATTTAACCCCAGTTACCCCCTTAAAGACCCTGTCTCCAAATACAGAGAAGGTTAGGGTTTCAATATATGATTTTTAGAGGGGGCACAATTCCATTCATAACAGGCTCTTACTAGCATTACACGGGCACCTGCTGAATGTCTCTAATGCACGTAAAACATCTTATTTTACATTTTTGAGGATGCTGTAAAGTAGCTATTGACATGCACTTCGATTTACAACTGCCTTTCCTCTGTGTGTATTTTAATGTTTGTGAAATGGAGGCATCTGTATGTTACAATCGACAGCTGAAGGAATCTGTTGGGTCCAGACTCTTTTTCTTCCTTTCCCATCCCAAAGTGGGCATTAAAGTGTCGGTCCACTGTGCTTTGACTACATCTTAGCATTGTGGAGTGATGGCATCATATTGATTTTGCCAATGAGAAGCTTGCTCTAATGTGATTTGTCCAAGGCACACAGCTACTAAGGGGCAGGGTTGGAACTTGAACCTGCGTCAAATGCTGTCCCATCCTCTCTGACCCTTTCTGTTTAGCTGTGCATCACCTAGCTTTCCCCTTTCATGAAACTCAACTTCCCTGTCTTGGTCCTTAAGATCAGATCTCGCTTGATCAGGCTCTATGGCGTCCCAGAGCCCTCAAATCCCTAGGCAGGCTGGTTAAGAATATTCTATCCTGTTTTCATAATGTCTCTCGTGCCTTTTGAACGATGAATCTGAAATTGATCAAGCTCTTGCTAGAGGCCCAGGTGCTGGGCTTGCAAAGGTAGAGACGTAGGTTTGTGTGTGAGTGTTCAGTCCTGATCATGTTTGGGTACCAGGTGGGAATTCCATGTGATTATTATTGGTTGTTACATCACTTTCCAAATTAATGCTGGTCCTTGAAGGTTCCCCTTTTCACCTCTCTGTGTCTTTTTTAAAATTTAAAAATTAACATTTTTTTTCTTTTAGGGATAGGGTCTTGCTCTGTCATCCTAGGCTGGAGTGCAGTGGTGCAATCATAGCTCACTGCAGCCTCCAACTCTTAGGCTCAAGCAATCCTTTTGTCTCAGCCTTCTTAGTAGCTGCGACTACAGGGCATGTGCCACTGTGCAGGCTAATTTTTTAAAAAAACTTTTTCTTTTTTTAGAGCCAGAGTCTTGCTATGCTGCCAAGGCTATGTTTCTTTTACCAGTGATTTGTAATTCTCAGAGTCCAAGTTTTGTACCTCTTTTGTTAAATTTAATTCTAAACATTTTATTTTTCTTGATTCTGTTGTCAATGGAATTATTCTCTTAATTTCATTTTTGGTGTGTTCGTGTCCAGTGTGTGTGCTGACAGGTGCCACACTGTGTGCCTCTTTGTGGGTCACCCACTTTGGGCTTGCAGCCTCTCCTTTCTTCCAACCAGGATTGAAATCCCATTTCTACCTCTCAGTAGCTCCCTGAGCTCTGGCACATCCATTTCCCCATCTATAAAAAAAGCTAATTGTTAATGGTTTCCCAGGGCTATGTGTGCATCTCCATGAGACAAACCTGTAGGAATGCCCAGCCCTGTCCCTGGAAATATCTCTCCCCGTCTCCAAAGAGTGAGATCTGAGAACCTCTGTCCCTGTCCCTCCAGGTAGAGGAGCCCGGCATGGGGGCTGAGGAGGCTGTGGATTGCCGCCAATGGACTCAACACCACCTGGTTGCCGCTGACATCCGTGTGGCACCAGCCATGGCACTGACACCACCACAGGGTGATGCGGATACCGATGACATGGATGTCAATGTGCGAGGCCCAGGTCAGGGATGGTGCCCCCCCCCCCATAGGATGTCCCTTATCCAACTTGTGAGAGGTTACATCTGAGTCTGTGTTCTGGGGAGAACTGGGGCATGTTGGGACTTCTGTGTGTGTGTGTGTGTGTGTGTGTGTGTGTGTGTGTGTGTGTGTGTGTTAATCAAGACTCTTGGTTGTAAGTGACAAAAGCCCAACTCAAACTAGCTTAACTAAACCAAGGGATTTACTAAGTCATGTAACTGGAAGCAGCAGGCACATTTGGATCAGGCCTCAGTCTTTCTCTCTCTGCCCCTAGGTTCTGGTCTTACAAAACCTTCTCAACTGCTCCAGCAAAAGTCCCATAATGCATTCTGATTGGACAGACTAGGGTCACATGCTCATTCTTAGGCCAATCAGTGTGGCCAGGGGGCTGGAATATGCAGATTAACCAGGCCTAGCCCACATACCTGTCCTGGAGCCAGGGAGGGAATTGGGCTCTACCCAGGGCTTGAGGATGGAGAATGGGATGCATGTGGCTTCCTGAGGCAAACCAGGGCAAAGGGTCATGCAGAGCGTAGCAGGCTGCTTTGTCTGGACCCTGTTAAATCCATCTTTACCATGTTTCAGGGTGTTCCTGTCCTGGCTTTGTTTTGTTTTTGCCCCAAATGGCCTGCACTGTGGCTTGCTTTTGAAGTCCCTCTGTCTACTGGGGCCAGAAATGCCTAGGATTTTATGTCCCCAGGGGTGGCCCTTAGCTAGTGGATGCAGGAGTATGAAAGGAATGATTCCTTTTTCTTGAGCTGGATTATAACTCTGGGTACAACTCATGTTCCAGAGTCCCCTGCAGGGTCAGGCTGGAGTAACCCTTCGGGAATTTTCCCGAGGTTGTACACTTGCTTGACTCCCTTCCTTCCTTATCCTGTGTCCCCTGCTCCCTAGGAGTCCTGTAATAAATCACGTACCCAGGGATCCTCATTCTGGGTGTGGGTGTGCAGATGGGAGGATTTGTCACTCCTTCCTGCCCTCCTATGTCTTCCACTTGCTCCTAAAATGGTGCTGTTGATAATATTTGCTGGAAATACCCCTGTGCCCACCTCCCTGGTGACACACTCTCGTCCCTGCAGATGGCTTCACCCCGCTAATGCTGGCTTCCTTCTGTGGTGGGGCCCTGGAACCCATACCAACTGAGGAGGACGAAGCAGATGACACATCAGCTAGCATCATCTCGGACCTAATCTGCCAGGGGGCCCAGCTCGGGGCACGGACGGACCGCACAGGCGAGACTGCCCTGCACCTGGCTGCCCGCTATGCTCGGGCTGACGCCGCCAAGCGGCTGCTGGATGCTGGGGCGGACACTAACACCCAGGACCACTCAGGCCGAACCCCCCTGCACACGGCCGTCACCGCTGATGCCCAGGGAGTATTCCAGGTGAGACAGACCTACCCTTTGGACTTCAGAGCCAGGGCAGGCATGCCACACTTGGGTTCTGAGCTGCCTTTAAGAACTCATTTTTATGAGTTGGAAAATGGGGATATACCGGAGTACAGTATCTGACAAGTAATTGCTCCCCGGAGCTCATCAATTTCAGGAGTATGGGGGTTGGGGACTTCAGGGGAGTGAGGAGTACTCCTGACCCCTCTGTTCCTGCCATTACTCCTCTCTTTCTACTGTATCCTCTCTCTCTCTCCCAGATTCTTATCCGGAACCGTTCTACAGACCTGGATGCCCGCATGGCGGATGGTTCGACAGCACTGATCCTGGCAGCCCGTCTGGCAGTGGAGGGCATGGTGGAAGAGCTCATTGCGAGCCACGCTGATGTCAATGCTGTGGATGAGCTCGGTAGGTTGGCAGAGGAATTGTTGGGTGGAGGCTGAGGTGGTGTCACCTGGGCCCTGACTGTGGCATTGGTGTGAACTCACACCCACATTGGGACCCAGTCACAGAAGCTCATGCACACATAACCGTGCTCCAATATGGACTTACACTGTCATGCAAGGCAGGCCCCCTAGCCCTTAGGGTGCCTCAGGGACTTAGAAAAAGGCACCCTTCCCCAAGACATTTCATTTCCATCTGCTTCATCAGAACTCAATCTACTGCCACCTGCTGGGCAGTTGTAATAATTTTGCAAAGTGGCCAAATCTACATGTGATGGCAGCTCCGTGGAGGTGTCTTGCTTGCACAGAGCCCATGTGTGCAGATTCACAGCACTCTGTCTTCAGGTCCAGAGGGCCTCACACAGCCATAGACATACTCAGATGCTCACAGCAATTTGGAGCAGGTGTTCTTAGCTTCAGGACCATAGGGTTGGATAATTCTTTTATGTTATTTTATTTATTTTTTGACTTTTTACTCACCACTATATTAGCAAGGAGGGGTTAGAGAATTCTTTGTTGTGGCGAGCTGTCCTATGCATTGTAAGATGCCGAGCAGTATCTCTGACCTCAACCCCACTAGATGTCAGTAGCATCCCACCCCCTAGTTGTGACAGCCCAAAATATTTCCAGACATTGCTGAATGCCCCTGGGGGGAGAATCACCCCTGGTTGAGAACCTCAGCTCCAGAGCAGGGCTGGTGCATAGGACTTTGTGTGATGATTGAAATGTTCTCTGCACTGTTCCAATATGGTAGCCACTGGCCACATGTGATGGCCGTTGAGCACTTGAAATGTGGCTGGGGCAAATGAAGAACGAAATATTTTAGTTTATGTAATTTTTTTGTCTTTTTTAAAAACATAGCTTTGTTGAGATATAATTCACATACTATACAATTCATTCACTTAAAGTGTAAAATTCAGTGGTTTTTAGTATAATCACAGAATTGTGCAACTATTACCACAATCAACTTAGAATATTTTCATCACCTGCAAAAGAAGCTATCACCCTTTAGTCACAATCTGCCAATCACCTCATCTCTCCAGCCCTGTGCAACCACTGGTCTATTTTCTGTCTTTATGGGTTTGCCTGTTCTGGACATTTTGTATAATGGAATCAGTCCTTTTGTGTCTGGCTTCTGTCATCAGCATCATGTTTTCAAGGTTCACTAATGTTGTAGCATGTCCCCGTACTTCATTTTTTAATGGCTAAATAATGTTCCATTGTATGGATAGACCACATTTCATTTATCCATTCATTCATCATTGATAGACATTTGGGATTTTTCCCTTTTGGCTTTTGTGAACATTCATGTACAAGTTTTTGTCTGCACACCTGGTTTCAGCTCTTTGGGGGTAGATAGCTAGGAGTGGAATTGCTGAGTCCTGGTAACTCTACGTTTAACCGTTTGAGGAACTGCTAGACTGTTTTTCACAGTGGCTGCACTAATTTACATTCCACCAACAATGTATGACAGTTCCAATATGTCCGTATCCTTGTCAACACTTGTTATTATCTGTCTTTTTTGATTATAGTCTTCCTAGGGTGGCTAGGAATTGTACTGTGATATATCTCAGTGTGGTTCTGATTTACATTCCCTTGATGGCTAATGATGTTGAACATCTTTTCCTGTGCTTCTTGGCCATTTATATATCTTCTTTGGAGAAATGTCTATGCAGATCATTTGCCCATTTTAAAATTGGGTTATTTGTCTTTTTATCATTGAGTTGTAAGAGTTCTTTATGTATTTTAGACATAAGTCCCCAATCCCTAATTGCATATGTGATTTTATAAATGTTTTCTCCCATTTTGTAGGTTTTCTTTTCATTTTTTTGATTGTGTCCTTAGAAGCCCAAAAGTCTTAATTTTGATGATGTCTAATTTATCTATTTTGTTGTTAATGTGGCTTGTGTTTTTGGTGTCATATCTAAGAATCTGTGCCTAATTCAAAGTCATGAAGATTTACTACTATGTTTTCTTTTCTTCTATATATATATGATATATATATATATATATATGTAATTTTTTTTTTTTGAGATGAGGTCTTGCTCTGTCACCCAGGCTGGCGTACAGTGGCCTGATCATAGCTTACTGTAATTTTGAACTAGGCTCAAGTGATCCTCCTGCTTCTGCCTCCCGAGTAGCTAGGACTACAGACACACACCACCATGCCTGGCTAATCTAAGCAAATTTTTTTTTTTTAGAGAGATGGGAGCTTGCTATGTTGCCCAGACTGGTCTCAAACTCCTTGCTTCAAGTGATTCCCCCACCTCAGTTTCTCAAAGCACTGGGATTACAGGCATAAGCCACCATGCCTGGCTAGATGTTTCATAGTTTGAGCTCTTACATAGGTCTCGGATCCATTTTGAGGTCATTTGTGTATATGGTGTGAGGTAGGGGTCCAACTCCATTCTTTTGTATGTGGAGATCCAGTTGTTCCAGCATCATTAGTTGAAAAGACTGTTTGTTCCCTCATTGAATGGTCCTGGCACCTATTTTAATTTAAATATAAAGAACTGCACGTGATTAGTGGCTACTGCATTGCACAGCACAGCTCTAGGTTCAACCGAGTGAGTCCACAAACTGCCCCCTGTGTATGGAGAATCACTTGTGTGCATAAATACACACACACACACACACACACACACACACACACACACACAAACACACACACGGAGTGCCCCCCACCCTTGGACAGAAAGAATCATTCTACAGATCTGCCCACACATAGACCCAAATGCAGGTGCTTGGATATTCACAGTAGACCTGCCCTCTCTCCCCACAGGCCATATTATAGACAATTCCCAGCCTCCCTGCCATGGGGGGCCTGGAACATGAGCTCGGTCCTGACCTTCCCTCCTTACCCCCCCAGGGAAATCAGCCTTACACTGGGCCGCAGCTGTGAACAATGTGGAGGCCACCTTGGCCCTGCTCAAAAATGGAGCCAACAAGGACATGCAGGACAGCAAGGTGAGCCCTGGCCCTCGGTCCACCTGGGTGTCATTACTGGCACAGCCCCCTGCAGGTGGCAGAGAGCAGGGTAAGGTAAGGCTGGTGGGGACATTTGCTCTGCCAGCTTTCAGGGGTGGGATTTGGGGCACAGAGGCTCTGACAGTGGATCAGGGGGGAGGAAGTTTGTGGCAGTTGCTGTGTGACCTTGGGCAAGTTGCTTAACTTCTCTGAACTTCTTCTCTGAACCTCAGAGTCCTCATCTGTGAAGTGGGGAAGCAATGGTACCCACTTCATTGCATCTCCTGAGAGTTCAGTGGGCTAATGCATTTGTAAAGTGCTTAGCAGGTCCTCAGTAAGAGGTAACTATTATGATCATTGTTTAAAAATTCTCTCAAGGTGGTATTATGGAACCTCCTTTTGCAAAAGGGAAAGGTGAGGTGTACAAGGGCAGATTCTGTCCGTATTTAAAATTTCAATTTTTTTTTTTTTTAAAGACAGAGTCTTGCTCTGTTGCCTGGGCTAGAGTGCAGTGGCATCATCATAGCTCACTGCAGCCTCAAACTGCTTGGCTCAAGTAATCCTCCCACCTCAGCTTCCCAAGTAGCTGGGACTACAGGTGTATGCACCATTGTACATGGCTAATTTTTCTTATTTTTTGGTAGAGACAGGGTCTCACTATGTTGCCCAGGCTGGTCTTGAACTCCTAAACTCAAGCAATCCTCCTGCCTTGGCCTCCCAGAGTGCTAGGGTTACAAGCATGAGCCACCGTGCCCAGCCTAAAATTTCAATATTTTATTCATTATGGCTTTTTTTTTGCATTAATCTTACTTTTTTAAAGAAACGTATTAAAATATTACTTACTTTGATGACTGAGGTTTTTGGTGCCCCCATAAACTTTGTGCCTAAGGTGAGCACCTCACTTGACTCACTGTAGTCCTGGCTCTGGGGCCTGGCACTTAGTAGATGCTAGATAAATGTGATTTAAAGGAAAGATCTTGCCCAGGTTCCCCCAGCACAGCCAGGATTTAACCCAGGTCTGTGGACAGACTCTTAGCTCTGAGTTCCCTCAGAGGCTGGAAGATCTTGCTGATGCTGGGCAGGGTGACCCTGACATTTGTGGGTTCTGGACCCCCTAGGAGGAGACCCCGCTGTTCCTGGCTGCCCGTGAGGGCAGCTACGAGGCTGCCAAGCTGCTTTTGGACCACTTTGCCAACCGTGAGATCACTGACCACCTGGACAGGCTGCCACGGGATGTGGCCCAGGAGCGGCTGCACCAGGACATCGTGCGCTTGCTAGACCAGCCCAGTGGGCCCCGCAGCCCCCCTGGGCCCCACGGCCTGGGGCCCCTGCTCTGCCCACCTGGGGCCTTCCTCCCGGGCTTCAAAGCGGCACAACCGGGGGCCAAGAAGAGCCGGAGGCCCACTGGGAAGGCGGGGCTGGGGCCGCAGGGGGCCCGAGGGCGGGGCAAGAAGCTGACTCTGGCCTGCCCAGTCCCCCTGGCTGATAGCTCGGTGACACTGTCGCCCGTGGACTCGCTGGACTCCCCGCGGCCCTTTGGTGGGCCCCCTGCTTCCCCTGGTGGCTTCCCCCTTGAGGGTCCCTATGCAACGGCCACCGCCACGGCAGTGTCTCTGGCACAGCTCGGTGGTGCGGCCCGGGCGGGTCTGGGGCGCCAGCCCCCCGGGGGCTGCGTGCTCAGCCTGGGCCTGCTGAACCCTGTGGCCGTGCCCCTCGACTGGGCCCGGCTGCCCCCACCTGCCCCACCAGGCCCCTCGTTCCTGCTGCCGCTGGCCCCAGGACCTCAGCTGCTCAACCCAGGGACCCCCGTCTCTCCCCAGGAGCGGCCCCCCGCCCTACCTGGCAGCCCCAGGACATGGCGAGGAGTACCTGGCAGCTGGGGCTCATGGCAGCCCCCCCAAGGCCCGCTTCCTGCGGGTCCCGAGCGAGCATCCTTACCTGACCCCATCCCCCGAGTCTCCCGAGCACTGGGCCAGCCCATCGCCTCCCTCCATCTCAGACTGGTCCGACTCCACGCCCAGCCCGGCCAATGCCACGGTGGCCACGGCCACAACCACTGGGGCACTGCCTGCTCAGCCACTCCCCTTATCTGTCCCCAGCTCGCTCGCTCAGGCCCAGACCCAGCTGGGGCCCCAGCCGGAAGTCACCCCCAAGAGGCAGGTGTTGGCCTGAGACACTCCTTGGTTCCTGGATCTTGGGGGGCTGAAGAGACATCCCATCCTGATTCTTTTCTCTCTCCTTTCCTTTTAGTCTTTTAATTCTCTTCTCTCACTGTCTCCACCAATCCTCCTGCACCTTTGCCTCGCAGTGTGACCAAGACAGGTCACCAGCCCAGGGCTTCAGTCTTCCTTTATTTATAAATGGGTGGGAACCCCCCTTGCCTCCTCCCTCCCCAGAGTTCTCTCTTCCCTTCTTCCTTTCCTGCCTCTTGGCCTCATTTCCTCACACTCTGACATGAGTGAATTATTATTATTTTCCTTCCTTTTTTTTTTTACATTTTGTATAGAAACAAATTCATTTAAACAAACTTATTATTATTATTATTTTTTACAAAATATATATATGGAGATGCTCCCTTCCCCCTCTGAACCCCCCAGTGCCCCTGTGGGGCTGAGTCTGTGGGCCCATTCGGCCAAGCTGGATCCCGTGTACCGAGTACACAGGCATGACTGGGATCCCGTGTACCGAGTACACGACCCGGGTATGTACCAAGTAGGCACCCTTGGGTGCACGCTCCGGGGCCAGGGGTTGGGAGAGAGTTGGGAGCCTCCTCCCCACCCCACCTCCCTCACTTCACTGCATTCCAGATGGGACTTGTTTTGTAGCCTTCAAGGGGAAGGGCCCTTCTGGCCTGAGAACCCACCTCCAGCTCCACCCCCCAAGCCTGGGGCACCTCCCTTTGGGAACTGCAGGGTGGCTGGTGGGAAATGAGGGCCAGGGGAGATATGTATATTCCACTTTGTCTCCATGTAAATATGGGACTTCAGGAAAAGAGAGGAGCTGCCTAGATGGCACCTCCTCTTGGTACTCCCCTGGCCCAGCCTCGTGACAGAATAGAAGTATTTTTAGGCTATTTTTGTAATATGGCTTCTGGTCACAATCCCTGTGTAGCTGAATCCCCAGGTCCTGCATTGTACAGTCCCCACTCCCCTCACCACCTAATAAAGGAATAGTTAACACCTAGTGCCATTGGTTTGTGTCTAGGTAAGGTGGGGAGTGGGTGGTGGTGGGGTTTCCTCAGGACTAACTCAAGCTCCCATTTTGGGGGTAAACCCATTTGACTTGCCTGCCCACTTATGCTTCCTTTTTTGGCAGATGACTCCACAGATCAGATCAGGAGTGATCACCTGACTTAAGATAAGCCAATTGGATTCCCTTGCTTGAGAACTGTCTTTAATGGGGATGATAAGAAAGTTATCAGTTGGTGGAGCTTTTAAGGTCACCAGCAGATTAAGAAATATTGGTGGTCAGTTTGAGGCAGTGGGTGTTGATGCAAGCAGAGCAGAAGAATGGAGCTAATATGCAGGGAGAATCAGAATTGAGAGCTCAAATGGCTCTTGAAGCCTGGAGAGAGTATTAGTTCCCAATGCAATCAATTCCAGTTAGTTGAACATTCATTCCATTGATAGCAACAGGTACTTATTAATTGTCTTCTAAGTGCCTGATGCTGGTTCTGCATGAATCTCACCTTCATGCTACTTTGGGTTCTGGAGATAGTCTTGATCTCATGTAATAAATACTTCTTTACATATGCCAGCTTGGGTGGGTTTCTGTTTCTTGCAACAAATTGTGCTCCAAGTGAAGGTTGTGTTTACACTGCTGCCCTCCAGGAAAGGAGGATGGGATTTAATGTCCATTGATTCTCCCTGTTAGTTGGAGTTCTCTTGGTTGCGAATGACACAAAAGTCAACTCAGCTGGCTTGAAGAAAGTTTTTTTTGTTTGTTTGTTTGTTTTAGCTTGGACTAGCTTCAGGGTAGATTTGATTTACTGCCTCAAGTGAGATGACAAGGGCTGAGTATTTCTTCATCTCTACAGCTTTCTCTGGGTATAATTTCCATCTTCAGGCTCCACATGGTGCCCAGCCTAGCCACTCTTCCTCACTCCATAGGGCTCCAGCCCCCTCTCTTAGCAAAATAGGTGCAAAGGTCACAGACCATATTACACTTTCCAGGGAACAGAGGAATTTCTACAATTGTGGTTGATTTTCTATTGACTCCATTTGGGTCATGTATCCATCCTGTAACCTAGGGTTTCTTACTCTTAGCAATATTCATATTTGGAGTCAAATTATTCTTTGCTGTGGGGAGCTGTCCTGTGCATTGTAGGATGTTTAACAGCATCTCTAGCCTCTACCCATTAGATACCAGCAGCATCTCTTCCTAAGTTTTGACAATCAAAAATGTCTACAGATATTGCCCGTTGTTCCCTGGGAGGCAGAACCACACCTGGGTGAGAACGTCTGCTTTAACCACTCACTATCGCAATGGGATATGGGATGTGCTGATTTCTTAAAGCATTTATTTATTTATTTAAGACAGGGTCTTGCTCTGTTGTCCAGGCTGGTATGCAGTGGCATCATCATAGCTCACTGCAGCCTTCAACTCCTGGGCTCAAAGGATCCTCTCACCTCAGCCTTCCGAGTAGCAGGGACTAGAGGCACTCACCACTGTGTCTGGGTAACTCTTAAAGCTTTTCTTGAAGTCCCTCTTTGAAATGGGGAATGTGCTAAATTTAGGGGCAATCGGGTTTGCAGGAGCATGAATTCTGTGGAATCTGTTAATGAACTTTTACTCCTCCTCACCCATCCTTTGTCTTTGAAGATGAAATATGTTTGTCTCAAGTTTATTTTATGTTCATTCATTTATCCTCTACACACTTACTGAGTACCTACTGTGTGCCATGTCCTGGACAAGTTGTTAGGAGTAGAGTGGTGAATTATATAGACTCAGTCTCTGCTCTTATGGAATTTCAGTCTAGTTGGGGCTACCCTCTTATGTCCCACTGGATCATACCATTCCAGTACCTGCTGACAGTGTCTGTAAACACCTGAGATCCTCCACCTCAGGACTTTCTTTTGTGTGGAGCTGGAACCACTCTCAACAAGTGAGGGATGGATGAAAGTTGGTGAATAAATACCCCAGCTTCCTCGCCCTTCTCTGGGGGCAATTCTGGGACGTGATCCATAGAGTCTCTTGAAGGATGTCCATTGAGATTGAGCCCCAGTTGTCCAAAGCAGCGACCTGCTCTTCGTCCTACTGGAGCTTTCTGGAATGATCTCAAAAATAAATTCCTTACACTTGAATCTTTGGCCTGAGAGAAGTTTATCTTAGCTGTGTGCATGAGTAGACTCTCAGAAATATAAACTAAAATATCTATTGCAGCTCAAGCAAGTTTGGGATCCTGAGTGCTATACAAATGAGGAAAAAGTCACTCTCCCCACTGACTTTGTCCACTCTATCATGCAGCCCTGAATTGAAATCTCTTGTTGAGCTTGTCTAGTGAATTTTTCATTATAGTCATTGTAACTTTTAACTCCATAATTTCTCTTTGGTTCTTTTTTTTTTAAAAAAAATATTTTTTATGTCTTTATTGATGTGCTCTATTTGGTTGGACATGAGACTTATACTTTCTCTTAGTTATTTTTTATTTTTTATTTTTTTGAGACAGAGTCTCATTCTGTTGCCTGGGCTAGAGTGCAGTGGCATCATCATAGCTCACTGCAGCCTCAAACCCCTGGGCTCAAGCGATCCTCCTGCCTCAGCCTCCCGAGTAACTGGGACTACAGCCATGTACCATGACACCTGCCTAATTTTTCTGTTTTTAGTAGAGATGGGCTCTCACTCTTGCTCAGGCTGGCCTCAAACTCCTGAGCTCAAGCAGTCCTCCTGCCTTGGCCTCCCAGAGTGCTAGGATTATAGGCATGAGCCACCATGCCCAGCCCTCTTAGTTCTTTAGACGTGATTTCCTTTACCTCTTTGAACATATTTAAAAATCTGCTTTAAAGTCTTTGTCTAATAAGTCTAAGTCTGGGCTTCCTCAGAAATAATTTTCATTGATTACTTTTTTCCTGTGTATGTATAGTTCCTTGTTTCTTTAAATGTCTCATTTTTGTTGTTGTTGTTTTTGAAAATTCGACATTTAAAATAATACAGGCCAGGCACAGTGGGTGCATATTTGTAGTCCCAGCTACTCAGGAGGCTGAGAAGGGAGGATTGCTTGAGGCCAGGAGTTTGAGGTTTGCAGTGTGCTATGATTGGGTCCCTGAACTCCAATCTGGGTAACAGAAAGACACCCTGTCTCTAAAAAAATAAAAAATAATATAATGTGGCAACTTTGCAAAGTCAGATTCTCCCCTTCTTCAGGATTTGTTGTTGCTGCTGCTTGTTGTAGCTGTTGTAATTTTCTTCATCACTTTTATGAACTAATTCTGTAAAATCTCTATTCTTTGTTGTACGTAGCCATTCAAATCTTTACTCAGTTAGGTTAGTGGTCACCTAAAGATTGCACACATCTTTTCTTAATTGCTTGGAAAAATAAATACCTCCGTTTTTGCTGAGGGACTCTCTATATATGATAAGGCATATCTTTAACATGAAGCTAGCTGGTTGACAACTCTGCCTTAGAGAGTTCCAGAGGTAGCACCTCCAGGCCAGCCTGAAGTGTGAGCTTAGGGCCTTCTCAAGTCGTCCCTGAGCATGTGCAAAGCTATGGGCACACACACAGTCTGTATATTCATGTGGCTCTTTAGATTCCCAGGAATATATCTGAGCTTTTGAATCAAATTTGAGAAGTTTTCATCCATGATTTCTTCAAATATTCTTTCTGCCTCTTTTTCTCTCTCCTTCTGGAACCTCCATTATACATATGTTGGTATGCTCAATGGTACTTCAAGGCTCTGAAGCTCTATTCAGAACATTCCCCAGCTTTTTGTTTCATCTGTTATTTGTACCAACTGTTTACCCAGTGCCTCAGGTTGCCATGAGGTTAAAATACTTGCCTGTAGTTGTTTTCAACAAAGGACCCACAGGGAGAAGACTTTTTGCACTGGTTGACCTCTGAGTCAGGTCAAATACACATAGTCTTGCAAGTGGGATCTTCCAGGAACCAACAGACAGGTAAATCATGACAATTATTTGGGAATGAGGCTTGAAAGGGTTCCAGCTCTGTCTTACTTTCCCCAGTAGCTGTGCCCAGACCTCGGGCTGTTATTTATCAAGGATGCCACAAAGCTGAGGTGGGGAATGGGACCGGAGATGTTAAAACATCACAAAGCTTCCTTTTTTTTCCTCAATGATATGCACCCATTTTTAAAATTAAATGCCCCCAGGGTTGCTTGAAAATCTTTGGTCAATTTTCAGAGTCTAATGTTGATTCACACAAATTTTTTTCAGCCTTCTCATTGCTTTATGGAGGAGAGAATTTTTGGAGGTCATCACCCCAACATTTTTGTTGATATCACTTTTAACATTGGTTGATGATGAATAGTTGGATTTATGGGTCTGGGTTCAGAGGAAATGACTGATTTAATGTATTGATTTTGGAAGTAGTGGCATGAAGGTGATATTTAAAATCATGTAACTTTACTGATTAGTTAGGGAAAGAGAAGAGAATCAGAGTGGGATCCCTGGATTGCTCCAATATATATATATATTTTTTTTTTGAGACAGATTCTCACTCTGCTGCCCAGGCTAGAGTGAATGCTGTGGCATCAGCCTAGCTCACAGCAACCTCAAACTCCTGGGCTCCAGCAATCCTCCTGCCTCAGCCTCCCGAGTAGCTGGGACTATAGGCATGGGCCACCATGCCCAGCTAATTTTTTCTGTATATTTCTAGTTGTCCATATAATTTCTTTCTATTTTTAGTAGAGACGGGGTCTTGCCCTTGCTCAGGGTGATCTCGAACTCCTGAGCTCAAACAATCCACCCGCCTCGGCCTCCCAGAGTGCTGGGATTACAGGTGTGAGCCACCGCGCCCGGCCTTATTGCTCCAATATTAAAGCTTCAAAAGGGAAGAAAGAAAGTGGGAGGCAGTGAACAGAGATGATGAGGATGAAGTAGGTATAGCGTTTGTCATCAATCCCTTGATGAAATCCTCTTGCTCTGACCGCTTCGCTTCATGTTGCCCTGACTTCCAGTGCCCAGAGCTTGCATCTGTTTGTACTAGGGGTTCTCAGCACACCAAAGCCTACTCTATTCACGTGTGCAGCAGGAGAGGAGTACTGGAGAATTAATGCCCCCAGGAGCAGCCCTCAACAATGACAACTGGAGCTGGTGTATACATATCTCGGCTCCCTCACGCCTCGGAGGTGAATGTTCTGTGATGCTTCCCAGAGGTTCCCTGTGGTATTGACTCCAGCTGTCCCCAGATACAACTTGCTTGATAACATGTGCTTTATAAGCTGCCTTCTCTTCTCATTCTTATTGCTCTGACCAGTGTTTTCTGGGATCCCAAATAAACATACTTCCACTAGAATTTTTGTCTCAGGGTCTGCATCTGGGGGAAACCCAGACTGGGACAGGGGTTGTTGGTATAGACTAAGTATGCAAAATCATGAGACTACTCATCAGCTAGGAAGAGGTCTGAGGCTGAGCCTGGAGAATTCTCATTTTAGGGGTCAGAAGAGGAGGAGACTGAGGAAGGGTGGGATATAAAAGGCAGGAACCATGGAAAGGAAGAGAGGACGGCATTGCAAGACCTATCATCTGGGTTTAATGCTCCTGGTAGGTGGGATAAGATGAGACCATGTCCAAGGAGCTCACAGGCTATTGGGAGACTCACAAGGACACAGACAGTACGAAGAGGAAACCTAGGGGCTCTGGTAGTACACATACTGAATGTGACTAGCCTGGGGTGATCAGGGAAGGCTTCCTGGAGGAGGTGATACTAGTGATGTACCATTTTGGAGAAGTAGGAGTTTGCCAGGAGTCTAGGAGGAGGGGATTAAAAAAACTACCTGAAGAAATAGCATGGAAAGGGGCAAAATAGTGTGAAAGAGTATGGAAATCTCAGAGAAAAAGTCAGCATTTTGTAATGGCTGGGTCTACACACCTGATTTCTTTCCTTATTGTTAATTGAATAAATGGTGACTGGTGCTGTGAGTGGAGCATTGGCTGGATTTGGAATGAGAGAAGGCGGCAGGAGCCAGATCTCAAGGGCCTTGGATGTGAAGATGGGGGATTTGCCACTTTATTCTGAGGGCAATGGGGAGCCATGGAAGGTGCTTGAGCAGAGGAGTAACACAGCTAGTCTCCTATTCTGTTGGTCAGTGCAGAGGTTGGACTGGAGGGAGATGGCATTGCAGGCTCTTGCTATAGATAAGAATGATGCTGCTTTGAGTTAGGGTGGAGCTGAGGGGATGGGGAGAAGTTGGAGAGAAGAATGGAAATTTGGTGACTAAATCTGGGGAGAGCAGAGATGGTGGAAGCTGAGGTCACCAAGCAAAGTTAAACCTGGGCAACATTCCTACGGCAATATCAAGTGATCTACTCTTCCATGCCCTCTTGAGGGCGGGCACTGGGGCTGCATTTCCTTAGGGAAGCAGCCTTGCCCGGCACAGGGTGCGCACTCGACCCACCGGCACCAGGAGCATGGGCGGAGCGAGGAATGTGTTTCTGACTGCCATGCGCAAAGAAAAATGGCAATTGGTCCTCTCACTCTGCCAGTTCAGGGCCTGGGGGCCTGGGAGGCAGACCCAGGGGTCTGAAGTTTCCTGGAGGGAGAAAACCTGCAGAGCACTAGCAGCCTGAGCCCTGTGGGGCTTGTTAGTGGCTGGGGAGCCCCTGGGATGGCAGCTCCGGGGACCCCCCAGTATAACAGGACCCGTGTCCTTAGCCCCTCCCTTCCTAGGTGGCTGGTGATGCAGACAGGCACCGTGGGTGCCTCCCTGGGCCATGGTGAGTGTGAATTTGGGGTCTTTGCCTGGATGGAGAAGCCACCTGGCCCATCCCTGGCTTTAGAAGGAAAATTGGAAAATGAGAAGTTGGCGAAGAAGAAATTCTGGGCTTACTGAGATTCAATCTCAACAAGTCCTTTCCTAACCATGCTATTTAAAATTGCAACCTTCCTTGGACTCCCTATTTCTCTCTCTCTCTCTCTCTTTTTTTCAGACAGAGTCTCACTCTGTTGCTCTGAGTAGAGTGCCGTGGTGTCAGCCCAGCTCACAGCGACCTCAAACTCCTGGGCTCAAGCGATCCTCCTGCCTCAGCCTCCCGAGTAACTGGGACTACAGGTGCCACCACACCTGGCTAATTTTTTCTATTTTTAGCAGAGATGGGGTCTTGCTCTTGCTCAGGCTGGTCTCAAACTCCTGACCTCAAGCAAACCTCATGCCTCAGCCTCCCAGAGTGCTAGGATTACGGGTGTGAGCCACCGTGCCCGGCCCCAATTCTCCCTTAAAGTGTTCTGTCTTTTCTGTTTCTAGCACTTATTTTCTATCTCCAGTCTCGCTTACTGAGTTATTGACAGACTCCCTCCCCTAATTCATAACTTCTGCTGCTCCAGGGCAGAGATCGCTGCCTGTTGAGTTCCCCTGCTGTGTCCTCAGTGCCCAGGGCAGCAAGTGGCACTGAAGAAATGCTCAGTAGATACGTGGAGAATAAAAAGTGAGCCCAGGAAACTCACAGCCCTTAAAGCACTGACTCCAGGGACAGACTCTCAGGTCTGAGTCCTGACACCAGGACCGTGAGAATGTGAGCAAATTACCCACTCTCGGCTCTCACTCTGCAATGGTGCCCACCAGAGAACAAAAATCCCAGCTATCCCCAGAAGAAGTCAGACACCAAAGGATTCACAACGCTGTTCAGGGAATCGTAACGATTATTACAATAGCTGTGAGCCCACGGCATCCGTCTCCACTTTCACAGACGAGGCTCAGAGCGGCAAAGCCAGCTGCCCAGGGTCGTGATACCCCTAGTAAGTAAACTTGAATGTCAACATTCAAGTCCAGACTCTACTATTTGTTTCTGCCAGTCACTGGAGGGCTGTCCGGAGCACAGAATTTCTGCTCTATGTAATGGAGATTTTTTGTGTGTGTGTGGATAGGTAGTGACTTTGCCATCACTGGACACAAGCAAATGGAGGCTGAATAATTATAGCAGAGGATGCCCCTATGCTGAGTGCGTATTGAGGGATGTTTCCATTCCATTTCCCTCTTTCAGATGACCAAGAGGGGCCAACTTATTCCTGCAAGGAGCCTGTGATAATACCAAAAAGGGTTTCTTTTGTCGAAATTTTCTCCTTAGGTTCTTTATTAAAAACGTTAATTACAAATGGTTTTAGCACTTTTTTTTTTTTTTTTTTTTTTTGAGACAGAGTCTTGCTCTGTTACCCTGGGTAGAGTGCAGCATCATCATAGCTCACTGCAACTTCAAACTCCTGGGCTCAAGCAATCCTCCTGCCTCAGCCTCCTGAGTAGCTGGGACCACAGGTGTCAGCCACAACACCCAGCTAATTTTTCTATTTTTTGTAGAGATGGGGTCTCGCTATTGTGATAGGCTGGTCTCGGTCTCCTGAGCTCAAGTGATCCTCCTGCCTGAGCCTCCCAGAGTGCTAGGATTACAGGCGTGAGCTACCATGCCTGGCCCGTTTTAGCACATTTTTCACTCAAAGACATGTCTCTGTCTGTACCGTTAGCTTCCTCTCTCAAAACTAGATTGATTAATCCTTTTCTTAAAATTTCATTTTCTTTTTTTATTCTTCCTCCCACCCCCGAAATTTATTTTTCATTTCTTCATTTTCTTTTTAGATACAGGGTCTCACTCTTTTGCCCAGGCTGGAACCTCAAACTTCCGGTCTCAAGCGATCCTCCTGCCTCCGCCTCCCAAAGCCCTGGGATTACAGGCGTGAGCCACTGCACCCGGCCAGATTAATCTTTTCAAAGAGCAATAGAAATGTTTACCAAGAGAACTAAACTTCTGTAAGAAATTTTATTTCTTCTGTTGATACAAGTTAGCAATTGATGTAGAAAAATGGGAAATTCAGGAAAGTATAAAATATGCATATGTAGTTACAGAATTCTTGTTTTGTTTCCCAATCTCACAGAACACATGTATGAGATTTCATGTCATTTGTCATCAAAGATGTGACTTTAATGATGGCTCTTATTATTTTTATCCTTCACCTGTTTTTCTCTTAAGAGTGTTAGGATTTTGTTTTTCCCTTAACAGTTTGTAAGGGCATTCATTCTCCTGTAGAAGTTGTTTCTTTTTCTTTAAAAAAATATTTTATTTATTTATTTAGAGACAAGGTCTCACTCTGTCACCCAGGTGGAGTGCAGTGGTGTGATCACAGCTCACTGCAGCCTCGAACTCCTGGACTCAAGCAACCTTCCCTAGCCTCTAGATTAGCTAGGACTATAGGTGCTCACCATTACACCTGGCTAATTACTTTTTATGGAGACAGAATCTTACTATGTTGCCTGGGCTGGTCTTGAACTTCTGGCCTCAAGCTATTCTCCTGCCTCACTCTCCCAAAGTGCTGGGAGTACAGGTGTGATCCATATGCTTGGCCCTCAAAATTTAAAGAATGTTATTATGAACATCCCTGTGCATGTAGGTGAAATCATTTCTTCATGATAGAAACCTAGAAGTAGAATTATCTGAGCGGGCACATATTAACAATAACTGTACGTGTTTATGGGGCAGTGTGATGTTTCAATGCAGGCATACACTGCGTAATGATCAAATCAGGGCCATTGGCTTCTTCTCTGCTTCACTCTCTGCTGAGTGTTAGAGGAGCACTGTCACCCTTGGACAACAGGGGTTCTGCCCTGGTATTGATGCTTCTGAGGACTCTACTCTGACCCTGCTGTGTCCTACCCCACCCCAAGGGGTGAAAAGTCCACAAAGGCAAGAGTATGTGTTGACCTTGGGCTTGTACCCCGTTATAGATGATGCTCTATAGGATCCCAGACTCCCCTGTCCAGGTGGCTCTGAGCCACTAGTGGGACCTGAGAGTGTACCCCTCCCTGGGTCCATCCCTGGGACGTGAGCCACCTGGCTGGTGTGCACCTTTCAAGATGTGGTTGAGCAGTGGCTGCTGGTGGAGGGCGTAGCTGCAGTTTGAACTTGCATGGTTAGGGTATCCATACATGTCCACGTGAGGCCCCTTGTCGTGCTGGATGGCTCCTGGGGTGGGAAGAGAAGGGGACAAGCCATGGGCCAGGGACAGTAGGCTCAGGGTGCTACCACAGTCTGGAGCGCATGTCTGCAGAGCCCAGGAATTCTAAATTAGAATCCAGCTTTCCAGGTCATTATGAAGGTACGTTTCTCCACATGGAGAGTTAGAACATATTTCATTTAACTGTTTGTCAGCTTTACATTTAACTTTAGATATTCAGTCACATGGTATGTGACCCTTTATTTGAACTCCCCTATGTTGGGGGGTGGACCTGGGTGTTCATGTTTTTCTTAATGATTTGTAAGAGTTAAACACTTTTTAGGATCACACCTTTTTTCCAGTTTGTGATTTGCTTATATGTTTGTTTCAGTTTAATGTTTTGTGATGATCAGAAATTATACTTTAAATGGACGTATCTCATTGCTCCTTTGCCTGTGAAGTCTTCTTTTTGCTCAAGATCACTTTGGCTATTCTGGGTCTTTTGTGGTTCCATGAAAATTTTAGGATTGTTTTTTCTATTTCTGTGAAGAATGTCTTTGGTATTTTGATAGAGATTGCCTTGAATCTGTAGATAGCTTTGGGTAATATAGACATTTTAACAATATTAGTATTTCCCATCCATGAACATGGGATATCTTTCCATTTATTTGTGTCTTCTTCAATTTCTTTCATCAATGTTTTATAGTTTTCAGTGTAGAGATCTTTCACCTCCTTGGTTAAATTTATTCCCAAGTATTTTTTTAAGTTATTGTAAATGGGATTTTTTTCTTGCTATCTTTTTCAGATAGACTGATGTTAGTCTACAGCAATGCTACTGATTTTTTTGTGTAGATTTTGTATCCTGCAACTTCACTGAATTCATTTATTAGCTCTAACAGTTTTTTGGTGGGATCTTCAGGGTTTTCTATACAGTAACTT
Organism: Lemur catta; assembly: GCF_020740605.2. Classification (NCBI taxonomy): domain Eukaryota; kingdom Metazoa; phylum Chordata; class Mammalia; order Primates; family Lemuridae; genus Lemur; species Lemur catta. The sequence continues at coordinate 114,957,539 of NC_059128.1, read as the reverse complement.
CCCCTTATATGCGATTTCACCTTCTGCTGTTTCAATTACCAGTGGTCAATCTTGGTCCAAAAATATTAAATGGAAAATACAAAAATAAACAATTCATAAGTTTTTTCTTTCTTTCCACATTTTACAGCTGAGAAGAGCAACTCATAAGTTTTAAAATGCATGCTGTTATGAGTTGTATGATGAAATCTCATGCCATCTCACTCCATCCTACCCAGGATGTGAGTCATCCCCTTGTCCCACGTATTCATGCTGTGTTTGCTACCCACACACTTAGTAGCAGTCTTGGTTAGCAGACGGAAAAAAACATTGTATATGTAAGGTTCATTACTATCTGCTATTTCAGGCATCTGCTGGGTGTCTTGGAATGTATGTTCCACAAAAAAGGAGGACTACAGTATAAAAGATCATGTCATCTGCAAACAGGGACAATTTAGCTTCTTTCTTTCCCCAATTTGGATGCCTTTTTTTTCTTTCTCTTGCCTTATTGCTCTGGCTAGGACTTCCAGTAGTATGTTGACTAGAAGTGGTAAGAGTGGTCTTCCTTGTCTTGTTCCAGATCTTAGAGGGGAAGCTTGCAATTTTTTTTGTTCAGTAGGTTGTTAGCTGTGGGTTTGTCATATATGGCCTTTGTTGTGTTGGGATATGTTCCTTCTATATCTAATTTTTGAGAGTTTTTATCATGAAGGGATGTCAAATTTTGTCAAATGCTTTTTCTGCATCTATTGAAATAATCATATAGTTTTTGCCCTTCATTCTGTTAAGGTGATGTATCATGTTTATTGATTTGCATATGTCAAACCATCCCTGCAGCCCTGTGATAAATCCCACTTGATTGTGGTGAAGGATCTTTTTCATGTGCTGTTGAATTAGGTTTGGTAATATTTTGTGGAGGATTTTGCGTCTATCTTCATTGGGGATATTGGCCTGTAGTTTTCTTTTTCTGTTAAGCCTTTGTTTGGTTTTAGTATCAGGATAATGCTGACTTCTTATACTGAGTTTTGGAGTATTCCCTCCTCTTCAGTTTTTTGGAAGAGCTTGAGAAGAATTAGTATTAGTTCTTTAAATGCTTGGTAGAATTCAGCAATCAGTCCATCAGGTCCTGGGCTTTTCTTTGATGGGAGACTTTTTATTACTGATTTAATCTCCTTACTCATTATTGGTCTGTTCACATTTTCTCTTTCTTCATAATTCGATCTTGGTAGCTTGTGCGTATCCAGGAATTTATTCATTTCTTCTAGGATAGCCAGTGCTAGGCATATAATTGTTCATAATAGTCTCTTATAATCTTTTGTATTTGTGTGGTATCAGTTGTAATGTCTCCCTTTTCATCTCTGGTTTTATTTATTTGGGTCCTCTCTCTTTTTCTGTTAGTCTAGCTAAAGGCTTGATGATTTTATCTTTTCAAAAAAACAGCTCTTTATGTTTTCATCTTTTCTATTGTTTTTCTAGTCTCTATTTCACTTATTTGTGCTCTGATCTTCTACTAAAGTTGGGATTAGGGTGTTCTTGTTTTTCTAGTCCCTTGAAGTGCAACATGAGGTTGTTTGTTTCTTTTATTGATGTAGGCATTTATTGCTATAAACTTTCCTCTTAGACCTGCTTTTCCTGTATCCCATAGGTTTTAATATGTTGTGATTCCATTTTCAGTTGTCTGAAGAAATTGTAAAATTTCTCTTCTGATTTCTGTGTCAGTCTTTTAGATCCATTTAGTCTCATTAAATCCAATGTTTCCTTGTTGATTTTCTGTTGTATGATCTATCTGTTGCTGCAAGTGGGGTGTTAAAATCCTCTACTATTACTGTGCTCCAATGTATCTCTCTCTTCCAGTCCTCTAATATTTAAAAAACATATTTAGGTACTCCACTGTTGGATGCATATATAATTGTTGTATTCTCTTTCTGAGTTGACCCCTTTATCATATCTTTATATAATAATATGTATTAATTATATAAGATATATAATTAATAATGTCCATTATTTAATGTCTTTCATCATCTCTTCTTACAGTTTTTTTTTTTTTTTTTTTTTGAGACAGAGTCTCACTTTGTTGCCCGGGCTAGAGTGAGTGCCGTGGCGTCAGCCTAGCTCACAGCAACCTCAAACTCCTGGGCTTCAGCGATCCTACTGCCTCAGCCTCCCGAGTAGCTGGGACTACAGGCATGCGCCACCATGCCCGGCTGATTTTTTCTATATATACTTTTAGTTGTCCAGATAATTTATTTCTATTTTTAGTAGAGACGGGGTCTCGCTCAGGCTGGTCTCGAACTCCTGACCTCAAGCGATCCACCCGCCTCGGCCTCCCAGAGGGCTAGGATTACAGGCGTGAGCCACTGCACCTGGCCACTTCTTACAGTTTTTGATTTAAAGTCTATTTTGTCTAGTATAAGTATCATTATGCCTGCTGTTTTTGGCTTCCACTTGTGTGATATCTTTTTCCATTCAATTACTTTCATTCTCTGTGTGTCTTTACAGATGAAGTGAGTCTCTTGCAGGCAACAATTAATTGAGTCTTCTTTTTTATTCATTCATCTTTTTATTCGAGAATTTCATCCATTTACCTTCAAGGTAATTATTGGCACATGAAGACTTACTGTTGCCATTTTGTTATTTTCTAGTTGTTTTGAGGATCCTTTTCCTTTTTTCCTCTCTTACTGTCTTTCTTAATGCTTAGGTGATTTCTCTAGTGGTATGTTTTGATTCCTTTCTTCTTATTCTTTATGTATCTATTATAGGTTTTTGCTTTGTGGCTACCATGAGGCTTACAAAACATATCTTATAGTTATAAAAGCTGATAGCGACTTAACTTTTATCTTTAAAGAAGCACACCTCTGGCTGGGCACAGTGGCTCACAACTGTAATCCTAGCACTCTGGGGGGTCGAGGCAGGAGGATCGCTTGAGCTCAGGAGGTGGAGACCAGCCTGAGCAAGAGCAAGACCTCGTCTCTACTAAAAATAGAAAAAAATTATATGGACAACTAAAAATATATATAGAAAAAGTTAGCCGAGCATGGTGGCACATGCCTGTAGTCCCAGCTACTCAGGAGGCTGAGGCAGGAGGATTGCTTGAGCCCAGGATTTTGAGGTTGCTGTGAGCTAGGCTGATGCCACGGCACTCACTCTAGCCTGGGCAACAGAGTGAGACTCTGTCTCAAAAAAAAACAAAACCAAAAAACTAAAATAGTCAAAAAAATTATAAAAAAGCACACCTCTACACTTTTATTCCTACTCTCTATTGAATTTTTCAGTTCAGTTATTCAATGTCTAACTATGATTTCTATTTGCTTTTAAATATTCTTTCTGTTTCTTTGCCAACCTCATAATTTTGTTCATGTTTTTTTCAAATTTCATTTAATTTTCTATCTATATTTTATTGTAGTTCCCTGAATTTCTTTAAGAGGATTACTCTAAATTTTTTTTTTTTTTTAGTCATTTCATAGATTCCCTTTTCTTCTGAATCTGTTACTGGAGCTTTATTAGGTTTTTTTCCTGGTAGTGTCATATTTCCCTATTTTTCATAATCCCTGTGTCCTTATATTAATGCCTATATATTTGAGGAGATAGCCACCCCCTCCAGCCTCTGCAGGCATTCCTTGGTGTTGATAGACCTTTGTTGTTTAGTCAAGTTTGGGATTCTGGATGGGCTGGCTGGTTGCAATGCCAGACTGGCAGACCTTGGTGTGGAGTTCTTTAATTGTGCTGGGTTGCTTCCTATGCTCCGAGGTCAAATGGTATTGTTGGCTGTGCTCCATGCTGGTAAGACCACTGGCTGGACTCTGCCATTGGGTGGGGCTGCTGGCTGGGCTCTGCAATTGTCACTGGTCAGGCAGGGTTGGAAGTTGTCTTCCCTGGGTGGGTGGTACTGTTGTTAGGAATCTACACCATGTTTCCTTTAAATGATGTTGTGGGCTAGTTTTATGGTGTGGCACCTCTGTTGGTAGGAATGCAGGTCAACTCTTAAAATCTATGTGCTAGTTTCTGTGAACCCCTGTCACCTCCCCCATTCTTTATTTCTAACAGACCCCAGGTGGTTCAGCTCTGCTGGCATTCCCAATATTTCAAATGGGACAAGGTAGGAGCAAGCCACTGCAAAGGGTCCCTAGAATGGCAGGGAATCTGAATGTCCACCTCCAATTCACTTCTTCTGCTGCAGAAATCATGGGTCCAAGGGAACTCTCAGCAAATAGTGTCCTGCTGGCCTTGGTGAGGGGCAGCGTGGTCAAAGAGAAGTGATCACAGCTTTCTTCAATCCTACAGTTGAAGGAGTCTTCTCAGCCTCACTCCTGAGTTCTGCTATATTAATGATGGAATTCTTGCCTATGGATGGCTGCTAGTGATTTCTGGTGGGGGAAGGATGAAGCTAGAAAACTAATATTCCACAATCTTGCTGACTCATGAAAGTGTTATTTCTTTCATTGCAAGTATCGATGTCACAGGCTTTGTCTTTCTAAGGTAGTCTTTTCACAGGGACTGTAGCAGACCATATAAAATCCTCACCCACGTCCTCATGGCTCTCATTGTTCCCTGCTCACCAGCCAGACGTTGAATGCTCTGTACACATGGTAAGCAAGAAGCACTGGGACATTAATGCCCTCTGGGAGAAACCCTCAACCAATGACTAATGGGATTGGGTGGATAAATAAATACTCCTCATGACTCAGTTGGGATAACCCTGAATTGTGTGTTCCTCAACACTTCTCAGGGTTCCCTACATAGGATTAAATTCCAGTTGCCCACAGTGGTAATTTCCTGTATGATGCACCTTTTATTGGCTGTCTCTCTTCCCTGCCTCACTTTCCCACTTCCCTGCCCACGTTGTTTGAAATCATCTCCCGGACAAAATACCTCCTGCTCTTGAATCTTTATCTAGGATCTGTTTCTAGGGAAACTCAATCTAACTCTTACTATTCATACCATCTTCCTCCCACATGCCAAATATCTTTTCCTTACACAGTCTTGTGATCTTTCTTGTCTACTGAAGACTTGCTAGCCGGGTGATATTAGGAAAACAAGTGACTTATCATTTCAGAGTTTCCCTTTCCTTTATAGTAAGACAGGGATGATTCCCCAGAGCAGAGCCTTGTGAATGGTTCTATTCCATTTACTCTGTCACCTTCTCTCAGGCTCCCGAGAAGCAGTGGGAAAATGAGACCTGGCTGGTGACAGAGTTCCTCCTGGTGGGCTTCTCCAACCTCCCACACCTGAGGACCACACTCTTCACATTGTTCCTCCTCACCTACTTGGTCACCCTGAGTGGCAACATCACCATCATCACCATCATCCACGTGGATAGGACCCTCCATACTCCCATGTACCGCTTCCTGGCAGTGCTGTCCCTCTCTGAGACCTGCTACACCCTAGTCACAATCCCCAACATGCTGGCTCACCTGCTGTTGGAGAACCAGGCCATCTCCATCTCTGGCTGTAGGGCTCAGATGTTCTTCTTCCTGGGCCTGGGATGCAGCCACTGCTTCCTCCTTACCCTGATGGGCTATGACAGGTATGTGGCCATCTGCCATCCCCTGCGCTACTCCGTGATCATGAGACCCACCGTTTGCTTATGCCTGGGAGCCCTGGTTTTCTGTTCTGGGTTCTCGGTGGCCTTGCTGGAGACCAGCATGATCTTCTCCTCACCCTTTTGCCGTGGGCACCGCGTGGAGCACTTCTTCTGTGATATTTCCCCGGTGCTGAAGCTCAGCTGCACCGACAGTGCCCACAAAGCTCTGGTCATCTTCTTCCTGAGTGTCCTGGTCATGCTACTCTCCTTGCCCCTCATCCTCCTGTCCTACGCCTTCATCGTGGCTGCCATCGTGAGGATCCCGTTGGCAGCTGGCCGGCGCAAGGCCTTCTCCACCTGCGCGGCCCACCTCACCGTGGTTGTCGTGCACTTTGGCTGTGCCTCCATCATCTACCTGCGGCCCGAGTCTGGCAGCCAGCCGGACCAGGACCGCCTGGTGGCCGTGTTCTACACGGTGGTGACGCCGCTGCTGAACCCAGTGGTGTACACTCTGCGGAACAAGGAGGTGCAGGTGGCTCTGAGGAGGACCCTGGCGTGGAGCTGTGGGGTTTTAAAATAAGGACTCACTCACACCTGTAATCCTGCATTTTGGGAGACCAAAGGGGGAGGATCGCTTGAACACAAGAGTTTGAGACTAGACTGGGCAACATAGCCAGACCCTGTCTGTACCAAAAAAAAAAAAAGAAAGAAAATTGGCTGGGTGTGGTGGTGGCACCTGCAGTCTCAGCTACTCAGGATGCTGAGGCAGGAGGATCACTGGAGCCCAGGAGTTCAAGGTTGCAGTGAGCTATGATTGCACCACTGCACTCCAGCCAGGGTGACAGAGCAAGACCCTGTCTCATAAACAAACAAAACAATAAAACAAAAAATGCCTGAAGATCCTGCCATTTCCCACAGCATGGATGAACCTGGAGGACATTATGCTAAGTGAAGTAAGTCAGAAACACACAGAGAAAAATATTGCATGATCTCCCTTATATGTGGACCCTTTCTTTCAAAAAAGGTCAAATATTCAGAGGATCAAACACTGGTTACCATGGGGGTGAGGAGGGAAGGAAGGGGGCGTGGCAGTCAAAGGACACAAGGGGTACATATGGACGATGAACAAGTTCAGAGATCTAATATATGACATAAAGACTACAGTTATGAACATTGTATTGGGTTAAGAATTTTTGTTAAGGAGATTTTAGTTGGTCTGCTCACAAAAAACTTAACTATGTGAGCTGATAGATATGTTCATCTGATTCACTCTAGTAAAGACTTGCTACATGTATCTCATAACAGCATGTTGTAAACATCAAATATGCACAATGAAATTTGTTAATTAAAAAAACAGTTGTTTTTATTATTAGCCTGTAGGTCTCTTCCCCTTGGATCCTTTATTTCTTGAGTGTGTGACGTAAGAAAGAGGACAATATGAACAAGTTTTCTTTTTGCGGCAAAATATACATAGCATAAAAGTTGCCATCCTAACCATTCTTGAAGTATACCATTCAGGGGTGTTAAGTATATTAACAATGTGGTGTAACCAGCACCACCGTATTTCCAAAACTGTCATCTTCCCAAACTGGAACTCTGTACCCATCAAACAATGACTCTCTACTGCCCCCTTCTCTCCGTCTCTGGTAACTTCTAAGCTACTTTCTGTCTCTATGAATGGCTTATTCTGGATACCTTGTCTAGGGGCAATTATATACCATGTGTCTGTCTTGCTTCACTTAGCTGAAAGTTTTCATGTTCTTCCATGTTGCAGCATGTGCCAGAACATCACTCCTTTTTATAGCGGGATAATAGCCCATCGAATGGATGTATCCCATTTTGTTTCTCCATTCGTCTGTTGGTGGACACTTGGCTGGTTTCCACCTTTTGGCTACTGTGAATAATGCTGTTATGAACATGGGTGTACAAGGATTGGTTTGAATGGTTACTTCAGCACCTTTGGTGGGGAAGCAGACCCCAGAGTCTCCCAATTTCTCAGAGGGAAAAATCCCGCAGGGCACCTGCAGTCTGAGTCCTGTGGGGCTTGTTAGTGGCTGGGGAGCCCCTGAGATGGCAGCTCTGGGGACCCCAGGTATAACAGGACCGGTGTCCTCAGCCCCTCCTTTCTTAGGTGCCAAGCAGAGAGAGATGCAGGCAGGCACTGTGGGATCCTCCCTGGGCCATGGTGAGTGTGAATTCGGGGCCTCCGCCTGGCTGGAGAAGCCACCCACCCCCATCCCTGGCCTTAGGGTTGAGATCTACAAATGAGTGGGGGAGAGAGAAATTGCAAAGTGACTGAGCCTTAACCAGAAATCGGCCATGCAGTTACCCACTTGGATGGCCTTTGCTGGGGTGGTGTCAATCCTGGTGTTTGCAGATGACAGAATATGGCGTGAGGGAGAACGTGAGATCTGCCCAGAAAGAGAGGGTGGAGTGTCTGGGGGAACCTCAAGGATCCCCTCCTAAGTCACACACACCCCGACACAGGAGCGTGGTGCACACAGCTGTGGCAGATAGCGGGAGACGCACGTTGCTCCTGGGGGTCTGGGCATGTAGGATGAGAATGCACCTGTGCCCTGGAGGCTTAGAGGCACAAACACATGCACACTCACGTGACGTAATTTGGGGTGAGGGATCAAAGGGGAGGAGAAGGCGCTCCTGACTTTGAGTGTCTCCCTGAAGAGCAGAAGGAACAGGAGGGGCTCCATGTCCTAAATCCATGGGTTCCTCTCCCACGCAGCTCCCAGCAGCTCTCAGGAAAGACACCTGGGCTTCTCTCGCCCTCACTGTAGAGGTGGCTTCACCTGGGCCCCTGAAGCCAGCACCCACCGTCTCCCTGTAACTCTCCCACCAAGGAAGTGGCTGGCCTAGGGCTCTGTCAATGCCCAATTTTTGTGGGTTCCAGGTCTGCAAATAAGGATTATTCCACTCTTGTAAATCGACCTCTCTCTCTCTCTCTCTTTTTTTGAGACCAGGTCTTGCTCTGTCACCCTGGCTAGAGTGCAGTGGGATCATTATAGCTCACTGAAACCACAAACTCTTGGGCTCAAGCGATCCTCTGGCCTCATTCTCCCGAGTAGCTGGGACCACAGTCCCGCGCCACCACACTCAGCTATTTCTTCTAGTTTTAGTAGAGACGAGGTCTCGCTTTTGCCCAGACTGGTGTTAAACTCTTGACCTCAAGTGGTCCTCCGGCCTCGGCCTCCCAGAGTGCTAGGATTACAGGCGTGAGCCACCATGTCTGGCCAATTAACCTCACTTTGACCAGGCCTTGTCGCCTGTCCAGACAGGTAGACAAGAGGTGGACACATTGAAACGACTCAAAGTCTCAGCTCCTGGGCGGTTGCAGGTTACATGTCGGGTACATCCAGGGTTTTCTTCTTTCTTCTTCCTTGTCTGTGGGGAGGGTGTGGGGCCTGGGACAGGTGCCACCGCACGGTGACAGTGAAGAGGTGGGGGCTGCAGTGTGAGTGCACCAGGCAGGGCGGGTCCCCGCCCCAACACTGTTGAGTCACTGTCCTCTGTGACCTCTCCCCGGACTGGCCCCACCCTGCCCTGCTGCTGCAGCCCCGCCCCCTCCACCTGCGCTTTCTCTCGACCCACGTCCAACCGGTCAGGAAATCCCAAGGGTCCGCTTTCAGCATCTGTCCTGATTGCCCACTTCTCGCCATGGCAGCCTGGTCCACCCTTGTGCCATCTTCACTCTGTGGACCACCCCACTCACCTCTTCCCTGATCTGGGGGCTTCCTGCATCCTCCATTCCCCAGCGGCTGCCAGAGTGTGCCTGGGAACACTTGAGCCAGGGCACACCTGCCTCTGCTCAGAACCCTCCATGGCTCCCACCTCTCCCGGAGGAAACCCAAATTCCTCCCTGTGGCCTACAAGGCCCTGCATGACATACCCCTGTCACCTCTCTGTCCTCACCTCCTCACCCTCACTCTCTCTTCCTCCCTATTTCTTCTTGCCATTACTGTTGCAGCCCCAGGGCCTTTGCATGGGCTATTGCTTCTACCTTGGAATGCTCTTCCTTCATCTACCCTCCTGATTAAATTTCTCATTTCCCCCAAGTGTGAACTGGGGGTCTTTTCCCGACTGGGGAAACCACCCTGGCCCATCTCCAGCCCTAGAGGCGAGAACAAAAAATAGGGCAGGGGGATGTTGAGGAACAAGAACTTCTGGAGAGACTGAGAGGAAATCTCACCAAGGTCCTTCCTGATCATTCTATTTCAAATTGCAACAATCCTCAGACTCCTCCATCCTCCCTTTAAGTCCTCTGCATTTTCTTTTTCTAGCCCTTATATGTAATGTGATCTCATGTGTTGAGTTATTGCTGGACTCCCTGTCCTAGCAACTTCTGTTCTTCCAGGCCAGGGCAGGGATCTCGGCCTGTTCAGTCCCCTGCTATGTCCTCGAACCCGTGGCAGCACCTTGCTTGGAAGAGATTCCCAATAGATAGGTGTAGCATGAAAAGTGAGCTTGCAAAGCCCACAGCCCTTACAGCACGGCCTCCAGAGACAGACTCCTGGTTCCAATCCCAGCACCCTGACCGGGAGAATGTGAGCAAATTATCCCTTCTGTGCCCTGCTTCTGCAGGGTGCAAAGCAGAGAATAAAAATCCCAGCTACCCTAGGAAGAAGGAAGAGACCACAGGATTCACAACACCATTAACACTGCTCAGGGAATTATAGTGACTGTCACCCATGAGGTCATGGGGTCACTCTGCACTCTCACAGATGAGGCTCAGAGGGGCACTGCCAGCTGCCTGGGGTCACCCCACTCCTTGTGAGTGAAGGTATGGACATTCAAATCCAAGCTTGTCTGATTACAGAGCTCAAACATGTTGTCCCTGCTGGTCACAGAAGTGCTGTGTTGAGCATGGGATTTCTGTTATATGTAACTGGGATTGTGTTTTGGGCAGGTAGTGAGCTCGTGTTGCTGGAGGCAAGCAAGTGGAAGCTGAATAATTGATGTAGAGGACACCCCTACACTGAGTGCAATTTCCACTTGCTTATTTTCTACTGAGGTGTCAGAGGATCAGTGGTATTGGTACTTCTGGGGACCTTACTCTGACCCTGTTTGTCTTACTCCTTCCCAAGGGGTGAGGAGTCCACAAAGCCAAGAGTATGTGTTGACCTTGAGCTTGCACTCCATTATAGACAATACTCTACAGGATCCCAGAATTCCCTGTTCAGGTGGCTCCAAGACACTAGTGGGGCCTCAGAGTGTACTCCTCCCTGGGTCCATCCCTGGGACGTGAGCCACCTGGCTGGTGTGCACCTTTCAAGATGTGCTGAGCAGGCCGGGTGCGGTGGCTCACGCCTGTAATCCTAGCACTCCGGGAGGCTGAGGTGGGTGGATCGTTCGAGGTCAGGAGTTCGAGACCAGCCTGAGCAAGAGCGAGACCCCCTGTTTCTACCAAAAATAGAAAGAAATTAGCTGGCCAACTAAAAATATATATAGAAAAAATTAGCCGGGCATGGTGGAGCATGCTACTTGGGAGGCTGAGGCAGGAGGATTGCTTGAGCCCAGGAGTTTGAGGTTGCTGTGAACTAGGCTGATGCCATGGCACTGTAGCCTGGGCAACAGAGCGAGACTCTGTCTCAAAAAAAAAAAAAAAAAAAAAAAGATGTGTTGAGCAGTGGCTGCTGGTGGAGGGCGTAGCTGCAGTTTGAACTTGCATGGTTAGGGTATCCATACATGTCCACGTGAGGCCCCTTGTCGTGCTGGATGGCTCCTGGGGTGGGAAGAGAAGGGGACAAGCCATGGGCCAGGGATAGTAGGCTCAGGGTGCTACTCACAGTACCACAGTCTGGAGCACATGTCTGCAGAGCCCAGGAATTCTAAATTAGAATCTGGCTTTCTAGGTCATTATGAAGGTATATGTCTCAATACGCAGAGTTAGAACATATTTCATTTAACCATCAGTTAGCTTCATTTTTAACTATAAATACTGAGTCGAGTGGTGTGTGGGCCTTCATTTGAACTCTGAAAATGTAAGGGAGTGGGCCTGGGTGTTTATTTTCTTCTTAATGATTTGTAAGAGTTAAAGTTTTTCTACAATTGCAACTTTTTTTCTAGTTTGTGGTTTGAATATGTTTGTTTCAATTGAACAATGTTGCATGATGTCCAGGAATGACACTGTTTAGTCATATCCAATTGCTTTTTGTTCTTTGTTTAGTCTTCCATGGGGTGGAGTTTCTATCATTGTCTCTATAAAGGGCTCTATTCTTGTCTCTGATGTTTATGTTAGAGGGAAAAGGCCTCTTTCGGACACATAGTGCTTGGGGCATCTTTGCCACTTTGCCTTTTCTTACATCTGAATTTCTTAGGTGAGTTTCTTGGTTTGACATTTCATTTTGCTTTAGTTTATGAAGAGTTCAAGTTAAGCTTGGCTTTTTTTTTTTTTTTTTTGAGACAGAGTCTCGCTGTGTTGCCCGGGCTAGAGTGAGTGCCGTGGCATCAGCCCAGCTCACAGCAACCTCAAACTCCTGGGATCAAGCGATCCTTCTGCCTCAGCCTCCCAAATATTTGGGACTACAGGCATGCGCCACCATGCCCGGCTAATTTTTTCTATATATATTTAGTTGTCCATATAATTTCTTTCTATTTTTAGTAGAGATGGGGTCTCGCTCTTGCTCAGGCTGGTCTCGAACTCCTGAGCTCAAATGATCCACCCACCTCGGCCTCTTGGCTTATTTTTTATAGCATAAATCCCTCAGAGAATCTCATTGGAGTTCCTCCCAAGTTGAATGTCCTTTAAATTTTACTTGTGCCAGATCAGGGGTGGCAAACTGCAGTCTGAGGGCCAAATCTGGCACCCTGTCTGTTTTTGTCAATAAAGTTTTATTGAAACACAGGCACACACACTCATTTCCACATTGTCTATGGCTGATTTCATGCTAGAATGGTGAGGTTGAGCTGTTGCAACAGAGAATGTACAGCCCACAAAGCCTCAAATATTCACTCTTTCGCCCTTTACAGAATAAATTATTAGTAACACCCTAGTGCTGGATCAACATGGCTGCCTGCTTCCTGCTTCTTTCTTCATGAAACATGGGCATCCCTCCCTCACTGCCTTTTTGCTCCTGTTAAGTTCTTCCATAGTCCTGATGTCTTTTCTTTATATCCAGAAAATCTCTGGATTCAATCAAGCACATTTTCCCCTTCTACTTTATGCATCTTCATAACAAAAATTTAAAATTTATGTTTCCAAGAGAAAAATGTCAAATTTCCAAAACATTAATGACCATTCTCTATTTCCATTATCCTGTTGCTGAGGGTATTTTCAGGGACACAGCTATTTTATTAATTTTTTCTGTCCTTGTAAGGGTGACTGGCTTGCAGATCACCCCAAATGCCGCTAGATGCCGCTAGATGGCGCGTATATCAGGGCTCTGTCCACCCGGGTCCCATCCTTCAATCCAGGTCTCTAAGGTTTTCTATATGGGGAAGTGAAGCCTGAAATGTGCTTATTTATGCCAATTAACTCCTAATAAGCAGGGAGAGATTTTCTTAGGACCATTTTCCTTTAAACAAAGTCCCATGTTCCAAAGGAGTGCAAAATACTCTCAGAAAGATTATATGTATGTGTGTATATATATATATATATTTTTTTTTTGAAATATCTGGTTAGTCAATTATAGAATGATAAAACTATCAGGATCTCTACTGAAACCTCATCATTTGAGTTAAAGTGGTCAATAATTTCAGAATTACTTTTCATTTAATTAACAGATTTATCCAGGAAGCACAGTGCCTAGGACTCACAACACTGTTATTAATAGTAGACGTTATTTTCATTTCATTTAAAGTCAGAAATAAAAGAAGTAAAAATGAACTCTTAGGGTTGAAGATTATATTCATCTTTATGAAAGCATTGCCACAAAATATAATCTTTAACTTTTTTCTTTTTTGAGACAGGGTCTCTCGGTCTGCTGGCCCAGGCTGAAGTGCAGTGGCACGATCATAGTTCACTATAAGCTCTAACTCCTGGGCTAAAACGATTCTCCTGCCTCAGCCTCCTTAGTAGCTGGGACTACAAGTGCACCAGTGTGCCTGGCTAATTTTTGTTTTGTACAAATTGGGTCTTGTTATACTGCCCAGGCTGGTCTTGAACTCCTGACCTCAAGCGATCCTCCTACCTCTGTCTCCCAAAGTGCTGGGATTACAGGCGTGAGCCACCCCCCCTGGCCAATCTTTAAAAAATTTTTTATGACAGAAGGCAAAAGTGCCTATAGCTCATGAGAGTCCTCATGCAGCCCTGGAGCTATAGGATTCCTAAAAATGTTATTTGGTTTAATGTAGGTATTAATGTTAAGAGCTTTGCCTTTCTCAGAAATTCTTTTTGCCCTGACACTAGCAGACCCAGTAAAATCCTCACCCACATCTCCTTGGACCTGACTGTTTGTTGATCCCCAGCTAGACTCTGAATTCCCTGTACATGTGGCCAGTCTGAAGTGCTGGACCATGAACACCTCCTGGGAGAAACCCTTAACCGCTGACTGATGGGAGTCAGTGGATACATACCCCAGCTCCCCCTGCCCTCAGGTGGGAGGACACTGAGGTGTGTCCGCCACACTTCCCAGTGTTCCCCAGTAGATTAAATTCCAGTTGCCCACAGTGGAAATTTCCATGATGCACCTTCACTGGCTGTCTCTCTCCACTTCCCTACTCATGTGTTTTGGGGCCATCTCTCCTACATACCGTTGGCTCCTGAGTCCTTATCTAAGATCTGTTTCTCGGAGGACTCAAACTAAACCACTGACCTTCTTACACTCTTCCTCC